>NC_138106.1:50518708-51118708 GCF_964146895.1 Miniopterus schreibersii | reverse complement strand
TTTCTATCTGTCCTCTCTCTGAAATCTATAAAGACATATCTTAAAAAACACACACATATTGACATTTCAATTATAATGTAATTAACTAAATGGAGTCCATTGGCTTTTGCTCCAGGTGAGCAAACTCAGGTCTGCATCTTTCTGGATGTGCCTATCTCTTCAGATATCAGGATGCCAATTTGCTTTATGACCTCAGTTCTTTGATGGAGCCATTGATTTTCAGTTTGTCCAGTTTTTTGTTTTTTGTTTTGTGTGTGTGTGTGTGTGTTGTGTGACAAGAATCATATCTTTTTTATACGTCATACCTAAAACCCAACATCTTTCAAAGGGTTTAAACAAGAATAATGGTGTGATTCTGTTTTCGTTTTTAAAAAGATTACTCTAGTTTGCAGAGTAAATTGGAGGAGAGCCATCATGGAAGCAAGGAGATGGGGTAGAAGGTCATTCTATTCAATGACTTAAGTAAGAAATACTGATGGTTTCTAATGACAGCATAATCTAATATTGTTGAAAAGATGTAAGGAACAAGGCTAGGAGATATTATGACATCAAAGAACTGAGATGCCTTGGATGGATGGTCTTCTACTATGACCTTGAAGTTATTCAGGATGAGAGCAGGACTTGGTTCAAAGAGAAAGACACTTAGAACCAGAAAGAAATCCCTCAGCAGATGTAGTGAAATGAGGGAATACTGAATGACAGGATGAAGAAGGCAAGAGCATAGACTATTTAACAGGCATGAGACTATAACACGATTACATTTTTATGCTTATTTTTTTAATATCAAGCTGAATGCATAATTGTCTTATAGCGAATTGGGGAGAGATGACAACACCTATTCCATGTCTTTACCTTTAAATACATGGGATGAGGGAAAATGAGCAGCTTCCACCTGACGTAAATGAAGAAGTGGCATCGGCAGAACCCCAGGTTTCAGTTAAGGCCATTAAGTGGATGGAAAGGATGGAAAGATTAAGACTCTAGTGGAGTTTATTAATCCTGAAATATGTTTGAAAATGCAAAAGAGCTTTGAGAAAAGTGAGGAGTGAAATATTTGTTCTGATGTAAAAAACAGAGAATACCGATGGGATAAGAGCAAAAGAGACTTAAATCTTTCACATTATGTGAGAAGCAAGAAAACAGGGACACGGGCAAGGTGACTATAGCCCAACAACTCTTAAGGTTTGTGGGCCTCTGACTTTACCAAATTCCAATGAGTTTTAGCAGAACCTGGGTGGCTCTGGGAGTCACAAGGCAGGCAGGTGGCAGCCCTGCTGGGCGACAGTAATTGACATGCATGTTGCAGTTTGATGGCAAGAGACAGAGCTACAATGGGCAGAGGCAAGAGGTTAGACAAACACATAGGGCCCCTCACAAAAGGTGTGGACAATAGGAGCAGGTGGAGTTGATGGAGAACATTTGTCATTGGACAGAAATAATTGACACGGAAACAGATCGTTCATCATGAGGCAGCCACCAAAATTGAGAGGATGTACGCATTTGCTCTCCTTGTCTTGCTTTTTAAGGCCCGCCTTATGGTCCCTTTTCAGATTTCTCTCCCTTGAATTGGTCTCCTTAGTGTCCAACTCCTCACCAGGCACATCACTCTTTTAGCACCTCCTTTTGGGCATTATTTCTCCAGCCCTGGGAAACTCTCCCTTTTCTATCTAACCAATGCAGAGTTCTCAATGACAAAATTCTGCCTTGTTATAAAGATTTTGCTTTATTTTAACTTTGTTTGCCTAAAAAAAGAATAAAGTATTGTCTGCAGAGAGAAGAGTCTGATGGTCGCAGAGCACTAATTATAATTTAATACATTTATTAAAACAGAAGTCTTTCTCAGAAAAAAAGTAATTTTGGTTCAAGTTATTTTTTGCAACTTTTCTAGGGGCATCAGGGTTGCTATTTAAGAGTGGAATCATGAGTGAATTACACCTACACTAAGATTTCTTGGAGGGCCCAGGAGAGTAAATTATTTCCTGAAAAGGTCTATACATTCTGATTCTATTTATTTAATGTTGCATAAGGTAAATTTTCTTTCTTATGGGATGCCTTGATTAGTTAAACAACATGAAAATGAGTGATTCATACATTTTGCAATCATTCCACAGGAAAATTCACATGATTTCCAGAAAAGGAATATGTAAGAAGACTATTTTCCTTATAACAGTTTAGTCTCATAGAACCTTTCTAAGTGTCAGTGAAATAGGGATGTGAATATAATAAAATGTCATTATAAACCAGAGTCCCTTTTAACATATAATTTAGAAGTCAGCTGATTAATTAGTTTCAAGTTATATTTATTTTTAAGCACAGTAATGTCACTACTACAGGATTATATAGTTCATCAGAAAGATCCATCAAAAGTAACTTTGCACAAATTAGGGTGATACTGTACAACTTTTGTCCATAACCTCTAGTGGACACCATGGTGGAATTTAATGTGTATCACTCTGACTGAAATAGTTACAGTACAGGATATGTTTTTTATACCATTCATTGTACATATCAAATTTAGTTTCATACACAAAAACTTCAAATAATTGGTTTCTAAAGATAATAATGACCCAATCTGAAAAGCTCAGAAAATAAAAATAAAATAATTTATTATTAATGAAAGAAACTATATTATAAGTCATTGTATTAGTTTTCTATTACTACTGTTATACATTACCACAAAACTAGCAGTTTAAAATGATACAAATGTATCATGTCAGTTCTGGAGGTCAGAAGTCTGGGTTGGCTCAGCTAGTTTCTCTAAGTTTCAGCAGTCCCTAGTTAAGCTGTGGGCTGGCTGGTTTCGTATCAGGAAGCTCTGGGAAGAATATCCTTGCAGGGTCATTCAGGCTACGGGTGGAATTCTGTTCCTTGTAGCTACAAGACTGATGTCCCTCTTCCCTTGCTGGCTGTCCGCTGGGGCTGCTCTTAGCTCCTCAAGGCCTCTTTCCAGTCCTTGTGTTGTGTAGACAGGGTGTGGGCCACCGGCAGCAGGGGGAGCGTGGGCCTGGCTGGCCATTTCAGACGGGTGGCTACGCTGGGGCTGCACAGAGCTGCAGGTGCTGGGATCTGGGGGTGCCCAGAGACACTGGGAGGCGGGTAAGGGTGCAGCATTGCCAGGCTTCCTGAGGGCGGGTGTGCAGACCCCTCCTCCCCACTGACACTGACACCAGTAGACAGGGAGAGCCCGGGAGTCTCCCACATTGGCCAAGATGGCACAGGGAGGGTCTTACACCCAGCGTGCCAAAAGCCAGAAAGGCGAATGGTTAGGGCCCCAGCGGTCAAAAACGAGTGAGATAATTGGATAGAAAAAAATCTTCCCCTCTCTATTTCTATAAGAACTGGGCTTAAGCAGGAAGGGGAGATGGTCTTTGAGACTGGAGTCCACTGTTCTTCCACCTGAATAAATCTCTCTCCTTTTGCACCGGCATCTTTCTCACAAGTTTGGCTTTCACTGAGATGGGCAGCCAAACCTGCCTTTCGGTTACACTTGTACACGGGTCCCTACTTTTCAGAGCTACAAAGTGCATGTTAAATCTTTCTCATGATTGGAATATTTCTAACTTCTCATTCTGCCAAATCTCTCTTTTGCTGCCAGCTAAAGAAAATTCTTGGCTGTTAAGGGCTCATGTGATTACATTATGCCCACCTGAATAATCCAGGATAATCTCTTTATTTTAAAGTTCTTAACATTAATTACATTTGCAAACTCCCTTTTGCCAGGTAGTATAAGATATTCACAGATTCCAGGGATTTGGGCATGGATATCTTTGGGGGGAGTCTTATTCTACTTACCACATCCTCTAGAAAGAAAAAAACATATAAAATCATAAAACAGATCTATGAAAAGGGAGCAATAGATGGTACTTAATTTAAAAAATACATATCCTGAGAAAACAGCAAAATAAATCATGGCATGTCCATTATGTAGTTTTAAAACATCCTGTTTTAAAGTGTACCTAATGATAACAGAGGTTTATACAATTAACTTAAGCAAAACCAAAGTTCCAGGGTTAGGGTTAGGGTTTGGGTTAGGGGGAAAAAAACAAAAACTAAACTACTATGTATACTGTAAAATAATCTGTATTTTACATATATGAATATATACATATATATGCAAACATTTATGTCTTTTTATGTATACACATATTTATATATGTATATATGCATATATACATATATCCATATGTTCTTAATTTATGTGGTACATATGATAGATATCTTTATATAGAAAAGTATATAAAAATATTATCATGGTAATCTCTGGGTAATAATATTACATTTCCTTCAGATGTCTTGTGAAATCATGTTTTACAAAACACTATAGTAAAAAATAAAATGTCATGTTTAAAAAAATATTGTGCATGGTTTTTCATATGGAATGAAATTTTCTAACAAGAGAAGCCAATGTGCCTCATACTATAGATAGATCTCAGTTTATTATGAATTAACCAAAAAAGGAGATCTGGTTCCCTGAGACGGGTGGAGAAGGAGGAGGGTGATTCATGCCTTATTGACAGATCAATCACAGAAAATAATTGAAGGTTCTCAGAAACGTCTCTGCTAGATAAAACCTTTTCTGTGTTCTTTTTTCTTTAACCTGCAGCACAAAAGGATAGTGTGTGTGTTTTTTTCCCCTGTGGGTATCTTGATTTTACATGTCTTCACTTTTAAAAATCCTGAGGTAGGTTGCATTGCAGGGTCTGTTTCAAGAATCCATGTAGAGTTTTGAGGCTTTTGCCACTAAATCTCCTGAAGCAATGTCATTATATTTCTCTCTTGATGAGGGACAAATGGAACAAAGAAAGCAATGATCCTTCTCTCACCCTAGATGTCAAGTAACCCTATACTATGAGCTAGAGGAAAGAGCTACAGCCCTTTGACAATAAGCAACATTTACCTGTGCTCCTCAAGCATTCCCAATGTCAAAAACATTTCAAAGGGAATTCTACTATCTTTTTCTTAGAACAATAAATCACTGCCAAGACAGTTGAGCTCATTTCCAAGCCCTATTCCATGCCTTCCTACTTTGTTAATATCAACGAGGCTGCTTTAAGTGGGAAACACTGACATACGTCATTACAAAGAGTTATTACTGTCATTGTTCTAATTTTCTGAATTTTACCAAGAAAGCAATCACTCCCTTTTGGTCTGAAAGGTGCTCTTCAGAGGAGAAAAGTTAGCTTTCCTGTAAGCCTATAATTGGAGAAAAGGTTTTCCAGAGGTTGAGTACTTTTAGATATGATAGACAAGCCACATGCCACCAAGACTCAAAAATAGCAGGATAAAGGAACCAAGGATTCGATTGTTGCTCATGTTTCCTTAGGAAATCTGACCCTAAAGGATGGTGGGCATATAGCTGTCACTTTATGTATTTGCTTTTCCTGATTCAGTGTTTGAGAGAAGCAAGCACTGCATAGAAATTACTCTCTCATTAAAATGTACTGTGACAAATTGGAGAGAGTGTCTTGGTCACATGCCACAAATTGGAGGCTTGAGTCTCAGCTGCCTGTGAATCTGTGGAGTGGAAGTCTATGGCAACATTCCATCCAGGATGTAAAATATGAAACCATCACTAATGCATCAGAGCGTGGATAGCCAAGTCCTCCAACAACCTTCTGACTGTTCTTCAGTATTTCACGTGTCTTTCATTCTGGGAGAGAATATTTTATTTAGAGAGCAGGAATGTTTCTCCAACAGTTGTATTTCTTATTGGATTTCTTGGTTATAGTTTGTCTCTGAGAGGCCAAGCTACTGGAGTCTACTCTTTGGAGATAGACCTATTTGTCTGTCTCTATTTGGCTGATCATTTGATACCAAGAACTTGAGGCTGCAAAGAACAACAGAGCCTAGATCACAATGAGTAGGTCAAAGTAATGAATGCCACACTCTGGGGATCTAAGTAAGGCAGCAGGCCTGCCTCATGGAGTTACCCAGTGTATTGCTACACCAGGGTCACTTTTCTTCATCTTACACAGTAGCTTTTTAAAAAAAAAAATTAAAAAAAAATTAATTGAATTAGTGGTTATTTTGTCATCTGTGAGCCTGTGAGAGCAGAGACCATGTCTCATCTATTTTCATGTCTTCAAAGCCTAGCATGGTGCTTGACAAATGATTGAAGGGAGGAGTGAAAGCACTAAGAACATAGAGATAGAGAGATATAGAGAGGAAAAGAAAGAGAGGAGATGCTACTGCTTTAGGAAGACTTGACCTCGCCTTCTACTCTACTCCACCCTGATTTACCCCAGACTAAATGCTGCATTTTATTACTCTTCTTTTGTTTTTAGTCACATAAATAACACCCCCCCCCAAAAAAAAGAGTTTGCAAAAAATAGGACATTTGTTTTATACCATGATGAAACCCTTTTACATATTTATATTACTTATTTTCTAAATCTCTTTTATTTCTTCTTAAGAAGCCCACTGGTGAGTCAGTGTCAAAGAGCTAGGAATAGAAATGCTTTTTGAACTCTAATATATGTTCTGTTTGGAAGAACTGCTCCTGGTGTCTAAGAATAATTAACAACACACTTGAATTTATGAATGCTTGTGCTTAAAGGTCCTTCAGCCGTGGAAGGGGCACGGAGAGAAAGACTAAGAGGGGATGGGAAACTTTCACGTCCCTGTGCTTCGCTCCGGTGTAACACCCAGGAGTGGCACTGAAGAGGCCGGAGGACTGTCTGCTGAGCCCGGCTTTACATGTGTGCATTATAAGCTGGGGACCTCCATGCTTTAGGTCTTAGACAACCCTTTCTGCCCTCCCGTGGCTATGATTTAAGAATAACAATGTGACAGGAACGCTGAGATGAGAGGATAAGTGAATAATGAAAAGGGATGGAAGTGAATAATTAAAAGAAGGGGGGAGAAGAAACTGACTCTCCGGGGAACAAAGTGTATTCATCTTTTTTGTCTGTTCCGCGGGCTGCACCTCTCAACGGGGAAAGCAGATGTCTTAACTCTCAAAGGAAATAAAGGTGGCAATTAGATACAAGAAAAATAATAAAGTTAAAAAGGAGGGAAAGAACCGAGAGGAAAGCCCACCTGCTCCCTTCACCATATACCGTGATCCTGACAATCTTTCCCCCACTTATCAACAGGAGAAGTCAGAGGATCTGATCTCAAGGGCCTGGACAGTGGATTTTTAAATGATCCAAAAAATGGGTCTTGTTCTCTTTCACAGCCTCTTTACCTGTCCTGTCTTCCACTCCCCACCCATCCCTACAAGTCAGCTGGTGGTCTTCAGGGAACTCACATGCCCACGCAGCAGCTCCAGTAGCCCACTCCTGCTAACCAGGGCCCCACCGCAGGACCACAGCCTCCTCTTCAATGGCAACTGCCTCACCGAGGCCCCCAGGGTCTCCGACTCTGTTTACTGTCCCACCCTAAACCTCGATCAACCCCCACTACCTACGGTCTCTACTCCTGCCTGGGTTCTGAGTGCTGCTAGGGAAAACTGCCGAACCAAAAAGACCTGGTCTCGAAGAACATTTTCTTTGCTTATTTTAACTGCCACTTTCCAGAAAAACTTTTATTCTAAGTCACCTTCATGCAGTTTTTCTCAACCTCCTGGAACATCTAAAGATGCCCTGTACTTCTTCATGCCTTAGGCCTCAAAAGATGACAATCTTTCCTCCTACTTATATGGGAAAGCCAAGACCATGCCATGGGTCTCGACTACCCCTATTTCCCCTCTGCCCAGTTTCATATCCTTTGTTTCCAAAACAAAGGATGGCATGCCCCTTCCTCCTCTCTAAACCCAACCCTGACTCATCCACCACACCACATTTCTGCGTAACCTTCACCCAGTTACTCCCTCCCTCAGACTTTTCCCTTAAGCCCCTGGTTAACACTAATTTCCTTCCTTCCTACATGACCAGGCCTCTGATTATCCAGATGGCCTCTTCTCTGGCACCATCACTCACTTGGAGCAGTCTACCTCCTGTCCCCAACCCCCACCACTTTTTGCCAGAACCGATAGTAATTATTTTCTGTCTTATATTTGACACTGTTCAAATCCTAACTATCTTGGAAGGCCTGGTGGAATTTTTCCTACCTAGTTTCTGCCTGCCTTCTTTCATTTAGTTGCTTATATTACCACCATTCTATGGTCCCTCAGCACCCTGTTTGTACCTCAGCACTTTGCCTCCTTTTCTCCTACTGGGTTGTAACCACCGGGAAGATGGGGACCACATCAGAACTAAAGTGCACTGCTTTCTGTAGAAATAGAATTTCTATATTTAAGAGCAAATTGTGTTTAACATTTCTTCCTTGAACTTTCCTCCTTAGCTATTCTGGTTTTCTTCTCCTTGTAATTAGGTCCTTTGCTGTTGCCTCTTACATGAACTCCTTCTTTCCCCCTCCTCAATGTGTGTATCCAAATGCTCAATACTAATCTTCTTGTTGTTCCTTTTAATATTCCCTTTCTCTCAGAGATCATACTCTACCTCACTATGGTACTTGATATTTCTTTTAGGATGTCTCATTACTCCACCAAATGCAGTCGGCCTATAACTGAAGTCAACCTCCCTTCCTCCCTAGGCAAAGACCTGTCAGTGGAGATCTTTCAGCTTCTTTGTATATGAATGTCTACATTATTTTTCTGTTACTCAGATTCAAACCTATCAATTATCTTTGACTAAGTTCCCTCTTTCACCACACTACTCTCCCACTAATCAGTTATAAATTATAAAATGTTTTTACTTTCTCTCAAATGCCATGACTCCATGTGTTTCTATTTCACTTTCAATACCTGCTCCAGGCCCTCCCCTTGTGGTGGCTAGATTACACAACAGTGTGGCCCATTGTAACCTTGCCCTTGCCCTTCCAATTTCTCATCACAGTCATCTTCAATCACTTTTCATATACTCTGCCCCAGATCTAAAACATTCAAGGGTTCTGTTTCCTCTTATGTCAGGGTTCAAATCTGCTGCCAGATTAAGTGCAGACTAGAAAATAAGCAAGTTATCTCATTGTTGCCCAGTTTCTGTTACTTCCAATGTCCTATATTCCTGTGGTCAACCCGGGTCCCTCCTGAGCCACGTGCATGCAAAGCACATCCTTAGCTCAGGGCCTTTGGCATCACAAAACTTTAGATTGAAATCCTGGCTTTTCCCTTTGCTAGCTGTTACAATGACAAGTTATTTATTTCTTTGAATCTAAAATTGCTTGTTTATAAAATGAAGACAATAATACTTGCCTCACAATCGTATTGCTACCAAATGGGGAGCTCCTTGTACTCCGTCTCTAACACTACAGCACCTAGCCCAGCACTGAGCACAGCGCAGGTGCTCGATAAACTCAGACAGTGGTTAACAGAGCTTAGCTCTCCAATGAAAAATGACCTCAACAATTAAGAGAAATAGCATCAAATATAGGAATAAGGGAAACATAGTTAGAATGTTTAAGAAGCTCTTTGTGAAGTTTAAAAAAATAAAATAAAATAAGGTGCCTCTTAAGCACAGTAGGTTGCACCTCAGTCTCATCATTAAAAATAAATAAATAAAAGACTTGAAAAGTCAAAGCCTCTCTAACAATCGCGGGTGAAGGCCCCAAGTAATAAAAGCTTACAATGAAGTAGCATAAGATGAGTCAAAGGAAAATCTCCAATGTTTTGTGAGAATTTCCAAGAGAAGTTAGGGAGGTCATGCTGCCATCTATTATCTGCTTTCAATTTTATTCTTCTCTCCCCTTCACAGGGAGTAGGACCATTTTCCACATTTGCCTCTTTAGTTTCAAATGAGGCAAAGACAGCGCTATGACAAAGGAGAGTGCTACCACTCTGCTTCTGTTTCCCACAGCTTTTAAGCCTATAATTCTGTTCTTGATCACTGCATAATTATCTTCATTATATTAAATCATCATATTATCCTCCCTTCATAAATGAGGAAACTGAGGTTCAGAAAGATTAAGTGACTCACCTCCTTAAGCAGTTCTTTTAAGATATTAATGTGATTAAATCCCTGTTCCTACAATAGGCCAATTGTAAAGAGCTTTTGCATCAGGTTTCTCTGGCAGATCTGTATAATACAAAATCACTATAAGAGCATCTAGATTTGACAGTCCTACATACTACCTATTTGTCCCCCTGAAACATAAAGTTCTTTCTATTTGTGTGGATGAAGTCAAGATCATCCTTTGGCATGATAGCTTCCATACTCTCTTACATTTGGAGGGGAGAGGGGAAGGAGCATCTTAAATAATTAACTCTGCTGGTTCAGCTGTAGTTTAGTGAGAGCTCTTGAAGGTGGATCTCCAGGGAGAGAAGCTGACAAGAAACAAGAAAGACTATAACCAGTGAAGTTAACTTTTCAGATTTGATCTTAAAGGGATTAACCAGCTGCCCAGTGTCCAAGCTCCCAGATGGTCTAGAGTTGGTTGCTAATAAACTGATCTTTGTGGCAACACATGAGAATAGGTTAAGTATAAGCAGAAAGTGGTGGTAATATTTGGCATCACATGTGTAGACAAACCTGAGTGCCAGGGGCACCAATCACTTTGAAGTGGGATCACATGGAGACAAATGCAGGCGAGAGATCCTTGGAGAAATGGGGTTGGAAAGAACTAGGAAGGTTTTCAGGGACATATTGAGAGAGTTGATGCTCAGAATGATTTCAATAGCTGAAAGTAACTACAATGACAATTAAGAAATTAAGGCATATTAATAATAATAATATGATTTAGTGAGGACTATGTCCCAGGCACTGTTTTAGTCTTGTCACATAAGAATATAAATTTTTCCATTCAGTCACTCTATAAAAACAGCACTATAATCTCATTTATGAGAGGCAGTAAAGTTTTAAAAGCCTGACCCCAAAGTAAATTTTAGTAAAATGGGGATAAAATAATTACCTAACTTGGGTAATTATAAAGATTAGATGAGTCAATGTAATGAAGGACTTCAAAGAATACCTGGCACATAGTAAGCACTGAATTAATGCTAACTCCTACTGCTAAAAATAAGTAAGTACATATTAATAATAAATTGAGACATAAAATGCTTAAGTAAATTGCTCAAGGTTATATAATTAGTCACTGGTTTGATCCAAGCTATGAACCCATCTCTACCTGGTTCCAAATGCTGAATTCATAGACACTGGGCAATGGAGAAGACCAGTCATACCCAGGCGGTACACATATTGTCAGGGAAGGTTTGGGGTGAAGTAGCAGTTGTTGTAGCTCAGTGGACGTGGAGCCTAGAAGATCATCCAGATAGCTAGGGAATAGGACTTTGAGCATCAAGACATCTGAGCTCTACTCATGTTTGAAGATGATGCTCCTAACAGCAGGGCTAAGGTGTCATTAAGCTAGGCTCTATGTCTGGATATGGCTGACCTGCTGTGTGAAGTTTGACAGCATTTGTAGCTGAAGGGACATGAACCACTAAAAACTGTCTGAAAGTTATACGAGGAAAAGTAAGGTCATGGTTCCAGACTTCTTGCAGGTAGTAGTGGGTGGGAAATTTGGAAAAAGTTTTGAGATAATTTTATGTATCCAGATGCAAATTCTTTAAGCCAGGCTTTAGAAATGATTTCCAGTGCAGATGCTGACATACTTCTGGCCTATTTTCCAGTCTTCAGTCTTACATTAACTAGTAGGCACAAAAATGTCAACTATTAGGGCTGCCCAATAACCCCTCCTGAGTTAATAGTTTATGACTTTATAGGAGCTCATCTTTGTGTGTAAAATGGTACATCCGACTTTGCAAATGCTTAGCTTGACCTGCATCTGTGAATGCGTTTAATACAGCATTGTGCTTGATCTGCCAAAGATTTTCCCTTCTTTAATTATGAGAGTTAGGTGTTGTACAGGAGGCTGTTCTACCACTTTTCCTTGGGAAAGAGCAGGGATATGAGTGGGTCTTAAAGCAGACATTTAAATAACCCAAACAAATGTTTAAAACACCTCAAAATCTGACTAAAAGTGTTGCTCTGCATACTTTAGCTACCCATTCTATGTGGTGTTAGACACATATGTTATCAACAATGAAATAAAAAAAAGGGAAGTTCACTCAATTCTGTAATTGTTCTGATACCCTTCTAGCTTAAGTTCTTTTGAGATGGAAGTTTAAAAAGTGGCAATCGAATTGAAAACACACACATTCCATCACCTTCCATGGAACTTAATAGACTATAAATAATTTAAATAAATATAAAAACTTAAAAAACTGTATTCTTATAATAAATTAGATAAAAGTTGAATTGTTTCAGACAAAAAGTTTTCTTTTTTAATTCTTGACATACCACAATTATATCAGGTGAGCGTTGCAGCAAGTAATGATATTTAAAATTAAGGAAAGTTTTCCATTTCACTGACGCCAATTTTAACATTTCACAATGGGTCTTTTTGGCGTTCTAATTATTGTTCTAATTCTATTAATGCTTTTGTATAGGATTATATTGGTTCCTCTTTTAATAATCACTAAAACTTCATTTGGAGTTGAATCACTTCATTAATCTTGATTACTTATAATTAATCAAAAATGTTTTTCTTCACATTTTGATCTCAGAAATGTTTATCTATATGTATTTTATGAACACTTGACTAAATTTATGGGGTGTGTGTGTGTGTGTGTGTGTGTGTGTGTGTGTTTAATCTGGGAACTGAATAGGCTTCTTCACCTGAGAGATAGTATAGCCTAGCAATTAAAATCTTGGATGCTGATGTCAGACTATTTGGATTCAAAGCCAGTTCTTCCTCATTCTAGCTGCATGCGATGGGGCAAGTTCTTTAACCTCTTTGTTCCTTTTTATTTTAATCTATAAAACTAGAATCAGAGTGACAATACCTAACTCATAGAGTAATTATAAGTACTAATGCAACAATATGTGAAAAACAGTTGTAACAGGACCTGGCACATAATAAATATTCACAAGGTTAGATTTTCTTATTATTTGTAAAATAGAAAACACTTAATAAATTGTGTGGGTATTGGCCTTTGGAATCAGACAAGCCAGAGTTTTAAGTCTTGTTCTTTGTTCTAACTGCATTGTATTATGCAATTATTAACCTCTCTTAGCTTCACTTTTCTTATAGATACAGATATAGATAGATAATGATAGATAGATGATAGATGATTGATAGATAGATGATAGATAGATAGATAGATGATAGATAGATGATAGATGATGATAGATAGATAGATAATAGATAGATAGATAATGATAGATAGATAGATAGATGATAGATAGATAGATAGATAGATATAGATATAGATATAGATAGATGATAGATAGATGATAGATAGATAGACAGATCAGATAGATAGATAGATAGATAGATAGATAGATAGATAGATAGATAGATAGATAGATAGATAGATGATAGATAGATAGATAGATGATAGATAGATAGATGATGATAGATGATAGATAGATAGATAGATAGATAATAGATAGATAGATAGATAGATAGATAGATAGATAGATAGATAGATATGGATAGATAGATAGATAGATATAGATACAGATGTAGATATAAACACCACCTCTCAAGTTTGTTGGGAGGAAAAAATGTGATTAATATAGTTAGCATTTGTATATTTGTTGTTTCTTTATATAAACTCCAACATCTTTTTTTCACTCTACATAAAGGTAAAAATTATATGAAATGCTGTCTGCAAATAATTTATAACATTTGACTTAAATTTTTATATAGGTAACGATGCCTATAATATATTTAGTACCCATTCATTCATCCATTGATTCATTCAAAAATACTAGACTAGCTAACATATACCAGGCATTATGCTGACAACTGGAGATAAAGTATTTAAAGGCAGAGACCCCCACCTTCCAGGGAGCCCTGGGACCTATACCTGAGGCAAATAAACAACAGGCAATGGCCAAACCATCTGTGTACTGTGATGAAGGCATTTGCAGAGGGTCGTGGAAGAGGAGAGGCGAGAAAAGCTGGTCACACATGTGGAATCTAAGCTGATTCTGGAAAGCACAGGTGTTAGCTACACAACAAATAGAGGAAGAGCGTTCTGGGGGAGAGAGCACCTAGGAGAAAGAGCTTAGGAACAGTTCTGCCACGCCTGCAAGTTGAAGAGTCAGCAGCAGGTCACTAGGAAGCACACAAAAATAGGGATGGTACCAAAGCTCACCCAGAGACTTCCATGAGCTTATTTGAGCTTAAGAAAGATTCTTGGGTAGAGGTGGAAAGTGGCCAGAGGGGAACAAAAACTAGAGCTAGAGAGCCTGGTTAGGAGGTTGTTAATGTTAGGGGATTGCAGTCCGTTGATTTTCTGCATTTTGAAATTTTTGAGAATTTATTGTGTTCTAACACAGACATTATTTTAAAAATAGACTGGAGGCTATGATGTTCATATTTCCTGTTGAAATTAGATATCTATATATCTATTTTTATCTGTCAAATTACCCTCATTAATTATATTATGGAAATCATCATCCCTTCTTTTTCTCTTCTTTGTTTTAATCCTCACTGGAGGATATGTTTATTGATTTTAGAGAGAAGGGAAGGGAGAGAGGGAGAAGAGAAACATCAATGTGAGAGGGAAACAGCAATAGATTGACTCTTATATGTACCCCGACCAAGGATCAAACACAAAACCTAGGCATGTGCCCTGACAGAGCTCAAACCCGCAACTCTTGGGTGTACAGGGCAGTGCTCCAACCAACTGAGCCTCACTGGCTAAGGCGATCATCCTTTATTTATCTTTCTTAGTCTATAAAGGACTTACAGAGATATGCTATTGCCAACTTCTTTTTGTTTATCTAATAGCTTTTGATTTATACATTTTGATATAATGGTATTTAGGACATAAATCTTTATGACTCATTTCTTTATTGAGGATTGTATCATTTATCAGAATAAAATGATATTCTATGCACTTTGCTGTCTTGTGTTTTGGGTGTGATATCTACTGAGAACTCCTTGATAAAGTGTTTTGCTACTGAAGTATATACAAGGTTGTGAGTGAAGAAATAAACAATTATTTTTCTTTGTTTACACTTTAAGATCTATTTCTTTTTTGAGTTTGCCTGATATTAACTTATACTTCTATTTTTTTCAGTATCATTATGCATCTCCTTTAAGTAGTTTATTTTAGTTTTTCTCTACTATAATTCAGAGCCTTTTTAAAAATGTGGCATTAACTTTTTTCATTTATTTTTACAATTGATAAATTTGGTTTTTATTCATTCATCTTACTCTATGTTTGCTGACTTTTAATGAACTTCATTTGTACTATATTGCTTCTATCTGCTGCCATGTTTATTTTTCCTTTTTGAGTTGGGATGTAGTCAACCTGTTTTTAAATTCAACTAACAGTTAATGTTAAGTAAGAACACATGCATGTGCATGTGTGCACACAAAACAAAAGCACAAGCATATTTTTATAATCACCATCATGAAATAATCCATATTTATCCTTTAGCTCTCAGAATCTTCTTGTGCCCTCTGCCTGCTCTAGTAATAACCTAACCTTGGCAGCATTCTTTAGTCCACTGTGTGCTAAATATAGGGAGGTATTCTGGGTTAGTCTAATAGATGCCATCATAATGACCATTTCTCTATAACATATTTATTTTCATATCCCAAAGGCCTGCTAATTCCAGAAATTTGCTTATCTGGTTAGAATGGTAAAACATTCAAAAACGGTGATTAGACTACACACATATACCAAATGACTGTGAATGCAGGGGGCTACATAGATATTATTTACTGCATAAGGATGTGAGCACGTTGTGAAACTAGCTGCCCATGATATAGCTCCCTAGCATGATATAGCTTTCAGCACCTGGAAGTGGTGAACTCAGCTCAAAACTACTCAAAAAGCTAACTCTTATTGAAAATAATGTTGATAGAATATAGTATCCTTATAGCGTCTCTCCCTAACAATTAATTTTATGTCCAGTTATCTATAATCCAACTTAGCAATTCCTACCTGATATAACCAACAGGAAATAACTTAAATGATATTTGTACACACAACACATGTCAATATTTTCATTTCTTTTTAAAAATCAATATTTGGGCATGTCCTAGTTAAATTTCAGGTAAACACAATCTAAATCCACGTCAGTAAGAATAATGTTGACCAAGACAAACATAAGACAGTGATCTGAGCCAAGAAATCCACCTGCAGGTTGGCAATAATCCATTAATCAATATGTCTGAGGTAATACAGTTGTTCACTACACTTTTGAATTTACTTAACTGTGGCCAGAGGGGTGGCTGGGAGTCAGTAAGAGCTAAAAGTCTACTTATTCTACAGGTTGTATCTAACTTTTTATCTGGATTGCAGATTTCATCACATGTAGTGTGGTGGTCAAAAAGAATGCCTTTTCCAGCATGTGTACTGTGTATTTCTAGCATTTTATGAAATGAGTAACCAAGACTCCTTTTTAGAGAGAAAAAAAGTGAAACACATTGGTTGAATCTGACAAAGGATAAAGATATTTATTTACTTTTAAATATGTCTTTATTGATTCAGAGAGAGGAAGGGAGAGGGAGAGAAACATCAAGGATGAAAGAGTCATTGATCAATTGCCTCTTGATCGAGCCCACAACCATGTGCCTGCCCCAACTGGGAATCGAACAGTGATCTCCTGGATCACAGATTGATGCTCAATGACTGAGCCACGCCAGTGGGGCAGGGTAAAGGCTTTTAAATGAAGAGGGGCTAATCTCTCACTTCCAAAGAGGTGCTCGGTATGGAGGATGGGTAGATTCATTCTGAAAAAAAGACACAATGTCAAGGAATCTGATACAGTCTTAGCACAAAAGTTGGTTTTCTCAGGAGAAGATGACCTCTCCATGATTTTGTATAAAATCAGTGGAGCAGTAACTGGAAACATGTTCCAAAATATCTATAATAAAAAAGGTAAAAGTCTAAGGGAGTAAGTTTAATTTAAAAATTCTGATTCTGGAGGTACTAAACTAGTCCTAGCCCAGTTTCTGACAGCCTACTAAGGACAGTAACAGTTGGTAATGAATCTTTCTTCTATCACAGTATGACAAGAGACCCTGTTAATGGAGAAAAGACCAAAGGCTTAGGAGACCTTTGATGGCCAACAAGGGAAACAGTGGGTGTCCTGGGAGATAAAGGTGCTAGATAAAATATAGGACATTTCGTTATATTTGAATTTCAGGTAAGATAAATAGTCGCTGGTATAAATAGTCTCACAGATAAATAGTTCTGTGCAATGCATTGTTCCTCTAAAATTTAAATTTTACTGGATATCCTGTATTTTATATTTTCTAAATATGAAACGCTTACTCAGGAAGTTTTCAGAGAGCTCAGAGCTCGGAGTCCTCTCCTTCTTACAGATAAACTTATTTTCGTTACCTTTCATGTTTCCAACCACATATCTTAACTATCACTATGTAGCTTGATTTGTCCTGGGAAATCAAGGTATTATATTTTTTCCCAAATCTATAAAATACTCTTCAATGCTTCTGAAATTCTCTTTTATTGTGCTGGATTATTACTTATTCCCTCCTCAATATCCTAATATATGCACCACCGCCAGAATTTACATCCATTGAGTTCTCACTGATCACAAGTTCAAGTTCCTTTAAAAGATATGATACATAAAAGAAGAAAATACTGGCTAGTAAATGACCAAATATGTAAGGGAAGACAGGAAGAAGGGAGAAAAAAATCTAGTAATTAAAAAAAGAAAAGAAAACAATGTGTTTAAATCTGATCGTTATAGTGTTTGGTTTCTCTTGTAAATAAATTAACATTGAGTAAACTCACTGCATTTGCATTTTTAGCTCAGCCTAAGGATTGTCCTGGTTTCTTTCTAATTCTTAAAGATCCATTCCCTTGTGTGTTTCTCAAGCTTTAAGATGAATGTACCCATTTATCTTGTCACTTTGACAATTTCAATTGAAAGGCCTTTTAACCAACATCAGTAAGAAAACTGCTGTTTGTGAAAAGAAATCGAGTGAGGCAGTTTGGAAGTTAGAGATATATTTCTCTTGACCAGTCTTCCCCAGAAAAGAAAATAGTAGCCTCCATTTTAGGGAAAGGAAGTATAAAACATGCTCAAAAATTCATAACGTAAACTTGATTAACGGCCTCTCGTGTGTGGGGTGGGGGTGGGGGTGGGGAGTGGGGGGATGGGGGGGTACCCTGAGGGTTGGCATGTAGGCCAAGAAATTAGACTCCTCAAGGAGCCTTGAAGCATAACAATTACCTCACTAGAACTTCCCAAGGCAGAAGGGATAGGCTTCTTTACAGATTTCCTTGCAGAGGCTCCTTAAGCAGTAATTATAAGGGATGGAGTGAAATGCCCAGACTCCAGTCAGCCAATTAAATTCCAGCCCTTGCCTCATGGATTTGATCTCCGAAAGCTTCTGCTGCGTTTGCCCTCCTGCAACTCAAGCCCACCTGTAGTTTTAAAGAGCATCTGCTGAGGGTTTGCCAGTTGCTATACCTCTTGGGAACTGGAGGGAGGTTTCCTGGCTATCCTTAACTTCTACCATTTCTGGCTACATATAAGCTTGTCTTTCCTCAAGGCTGTCTGCAATTCAGTGCTTCTAGGTCTGGTTCTTTTTAGAGAGCACAAGAAATGTCAACATAATTGAAGGTCAATTGACTTTGGCCTATGAAATTAGAAGTGCCCAGCATGCTGAAGGTCATATTCACATGGACAGAAACATGCTGTGAATTCAGGACTTTGGAGCAAAACATAGCTATGCTGTAAATCCTGTGCATTCATGTTCTTTTAGGTTAATTCACACGTAGTTCTATGGTCCCAGCCCTACGATCACAATGCTGAAGGGATTGCTGAGACTTCCAGCTGCCTGATCTTAAACACATCACTTTACTTTTCAGAACTGTCGTTTCATTCACTATAAAATAGAGAGGAAGGGGTTAAGTGATCTGTAATGACACCACCACTTTCTGAGCAAGGTGATGCATTTGGTAGCAGAAATCCAACTACAGGAGTGAAATACATGTTGAGGTTTATTTTTCCTCACACTGACAACAGGTTTGCAAGTTGGATAATGCAAGGTTGGTATAGAGGTTCCCCAGTGCCAACAGGGAGCAATATTCTAATGTTTCTGCTCAGTGAATAGCTTTTGATTTCATACTTTTCACCTGGAATTTCAAGATGACTGCTCTATCTCCAGCAATTGCATCCAAGATGGAAGAAGAGCAACAGACAGGTTCCAGCTGAGCATACTCCCTTGTTAAGAGTTTACCTAAAAGTCCCATCCAAAAATGTATATATAACTAGCCATAACTGTCATAGATCCATCCTAGCTGCAAGAGAGGTTGGAAAACATACATTTTTAATTGAGCACATTGCTGCCCCATAAACATTGCTTTCTCTTGGTAAAAAGGAGATAATAGATATTGGGTAGTCAATCTAAGCAGAGTATGCTGTAATCTCTAAATTCTATATTTCTTGTCATTGTATTGCCTTTAAGCAATGCATCTTTTAAATCATTGAGAACAGACAAAAAGCATTAAACAAAATCCTGTGAACAAAGAACCCCTGCAACTTAGATGTCAGTTACCCTGAATTAGGAAGTAGGGCTCTGGGATTTTGACCTCCTGTCCCTCTGAAAGGTTGTTCCAAATTGTGTGTCATTGATACAGTTGGTCACTTTCTAGACCAAATTTTTCCTTTTCATTCTTCTTTCTCTTCTTATTCTCTCCTATTCTTTCCTTTATTCTCAATGTTATATTTGCCAGAAAAACCTATTTGGGGGAAATTATTTTCTTAATAACTTGTTTTTTCACATTACCTACTTGGCCCTGTCTTCTGTATAAGCGCCCTGTCTTCTGTATATCCACCTTTCCAAGACTGGATGACCTACATTCATTTCATTGTTGAGTAATGAATCCTTTCCTCTATCCCATTATTTCAGAAAGATTCCCTTCCAATGTTCTTCACTGGTATGGAAGATTCAATCACTGTTCACAACTCTTCATGCCCTTACCATATTATAATTACTTACATATGTCTTTTGCCATGTGGCTTTGTGGTCCTACCCACTAGATTGGGCAGAGTACATTATCTCCCCATGGATATTGGGCTTAGCCACATGTTTGGCTTTTGCCAGAGGAATGCAGGTACAAGTGAGCCTTCCAGTTCTAAGGTGAGTCCTAAAGAGGCTTCATGCATTTCCACTTGACCTCTTGTTTTCCAGCCCTTCACCATGGAAATATTTCCTAATAGCGACTCACTCAAAATGGATTCACAGACACATGAGATAACCTCAGCCTAAAGCAAAACCCAGCTAACTGCACCTTGAAACTGGACTGCTCTGGCTGACCCACAGAATTTTAAGTAATATAAAGCTGTTTTAGTAAACTATTGATATTTTAGGATTTTCTACTTTAGAAATACCTGACTAATTCAATTGGCTCAGGGGAAATCTGCCTACTCTGGGGTATCCATGGCTACAATTTAGTGGTAAAAAGCAGGGAGGTGTCTGAACAGTAAATTGGCTTTAAACTCTGTAGTACTTCCAAGGGGTTTTTAAGATCTCTCTGGCTTCTAAACTTTATTCCAGAAGTAACCACAAAAGGCAAAGATGGTCTTCAAAACCTCAATCAGCCATAGAAGGAGAACCATTGCTCACATTTTGTTCACTCCACTGGTTTGATTGAAGTAACTTTCTGGGTCTGTGCATTTGTTTTCCTATTATACCAGAATCCTATGCCTACTCAGTCAGCAAAATTCAAGGCTACAAATGTGATAATACTTCTCAGAGAATGTGAGAAGGCCTTAAAAGAAAGGTGATGTGGAGGTTTAAGGTATTATAAGAATGAATAATTCACCACACTACTTAGCTCCCCAAGAAAAGCACTTGAGGACTCGGGAGGAAATTTCAGTTACTCTCTTCTCTGTAATTGACAAGTGCACCTTGGAACAAACATAAGCATCTTCTCAATTAACACAGGGCCTGGATATACATCTGGGCACACAACAAAAACAATCCCTCGGCCCCTGGATGCTTGCCGTTTATGGCAGGTGCTTCTAGGGGAACAGATACACCATCTATTCCAGTGTCGACCAGCAAGGCCAAATAGTAGGTCACTGGCAGGACCCTGGAGAAACTTGGGGAAGAGATGTTTCCTCAGGAAGCCCAAATTGGCCGCCTATGTTGGTTCGATAAAGGAATCCTGAGAGACTACCTCAATTCTTTGTCACTACACTTTCCCTTCCTGAGGTAAAATAAACTAGACAGCAGCTACATCTGGTCACCCTCAGAGGGGCAGCAGCTGCAGCTGGTTTCTCTCCCACAGGACTCTGAAGTTAGATGGTGCCCACTCTGGCATCTTGTCATCTGGCAGCCCTTCCCTGAGATCTTAGAATTCTATTTTCTGTGCTCTGAACACTTGCTGTTGTTTGTGATCATCCAGTGACCAGTGGAAGCTATAGCAAGGAAATACATATGGTTCAGTAAGCCCTCTATAAGCATGAGCTCCCCTTAAATAAAATGTGGCTTGCATGGGTAACAGGCAGAAGTACTGTGAAGTTAAGGTAGCTGGGGAGCCTACTGGGAAATTGCCTGGTGCTCTGTTTTTTTAACATGCCAGGAAAAACAAACAAAGAAATGTGGAAGCATTTTTGTTTTCCTGCTAAAAGGAAATCAAGCTTCTTTTGCTTCTAAGATCTGGACAACTCTGACCCATGGGTCTAGGAGGGCAGTAATCAGCTCTGTGTTTCTAGACAAAAGAGAAGTTGCTAAGTAAATCTGAGTCACTCAGATGATAAATAGGCTTTTTTTGTATTGATGAGCCAGAGTTTACAAATTCAAAGCCTTTCTGGGAAAAGGCAGGCCATGGAAATGACCAATGCTGACCTCGCAGGATAAATTCTAGTTGACCTCCTGGCTTTCCGGAAACAATAGGAAGTAGTGCAGGCTGGGCAAGCTACAGTTCATGTCCTGCCTCAGGGGAAGTGCTACTCTCAGTCCCAGATGGCTGTGGCTATTTGGAAACATACACCTTTTTTCTGGAACACGGAGCAACAGCAACAATAGCACCTA
Organism: Miniopterus schreibersii; assembly: GCF_964146895.1. Taxonomy (NCBI): domain Eukaryota; kingdom Metazoa; phylum Chordata; class Mammalia; order Chiroptera; family Miniopteridae; genus Miniopterus; species Miniopterus schreibersii. The sequence goes on along the minus strand of NC_138106.1, from coordinate 51,096,730 downwards.
TGGACATAGAAGGATTTCCTCTCATCTCTTTTTGGGGGACAAATAAGCCTCCCAGATTTTTCTATGATAGAAGCAATGCATAGAAAATCTGCAAAATGACTGATGTTACATGGTCCCACAAGTTTAAGGCATTTGAGGACTGGATTAAAAAACAACAATTACATCCAATAAATTCTAGTGGTTAGCACTAGAATATTGGTGAATTGCCAGTGAATTTTCAATGGAAATTACTGTTTTAGGATATGTAAATTGTGTTAATTTTGAGTTGCTTCTATCAAAGAGAATTATGAAAAGGAAATTGGAGTAAAGGAATAGAAAAAGTAGACACAATATGTTGCAAAAAAAGAATAAAATGTTGTGCAATAATACTCTAGGAAAAATAAAGGAAGATAGGAGAAAGTAAATCCCTATGTTGAGTCCATACTTGGATGGTTTATAAGGAGGGAGAGAACTGAAGAGTATGTAAGGAGTTTGTATGGGTAGATGCTTAGTGAGAAGAGAGCTTCAAATAACAATTAGGTGGCTCCTGAATATGTGGTTGGAGAACCAGATGAAGGGCAAAAAGTCTTGTTTACTACATTAAAAATAAATATAGGAATTAAATCTGGAAAAAGTAATCCAGAAACAAATGTATGGTGTAAAAGCACACAAATGAAAGTTAAGAGCACATACACATCACTCATAATTTAAGAATTTGTAATGTCATAAATTTGACTTATTTAGAGAACTATATTGATTTTTTTTGTATCAGCAGCTGTGGCAAACCACATAAACCAAACTATACTGGTTTTATTAGAAGATAATTTATTTGAAGGATATTGAGTAGCTCAAAAAATCATCAGAAATGTCACAGAGCCAAGTTCAGGAAGAAAACAGAGAATAAGGGAAGTAAGAAGCAGCCAAGATCCTACCAGAGCAACATCACCCCTGGATGCCACTGTCCATGAACAATCACTGCTGGGACATAAAGCTTATGATTCTACAGCACTCTCCACACAATATCTGGGCATATCTTTTATTTATTTTTTATTAATATTTTTTTAGAGAGAGAGGAAGGGTGAAAAAGAAGGAGAGAGGGAGAGAGAGAGGGAGATATCAGTTTGTTGTTCAACTTATTTATGCATTCATTGGTTGATTCTTTTATTATTATGATGATGATTTTTTATTTAAATCTTTATTGTTGATAGTATTACAGATGTCTCTCTTTTTCCCTCATTGTCCCCCTCCACTGGGATCCCACCCCACCCCAGGCCTTCACCACCCTATCCTCTGGGTCCATGGGTTATGCATATATGCATATAAATTCTTTGATTAATCTCTTCCTGCTCCCTTCCCCTCTTCCCTCTGAGATTCTTCAGTCTGTTTCGTTTCCATGCCTCTGATTCTATTTTACTCATCAGTTTATTTTGTTCATTAGATTCCTTGTTTGTTTATTATGATTTTTAGATTCAAGTGTTGATAGATATGTACTTATTGCCGTTTTATTGTTCATATTTTTTACCATTTTCTTCTCCTTCTTAAAGAAGACCCTTGAACATTTCATGTAATACTAGTTTGATGGTGATGAACTCCTTTAGCTTTTTCTTGTCTGTGAAGCTCTTTATCTGACCTTCAATTCTAAATGATAACTTTGCTGGGTAGACTAATCTTGGTTGAAGGTTCTTCCTTGGTTGATTCTTGTATGTGTCCTGACCAGAGATCGAATCCTGAACCTTGGCTTGTCACGACGAAAGTCTAACCAACTGAGCTACCCGGCCAGGACAGCTGGGCATATTTTAATCTTTGTTTCACTTTCTGAAGACCCAAAGTGTTTGGGAGCAGTATTTCATTGGGCTAATTTAGAGTGAATTCTGTATTTTAGCTGCTCTATACCTATGGATTCCATAATGGGATCCCCCAATACAGGAAGATTGTTCCAAAACAAGCACACAAAAAATGACAAGTGGCCTTTACATTTATTAAAGTGCACTTAGATTATATAGTTTCTACTGACTTGTTTCTCTCAAGAAGAGGTTTCATATAAACAGTTATTCTATCAGTCATAAATTCTTATATTATAAAGTTTCTATTACCTAAACCACATGACAAGGTAAGATTACCACATAAATGTGTGAGCCCAGGTGAAATTGTAAAGATGTAGTAAAGCCTTGTGTATCCAGTGACTGCTCTTTCTGTTCAGCTAACGTCGATATCAGTGTTAATGACTCTAAATTATTGAGCACCACTGTGGCAAAAGAAAGCAAAGGAGGGAAGAAGTTAAAAGAGGGAAACAGAGACAAAGATGGGAGGCAGAGAGAAACAGATGCATAGAAGACCTATCTCTATCTAAAGGAGCAAACAGTATTAAATAATTAAGAATACTCATAATACTTGTGCCTGAAACTGAACACGTAAGTCATGAGTTGTGTAAATTGTGCATTGATCAGAGTCACTACTGGCATTTCAATGAGGAATATAACTGGAGGGAGTGAATTTTGACCTAGGTCATTTTAGAAAATCCAGTAATCCATTCTTATCAAGTTAGTCATTTATTCACTCTCTACTTCAACAGGTATACACAGCACTTACTATGAATAAAAGAGCAAACAACTGAGAAAAATAAAGAGCAAAAACAATGAAGCAAGATAAGTGAAAGGAAGAAAGTTAGAGAGTTAAGGTAAAAAAAAAAAAGTGCCTTATAAAATAGTATTTTTAACTAGTCTCATGCTTCAGAGGAATTAAAACAGCTACAGTGACTGGACAGGCTAATCCTAAAATTCTTATGGAAATTCAAGGGACTATGAAAACAATCTTGAAAAAAAAAAAAAAAAGAGAGAGAAAAAGTTTGGAGGACCTCCCAACTTCAAAAGCGACTACAAAGCTACAGTAATCAAGAGTGCATAGTACTGACACAGGATAGACAGATAGAACAACAGAATAAAATTGAGAGTCTGGAAATAAACTCGTACATGCTTGGTCAATTGATTTTTAACAAAGATACCAAGACAATTGAATGGGAGACAGAATAGTCCTTTCAATAAATGAAAGCTAGAAAAATTAGATGTCCACATGAAAAAGAATGAATTTGAGCTCCTCTCTTACACCATATGCTAATATTAACTTAAAATGGATCGAAGACCTAAAATTAAGAACTAAAATCCTAAAACTCTTGGAAGGAAAAAGGTGCAAATTGATGTCATCTTGGATTAGACCAGTTTCTTAGGAATGACACCAAAAGCACAAACAACTAAAGATAAAATAAACTGAATTTCATCAAAATTAAAAATTTTTGTGCATCAAAGGACACTATAAAGAAAGTAAAAAGTCAACACACAGAATGTCAAAGCATTTATCAGATAAGTGTGTAGTATCCAGAATATATAAAGAACAGCTACAACTCACTAACAAAAAGAGAAATCAGCCAATTTTAAAAATGGGCAAAAGATTTAAATAGACATTTCTCCAAAGAAAATATACAAATGGCTAAGCACATTAAAACATGTTCAACATCATTAGTCATCAGGAAAATGCAAACCAAAACCATAATGAGACACTGTTTCACACCCACGATGATGGCTGGAATTAAAACAAACCAACTCAGAAAACAAGTGAAGATGTTGAAATATTGGATTCCTCATGAGTTGCTGATGGAAATATAAAATGGTAAACCACTGTGGAAAATAACTTGGCAGTTCATCAAAAAGTTAAACATAGGATTACTGTATGACCCAGCCATTCCATTCTTAAATGTACACCCAAGAGAAGTGAAAATATATGTTCACACAAAAATTTGTATACAAATGTTCATAGTAGTTTTATCCCTAATAGCCAAAAATTGGAAACAACCCAAATGTGACTAACTGAAGAATGGAAAAATGAAATAGTGTAGTTATGCAATGGAGCATTAGTCCACTGTTAAAAGGAATTCACTACTATATTAAATGCTGCAACATGGATGAACCTTGAAAATATGTTAACTGGAAGAAATCAGACGCAAAAGGCCACCTATTATATAATTCTGTCTATAGGAAATGCCTAGATTAAGTAAATCTATACAGACAGAAAGTAGAGGATTGGTTTCCACAGGCTAGGGAAAGAGGGTTATTGGGACTGACTGCTGATTGGGACAGGTTTTCTTTTTTGCATAATGGAAGTGTTCTAGAATTAGATAATAGTCATGTTTGCACAACATAGTGAATGTACAGGAATAAAATGGTGAATTTTTTATTATGTGAACTTATATTTCAATTTTTTAAAAGAGGCAATTGTAGCCACAAATCTCAGAGGGAAGGTGGGGGTGAGTGGGTGAGTGGGGGAGAAGTTAACCAAAGAACTTATGTGCATATATGCATAACCCATGGACACAGACAATAGTGTGGTAAAGGCTTGGGGCAGGGGGTGGGAGCAAGGTGGAGGGGGCAATGGGGAGAAAATAGGGGAATCTGTAGTATTTTTAACAGTAAAGAAAATTTTTAAAAAAAGAATATGCTGCTTTGAAAACAGTATTCTGAAAGTAAGAAACTGTTCTTAGAAATAAAAAACATTGCCCAGCTGGGTGTGGCTCAGCGGTTCAGCGTTGACCTAGAATACAGGCAATTGGGGTTCGATTCCCAGTCAGGGCACATGCCAGGGTTTCGGGCTCGATCTCCAGTCAGGGGTGTGCAGGAGGCAGCCGATCAATGTCTCTCTCATCATTGATGCTTCTATATCTCTCTCTCCCTCTCCTTTCCTCTCTCTGAAATTAATAAAGATATATATATAAAAAAGAAATGAAAAACATTATTAATGAAAGAAAACAAAATATCAAATGGAGAGGCAAAATAATAAATTGGATTCAGATTAAGATCAATTTATTAAGACAAAGATAAAGTTAAAACTATAACATATATAGACCATGTTCAGGTGGTTCAGTTGGTTGGAGCATCATCTTGTACACCACAAAGGTTTTGGGTTCAACTTCCGGTCAGGACACAGACTTAGGTTGCAGGTTTGATCTCTGATCTAACCAATTGATGTTTCTCTCTCACATCAATGTCTCTCTAAAATCCTGCCTCTCTAAAATCAATAAACAACATATCCTCAGGTGAGGATTAAAATATATATAATTTGTGTGTGTGTGTGTGTGTGTGTGTGTGTGTATATAACATATATAGCAAAAGGAATGAACTAAAAAATATGAAAGTATATTTAAGAGATATGAAGAATAGTTCCAAGAGCACCATTGATCAAATACATTGTTTTATTTAGCCCTTTAGTGAGTCATTACTATCAAGATAGTGCTATACAAGTAGCATTTTAAAAAATAAAATGGAGTAGATGAGAATGTACTACATATAGTAATATGCTTGGGAATGTTGAATAGCATGTAAAATGTAGTTCTTATTTTAGATTGTGGACAAAATATTTGATAGTCAATGGTGATCAAATAAAATACCAATTTGGTAGAAATGACAGTGTAGGGGCCAGTACAAAGAAAGAAGAAGAAATAATTTCTTCATACTGAAGAGAAGCACACAATCTGTTAGATTGAAGGGACAATCAAATACATGCAAAACAAATAAAAACACCCAAAGCCAGGTGAAATTGAACAATTTTAGAGATAATTCTATATATTCAACAACTTAGAGGGCAGAGAATAATACAGTGCTATCCTCAACTTTTTCAAGGAGAAAAGAATCTAAACCAAAACCCAACGCCTAAATATATAAATATATATATGTGTATATACATATATAATGTCAAATACAACAAAAAAATGAAGGCACTTGGTAACAGGCAAGAACTTAGAAAGTTTACAACCCACATGCTCTTCATGAAAAAAAGAAACTACTCAAGAAGAACTTCAACAAAATGAAAAAAAGATGAACCCAAGAAAGAGGATGACCTAGAATATATATTCAAGTATGACCCAGAAGAAGGGAAGGAAGCTTAAAAGCATTGCAAAAAGAATCCATTAAAATGAGATGCTGAAAAAATTCCTCTACCACAGATTTTACATGACATTGGGTAACAATTCCTTCTCGGGGTTAAACATACTTCTTAGTTTTACATTGAGCAATATGTATACAATTTTTATATTGTGAATTACATGCTGCTTTTAATTTTTAGAAGTCAACTGATGAAGTATGAAAAACGTATGGGTATAAAACTGATAGGTGTTAAGGATCTTAATGTAAATATAGCATAAATGGCAAAAAGTAACTTACAGATAAGAGAATAATGATGGAAAGAAGGGACAATTAATCTAATTTTCTCATTCTAACATCAGGAAATAAATAGAAACTGTCTAAAGTCAATAAATCAAGAAAGAAATGTGAAGATCCTAAAGGTAATGACTAGATAAATTAAAAATAGTAAGATGACCAGAAAGAGTAGAGTACGCATACTTCACACACCTTTGCTCATGCACCCACTCCTTCATTAGCCCATTTAAAGAGGAATAGGGCTGTCTCTGCTTTTTCATGCCACCCTCTGAAAGAGGTTGTGGTAGATTATTGCTCCGATGGCCCCAGTTGGTGAGACCTCCCTCCATATCCAAGCCTCGCACCCTGTAAATGCGTAGTCCTCTCCCACTCTGACCCTGGAGTAGCTTTTGGTCACTAGGGTCTTAGCAGAGCCGATGCAAGCAGAGGCCTGAAAATGCATTTTGCCTTTCCCTGTCCTCTCTTGCTTCCCTTTAATTGTCATAAGATGCTCTGGCTAGTCTGCTTCTGCTGGATAAAATATGTACCCCAATTCCAATCTAGCACCTCAGGGTTCTTTCTTGCCTTCTCTTTTTCCATTTGTATCAATGCCTTCACTGCAGTGACTTAACTCCTGGTATGTAACCAGTCTTCAGGCCATGCTGGACCCCTCTGCACCCTTGGCCCTGTGCTTCTGAGCACCACCACCTCCTCAGGCCCCCGCACTGCTTGGCCCCTAGCTCCGCCACTCTCTCCTTAGGCGAGACTGCACCTCTCTAGCCCCCACCCCCACCTGCCACCTCCTCACCACCTCAGGCCGCACTGCTGCCTCCTAGGGCAGAGAAAGGGACAAAAGGGGAGAGAATAAAAGAAAACTTGATAAATTTTTCATTTAAAAGAATTTATATGGTAAAATTATAACTTAGGAGAGGTACATATTTCGCTTCCCACTTAGAGATAACAGAAGAGAAGGATTTCTTAAATCTTATAATGAAACCCTACTTTGAATGTCCCATTATTAGTGATTTGATACAAGGATCATATCTTCTCACTGATCGGCATAAAAACTGAATGTTGGTGGTAATATGAAAGATGCAGTAGTGATACAATGAAATAGAACTCTTTATCTAATGCCTACCACATTACAAGAATACAAAGAGCCTTTAGAGCAGTAAAATACCATTCCACAACCATCAAATGGGTAAATCTTAAAATTTTGGCAATGTCAAGTATTGGCACAACTACTGAGAAGAAGAAGAAAAAAAACTGTCATATGGCAGGGAGTAAATTGGTACATTTTGGAGAACATTTAAAAATATCTACTACATGTGAAAATGAGCTTTTGAGCTTTTTTTTTTTTGACTCTGCACTTTTACTCTGAACTATATTGCCTAGAGAAAATTTGAAGATGTTCATAAAGAGACATATCAGACAAGTTCATGACACCTTGCTAGTGAGAGAGGACCATTAGAAATGACTTATGTACATCAGCAAGAAAGTAAACAAATTCAGTGTATTAACCAAATTTCACACTGGGAGTTGGTGAAAATCAATTAACTAGACTACCAATATCAGTATGGTCAAACATTGAAGGCATAATATGCAGGGAAAAAAGAATGAAAAGAATATTGTAGTATGATATAGACACTATGGTGGATTCTTTCTTTGAAGTTCACAAATTAGCTAAACAATGCTACAAATTATTTAAGATGTTTATCTGTAATAATAATATAAAATTTTACATGGGGATTATAAATATCAAATTCAATGCATGGACTATCTCTGGATAGAGAGAGATCTTTAACTGTATCTGAAATTTTTTTATAATTCAAAAATGTGAAATAAACATGGTTAAAAATAGATAGTTATGTAATAAATACATAGGTATTTATATTTTCCGTAAAACTTTCTTTTTTTTCTTTTTTTAAAAGCTTTTTTTTTTTTAATATATCTTTATTGATTTCAGAGAGAGGAAAGGAGAGGGGGAGAGAGAGAGATAGAAACATCAATGAGGAGAGAGTCATTGATCAAGCCCACAACCCGGGCATGTGCCCTGACCGGGAATCGAACCCCGACCGCCTGGATTCTAGGTCGATGCTCAACCGCTGAGCCATGTCCGGCCCTGCTGTAAAACTTTCTTTATGTTTATAGTACTTCATAATAAAAATTATCTGTCTCTCTTCCTTTCTCTGTCCTTTCTCTGTACTCACCCCACCTCTCTCTCTCTCTCTCTCTCTCTCTCTCACTCACACATACACACACACACACACACTCCTCAAGAAAGTTCAGATTCTTTATGATGGTAGAAATTCTGAGGAAGGATGACTATAAATAAATATATTTTTTTCTGCATAATCTCTACTCTCATAAAGTCAACAGTATATTGGGAAAGGCAGATATACTGTTTACTTAAGCAAGCAAACATAAATAAATACATAATTAGCACCTGTAGTAAGTACTATGAACTATAGATGACATTTATTGGAGACTAGGAGGCTGAGGGAGTGGTGTAGTCAGGGATGTCTTCTCTGAGATGAAATATTTAAGTTGAGGCCTGAAAAATTAATAAGAACTAATCAAAAGAGAAGCGGGGGAAATGTTCTTCCAAGCACAGGGAACATCAAGTGTAAAATCCCCAATACTGTGAACAGATTGCCAAGTTCAAGGAACTGAAGGATGGCTGTATTGCTGAGCAGAGTGAGTGAGAAAGCAGAATCGTGAAACACAGGGAAGAGGCCAAGATTTGGAATTTGGACTTTATTCTAGAAGCAATGGAAAGCCATTGAAGTAGTTTAGGAAGGAAGGTATTATGATATGATTTACAGATTTAAAAGATTATGTTAACTGCTAGGTGGAGAATTGACTGGATAGAAACCAGACCTTCAAGACAGCAGTCTCAAACCACCATATTCATACAGCTATTGGATATAATTGCTCAAAAATCACCTTAGGCTAATGACTTCTTTCTAGAGGTATGGTATTACAAGGGAGAAAAAAACATTTCTTCTACCTTATTATGTTCAGTGACCAGAGCTCTGCAAATTAAACTGACAGACAGATTAACAGGAGAAAAGAAACACAAATTTTATTTGATGTTAATATTTCTATGTGGCATGGGGGACTTCACAGAAAGGAAGTGAAAATTCCTAAAAAGCAGTTAGGCTTCTGAGTTCATATATCATTGTAACAAAGAGTGATAAATTGTAGAAGTGTGACAAGACATAGAAAAAGGGGTTTGGGCTTCTAGAGGTGGTAAATTGTGGGAAGGTAAATATATGGGAGAAACTAATGTAAGATAGAGTTATTTTATTAAGGTCTGTTTATGCAGATTTGTGTCAGTGGCATCTCCAGTGATAAGAGTTGTCTCTACTTTCTGATACAGGAGAGGGGAGTAGGGAGACCTTCACAAAGGGAAATTTATGCCCTGCTTTTAGACTTAAAGGGAGAGGGGAGAGGAGAGAGTTTTTTTACAAATCTGTTGTTTCTCAGTTGCTTTCAGCTCAAAATAATGCTTATGACAAAGTGGCATATTTTGGGGTGGCATATTCTGATCCCCTTCAGTATACTGGTAAGAGTATCGACTTTTGAGAAAAAGAGCATTGAATCTGAATTCCAGTTCCACCACATAGTAGCTCTGTGATCTTGGGCAATGATAATAACAGACAACATTTATTATATACCAGACACTATGCCACAATTTTATGGTCATTATCTTGTTGAATGTTTACAACAACCTTACAGAGGTAGGTAGCATATTATTACCATTTAAGTATAGATGAGAACACTGAGACTACAAAGTCTATTAACTTATCCATGCCACATGACTAAAAGTGGTGAAGTCAGGTTCGGACTTAAGCAATCTCCAAATCCCATGCACCACTGTGCAACCTGCCTGTCACAGCATCTTCATTTCATCTGCTAACTGAAGGTAAGGGACTGATTCATAAGATTAACACAACATTAAATGGAATAACATGTGGAGTTTTAAGTCCACTATTAGCATGAAGTTGCTATTTTTACATTTATCGTAAAAGAAAAAATAACTTTGCTTTTTATAAAATGTTTTAAAAGCTTCAAAGTGCTTAGATGCCCGTGAATTTTATAGTCCAGTAAGTTAAGAGAAATTGAGAACATTGTCATGCACCAACACATCATTTTCATCTGGATAAATTCATGACTTTTCATTGACATTAATGCTAGGAAATCAGTCATCAACAGCCATATCCGGAAAACACAAAGGAGAAGTGAAGAACTGGTAATCATTTTGGCAATCTTTAACCTGAGAGCCATAATATTAGAGCTGGAAGGAACTGAACCAATTGGGCAGCTGACAAAATTGAGGCTTTGAAAGGTAAATACGGGGTGAGTGAATAGGTATTTTCCTAATTCAATACTGTGCTAATTTGAGAATAGATTCACAGAATATTACAAATTGATTTTTCTCATGAAATAGAAGTGGTAGAGTCAAACTTTCCCAGCCAAAATGCTGGCAGAATAAATCATGGTAATCACCCCCTAGTCTCTTTATTTGATATCTCTACAGTAGGATAGCAACCAAGATCTACCACTTCTAAAAAGGTGCCATCTGCTCTCATATGCATATAATACTTTATGAATGCTGAATCACCTCAGAAAACATGTTGCAGCTTAACAATGATGAAGCAATAAGTATCATTATTTCATGAGCACTAAAAGCATTTTAAATTATGACCATGTCTGGTGTACTACATTCTTTCCACACAACACAAAAGTCAAATAATGTATCAATCAGTCCAGTTCTGACTATAACTGAGGACCTCCTTCCTGGACCATCCATTCTTGATTGCCAGTCTTGGGGTCTCAGGCAGACAATTTAGGTAAACCAATTTTCTATTCTGCACTCTTACAAGTGCCTTAGTTCTCCATTGTACTCTATGTGTGAAAAGACAAGAAGTATGTGAGAAGAAAAACTGACCCTAATTAGTGAAACACTTAAAACTATAGATTTTAAAAAGATATGGAGATAAGGAGGCTAGGCGGGAAAAGTAATACTTACTCCCAATCCTACCCTTGCTTCAAGCCAGATAGATGTGAGAAATCACGAGAGAGAGAGAGAGAGTCTTCCTTTTACCTGCCTCATTCTACATTATTGCCTTGCTTAGAAAGAAGAGAGAAAATTAAGATATCAGATGAAGAATGCACCCCAAGTTTAATATCAAAAGAGCAACAGAAAAAGACAGTGGAGAGGGGTGAGGGCAAAGGCTTTTACACTCAATAGAACTGCCTTCATATTTCATTCTTTCTAGCTGGTGACCTTAGCCATAGTCACTTCACCTCTTGAGCCTCCATTACTATGTCTGAAAAATAATATGTACTTCATGGTTTTTTTTTAGGATAAACTGAAATAATGTATATAGAGCCTATGGCCATACCTGGTACATAGTAGATGCTCAATAAATGGTATTTATTATATTACCATTACTATTATTCAAATTAATTACTATTATTAAAATTCATAAACACTAAAGCCACACAATACTACTTTTTAGCCTCTTGAGACTACCAAACTGCAGACTACAAAGTGGTATATGTACACGATGGAATCCTGCTCAGCCATGAGAAAGGGTGAAATACTGCCACTTGCAACAACATGGATGAACTTTGAGAATATTATGCTAAGTAAAATAAGTCAGACAGAGCTAAGAACCATATGATTTCGCTCACATGTGGGATATAAAGCTGAAACTTGTAGAAACGGACGCAGTATGGCAGTTGCCAGAGGGAAGAGAGTGAGGGGTGAAGGGGGCCTTAATGTACGGTGACTGTAGAAGATACGACTCTGAGTGGTGGGCACACAGAGCAATACACAGATCTTACAACACAGACACCCACACCGGAAACCTATATCTTCACATTAACCATTGTTACCCCAATAAATTTAAGAAAAAAAGAGGGAGGGAGGAAGGAAGGAAGGGAGGGAGGGAGGGAGGGAGGGAGGGAGGGAGGGAGGGAGGGAGGGAGGGAGGGAGGGAGGGACAAACATGCTTCATATCTATCTTTGTATTTCCAGCATGTAAACAAAGCCAACACATGTTCACATGGCTGAATCCACCTCTATCAGACAATATATACTTAAAATGTGCCTCAGAGCAGATAAATACTTTACGTGGATGATCTCATTTGGTGCTCCTGAGCACCCTGTGAGGTGATAGTATCACCACTCTCATTTTACAGATGAGGAAACCAAGCTTAAAAAATTAAAGTAACTTGTACAAGGTTATACAGCTACTAAGTTTTCCAGCCAAGACCAGGCTATTAGATTCCAAGTCCCTTACTTTGAACCATTACTTTAACCATGCCTGTTCTCTTTGGGGTAGCGTGTTGCCCTTTCTAAGGGACTCTTTCTTGCCCATTGAACTGAACTGTTCCCTTCTGTTGTTCCAGTAACATTCTGTGCATTTTCTTCAGAACACTCATCCTAATTTGAAATTATATGTTCATTCATGTAATTATTTTGTTTGTTTTGTCCCATTGAATTGTTAGGTAAGGTTGAATCTGTTTTATTTGCTAACCTAAATGTGGCACCTCACAAGGTTCTCAACACAATAACTATTCAACAAATATGTCAAAGGAGATGGAAGAATAAATGCAGAACAAGTGAATAAAGGTCAGAAGAACTCTTAAGTTCCTTAAGAAAAAAGACTGACTATTCATCCTGGTTTCCCTAGCACCTTGCACAAGGCCTAATACAACAGGGATAAGATAAAAGTTTGTTAAATGAGTAAATGAATCTGAGTGGGTTATGTATAAACAGATTCATAGACCTGAATTTAAGTCATTATTATTCTTTTCATTCATTCAGCAGTTAGCAAGAAAAACATGAATTTTGACCTCATTCGGTTCCTGTCTAGGGTTGAAGACAGGAGTGAAACATATTTAGAAATGACTTTAAGCAGTTTTAGTTTTCACCAGAAAGATTTTTCCACTTACCTTCCCGTTGTGTGTTTCCGAGCTCATGTTCACTTCTTTGCCAGCGTCTAGTTCTTTTAAAGCTACAATCTCTCTCTCTCTCCATGACCTCCTGCATCTAGACCTGTGGCTTCAAAGCCCACCCAAGACCTACTGAATCAGAAACTCAGAAAAGAGAGGCAGCGATCTATTCTAACAAGCCTTCTCATAGAGCCCTGGTCCTCTAAGGGGTTCATCTGAATCACCTGAAGTGCTTATTAACACAGAGATTCCTGGGCTCCACCCTCAGAGTTTCTGATTCAGGAGGTTTGGGGAGGGGCCTGAGAGTTTACATTTCTAACAAATTTCTGGGTGCTGATAATGCTGCTGGCCCAGAAATTGTGCTTTGAGAAGCATCAGTCTAGAATCTACACATATAAATATATTAGAATTACCTGGGGATTTAATGACAAGGCTGAACCACAAAATAATTAGAATATCTGTGTTGGGATCCATTTACAGGGGTAGGCAAAAGTAGGTTTACAGTTTGTGAGTATGCAAAACACAAAGTTTATTCTTGTATTATTCTTGTGTTATTATATAGTTATTGTATTATTTTCCATATGAACAATTGTTTCAGTACTTTTACCCAACCCCCAGTATTTTACTTTATTATTATTATTTTTAATCCTTACCCAAGGATATTTTTTCCATTGCTTTTCAGAGAGAGTGGAAGGGGGGAAAGAGAGAGAGAAAAAAACATTGATGTGAGAGAAATGTATCTTGGTTGTCTCCCACACGCACCCTGATTGGGGAAGGGATCGAGCCTGCAACCAAGGTACGTGACCTTGGTCAGATTAGAACCCAGAACACTTCAGTCCATGGGCTGATGCTCTAACCCTGAGCAAAACTAGCTAGGGCCAACCCCCTGTATTTTAAAGTTCCCCAGATGTTTCCAATGCATAGGCCAAGTTTGAGAATCACTCTTGATCAATGTTTCTCAAACATAAGAACCTAATGGGAATACTATTGCCTAAGGTCTGGGCTGACTCCCTTGCTCATAAAATGTGGTCTACAGAGCAGTAGTTTGAACATCCCCTGAGACTTAGAAGAAATGTGAATCTCTGACACCCCCTCCCCCAAGCTTCTGCTTTAAAATCTAAATTTTAACAGGACCTTGAAGTGATTCTTAGGCACCTTAGGATTTAGACAGCTATCCCTGCACACACAAGTGCATGTTTTCTTCAAGTCCTTCTGTCCTTGTTCTATTGTTGTTCATATTTTCCCCTGGGTTGTATATCATAGGATTCTCCTTTCCATCCACTCAAAGTATTTAAACTTCTGAACAATAGAGACTTTTCCATTCCTTCATGTTGTGATTTCCATAATTTTAGATGAGCAGGGCATCCCAGGAAATAAGGTAGTGGGTGGATGCACTGACAGGGAGGCAGGTGTTTTAAGATGGGATGGGTATTCCTTCCTAATTCTAGTGATGACTGAAGCATGGGCACCATCAGGCTCTTTATGCTTTTAGCGCAGATGGAGAAAAATTTTAAACTGTCTCTGATGAGTCAGAAATCCAAGTTCTATTCTGGGTTCCTTGACTTTGGAAAGCTTGTTTTTCTCAGCTCCAACTAGTCAAGTTGTGGAATAACTTTGCCTTAAAAAAAAAAAAAAGAGGAGTCATAGAAAGCAGCAGTGCCAACAGCCAAGTTCACATTTCCCCTGTTACTCTGGGGGATGAAGATGGATGGGTTTAGCATGAGCCTTCAGCTTTGGAGAAGATGATAAAAACCCTAAGCATTCCTCTTTGGATGAAAAAAAAAAAAAGCATGGAAAGAGTAAAAGAGAGGATAGAGTCTCTGCAGCACACAGAGAACACTATAGTGGTGTTATTAAAATGACAACAAAGAAAATAATTGAGGATCAATCAGAAAGTCATCCCTGGAGATATGAAGCTCCAATAAAGAAATGATAATAATAATAACAACTAACATTTATGTAATACTTTGCTCTTTGTCTCATTTGGTCTCACAATCTTATGAAGGACTTATTATGTGACTATTCTCATTTTACAGGTAGACAAAATTGAGGCATAAAAGCTTAATGTCTTAAATAAAGTCACAGAGATGATAAATGTCAGAACTAGGCTTTTGATGATATCTGCTCACATTCTTTCACTATGGTGGCATGATGATCCTCCTAATCTAAGAGAAGTCCTGTGGTAACCTATAGGGACAGACAAAGGAGGCTGGTGAGATTAAGAAGTCACCACCCAATACAGTGTTTTCCAAAAATCACTCAAACTAAAATTACAGGGGTGCCTGCTACAAATATGAAAATTCTGGTTTAAAATATCTTAGATGGGGCCTGGGAACTTGTATTTTTAAGCATGTGTATCCATATTTTTCTTTCATTAGAGAAGACAGGGCAGGATCAGTCTTCTTAACTTATGAATCTACAATTGGGATTAGAAAAATAATAAAATAAAAATGCATGCCCTTTTAATATTTCTAATATCTGCTTCTTAAAGCCAGGTGAATCCAAGCCAGTCCTATATTGATTCTGTTTTGTTGTCTTGTTTTAAGAAAACCATCTGTCAATTAAAGGGATGTTTTGTTATGATATGATCAAGTAAGGGTCCTTGCTCACTGTAGGTCTATGCTCATGTACTACTTGACACGCTCTGATATCTTAGTTGAACAATCTTGTGACTGTCTCAAGCATTCAATAACCCTTGCCCTTAGGAAAAGAATTTCACATAACAATCTAAATCTTTATTATGGCAATTTAGCTCCTTTTGTAAGTGTTTTATATTTCTGATACTGATGTTTACTGCCTCAAATCCTTTCTTTTAAAAAATGGAGTATAAATTCCAATAGATAAATAACCAAAAAGCTATGTTGGAAAGACAATATTGAAAACCATATGGGCAGGGCATAGGAATATATGCTGTTGGATCAGTATGTTCACTGATGAGGATTTATGGGCTAGGATGGAACTGATTCCATGTAGAGACATTGAGTGAGAACATATGCAATGTTAAGTTGCAGCATATGTGGATTATAAAAGTTGTTGGAGAAGGAAATACTGAAGTATTAACACAACAATCTACAAAAAAAATATGGAAGAGCTATGGGCCAAATCAATCATGGTAATATAATTTAGGTTGGCTTTAAAAGGAGGAGGGAACAAGAACAAAGTGTATAACAATAATAACAAAAAAACTGATAAGTAGCATTACTCAGCACTTACTATGTGCCACAAACTCTTCTATGTGCCACTTTCACTTTACGTGAAATACCTCAATTAATGTTGAAATAAGTATGATTGCTGTTTCTACCTTACAGATAAAGAAACTAAGACAGAGAGAGATTAATAAGTTTGGCTAAGGTCAAACAGCTTATAAGTGGTTGAGGCAATTGGATTCATAGGCAAGTCACATGTTATTTGAAATTGCACCTTAAGGCAGCTCAACTCACATACAACTTATTTTTGCGCCATGGCAGTGTTGATCCCTGCCATTGTCTTAGAGAATCTTCTTATTGAAAAGAAGATTCTCTTACCAAAACCTTCAGTTTCCTTGTGACTGCTAACTTGTGGCTCCACAACAAGGTGTCTTCTGATATCTTCAGTCCACCACCCTGAAGGATAACTCTTCCACAATGGGATAATGAAAATTGTAAGTCACCAGAAACACACCCAAAATACAGTCTTGTGATGGCAAATTTCCAACAAACAACCAGTCTTTACAATTCAAAACCAAACAACTCCATGTCTTTCATAAATTATAATGATTAAATTTAATCAAGGGTAATGACTACATAATCCTAGGCACAGACCATCTACATTTTTGAATGTGTTAAAGTCTTGTTGAGGAAAGCTCTTGAGCCCTCTAGGCATTACTGTTCATGTCCTGAATGCTGCTTGAAAATTAATACAGGCCTGTTTGGGGTTAGCTCATCCAAGATCAGAATACAGCTCTTGTCTTCCACATGTACTGAGCACCTACAATTACCAAAGCCTAGTGTGCCTTTCTGTTCTCCTCCCCCACCTTGTTAGAAAAGAAGACAAAGACTTCTGGTAAATAAGGAATCCTCTTTACTTATTACACAATCTCCCTTGCAACCAAAAAGAAACCCCCCATGGAAATAATTGTAATGGGATTTAACCTATGATAAGATATGCACATTTATGTGGAGAAGTAAAGATTGATTGACTCTTTTGCTCTATGAAGAGAACAGGTTATTTATCGATTAGATGTTTTATAGCATCTTTCCTTCGAATGGTTCAGCGTATGCACAGTTGGGGAAAAGTTTGTCCAATGGATTTAATTTATGGGAGGTGAGGGAAGCAGGTGAAAGAAATAGTAAAAAATCATTAGGAAATATACAACCTTCTGAAAGACCAAGTATAGGAAAATGTACATGTCAGGGAATATGCTATCCATGAACTTGGAGAAAAAGCTGAACACCAGTTTATCACGAGGCAAATAAAGACTCAAGATGCACATACAAGCATGCACATGTTCACACACACGCACTCACACACAATTTTATAAATAATTAACTGAAAATATTTTTAATTAAAGTAATAAAAGCACCTGGTGTCTTGTGATCTCTAAGCAATATTGCCAAGAAGCGGGGCCCAGATCTCCAGAGCTCTGCAAGCCCACTTTCCCAATTTCTCTTTCTCCCAGCACGAAGAAATCTCTTTATAGATGAGAGGAGAAACAGCAGGGGCTTAATCCATCTCTCTCTTCTGCTTCTCCCAGACATTCTGCTCTACTCAAAAATTTTCTACCATTCTGAGCTTTTGAATGTTGAATTCGCTTGAAACCCCAGTAACAGTTAGCCAGAAGTGAAGTAGCTTTGGGAAATAAAAGCTAGGAGGTCTTTCTGGCCTACATCTAGTTTCCTCACTGCTACACAACTCCCTAAGGGAATATACAGTCCATCAGTTACTTGTTTGGATGGAAAAGGGGAGATAGGAAAAGGCTAGGGAGCAAGAAATAAAAATTAACAGATCAAAACATTATCCATCCACCCACGTGTACCACCACAACATAGACACAACGAAAGACAAAATTGCTGGATAAATGTACAAGCAGAGAGCTAAAGGGCTGAAGAAGGAATAACTAGCTTTACTGAGGGATTATTTTTTTCTTTTCAACAATGCACTGGAAGACCATTATCTTAGAATAAGCTAAACCTCTCAAGGGTTTATTTATCTTTACATGCAAAGAACACTAATTACCTGCAGCAAAAATGCCACTCAGTGCCTAGCAATATATTTAAAGTATTGCAATGTCTCTCCTCAACTGATTGACGACAACAATGCAAAATAATTCACCTTTTTTTTGTTTGTTTGTTTGTTTGTTTTACTTAACTGTCTATGTTAGGGAAAATACGGACTTAATTTGACCCTTTGGTAACTGTAGACTTGACCTTTCTCATAGATAAAATAGGTAAAATAAAATCCAGTTACCAAGGTTGCCAATAAGCTGAGATGAGAAACTACATAAGACGTTCCTTTGTAAATTGTAAACCACTACACATGTTAATTATACTTGCTTCCTTTATAACATCAATTGAATGTGCACATAGTAGCTACCAGCCAAAAATTTCACCCTCCACTCTCTGCCCCTGTAGACTTTTCTTAATGCACCTGCAATTTATGTCTGTTCTGTCTATTGTCATCAGGTGAGTTGTTTCTCCTTGATGCAAGCCTCTCATTACCATTGCTCCCCTCTGCCCACATGGTAGCTCCATCCCTTTGCTGCTGATTGGCTGCTGTTACAGGTGATGGAGGCTGATGCAGATAGATTCCAGCCGTTCTCATGAGTATTTTATGTGCTTTTGCTGATTTACAGCCAGTTCAGCATTCCTTTAAATGGCCATAAATTGGATTGATATCATAAATCATATCTAGAGAAAGTGCCTGAGTCCCAGCTCAGGCAGCTATGCTAATGTCTGTGAAAATAACAAAGAAACATCCTCATTCAGGCCTGACTCTACCACATTAAAAGGCCAAATTGTAAGGAGCTGTCAGTTACTCAGAGGGGAAAAGGTAAAAGGGGGAGAAAGGTCTTTGTAAGGAATATTAATAACACAGCCAGGAAGAATGTATAGATGTGTGCCAGTGAGAATAAACAAGGGGGGGGCAAGAGGGGCCTCGGAAAGAGTGATAGAAGAGAGGACTGTATGTGGAAAAGATAAATGCAAATGAAATATACTGTATGGCAATGGATTATATCAACGGTTGATATATGGGACTGAGTATCAGGCTGTTGAGCTGGCAGCCATTAATATGATATAGTGGATGTGATATGCTGGGCGATGGCAGTCCTGGTGCAGGGAAAATAAAGTGCAAACTGCAGTCTTTCAAAACAATGGTTCAAAGAAAAGACAGAAAATTATAGCACTACAAGTTTATAAAACTAAAATCGTGTGAGATAATTATGGATTCTGATAGGGTTCATTATTCTTTATCTATCACCTCTCTGATCTCATCAGGAGGAAAGAAGACTATCTGTCTTGCTCCACAGGGCATTAGGATGGCAGGTCTCCCATTCCATGAAGAATAGCCAAAGTGACCTGGATGTTTTCTCTGGCAGATGCACTTCCCCTTGACATAGCCAGAGGGTGGCAGCCACAGACTTCCTCAACAGAATTGTTTTGACCTGGCACTCATCTTTGGAATTCCTAGGAATTTAGTTTACTCTGAGAAATTATCTACTACTCTTAATTTTTTCACAAATTCCTTCATCTGACCTTCATTGATAACCTACTATGTGCTAAGCACAGTACCAAAGTTTCAGAAATTAGTGCAAGGAAGTCCATGAAACAGTTACCTATTTTTTGTGATCCAACCCTTGACCTTTGCATAGATAAAGTTTGCTCACACAGCATGTTGCTAATGGCCCATATGAAGAAAGTCACAAGACACAATGTTTAGCCACATATCTCCAAGCCAATGAGTTCCAGGTCAACTGCTAGTTCTCAAAGTGCTAGCCCTTGGGTCCTGACAGTACTCTGTTGTTGGAACTGAGGTTTTCACAATTGGTTAGACTCCTCCTTTTTGGCTTATTGGACATTAGTTTTCCACTCAGCTTGTGGCTTTGCCCACTGCCCTCGTTTTGGTATCTCCTATAGCTTAAAGCTAGTGGAAGAGAAATCCTTACCGGAGCCCTGCCACCCACTCCCCTCCTACCACACACAAGACCCATGCTGGCATTACACCAGCCACCCGGTGTCCACTCAACCCAGCACTGAGTATTCTGAAACTTCCTTGGAAATATTTTTTCTTTTTGACAGACCCTTGACCTATTCTTCCACATTTTCTGGGTATTCACGTTCCCATCCTTGATTTTCCATTATTATGCATTCCCTCTGAGCCATCTTATCCACTCTCCCAAGGCTCCAATTACCCTCCAATGGCCAATCTCTCTGAAACCTTCATTTCCTCTTCCTTGCTCCTGAACTCCAGTTTCAGTTGCCCCGCTGAACTGTCTACTGAACAGGTCAACTCCATGTCTCACAGACATTTCAAATGCAGAAAGGAAAGGCTTGCTCTTCTTATATGTTTTCCATCTTTAGAGCATGATCATTTCCCCAGTCACTCAAATTAAAACATTTGAGTCATCCTTAATTCCTCCTTTTATCTTACCAGTCTTCCTACATAGTTAATTAGAAATTTTCTGCCAGTCCTAACTAAGAAATGACTTTGAAATCTATTCCTGATTCTATATTCTGATGCCACTGCCTGAGTTTCCCTTTTCACCATGATACTGGCTACTAATTGATCTCTTCACTTACAACTTTTTCCATTCTAATCTATTCCAACCCACTTACTTCTATCTGGATATCATTGTAAAACATGTATCTGATGATGTCACTCTTATGCTTGAAAATTCCTCATTTATTGCACTATAAAGAATAATATTTGATACATATGTGAATGTTTACTTGTTGGAAACTGAAAGATCACATTACTTAACATGCATTCAATATGGCACCAACATGCTCTCTAACTTAATCTCAAATCACATAGCCCCAACAGATCTTATATTGCTATCACCAGCCTTAAATATTTGCTGATCCCTGAACATGTTTTACGGTGTCCACCAGGTCAGTGAAGGCTGCACACAAAAAAAGATGGATTACCAGACTGATACCAGAACAAATCTATTCTTCTTCATATCTGCAACTCTACCCATGGCCTCCATAGGATCCTGGTATTTTCCTACCATCTTCAGAAGGAGATACTTGCTTTTGCCATGATCCTTTGGCATTTTTTGACCTGCTGGAAACCTCAGAGTTATACACAGAGACCCCCTCTACATCCCAGTTTGGACACTGATCAGATTAGGAAGTTTCAAATTTCAATAGTTTCCAAGCACAAGTCTACATGGAAGTTACTGCAGAACTTCTTAAAATACAGACTTCCAGGCCACACTCCTAGAAATTATCATTTAGAGATCTGGAATGGGGCCCAAGAATTTCTATTTTATAGAAGATTTCCCAGATAATCCTGAGGCTCAGCCAAGTGTGGAAATCAATGGTTTAAATTAGCTGGATGGCTGATAGAGCCAAGATGAATCACAGGACCAGTTTAATTAGCTGGCTTTCCCATTAGAACAGAGCAATTCAGAACAACAACAGCAACAAGTTGGCTGGGGTGGGAGTGGGGGTGGTGAAAGGATCAGGAAGAAAATCAAAGCCACCAAAATTCTTTTCAAATCCCAGAGATGATGACATTTTCTTTTGAAGCTGATAAATAAAAGGTGGCCTCTCCCATCTGGCTTTATGATATGGAAACATTGTCGAGGAGACATTTATAAAAGTGCCACAGAGCTGTTAAAGGACCATGGCTATGGTTCTTCCGTTCTAAGCAATGAGACCCAGACTTCTGAGTGTTCCCTCTTACACAAATGCTAGACTCACTAGAATGGGCACCTGACATTTCCAAAGGGTCATATTTACATTTCTCACAAATTGAGCTAATGCTGTTTAAAACCAGTGCAAATCTCACTTTATATTTCAGTTTTCCTGCTTTTGAATTTACCAAACCTCACTGTTTATTCTAACTTGACAGCTGGTTAAACTGACAATAGGGCCTGCCATTATGGGGCTACTGTGTCTGGGCTGCCAAGAGAGGTGGCACTGCCTTGGTGACCCATGGCCACCAGGGACTCATATTTCATGTTCTTTAATTGGCTGATTTGGTAAGTGCCCTCTCGAGGTGGCTTTGGATGCCACTGAGATGCCCCAGCTTCAGTGATTTCTAACATATATAAGTAGACTTTTCTGTAATTGATATAATGTTTGTGGTTCTGTCATTTATGGTTGGTTGGCTTTCTTCAAGACCTTTCTGCTCTTAAGTTTCTTTATTGGTAAAATAATAATAATAAACCATTACCTGTGCTTCTAGTTAGGGATGGTCAGAGAAACAAATGATGTGTGAGTGAGTAATTGAGGTCTGCTGGGAAGTGGCTCATGTGGCCTTAAAGCAAGGAGAAGAGCAAGCTTTATAAGATGTTATAGCACCTCAAGCAGGAAGAAAAATAAAACAAGAAGAGGCCAGTGTGAACATAGCACACTAGCCACACAGAAACTGGCAAAGTGACGAAAGCAACAAAAGCAAAGAAAAGGGCAGTGTCAGAGTATGTTAAGCCCAGAGCTTACCTCAGTTCACAATGACCATCAGGGCCAATAAGTGGAGACTGAAAACAGGGTACAGAAAAAGACTGGTGGATTGTGATGGGGAAAGTGTACAGAAGAAAAATTGGGACAGTGAAGTGGGAAAGAACAAAATAAAAGTATGACTGCTTTTGTTTCTGTTGGCCATTGACAATAGGAAGAAAATAAAGCAAGAGAGAAAAATTCTTCTGCTTCTGGGAATTAGAATATTGAGTCAAAAAATAATATTTTTTTAACCTACATGTCTTAGCCTGACCATCCTGGGGCTATGAAATTAAATATGAAATGATGATAGTTTACAGATTGTTTGGAGATAATGAAAGAAACACAACAGGACAAATAACTGATATTACCATGAGCTGTGTGTATGCTCTGAGTGCACAGAGCTATCTTTACCTACCGCTTAAGATTCTTTAACAGTTAACAGCCCTGGATTACAACTCATCTGCTTCCTCAAAGCAGAAGCCAAGGCACCCCCTTAACCTGGGTCAAATCACTTCAGGCATATTGGTGCCCTACCACCCAACTGTCAAAAGACCCAGAAAAAGTGGAAATGGTTTTCACCAATGTCAATCTAAGGCCCTCCTCCCGAGTACTCACTTCTTGCTTCTGGATTGATCTCTCAACGGGAAGATTTCCTTCAAGGAAAACTCTGTCCCACCCACTGGGTGTTATTCTTATTTTCTCCCAAATGATATCAATAAACTATATTTCATAAAGCTTTAAGAACTCCAAGGGTAGGTAATAACTACAAAGCAGACTGGCCAAACAAATACACATACTCACAAAGACAAGGCATGTCCCTCTCAGATTTCCCTTGTTCCCTGGTGGTGTCTCCTCCCTATCTCCCACAGTAAATGCTGACCTGAGGCCAAGACCCTAATAGTATAAGAGCCTGACATACACCCACCATAAAACACAGTATTCACCTGTCACCTCCAGAATACTCTCAAATCCACCAGCTTGTATTTTCAAAGTTTCCCAATTTGGACAATAAATCATATGGCTTCTTTAATTTGAGTGCAATTAACCAAAGTATATTCCTAAAGGCCCTTATTATCACTTTCCTGGACTATTGTATAAACTTTTAACTTGAAATATCTGCCTCCACTCTTAGCTGCCACTCCTCATTTATTTAACACATATTAATAGGTGCCTACTATATGCTTGGAATGTTCTTGACAAAAGGTATATAATAATAAAATCAAAAAGGTTGCCTACATTCCCATAGGTAAAAAAAAAAAAAACTTATTAAACCAAAAATCTGGCCATGACACCACCCTATCCCCAATTCATTAAACGCCCCTATTGCTTGCATACTAAAAAGGTCAAACTCCTTAGCCTGACACCCAATTCTCCTCCCACCCCCAACTTTAAGGCTTTTCCTCTAAATGTGACCCCCATATCACCAACAATATTTATGTTCCCCATAGCTTTCATATTTCAGCCACTTTTGTGTGCTCTACCCTTCTCGGAATAGCCCTGCTCACTTTTTCTCTTGTGGAGTCCCCTACTTATCTATCAAGTTTCAACTTGATGTCATTTAATTTCTACGGTTTTCCCTCAGCCTTGAAGGCAGAATTAATCACTCCCTTATCTGTGAGCTCAAAGTAGTTTATAAACACATTTGTCTTAGCACATATCACATCATGGTTTGGTTAATATGTTTATGGGTCGTTCTTTCCCACTAGACTGTGAGTTCTTCAAAGACAGGGACCATATCTTATTCGTCTTCATGTTACCTATGACAAGAATATCCAAGTGGCTCAATAAATACTGGTTGAATTTCATTAGACATCTTAGGACATCAATATGTTTAAGCAAGATTTTTTTGTAAAAATATTTGACAAAAAAATGGTTAGAATATCAAAGGATATGATAAAAATGTGCAGTGGTTCTCATAGAGAAATGAAAAAATCTAAAACTTTGGTGAATGTAATGTAAATAACAGAAAATGTCAAAAGACAAAAGTGAAAGAATATTTATTATGTTTGTATCAAAAATAAATGCATAAGTTAAGAATAGCAGCAGAGCTATGTTGCTCTCCCCAGGAGCCCAGAGGAACTCTGTAGAAGGACCACCTGAGGACTGAGCGAGGCACTCTCCTTACTAAACTTGTCTTGGATACAGCATTAGACCCCCAGCTTTAAATAAAATACATATTTTTAATAGTGGAAGGAGGAGGTAGAATTCAGCAGGAGAAGCAAAGCAATTCTCAAAATTACTTTGGAACTCCCACATAGATACATAAAAAAAATAGAGAAGGCTAAAAACATAAAAGGAAAAATATGAACAAATAGTATTGTTCTGTATGTCCTTAGATTTTATATAAATGGATTCATGTTGTCTCCACCCACAACTTCTTTTTTTTCAGTCATTTTTTGGTCTAAATACCCATTTGGATACAGCATATTTCAGACCAACCATCTTACTAGATCGCAAATATTGGTCATGTGCCTGCCTCTGATACATCATTAACTCTTTGTGAGCTGACATTATACATGTAAGTTATTTTAACAATGCCTTGCACGTAGTTAACACTCAATTATTATTATTCTCACAATTATTGTCATTTATTCATATGAATATACACTTTATATATCCATTCCCCTCCTGATGAACTTTTAAATAGTATCCAATATTTTACTTGTACCCAAAAAAGCATTGTAAGGGACATCTTTGTGCATACCTCCTTGTATATATGTGTGAGAATATCTTACACTAGATGTAAATTGTTGGATTGCAGATTGTGATAGAGCAGTGCAGTAATGACTTTCAATGAATCATGCCTCCCTACATCCATGCCCCTGTACTGTCTCCTCCCATATTGACTCTAAAGTTGTTCATGTGACTCTTTGTCCAATGGGACTTTGTTGGAAGATAATTCTCTATGGCTCTCTCGCATTACTACACATCTAACAAATAAAGCAGTAGTTGGCCTTTTGTTTCAGCCTATCTTTTCATGGATGTGTATATAGCAAATAGCCTTAGTGTCTAAAGATAGTGTCTCCCTGCAGAGCAAAGGACAGATTTACTTAATGCCCTCCTTGTACCATAAAGATGAGGCCTTCCTGTGGGGCTCAGGCAGATTTGCTTGCAGCTACTTGTAAAAGATTTAGGTTCTAAAAGCTCAGAGTTCCTCAGCTGTGATTGAAACCCACTGCATTTGAAGCACCCACCTTGGTGTCACTCTCATATGACTTGAGAGGCAAGGAAAACACACAAACACAGTGCTCATGCTACTTGCTGTGTGCTCTGAGTAGCAAAACCCTTTGCCTCTGGACTAAGAGGCTTGTATTTTCTATCAGGATCCAGAAAACTCTAGCAGGCTAATTTGTTAGCTTACAGGTGAAATAAAATCTCATAGCCTTCACATTTCTCAATGGATGTTAGCAAGTGTGATAAAAGGAGAGAATTAAAATCTGTTTGCACATTGGAGGCTGCCGTCTCTTGCTTCTGGAAACTCTTGACACCATGTGAAAAAATCCATGCTAATCTTCTGAAGGATGGTAAAGAGCTTGAGGAGAGAAGCCCCACACATCCCAGTCAAGGCCTAAAACTATTCAGGAGAGATGACATTATGAGAAAGCAGTGAGGAACCATTTCAGCTCAAAGTGCTCACCCACAAATTCATGAGCAGTAAGTTGTTTTAAACCACTAATTTTGAAGATGGCTAGTTATACAGTAAAATGTTATTTTTAAAAGGTTACTGCTCTGGCCAGTGTGGCTCAGTTGGTTGAGATTCGTCCCATGCACAGAGAGGTCACCAGTTCCATTCCCGGTCAGGCCACAGGCCCTGGTTGTGGGCCCAACCCCCAGTAGGGGGTGTGCAAGAGGTAGCTGATCCATGATACTCTCAATGTTTTTCTCTCCCCCTCT
Source organism: Miniopterus schreibersii (assembly GCF_964146895.1). Lineage (NCBI taxonomy): Eukaryota > Metazoa > Chordata > Mammalia > Chiroptera > Miniopteridae > Miniopterus > Miniopterus schreibersii. The sequence continues at coordinate 51,070,062 of NC_138106.1, read as the reverse complement.
CCTTTTCTTTCTCTCTAAAAATCAATAAAAACATACATATTTTTAAAAAGGTACTCATACAGGGCAGTTAGTTAGTTAGTTAGTTAGTTAGTTAGTTAGTTAGTTAGTACCTAATATATACCAGATATTGATACACGTGATGGAGATATAGCAATGAACAAAACTGAGGTATATTTTAGTGGGTAAATTCAGCATCAGCTTCACTTGATACTGGAAAATTGATCCACATAGGTTTATTCCAATATTCACTTAAAGTGATTCACTTGAAGGCATGCAAGAGCATTCCCTCTACCATATTTTTACCAACAGTTATCATTTTAGGACTTTTTCCCCCTCAATCTGATAAGTGTAAAATCGTAAAAATGTAAAATTTCCCTGATTACCGTAAATCGTTTTCATATTTTGTTGTCTACTTGTAATTACTATTCACTGAATTTCTGGCTCTTGTCCTTTACCCTCCTTACTGCTGGGTTGTCCTTTTTTGAGTTTATTTATTGTTCTTTATGTATGCAAACACTAGTCCTTTATCAGTTAAGTGGATGCAAACATCATCTCCCAGTCTGAGGTTTGCCTTTAAGCTACAGGACTGTCCCTCTCCCTGCATTTAAAGGCTTTCCTAACTGTTTCTCTAGCTTTGCAGTGTCTTAAAATTGTATAGAGGGCAAGTCCTCCTCGATCTTCATTCGCTTCCCTCGGCCAATCCAGTTCCCTTCTGCTTCCACTACATTTGCTTCTATTTACAGACACCTTGTCAAATGCCACAAAATGGGTTGATTGTTAAAGTTTAATTACTTTGGATTTATTGTTAAATTTGAAGTTAAATGATGTTTTTAAGATATTAAGTCTTCCCATTTATGAACATGATACTTCTCCATTTATTTATAATAAAATGTTATAAATTTTCTCTGCAATGATTGCTCTAGACAGATAGATGATATAGATAGATGATAGATAGATGATAGATAGATAGGTGATAGATGATAGATAGATAGATAGATAGATAGATAGATAGATAGATAGATAGATAGATGATGATAGATAGATAGATGATAGATGATAGATGATAGATGATAGATAGATAGATAGATAGATAGATAGATAGATAGATAGATAGATAGATAGATAGATAGATGATAGATATAGATAGATAGATGATAGATAGATAGATCATAGATAGATAGATTAGATAGATGATAGATAGAGATGATAGATGATAGATGATAGATAGATAGATAGATAGATAGATAGATAGATAGATAGATAGATGATAGATAGATAGATAGATAGATAGATGATAGATGATAGATAGATATAGATAGATAGATGATAGATAGATAGATAGATAGATAGATAGATAGATCATAGGTAGATAGATTAGATAGATAGATGATAGATAGAGATGATAGATGATATATAGATGATAGATAGATAGATAGATAGATAGATAGATAGATAGATAGATAGATAGATAGATGATAGATAGATAGATATAGATAGATAGATAGATAGATAGATAGATAGATAGATAGATAGATAGATAGATGATAGATAGATGATAGATAGATGGATGATAGATAGATAGATGATAGATAGATGATAGATGATAGATAGATATAGATAGATAGATAGATAGATGATAGATAGATAGATATAGATAGATAGATAGATAGATAGATAGATAGATAGATAGATAGATAGATAGATGATAGATAGATAGATATAGATAGATAGATAGATAGATGATAGATAGATGATAGATAGATGGATGATAGATAGATAGATGATAGATAGATAGATGATAGATGATAGATAGATATAGATAGATAGATAGATGATAGATAGATAGATATAGATAGATAGATAGATGATAGATAGATAGATAGATAGATCATAGATAGATAGATTAGATAGATAGATGATAGATAGAGATGATAGATGATAGATAGATAGATGATAGATAGATAGATAGATAGATGATAGATAGATAGATAGATAGATGATAGATAGATAGATAGATAGATAGATAGATGATGATAGATAGATAGATAGATAGATAGATAGATAGATAGATAGATAGATAGATAGATAGATAGATAGATAGATGATAGATAGATAGATAGATGATAGATATAGATAGATGATATAGATAGATAGGAATTTTTTTTAAAACTATTTTTTCTTGGTTGTCACTGACACCTTTGGGGTCTCATGTCACATCCCTTCCACTCATCTCTGATTTAAGACTCAGTTGTGGCAGATAGTACCATGTGAAAGACTCCAAGGACCTTCTCTAAATCTATAGAAGCCCACTAGGCAAACACCACATGCCCAGCAGAGCAGTGTGGGGACATTAACGCCATCATGGACAATTCCTCAACCATTGGGGAATGGAGCCACAGATAAATGACCTAGTGTCCTCTCCTTTCAGTCAGCAATTCTGAAAGTCTATATGTTTCCCAGATGTCACAGTAGAATGAAACACCCATTGTCTATATTGACTTTTGTTCCTTTCCTTGTTTACCCTTCTGTCCTGATTAATGCTCCTTGAGTTCATATCAAAAATTAATTAACTACTCTGGCCGGTGTGGCTCAGTTGGTTGGAGTGCCATCCCAAAGGTGGTGGGTTCAATTCCTGGTCAGGGCACATACCCAGGTTGTGGGTTCTATCTCCTGTTGGGGAGCTTGCAGAGGCAACCGATGGATGTTTTGCTCTTACATCAATGTTTCCCTTTCTCTCTCCCTCTCTCTAAAATTAATACAAAAAATAAAAATAAAAGATTAAAAAAATTAATTAACTGTACCCAAATTCCTGTTTTAGGTTCTGTTTTCAACAGAAACCCTGACTAAGAGATTGATCTATAGGAATGCTATTGACTTTTGCCTAGTGATTAATTTCCAGCAACCTTGCTGAATTATCTCATTAATTCTGATAGATTGAAATAGGCCTTCTTGAATTGTTTATGTACTTGGTCATATTACCTCTGAATAATAAGGATGCAATTCTTCCTTTCAAAACCTTACCATTCATATGTGTTATTTCTTGTCTCATTACAAAGACTAGGACTTGTAATACTATGTTGAATAAGAAAAGAAATATTAAGTCTCTTTAAATTCTCTTTGACTTCACAAGGAATGCTTCTGTATTTAGTTGTACATATTTCCTGTAGGTTTTTGATAGAGACACTTTATGAAGGTGAGGAAGTTTTCTTCTATTTTTACTTGGCCTAAATGTTATATTATGAAAGAGTGTTAAATAAAGTTGAATGTTTTTCCCTCAATCTACTGATAATTTTTTTCTCATTTAATTAGTGCTTTATAATGTGAAATTGTTCTTGCATTTATCAGAAAAACACTACTTGCCAATCTCTTCATTCAGTTTTTTGAGGTTTTTTTTTTAATTATTATTATTATTATTATTATTATTATTATTTTGTAAAGAGAGAGAGGAGGAGAGAGGGATAGAGAGATGGAAACATCTAGGAGAGAGAAACACCATTGATTGGCTGCCTCCTGCACGCCCCCTACTGGGGATCAAACACACAACTCTGGCATGTGCCCTGACCCAGAGCCAAACTGCAATGTCCTGGATCATAGGTCGATGCTCAACCGTTGAGCCACCATGGCTGGACTCTTCGTCCAGTTTTGATATCATTTCTGCTTAGCCTCCAAAATGCTTTGGAAAATTATTTCCATTTTCAATTACTTTTTTTAATTGGTGAATTTTACTCTTTTGGGAATTGTCTATATTATCTATGTTTTAAAAAATTATTATAAAAGAATTGATATAATCTGTTATTATTTAAAACCTCTCTCTATATTTTTCCATAATCTTTTCATTCCTAATATTATCTGTAGTTTCTTTTTCTCTGTATATTGTCAGGTGAGCATCTATTTCGTTGTCTTTATTTATTTATTTAAAATTTATCTTTATTCTTGAAAATATTACAGATGTTCCCTTTTTTCCTCATTGACCCCTTCCACCTCGTACCCCTCCCCAGCCCCAAGCCTTCCCCACACTATTGTCTGTGTCCATGGGTTATGCATATAAGCATATAACTTCTTTGGTTAATCTCTCCCCACCCACCCACCTTCCCTCTGAGGTTCGTCAGTCTTTTTAAATAACCATCCTTTGGTTTGGGTTTATTCTTTTCTTTTTTGTTTTTGTTTTCTTGGTAATGTTTCTATTTCAAAAATCTTGACTTATCTATTCCTTCTTTTGTTTGTTTTTGTGTGTGTTTTTTTTTATTTTGTTTTTTCAATATATTTTTATTGATTTCAGAGAGGGAGGAAGGGAGAGGGAGAGAAAGAGAGAAACATCAATGAGAGAGAAACACCATTGATCAGCTGCCTCCTGCACGCCTCCCACTGGGGATTGAACACACAACTCTGGCATGTGCCCTGACCCAGAGCCCAACTGTGATGCCCTGGATCATAGGTCTATGCTCAACCACTGAACCATGCTTCCTGGGTATTCTTTCTTTTGTAATACTTGTTTTGTGTTTACTTTTCTATTATGTTTTACAAATTTATTGATATGTTTAATACAAAATGAATTAGACATTTAAGTTTACAATTTGATGTGTTTTGATATATATATATGTACATATGTGGAACAATCAGTATAATCAAGATAGTGAAAATTTCTGTTACCCTAAAGATTCCTTATGCTCTTTTCTTTTTTTTTAAACTTAATTTTTATTGTTGACATTATTACAGATGTCCCCATTTCCCCTCCCCCTTTGCCCACCAACACCCAGCTCCTGCCTCCCTATTGCATCCATTATTTTCTCTTCCTATTCCATAATCTCCCAGATAACTACCAGTCTGCATACCATCAATGTAGATTATTTTTCATTTCTAAGATTTTATATAAATGAAAATTGCTTTTTTTTGCCTGGTTTCTTTCACACAGCATTCTTCTTTTGAAATTCATCTATGTTCAGGCATGTGTCAATAGTGTGTTCTTCTTGTTGCTGAATATTGGTTTATTGAACAGATCATACAGCATTTTGTTAATTCATTCAATACTGAAGAACTTTAGACTGCCTTCCGTTTCTGTCATCACAGAAAGATTGATTGGAGTATATGGCTATTTCTCTTGGCTATCTTGGAATGGAATGGCTATTTCTAATGGTAGATTTACATTTAAATTTTTATGAAAATACCACTGTTTTCAAAGCAGTATAAGAGAATTCTAGTTGCTTCAATTCCTAGCAAAAACTTGGTAGAAATAACCTTTCAAATTTTATCTGTTCTAGAGGGTGTATAACGTTATTTCACTGTGGTTCCAATTTGCATTTCCTAATGACTAAAGATGTTAAGTATCTTCTCATGTACTTATTTTCTATCTATATATTTTCTTTGGATAAGTATTCAAATATTTTGCTCTTTTGTTGTTTTCCTTATTATTATTGGATTATAAATGTTTTTTACCTATTCTAGTTACAAGTCCTTTCTCAGATATAAGTTTTGTAAATATAATTTCAGTCAATATTTCTTTTTTAATTCTTAAATTTCTGTTGAAAGCATTTTTTTAATTTTGATAAAAGTAGCTTTATTATTTTTTCTTTTATAGTTCATTCTTTGAATCTCTTACTTAAGAATCTTTACCTAACACAATGTCATTTTATTTTTAGAAGAAATCCTGTATTGTTTTTTCATTTTTTAAAAATATATTTTTATTGATTTCAGAGAAAGGAAGGGAGAGGGAGAGATAGAAACATCAATGATGAGAGAGTCATTTATCGGCTGCCTCCTGCAAGCCTCTTGCCAGGGATCAAGCCCAAGACCCAGTCATGTGCTCTGACCAGGAATTGAACCGTGATCTCCTGGATCATAGGTTGATGCTCAACAGTTGCACCATTCTGGCCATGCAACACAATGTCATTTTAGATCTTACATTTAGATCTGTGCTCATCTCTATTGTTACTATTAAAATATTTTTATAGTTATATTATTAAATATCCCACAAATTATATCATTTTTAAATTGCCATTTTAATATTGACTAACTATAGTATATATCAATTTTAATTGTAATTCATGTAAAATCTCAATCTGGTTCTAAGATTCGTTATTTTTCTTTTATGCATACAATATTTTCCCTGAACCCAAACTTTCATTTTCTTCTTGGCATTTTATGGTTGGCCCCTTTTTTTATTTTAGCTATTTTATTAATTAGAATTTATCATTTACCCCAATACATCTTACTTTCTTTATTGACTTTATGTGAACTGTGTCATTCTGTATATAAATGTGATGAATCTATCTCTGTGCTTTCTACTTGGTATATTAACCAGTCAGTTCTTATCCTATACTAAACTATTTTAATGACTTTGGCATTCTAATATCATTTTATTATTAACCAGTAAAAATCACTTCTCATTATTCTTTTATTTTTCAGAATTTGTGGATGTTATAAGCATTAATATTTCAAGGTGACCTTTAGAAACATCCATTGATACCTTGACTGGAATTATATCATATTATAAATTGTGTTATATGGAGAATTAATATATTTTAGTATTGAGTCTTGGTATTTATCTCCACAAATTCATTATATTTGGTAGAGGGTTTTTTTGCACTTATCTTACACTCCTTAGGTTTACTTGTACATATTTTATATTTATCAATGCTTGTTAGTAAGATGACCATGTAATTTGTTATTCAAATCAGTAGACTTTAATATTAAAAAGGAACACTATTAATAATAACAGACATAAACTGCATTTCATAGCTGCAATAAATATATTTTGTAATTTTATTTTCTAGTAGGTTAATGCAACTGAATAGCAATGGTGTATATGATGTACATATATATTTTTTAAACAAGCCAACCTCTCCACCTCTATTATTTAATGTAACCATTTATAGCGAATTGTCTTATTTTTTTAGATTGTCAAATATGTCACTTATTTATAATGATTATTTTGACATTCCCTCATAATAACTATATCACTAATTTAATTTTCTTACATTATTGCATCATATAGAACTTCCAGAAAAAAATATTAAACACTAAAAATGAAAATGGGTATTTCTTTAATTTCTGATACCTTGGGATCATCACTATCACAAAACCATTTTGATGTCACTGATAGTTGTTTCATATTAAGGATGTTATATTTCTAATTTTTTTTGTAAATAATACTTTAATTAAAGTTTAACAAGAATAAAATACAATGCTTAAAATTGTATGTATATGGACTCAATAAAATTTCACATCCATGTAATCAGCAGCAACAAGATAGAGAATATTTCTGTTCTTGTAGAAGTATCTTGGTGCCTCCATAGAATTACTATACTCTCACACAAAACAAACAAGTAATATGATATATAATACCATATATTAATTTTCCTGCTTTTAAAATAGAGAGACACATACACTTTTTTTTTTTCATAGTACGTATTCTTTTATGTGTTGTTTCTTTATCACTTAATACTGGTGAGTTTCATCTAAATTTATATATCTATAATAATAATTTGTGGATTGTCATTGATACTTATGATTATTTGTTATATGAATATACCTCAGCTTATTCATTCATTCTATTTCTTTTATTGTCATTTAGGTTGTTTCCAGCTTAGGTCCATTACCAATGTTGTTGCTATAAAGATCTTACACACATCTTTTGTGAATATACACATTTCTGTTTTGAATAGAGTATACACATGTTCAGCTTCAGTACATATTATCAATAGTTTTCCAAATTGGTTGCATGAATTAACACTTACAATCAATATGAGTGTACCAGGTACTTCACATTCTTACCTTCGCTTGTTTTAATTTGTTAATTTTGTTTTTAATTTTAGTTATTCAGGTAAGTGTTTGAAGTACATCATTGTAAATTTGAATTTGCAATACCCAGTTGAGAAATAAAGTTGAACATCTTGTTATATATTAATTCACTGTTTGGATATCACCTTTTGTAAAGTGCTTATTTAAGAGGTTTATCCATTTTTTTAATCAGTTTTTAATTTTTCTCATAGATTTAGCCCAGGTTTTTCATATTTTTGTATATGACTTATTCAATCATATATTTGTAGCAAATCTTTTCCATTCTGTAGTTTGTTTTACAATCTCTTAAGGTCTTTTGATATGTTTTGATTAACAAAATATCTTAATTTTAATAGTCCAATTAATCAAATTGATTTTTCTATGATTAGTGCTTCACGCTTCACTCTACTACATAAAAATATCCTCCTGTGCTTCCCCCCCCTAAACACATTAATTTTTAGCTTTTATATTCAGCTTTTTCATGTTCCATCTGGAATTGAATGTTTTACATGGTCTGAGTTTGGACGTTAAGATTCATTTTTTCCACATGGATATCTAATTCATTCAGCATCATGTTTTGAAAAAATAAACTTTCACAAACTCACTATAATGCCAACTTTGTCATCATAAGTCAAGTGCTCATATATGTGTGGGTTGATTTCTAGACTCTTTATTTTGTTTCAATCCTCTATCTATTTTTACACCTATGCTACAGTCGTTTAATTACTGTAGCTTAGATATCAATAGATCTTGATATATTTCAACTTAGTTATTTTTTGTGATGGTCTTGAGTATTGTACTTTTATTTCTATATGTGATAAATACTGTGAGGTCTTATTTAGATTCCCTTTCAGTAGAGAGAAAGTCTTTTCTAAAGGCAAGTCTTTAGCGTTCCCTCCCCTTCAGGGATTGCATTAACTGGAGAGACAACACACCCAATGCCATGCCCCTTTTTTAAGTGGAGCTCATATCTAATAACTAACCATTATGGTAGTATAAATGTCTGACTCTTTTGCTCAAACTCAGGACACACTGAAGAGTTGTCTGAGCTTCAAAGATCCTCGTAGAACTTCTTGACTTTTCTGTTGGGCCTGCATTGCAGCTCAACTTCTCCTTTTGTCAAATTTTGTTCCTAGCCCTTTCTGAGGTGTTATTACCACAAAGACTCTTAAGAATCTCTTTCTTGCTTATCTCCATCTCAGAATATATTTCCTTGGAAACCCAATATGTGACAGTTGGTACCAGTAGGAAGTAGACCCTGCTGGTGATGAGAAACCAATAACTTCTTAAGGTGAAGTACTGACTGTCCCAGTACAAGGCAGCAAAGCAATTGTTAAAATCTTCACCTATGGTGAACTGGGATGGTATACTGGTGGAAGTGAATCTACTAATGGTACAATGTATCAGGTATTTAAGAAAATGTGGGATACAGTAACTTAAGTTCAGTGGAATGAAGTGTTACTAGCTCAACTGGAGAAAATGAAAAGCTGAGTGTGATCAGTCACGGCTAAAAATTAAGTGAGAGAGTTGAAGGGCCTCATTGGTAGTATGAAAGAAGCAACATGACAGAGAAAGATGAGGACATTTCCAGAACTTAGTCATAAGAGAGTAGCAGATCTCCAAAGATTAAATTCAGCTTAAGCAGGTCTACTATCCCAGAACTCTGGTTTGGGAACTTGGGGACTCTGACACAATGGGACATCTGAGTTGATACACACAAAAATCTTGACTTCCCAGAGTGCCTTGAACCCCTTGAGCCTGCAGAAGTTTCTCACTCCTCTCTCTTAAGAATCAGTACTCCTTCTTTGCTCAAAAATAATGTAAACCCTTTCTCCAAACACGCAACTTATGCCTACCTCAAGATCTAGCCCAATTCATCTCCTGCCCACTAGGCCAATAACTAGAATTAAGTCATAACATAATGTGACAAGAGTTGGGCTAGGCCTGATCAGAGAGGAAAATCTATATGACAAAGGATCTGTAGGACCTAATCTGCATGTATTGGCAAAAGCTGGAAGAGTATGCATGGGAATGGATTCTGAGGGTTCTTGGTCAAGATATGTGCAAAATAAGGTGTTCTGATGCAAAGTCAGTCACTTTGAGAACACTGTCTCAGGGCACAGGGACACGGTGGCAAAGATTCCAGAAGACAGAATGAATAAGCTGCTAGGTTATCTGTTAAAAGCTAGAGAAAAGTGATGTCAACACAAAGTAAAGTGAAAATGCAAAAATTCCAATGGAAAAGGGTATAAAAGGAATTAAAAATTCAGAAAACACACCAGAAGTCTTTGTTTTATAGCCCAAAGGTTGTGCTGGTAGAGAGGTCACCAACATCACTACCATGTTCCGTATTGGCTCTCCTCTATAGACCATGACTGGTGATTAGAGTTGTGATTACAGAGCTGAGCTCACTGATGTCAAGAGTGATTGTGGGAGCTCAGTTTCTAGACCCAGAATCCATTGACTGAAGGAGAATCCAGGTGCCAAGGAAGAAGAATATATGATATTCTTCCGACAGCAAAATACAAGCTAATTGCTCTTCCAGTCTCTCCCCCAAGGGGCCTATGACCATTTATTAGGTAGACAATACTAAAAAAATATGAGCACTTTCCTCTTTCTTGGCATGTCTTTTTTTTAAAAAAAAATAATTAGCAATTTTAGTCCTAGTCTACTATTATGTAACATTTCAATTAATAATTATTTATTTTACTTACTAGATGGTTTACATTTGCATATTATTTTGTAACCATAAAATCAGTTTTATTTTCAATTAATAACTGTACATGGATGACATGTATTTATCTGTGCTCACAACTAAACCGTACTAATATAATATTAGTGGACTTAAACCAATACTAACACACCAAAAAACAAAGAAACCTAGAGAGGAAGCAAAAATAAATACGAGGTATAAACATGGTTTTGAGAGTCAGAAACCTAAACAGGAGGAGTAATAGACATGCTACTGTTTAAGTGCCTACAGTGGGGGATATTTGTAATACCTGACCCCACAAGTGCTGTAAAACTTCTAGACTGCACTCAGGGGCAAGCAGCACGGTGGAATATGGGGTCTGACATAGAGCAATTGCTTGAAATCTTTATAAACAATTGTTAATATATTAAAACTCTCTCCTACACCTACACATAGATTATTAATCAATCTTCACAAAGACATACTGCTATGAAATTTCAGAATATAAGGATAAAAAAATATGCTAAAAATTACAGAGGAAAACATCAAGGTAATAGGAGCCAGAAAGTAAACAGTAATGATGCCAGAAGAAAGTGGAGCAATATTTTTAGAATTCTAAGGAAAAATAATTTTCCATGCAAAATTCTCCATTCTATTAAATGTTAAATAAGAGGGGAGGATAGAATAATGTCATTTTCAGAATTCGAAGATTCCAAAAATATGCCTCTCAAAGACTTTACTTGGAAGCACCTAAGAAGTTTACTTTTGCAAAACAAGAGAGCAAAGCATAGAGAAAGTCTTGGATCAACAAATTAATACAAATAAAATATCACAAAAACTCTCAGGGTGACAGTTTGAAGAAGAAAAAAATCCAGTACAAATTCTAGGAGAAGGTAAGAAAATTAAAGAAGTAAAGTCTCCAGGATTAAAACAATAATAATGATAATAATAATTAGAAAATAAGAAAGGAACTACCTTATTGGAGTTTTTAAAAGACGTATTCAAATCTCAGAAAAAATAGCATTATCTCTATAGGAAACTAAAGAAATTCAATAATAAAAATTATTACATCTAAGCAAATAACATTTGCATTAAAGAGAAAAAATAATCATGGCACACTATTTGGCTCAACAAGGAACCATATTTGCATAATTATAGTAATATGAATTCTTCGTTTAACCAAATAAAGAATAGATTTTTTTATTTTAAAAAAAAGTGATATAACTACAGTGGAAAGATGGGAGGGGAAAAAGATAAATGATTTCTCAGCTCTAATTTTAAAACTACCAATAAATAATGTATCAATTTTATAGTTTAAAAATTGAAATATGTAATAAAATACCAAAAGGAACAGCCTCAAAATTTGAAAGTTGTTGCGTTTGGCAAAGGGACTATGAAACTGGGAGAATGGAGCAAGAAATTTCCGCTTTTGTTATTAATGGTTTTGTATTAAGTGATTTTTCTATAATATGCATGCAACAAATTAATACAAATAAAATTAATTGGAGATAACAAAAATTATATATTAAACCAATGTCAATGATTATTCACAATTTTACTTTGTTGAGGTTTTTAACCGTGTACACTGAAGTGTCTCAGGAAAATTTTCAATAAGGAATATGATTTTCCTACTGTCTCTATCTTTTCTCTTGGAACAATTCTGTGTCCTTCAGAAGAGAATAAATTAACTAGACAAACCTACAGAGGTTTTATTTTGAGGGATTAATGTTTGAAAGAAGTTTGAAATCAAATTGCTTTTTGTAATTTGTCAGTAACTGGTTTTATTTGTTGGATTGTCTGTTCATGTTTTGCTTGTCATATGTGGGCCTGAATGTTTCTGCTATCTTTAAAATCCTTGACATTCAGAAATGTGTCCTGCCGGTACATGTGAACTGCTCTCTTTGCATTCATTTTCCTTAGCGCTTAGTGAGCTTTGGAAGGGTGCAGCTCAGGACCAGCACACCAGTGCACTCTTTCCTATTTTCCAAGCCCGGGTATATTTCTACACTATTTTAATTGTCCAAAGTGATCACAAGTAAGGTGGCAAAGCACAATAGATGCCTGTGGGTTTTTCAGCATCTTATCCATAAATATGAGAAAACTTAATTTTCCTTAGTGCCAATCCTGGTTTTCTGACCTAAAGTATAAAGGTAGTTGTGGAAGAAATGCACCTCCCAACTGCTAAAATAAGATACATTTTGCTTGGTTTTTGATCCCTTCCCTCCCTCTCACAGCTACCAATTCCCTCATTGATATTTTAGCTTCTCTCGATCTCCATTCACTCTGCCTTTTCAAGATACAAAATGCACAAATAACCCTTATTCCAGCACTTTGGCAAGAGGTAAGTGCGCTAGTTAAAGGAAATCTATAGTGACTGTTTCTATAATGAGGACAATACTTTTAGAAGAAAGTACTTTAGAAAGTATTCCTCATTTATCTTTTTGGTGAAATTATAAAAATAGATTAAATTAAACGAAGAAAAATAGAAACCCATAAAATTATGTACATAGATATTGGTAATAATTTGAGACATCATGGAAAACAAATAGAATATTTTATAAAAATTAGAGAACTACCATCATTTTAAAATGTAAAAAAGAATTACCCTAGAAACTACATTTTTATGAGCTTAATTTGAGTATCAGGAAAATGCTAACATAATACAGTAAAAGTCTTATTAATTCTTAACACAGGGGACCAGAGAAAGAAAAAAATACAGAATTGCAATTAACTTACTTGAGATTATCTAAATTTTTTTTATTAAAGTAACAGAGCATCTGGATATCTGGGGACTAGCAGTCCTCTGCTAGCCTAAATAAACCAATATTGGATTAATAAGGTTTTCTGTTAACACAAAAGCAAAGCTGCAGATTCATGGGAAAAATGGCATGCTGGGATTTTTGAAGAAGAAAATTCTTGTAAGCACTAGAATTACGACTTTGTAGTAGGCATAAATCATTGTAGAGTTCTGTCCAAATTACCTCATAGCAAAATAAAAACTTTTGAACTTCCAACTATTTTTATTATTTAGAAGAAATCTTTAATGCTAAAGAGTTTTCTAGCAATAAGCAGTAATAGCCTTAACAAAAAATTTTTTGCTGAGGAGCTTATGATGACATTTGTGCATGTTTGTAAATGTGCTTGAGAGAAACAGCCACAAGAAGGAAGAAGTTGTGCTCATTGGGTAAAAATGCATGCTCCTGATCAGTAATTGAAGGAGTGGCACAAAACAAAAATAGAAGAAACAAGAATGAGCTTAACATAGGCTGATTGTCAGGGGTTAATATATCATGGTATCCAATTCACAAAATCTGACATAAGTGCCTCTTTATGATACACTAAAAAATTATTGGGGTAATTTTGTTAGCCCATGGAGGGATAGGATGTGATAAAAAGAATTAAAAGTAAAAGCCAAAATGTAAAATTGAAAAATACATTTTATAGAGATGAAAAATAGGTTATAACATACTGGGTTAAATAAAATACATTACTAGGATTCATTTCCCCAGTTTCACAGTCTTACTATATAATCCAGCAATCATACTGCTAAAGATCTATCCAACTAAATCAAAACTTATATCCAACATAAGAACCTGAAAACAGATGTTTATAGCATCTATTCATAATTTCCAAACACTGGAAACAATTGAGATTATCTTAAACAGGCTAGTGGATAAACAATTTGGCATACCCATGCAATAAAATAATGTTCAGCAATTAAAAAAAAAAGAACTATCAGTCTGTGGAACAACTTTGAATGCATATTGCTGAGTGAATGAAGACACTCTGAAGAGGCCTTATACTATGATTCCAATTATACGACATTTTGAAAAGACAAAACACCGACAGTAAAAATGTCAGTAATTGCCAGGAGTTCAGAGACTGTGTTAAGTAGATTTCCCCCATCCCCAAGAAGTGAAAATATTCTGAATGATATAATGGTTAATATATGACTTTATACATATGTTAAAATCCATAAACCTTTAGAGCACAAATATTGAGCTTTAATGTAAGAAAAGAACAAACAAGCAAACAACCTCCTGGTCAGGGAATCTCAGCATGCAATGCAGATTGACAAAAGTACCTAACTGTATTACAAATATAAGAAACAAGTTTACCGAAGGGGTTGAGGGAAAGCGGTGTTGACTTAAGTCAACTTTGGAAATGACTGTAGTCTTTGACTAAAGAGGAAAAAAGAAACAAAGAAACAAACACAGCTAGTAAGCACTATAGACCTGTTCATAAAGTTGTTTTACTTGGGTTAACAGGTTTCTCATTAAACTTCAGTGGGAGTTTACATACAAATTGAGAAGAGGAAGCTGGAATAAACCACTATGAACTAATATAGATACAGGAGATTACATGTAGAATTATTTATGAGTATTGCATATAAACATGGTAGTATACTTACATATATTTCCTTGCTCTGTCAGCGGACAAGGCCTAGAAGGTCTGACATCCCAGCAACAATGAGTGCACATTGTGCACAGGTCTTGATTTCTAATACCATTCTCCAATAAAAGGAACCTGGGCTCCTTGGAGAAATAGCTGATTCTAGAAATGGGACAGGAAATATACAAGATAAATCTAGAGCATCTTGTACCAAAAAAGTAAGGGAGTGGTCAAAAACAATAAACAAAACCCACATTTCTGGTGTATTAAAAAACAATAACACCCATGTAAGTCAACTGAAAGAGACCACAATTATCAAACCAAGGGCATTGTGAGCAATAGTATAAATAAAATAGTATCAGACTATAATCCCAAGTATAAAATAAATATCCATGAATACATAACAATGTAAATAAATGATCGAATAAATGAACAAGTGCGGAGAAAAGACAAACCTCTCATGCAAAAGTATTCCAAATAATTTATAAAGCTATTTCACTCCCAAGGGGGTGGAGCATATTCTCCATTCTAAGTGTGGGCTGCACATAGTGTCTTCCTTCCAAAAAAAAAAGTATGGAAAGAAAGAAAAAGAGTAACTTTATAGTGGAGAACTATGGCAAAAATTACTTCAGCTAGGTGATAAAGGTCAATATAAATAGTGATAACTTACATTGGTACTATGTACCCTTTAAAAGATATCTTAAAAATTGCACTTTACCTCTGTGGTCTTTCTCTTGAAAATATATTAATTTGGTGTAATCATCAAAAAAATCAGAGAAATCCAATAGAGAGACATTCAATGAAATACCTGTCCAATATTCCTCAAAACCATCAAGGTCATCAAACATAAGGACAGTCTGAACAACTATTACAGCCAAGAATCATCTCAAGAGTAATGACAACTAAATGTAATGTGATATCCTAAATAGAATCCTAGAAGAGAAAGAGGGCATTAGATAAAAATGTAAGAAAAGTTGAACCAAGTATGGAATTTCATTAATAATAATATATTGGTATATTATTAGTAATGTATTAGTAATATAATAATATATTCATAATGTATATTATTGCCATTCTTATATATTATATATTATATTTGTAATTGTATATGATTAATAATATATTAAAATTATATATTGTAATAATATAATAATATATAATATATTGATGTTGGTTCATTTGTGGCAAAAAATTTACCATATTACTGCAAGATGTTAATAGAGGAAAGTGAATACAAGATATATGGGCATCCTCTGTACCAACTTTTCAGTTATTCTGTAAATGTACAACTGTTCTAAGCAAAAAATATTTTTTAAGAATAAAAACAATTACTATATAGAGTCATTTTCAGAAAATGTTAAGAAAGCAAGGTACAGAAGCATGTGCATAGAATGCTACCTTCGATGAAAGCAAGGTAAGAAAAATACACATGTGTGTGTGTGACTCTGTGTGTGTATGTACCCACTTTTTCATAAAGAAACAATGGGATGAGAAATCAAGAACTAATAAAAATGGTAACCAAAGGCGAAAAGACAGAATGAGAGAGGGTTTGGAGATAGTTATTAAAATTAGACATCTCAATATATCTTGCTTTAAACATTTAACTTTTCAACTACATAAATATTTTGCATAATTTTAAAATAAAATTAAATTTTTGGAAAGCATAGCAATCCTTAAAAGCAAAAACAAACTGGAACAAATGAGCTTAATTGCATATCGAATTGTTGGCACAGCCATACAGATAATTATTTCAAATGAAGAGAAGTATTTCAAGAGAACTTTGAAATACACTGTATTTGGGGCTGCACCTCCCTAGTGGAAGTTGCTCTGAAAGCAAAGTAACCACAAAGATATCTAAACCACATTCATTTATCTTATTCTTGATAATAATATTGGTTTTGTTATTTTGAAGCTAAGAGAGAGAGTGTGAGCATGTTTTATAAGATTTAAGCATCTTTTAGCTGGAGAGACACTAAGTACTGACACTTGGACAGATGAAAGGCAGAACTCTTTGTTATTTACAGCTCAGAACAGGAGAAGGCTGACACACAAGCCACACAGGAGGTTGCACTAGGGACAAGATAACAGCAAGCTGGAGCTTTAGGGGACAGTTTATGTAGGACAAGCAGGGTGGGGTTAGCTAGGTTTCACATGCCCCATGCGGACTGGCTAATTTGAATAATCTTGAAGGTTCATTGCCATAGGGGATGCCCCTAGTTATCTGATACCTGGCTCCAGGATGATTCCAGCAAGTGCACAGAAACCCCAGAGTGTGAGGGACCTGATAGGGGAAGTGGTTAAGGTGGTAATCAGCAGCTCAGGAAGGGGAAATGACTGGCCTCTAAACAGGGCCTCGAAAATGATTGAAGAATAGTATTAGGGAAGAAAATACTATATTTAGATAGATACATACATACATAGGAATAGAAAGAAAAATAGACGATTAATAGGATGAAGGGGGAGCAAACATTATAATTGATACCTTGAAATTCAAAGATTGTCAGGATAAGTAAAAACTATAATCTTTAATTTGAGTTGGAAAGATACTCTTGATTTCATTTCCCATTGCAAAAATTAAGTATATTTTAATTTTGTTCAATTAAGAGGACTAAAAGAAATGGCAACATAGTAGCAATTAGAACCTTCAGTGCCCATATTATGATCTCTAAATCCCATTTATAACTAAGAGGATCCAAGACTTCTAGGAAAAATACCTGAATCAATGTTTTGGTGCAGGAAATGTAAATGTGTAAGATGTAGACTTACTGTGCCTGAAAGCAAGAAATTATCAAAGACTACTGGGATCATGCCAAAGCAAAACAGGGGCCACATTTAATGGGCCTCTAATAACCAAAGATAAGATCATTTGAGTTCATAATTATATTAAACAGAAATTTATCAGTTACCACGAAAGGTAATTATTTTGAAAATTAATAAGGGCAAAGACTCAAGCACCTATTCTGCCTTTCCTGTATGGGTGAAATTTTACTGTGACCAAATAGTCAATCTGAGACAATTATCTCTACACAAGAATCTCAGCTAATAAATGCAAAAAATAAAACACAATTTAAAATCACTGCTTTGCAACCCTTAATTAAATAATAGATTCAGACACTTATCATCAGTAGCTCAAACCATCAGTTAAAATGTTATCAGAGGCATTTAATAGAGGAAACAGACCAATAAAACTAATCCCATACTTAAAAGTACAACCATCAAATATCATGCATCTCCTGATGTAATGTAAGAAGAATATCAACATCATTATCACCATCATTATCATCATCATCATCATGGACAACAACACTTAACCTGAACTTCAAGCTTCTAGCCCTAGCTTCTAACTCTAAATGCAGGAAATTTTATGATAGGACAAAAAGTTATTTGAGGCTACAAGAAAGCAATCAATTAAATCCAAAATGTGAGAAATTCCATAAAATGACCATTTTTTGATAACACACATGGGATGAAATAAAAGGAGGTCAAGCTATTATTGATTAAAAGAGATATAATAGATATGCCAACCAAAGGTAAAATGTGAACCATGTTTAGATACTAATTCACATATATCAATTATACAGACATTTTGGGGATAAGCTAGAAAAGGTAAACATAACTGAATATTGGATAATATTAAGAAATCATTTAAAAATGTTAGTATGATATTGTGGTTATGCTTTTTTAAGTTCTTGTGTATTAGAAATATATACTGAAGTACTTACATGTTAGATGATAAGATGCCTGCAATATACTTTAATAGTGCCCAGCAAACTCAAAAGGAAGGGTGAAAGATAAACAGACAGACAGAGTTAAAAAGCCATCTGGAACAAGAATGTTCAAATAGTCATCCAAAGCAAAAATGATCGAATGTTAATAACTATTGAAGCTGTGTGAAGTATAAAAATTCATTTTATTGTATTCTCAACTTTTTAAAAAAAATATGTTTTTATTGATTTTTAGGGAGAGAGGAAGGGAGAGGGAGAGAAAGATAGAAACATCAATTGGCTGCCTCCCCCATGCTCCCTACTGGGGATCAAGCCCAAAACCCAGGCATGTGCCTTTACTGGGAATCGAACTGGTCACTTCTTGGTACATGGGATGCCACTAAATCCACTGAGCCACACTGGCCAAGCCGTCTCAACTTTTGTATATGCCTATATACAGAATTATGAAAAACAGTTGTGTGTGTTTTTGTTTGCTTTTTATTTTTTAAAAAATGTCTTTATGGATTTCAGAGAGAGAAAGGGAGAGGGAGAGAGCAAGATACAAGCATCAGTGATGACAGAGTCATTGATCAGCTGCCTCCTGCACGCCCCCTACTGGGGATCCAGCCTGCAACCCAGGCATGTGCCTTGACCAGGAATCGAACCACAATCTCCTGGTTATAGGTCAATGCTCAAGTGCTGAGCCATGCCGGCCAGGCTGAAAAACAGTTTTTAAGGCTAAGTTTTACTAGTAGTTAAAAAAAACCAATATGGATACACTTCCCTTGGCATATTCAGTAACAAATATTTCTCAGAATAACAATTTATCTTATGCAATACTCTCATTTCCATATATCCAAAACAAGCTAAACAAATAAATATATATATACACACATATGTATACACATATATACATATATATATAAAATCCTCTCATTGTTTACACATGTTCAAAATATTTACTCTATTTTTTTCCATATTGTCATAGGAGGCAAAACTTCCAGATACAAATTTCTGTTTTAGTCAGTTTTGCTAGGTTAGGCTATGGCACCCTTCTACACACACACACACACACACACACACACACAAATTTTTTTTTCCAGTGACATAACAACTGAGGTTTATTTCTTACTCATATTACATGTAGGTGGTTGATGAGTTGCTCTTTGCTGGGGGTCAGTTCAGATATGTTTCACAAGTCTTCATACTAGGGTCTGGCAGAAGAAGCATCTTCTATATGGAGCATGCTATTCTTATGCCTAAAGGAAAAATTGCAAGACCTGAAATGAACCACACAACTTTCTTTAAAGCATTTGCTTGGTGACAGTATGATCCATTATCTGAATTCCAGTCAAAATTAGTCACATGGAAAAGCCTGAGAATGGGGTGGGTAAATATATTTCATCCGTATTTGGGAATAGTGTACAGTAATACAATCTCCTACAGAGAATTTTCACAAAGAACGTATTTCCCTCTGTGTTACGGTCCACCAAGTGTTCTTAGCCACCATTTACCTGGGATCTTGAATGTCAAAATAGTTTAGATTCACCAGTAGACCTGGTTCTTCTGGGCAAAAGCTTAGCCTAAAAGTGACTGGACTGGGAAAGTTCCATGTCTATTGTTTCAGGAAACTAAGAGCATATTATTACACCTTTAACAACCAACTTAGTACTCAGGAAAGTTCATTGGTCCAGCTGATATAAGCCTTCATGGTGATGTTATCGCAGGAAGGTTATTTGTTCTGAGTCACTAGAATCTGGACAGGTTACTCTTGTCTACATTGATAGATTTCAGGAACTTGAATCTTGGGAAAAGAAAGGGTGCCTCAATTCCTTTCTTATCAGAAAGTCCCTAGAGTTTCTTTTATTATTATAATTCAAAGTGTTTCATACACTCTCCCTCCTCCCACCAAGCACCCTTCATGCTGAATATATTTTCTTACACCTCAAAATAATTCATCGTTCTCCTTACTAAACTCACTAAACCAATAAAAACAAAAACATCAATAGTAATAGTATGAAATAGTAAATTTGAACAAAATGTAAAAAGAATAAACAGTTATTTTATATTAATAAAACTTACAACTTTTAGAATAAAAGAATCAAGCAATTTTTGTGTCAAACAACAGAATAAAACTACATAAAGCAAAAATTTTAGAGACACAATTATTAAAAGAATTTCAATGCAGTTCTTTCTTTTGCTAGATCAACGGACAAGAACTATTGAATATGTTGACAAGTTGACAAGTGATAATATAATTAAGAAAATTATTACACGGTACATTTGGATTTTTAATCCTACAAACAGATTTTAGACTTTCTTTTCAAGAAAAATGGAACATTTATAAAAACTGATAAGTTCTCTTATTCAAAAAAAAGAAGAAAGTAATCAGATTTATTCTTTGGGTACTAGAGAATTGTTATAAATTAATAAGAAATACTTTTTATTTTTATTTTTTAAATATATTTTATTGATTTCAGATTGGGGAAGGGAGAGGAAGAAATTGAAACATCAGTGATGAGAGAGAGTCATTGATCGGCTGCCTCCTGCATGCTCCCTGCTGGGGATCGAGCCCGCAACCCGGGCATGTGCCCTGACCAGGAATCAAACTGTGATCTCCTGGATCAAAGGCTGATGCTCAACTGCTGAGCCACGCAGGTCAGGCAAGAAATACTTTGTAAAGCCCTGGTCAGTGTGGCTCAGTTGGTTAGGTGTTGTCCTGTGTACAAAAAGATTGCAGGTTCAATACCAGGTCAGGGCACATGCGGGTTTTGTGCTCAAACCCCAGTAGGGGACATGCAAGAGGCATATCAATGTTTCTCCCTCTCTCTCCCGCTCCCTTCTTCTTTCTCTAAAATTTAATTTTAAAAAATCTTTTTTTAAAAAAAAAAAAGAATAAATACTTTTTAAAAACTCAAATTAATGAAATTTAAAAATTTTCCCAAATTACCATTGAATCAAAGAAAATTAAATGATAAACTATTTAGGAAATGGAAAAAATGAGAACAATGTGTACTAAAATATGGGGTGGAGCTCTAATATTGATTTTGCCTTTCTTCTTATTGATTTAATGCTAACAAAGCTAGAGAATGTAGCTATGGTCTGGCAAGTGGGATTAAGAGAAATACTTGGTGTAATTTCCAAGTTATTGTCATAATTATAGATGAAGCCACTTATTGTAGACTAGATCTGGGAGTTGTATTTATCTGACCATGCAGATGGAAGAAACTTAGACAATGGAAGAAACTTAGGCCCCTGAATGATACCATAAAGCAGGATTACCTAATGATTTGGATATATCTGGACTATTATATTGGAGAAAAATACAGGGTTGGGCAAAAGTAGGTTTATAGTTGTTTGTATGGAAAATACAATGAGTAATAAATAATAATACAAGAATAAAAAGTCTGTGCTTCACATACTCACAACTGTAAACTTACTTTTTTCAACCCCTGTATATTCTGAGATCTGTTTGTCATAGCAACTTAACCTGTCACTAAGAAATCATGTGGCCAAAACTATTGTTGCAATTTCATAGTGTTAAAATTTTTAATTAATAATGAAGGGAAAATGAAAACAAGTTAAGCATCAAATACAAGTAAGCCATACAAAAATATAGAAAAATAGCACAATCTACCAATGCAGTAGCTATAAGAAAGAAAGATGAAGTCAGAAACTAATAAGTGAGAAAACCAGAGAGGAACAGAAATGGTAGACAAAGTTAGTACCATAGATAAACATCACAAATCAAATTAATTATAGGACCTGTTAGGAGATTTCCATGACAAAAATTAATTTAAAAAAAATGAGGATATGATGAGAAAGATTAAAAGACCTGATGGTTTCAGTAAGATGCAAACTAAACCCAATTCAAATGCCATGTCCACCAAGAAGTTCCTTCCTGAAGCCTCCATATAGCCACGAGTTCTGCAGCACATGTCAAGAACCTCTGGAGGCAGTGGCTTTGAAGGGCATCCTAGTACATTAATGAAGGAACATTCAACCTGGGATAGCTCTAGAGATGTGTGCAGTAAACACACACACTAATCCCTGACCATTTCAAGGACCTTATTTAGAGTCACTATTCAGAAAAGTAAAAACGTGCCAGAGTATTGACTATGCATCATGGACAATTCACTGCAACATCAGGCCAAATTAAACCTTGGTGAGTCTCTCAGCCTATATGGCAATGTTATGATCAGCATTAGAAAAAAGCTATTTCCTGACACCATAACCATCTTTTATCATACATTTTCTGTAAATGGGTCCCTTTGTCCCTTTTGAATGACTTATGTTCATGTTATACAAAGTTGTGCTTAGAAAAGAGTCACTAGGACATAGCACTCAAAAAAAAATCTGTTTTTACTATCTCTTTCTCTGGCACATTTGAGAGTGACTGTTAGAAAACAGAAATAAAGACTATGCTGCAATATTATAGACCACAACAGAGCTTTATTCTATCGCAGGTAGTAAGGAATTTATCAGTCAAATTTAAGACTGCAGAAGCTTTGCTAAGCATTCCCCTTGGTTATGAAGAAATAGAAAAAAAAATTATAAAGAAAGTATACTGCTAGTAACCCCCTGAAATTCCACTTTTGGTCTGAATTTCAATATGCTGTAAAAAGGATTATCCTAGCCACCAGAAGGCCATAATGAGGACATCAGCTACTTGGTGATGAAGCCATAAAGCTTGTGTCAGCATTTTATGAAATTACAAGATTAATCTTCTATGAAGAAATGACAGGATAGGTAGATGAAAGAGAGACAACAGAGCCCCTTTTGACTTTAGCAAAGCTTTACAGTCTTCCCTTCACTACACCATTATCAATTCAATGAGAAATTATGGCCCAGACTTCCTAATTGCTACTTGGAGGGTCACTCAGAATAAATTTCCTCCATAAGAGTAATGTCACCCGGAGGGGACATAGCAAGCAGTGTTCTGCTTAGGTGAATACTAGACCAATTTTTTTAAAAGTTCATCAGTGTCCTCAGTAATGGGGAAAAAATGTTGTAGGTTGGTAGAGATATTTAGCAACATTCAGGTTAAGATGAGAATTCAAAATGATATTGGCAATAGACACAATGGATTTCAACAGGTATGCACCTTGAATGGGAGTGGGGAAGTTACTCAGAGAAAGAGTAAAGAAAGAGAAGAGAGGCAAGGCTATAACACTAATGAAAAAGATGGAATTATTATTTAAGGGGCAGGCAGGAGGAAAGATCAGTAGGATACATTTCACATAAATATCTTTCTGGCTTTTCAAACGTCATTTGCTCATAGACATTAAATATTCTTCCTCAATCAGTTTCCCTTTTGCCCTTCTATTTCTGTTAACAGTCAACATTCTTGCTCTTACTCAGCATTTAATCTTGGAGCCCTCTCTCTTTCTCCACCCACTTTTACTTTGGGTTTCCTCTCACAACCATTTTCATCTTCGTCACCTTAGTCTTATTCCCCAGGATCCTCAACATCTCATGCCTCTAGCATTGCAATGATCTAAAGAGTAATTATCTCAGCTTTGAGGCTATTGTACATGCCACTTTTTATTTCAATGCTCAATTGCAAATATATAATAATGCGATTGATTTTTTTATATTGACCTTATTTCTTGCATTCATGCACAACTCAGTTATCGATTCTGTAACTTGTTTTTTTTTTTTTGGTAGATTCTATGGCCCTTTATATTACAAAATCAAGTTATGAGTGAACAAATACAGTTTTTCTTCTTTCTATCTCATTCAGATAACTTTTTCCCTTTCCATTTTGAACTACATTCCTAATTCCTTATATCTAAAATGCCCATAATAATAAAGAGAATGGTGAGATCAGATATCGCCTTGTACCTGTCTTAAAAGGAAAACTGTCTTTAGCCATGAAATATGACATTAGGTGTAAGTTTTGTGGTTAATCTACATCAGGTTGAGAAAGGTCCCTATACAAGCCTCCTGAGAGTTTTTACCAGGTATTGATGTTAGATTTTGCCAAATGCTCTTTCTGCCTTTCTCATATTAATTATGTGTTGTTTTCCTCTTTTAGACTATTGATATGATAACTGCTTTTCAAGTGCTATACCAACCTTAAATTCCTGGGATAAACCCCAGTTACATATAAAGTGATATCATTGTTATATGTCATTGATTTAGTTGGCTAAAATTTTAAGATTTTTTATATTTATGTTCATGAGGGATATTAGTTTGTTATTTTAATCTTTGGTAGTATCTGTTAATATCTTTGGCTTTGGTAGCAATATAATAGTGGTTTTATAATATGAGTTGGGATATATATCTTCCCCCTTGATTTTCATAATTGATATTATTTCTTCATTAAATGCATGGTATAATTTTCCAGTAAAGCCACTGCCCCTGAAGTTTTCTATGTGGAAAGATCATTAAATACAAATTCAACAATTTCTTTAATACATATGTCAACTCTGGTTTGGTAGTTTATATCCTTAAAGAATTTGTCCAATAACTTTGAGTTGAAATTATTGGCATGATTTCCATTCTTAATTTTCACTTATCTTTTTAATATGTATAAAATCTTTAGTTTTATCATCTCTCTAATTCTTAATATGTTAACTTGCCCCCCCCCCCATCAATCTGGCTAGTTGTATCAGTTGTGTTACTCTTATATTGATGTTAATCTATATTAATATTCTACAATATAGAATTTAAGGAAAACATTATTGGAGATAAAGATTAGATATTTTTAAAGTATGTTTTTATTGATTTTTAGAGAGAGGGGAAGAAAGAGGGAGAGAGAAACTTAGATGAGAGAAAAACATAGATTGCCTGTCTCCTGCAAGTTCCCTACTGGGGATTGAGCCTAAAACCTGAGCATGTGCCCTGAGCAGGAATCGATCCTGTGACCTCTTGGTTCATGGGTTGACACTCAACCACTAAGCAACACCAGCTGGGCAAAGATTATATTTTTAATAACTGAGTAGTAAATTTACCAAAAAATCACAATTTTAAGTGCTTATACCTAATAATACAGTCTCAATATATGTAAAGCTAAAGCTAAATCTAATAGGATAAAATCAAAAACTATACAAAATCACAAATTCTCAATCAAGGAAGAAAATAGCAACATACATTTCAAAGTAACTAGTAGAATAAATAATAGAATAAAAAGTCAGTAGAGATACAGAAAACCTGAACAACATCATTAATAAACTAGACCTAAATAAACATACAGGTACCCAGCAACTTCTGAATATACACTTTCTAAAGATCATAAGGTCCTGACTACATGCTTGTCCATAAAGCAAGTATGAATGATTTAGAAAAGCCTGAAATTAACAAGTGTTTCTCTCATGGAGAAAGTCAATAACAAAGATAGTGGAAATTTACCTGTACTTGAGAAAATTAATAAATAAATTTTAAGCACCACATATGTTAAAGGAAACATCATAATCAAAATATAAAGTATTGTAAGTAGAGTATTAATTAAAATATGTTTTGATACCTCAAAACATGTGGGGTCTAGTTGAACATAGGCCTAGAAGAAAATTTAGAGTCAAAAATACATTAAAAAGTTTAAAAAATCTGTTTAAATTATCCACTTACAGAAGTTTAGAATAGAACACTAAATTCAACCCAAAAAGATTGAAAAGAAAAAATAATAAAATTAGGGAAAGATGTTAAAATAGAAAACAAACACACATAGAGAAGATCAACTAAATAGCCAAAGGACTGTCAATTGAAAATGCCAATAAATTAATAAAACTTTGAAGAAAGATCCCAATAAAACATAAAAGACAGAAATAACCAATATCAAATTAAGATGGCAGATAAATTACTACAGATCCCACAGCCATTAAAAGAACTGCTTCAGACCAGGAGGGAATAGCAGGAACTGTATTTATATTTCCATGTGAAACAGCCAAGAAATATATGAATCAACATTTTGCAAGACTTTCTATATCTACACATTTAGCTACTATATGACTTAGCCTTTCCACCCCTAGATATTTAACCAAAAGAAACAAAAACCACCTGTCTTTCAAGACCTGTACACAAATATTCATAGCAGTTTCATGTATACGAGCCAAAACTGAGACAGAAAACAAAAGAGGTGAGACTACCATTGTTCAAGTTCACTGCTCTGAACACATTTTCAGGCTATAGTGAAGAAAAGAAAACCCATGTGGAACCATGAGTTGAGGGGACAGAGTTGATTTTCCAAGGAGACCCCCCAGGAAGCTAAAGTCTCAGGACATAGTACCAGGGAGGAAAGAGCAGCACACAGGGAAAAGTCCAGAGATTACAGAGAGAACACCTCAACTATTCAGCAATATTTCCATTATTAGAGACCTAAATAAATGTTCATACATCAGAAGACTCAATATTGTTAAGATGTCAATTCTCCCCAAATTATGTATAGATACAGCACAATCCCCATGAAAATGTCAGAATATTTTTTTAAATAGACAATTAGTTTTGAAATCCATATGGAAATGGGGAGGACCTAGAATATACATAATAACTTTGAAAAAGAAATAGAAAATTGGTAGACTAAAAGTAACTGAGTTCAAAATGTATTTTAAAATACAGTAATCAAGGCAATCTGTTATAAAGATAGGCAACTCAATGGAACATAACAATATACAGAAATAGACACACAAAAAATTTTCAACAAAGGTACAAGAAAATTCAGTTACAAATGACTCTATAAAATTGGATCATATTTTTAAATGTACTTCAATTCATATATCACTCCATACATAAAAATTAACTAAAATGGATCATAGACCTAAATGTAAAACCAAAAACTATAAAATTTTTAGAAGAAAACTTAAGAGAAAAACCTAGTGACAGAAAGCAGATCAGTAGTTACCTGCACATCCCTGAGAACAGAGTTAGAGAAGAAATATGAGAAATGTATTTCAAAACGGCATGAGTAAACTTTTAATGGTGACAGATATGTTTGTTTTGTTTATTTGTTTGTTTTTTTGTTTGTTTTTAATGTCAACTAGCGCCCTGGTTGGATGGCTCAGCTGGTTGGAGCATCATCACATACACAAAAGGTTGCAGATTTGATTCCCAGTCAGGGCACATATCTATGCTGTGGATTTGATCTCCAACCTCGATGTTTCTCTCTCACACTGATGTTTCTCTTGCGCTCTCCCTTTCCTTCTCTCAAAAAATCAAAACAACATATCTTCTGGTGAAGACAAACAATGAAATAAAATAAAATGTCAAGTAGCTTTTTAAAGAGATAATGAAAAGATATCATGAACAACTATACACAACAAATTAAAATAAAATTCCTGGGGGAAAAAACAACTTACCAAAAATGACACAAGAAGAAATAAGAATCTGAATTTTCATTTAACTATTAAAAATTGAATGTGTAATTAAAATTATATTCATAAAAACTCTAGGCTTCTATGTCTTTACTGATAAATTTTAGCAAACGTTTACATTAGAAGTAACATCAAACAGAAAACTTACAGATAATAGAAAAAAATAAATAATAGCTCATTTGATGAGGCTAGAGTAACCTAGAAATCAAAACTTTACAAAAGCCACAAAAACAAAATTATAGGCCAATCTCAATTATGAACATAGATGCACAAATTATAAACAGCATATTATTCAACCAAATCTAGCAAAATATTTTAAAAGGTAACATATCAGCATCAAGTTGTGTTTATTCCAGGAATAGAAGTTTGGTTTAATATTTGAAAATCAATTTATGCAACTTACTACATGTTATGGTCTAAATGTTTGTGTCCTTCCAAAATTCACATGTTGACATCTTAACCCCCAGTTAACATTAGCAGCTGGGGGCCTTTGGGAGGTGATTAGGTCATGAGAGTGGGGCACCCATTACTTGAATTAGTGTTTTTATAAAGGAAACACCAGAGAGTTCCTTTGCTCTTTCTGCCATGTAAGAAAATATTAATCTATGACCAGGAAGCCAAGCCTTCACTGGACACAGAAACTGCAGGCACCTTGATGTTAGACCTCTCAGCCTCAAGAAGTGTGAGAAATGAGTGTTTATTGTTTAAGCCACCCAGTCAATGGCATTCTTGTTAGAGTAGCCCAACAAACTAAGACACCATATTAATAGAATAATAAAGAAAAATCACAGGATTGTATTTATAGGGGCTAAAAAAATTCTGAAAATTTAAACCTATTCATAGCACAACTCTAAGCAAGTTAGGAATGGCTTTTAACTTATTGACAAAGTATATACAAAAAATATGTACTGAATATCTACAAAAATACCTACAAAGTATCTAAAACATATCTACAAAACCTCTATAGCAAACATCAAAGTCAGTGAAACTAAAAACTTTCCCCTAAAAGTGAAATAAGGATGCCCACTATCATCCCTTCTACTCAATATTATGCAGGAGGCTTTAAATACTGTGACAAGGCCTGATAAGGGAATAAAGGTATAAGGATTAGCAAGAATGAAAAAGTGTCATACTCAGATGATATTTATGACATAACTCTGCACATAAAAATCCAAAATAATGAACATATCAATTATAAGAATTAAAAAATGAGTTTATTGAGGTGGCTGGACACCAGGTGAACATATGGTTTTAGATATTCATCACCAAACAGAGAGTTAGAAAGTAATATATAACACCAAGTAATATCAAAACAGCAAATACTGATTAATATATCTAACAAAAAATGTGTAAGACTCACAAAAGTAACATAATTGAGAGAACTAAGGAAGAGATATTAGGGATATACCATGTTCAATAATAGAAGACTTAAGTTGTAAAGATATAAATTTCACTAAGTTTTGGGAGTTTTGTGTAGACATTGATAAGCTGATTTTCTTAAGGAGGAAGAGGAAAGTGGGTGACACTCTAATGAGATCATGACTTACTCCACGATCCAATAATTAAATCAATATGGTTGTCATTGTCATTCTGTAATTGTCAACATAAGTTAGTTTAAGCTATTTTGGTTCTACTTTTATTTCAAATTTTTGAATAAGACTGTCGAATTCCACATGTGCGCACATAAAACACCTGTTGGGAGTTTTGGAGGAATTTCACTGAAACTTTATTTTAGTTTGAAGAGAATTGACATTCATAATATTAGATCTTCCTATACTCATGTGTGTCATATGTTTTTCATGTTTCATATTTTCTGTAAAGTGTTTAAGTAAGCTTTTGTAATTTTCTTTGTAAAGGTCATGTATCAGTATTTTGTTGTTACTGTAAATGGGCATTTTAAAATTTATTTATAAACTATCTACTTGCTCTTTTCTAGACATAAAAACTGGGTTGTATCAATCTTATATTAGGAAATTAACTATATGGGTCAGGGACTTACAGATAATAGATACCACTCTAGCTTGCTCTCCCAAAGTAAAGGATTGAGTACAGAGAATTAAGTGTTTACAAAACTGTAGAACGGGCCAAATGAGCTCCAGGCTGAACTTCCAGGAGTGACACCCTGAATAGCATCTTAAACTCGCCTGCCAAAGGAACCAATATCTCTGCCAGAAATCGAATGTTGGCAAATCAAAAACTCACTGTCCAAGTGCTGACTCCAAGACTACAGCTCAGCCACAACCCAGGTATCAGGAAGCTCATCCATAGCTGTTGACCCCAGAGCTATACTTCCTTAGCCTCCAGAATGGAAACTTCTCAGCAGCTACAAGCAAAAAGAGCCCAAACACTGGAAACTGTTACCGCCATCCCAGAAAACCAAATGTTTTTCCAACACTCACTGCCAGCAAGAACAACAGAAGCATGTTTAGTGCCTCACTTTCAGTTCTAAATCTCTCTTATGAGTGTCTGCTTGTAAAAGCCCGATCACAAGTGGAACATGAGCTGAAAGAGTTTGGTAAATATAATTTTATGATTTCTAGCTTCTAGAATCCAGTCAAGTCATGCTACAAAAGTTTGGAAGAGCATTTAGACAGTGGCAATTTGCCATGCTGTATAAATTATGTTTAATTCTCATACTATGTCTAAATATTTTACAGATATTCTCTATAGAACGTGCCATCTACAATTAAATATACCTTCATTTCACAGTTCTTCCTTTTAACCCTTTTCTTAGCATATTCATAGGCTAAGGCCTCTAATAAATCCTGACTGTAATAAAAGTGGCTCTAATGTAAAACTATAAACAAGCTTGTTTGTTGTAGGCTTCTGGTAAATTATCTTTATCAAGTTAAGAATAAGGGACTTATATGCATATATGCATAGCCCATGACACAGACAATAGTGTGGTAGGCCTGGGGGTGGGATGCGGGGTGGAGGGGGTCAATGGAAGGGAAAAAGAGGACATCTGTAATACTTTCAACAATAAAGATAAATTTAAAAATTTAAAAAGAATGTTTACTTCTGTCCCACATTTACTATGAGATTGTTTTTTCTTTGTTTTAAAAATCAGAAAAGAGTGTTTAGTAATTGCTGATATACAGTGGTACCTTGGTTTTCCAACGACTCCGTTGACGAATACTTCTGGTTACAAACACCGTAAACACAGGCGTAAGGGCTTCAGTTTTCGAACACGCCTCGGAAGTCGAACACGCCCCACGGCTTCTGCTGAGGGCAAGACCCTGAGGCCCAGCTGTCAGCTGTGGATCCCTCGGCTTTCGAACTTTTCCGAACTCGAACGGGCTTCCGGAGTGGATCACATTTGAAAACCAAGGTACCACTGCAGTTAAGATGATTGCAGATTTTTCTCCTTAATCCATTAAGGCAGTGAATTTCATTAGCACTTTTCTACAGGTGAACAATCGTTACATTTCTGTCCTTTCTATTTTTATGGTCCCTGCCTGTCCTTCCATGCGGCACTTGCTGCCCGGTGTCAGTCCATGTCCTCACCTTCGTTCACCTGTGCGACTGTGATGGTACCAGTCATACACCTTGGCTTCTGCCACGCATTCTTCACGTTCAAGCCATAATCACCTTTTTCACTGGATCATCTCACACTGATCCTTTAGTGCCCCTGTAACCTAGGGAGGAAGATTAAAATTAGACTTTTTACTACGTTTCAACCTATAATTACATCAATACTTTTAAATTATTATTACCGCAGGAGTTTACTATGAATTGATCACCACAGCAAGCCCCACCCATGTTCATGCCTCTGAGTCTTCCATCCAGCTCAGCATTTCCTAAAGTGTGATCTTGGGAGCGCTACTCCTGAGGTACTTCTGGGAATGATAGTTTTAAAATCAAATCAATTATGAAAATGCTTTCTCTGTGCTGGTTTTGGAGATTTATATTACTTATCATAATAAGAAATACTGGGTGAAATCTTATAATAAATACAATAAGAACTATCTTTTAGCTTAGCACTCTCGAGATATATTTATACACAAAATCCTTCCATGTAAGTGACTAATCATATTCATTAAAACTAGTTTTCTATTGAAAACACTTTGTAAGGGGGATAAAAGCTATAAGTATTTCCTCAGTGTAGAATATACCTTGTTTTTCCCACCCATTAAATTGTACTCATCTTTCAAGGCCTTCTGTACGAGTTTCTCTAGATAACACCCATTCCCAAGTTGGAACTCATTGTCTAAATATGCGGAGCACATTTTTTATCTTTAAATTGTGGGCTGTATCTTTCCCAAAATACATTTCAGTTCCTAGAGGGCAAGGTTTGCACTGCATTCCAGAAAAATACTCAGCTTATAAACATGTATTTTTTTCAATTCATGTCAGTCCTTTTCCATTTTACAGATTTAGGCATTTCATATTTTTATCTGAAATTATATTAGATATTGTTAGAGACACAGAATACATTGAGACATCACTCTAACCATGAAGGGTGTGCTCTTATGGAAAATACACATCTAGCTGAAGAGACTGGGTAACTATATATTAATAAAAATTAAAAAACACAAAATGTAACTAAGTTGCCTAGTCTTTAGTCCTTTAGGAGATCAGAGAAGGGAGACTCTAATGCAGAAGGGGTTGTGTGCAAAGGTGGGACTTGAAGGCAAGAGCCGAAGACAAGCACACTCTCAGTGGATGATAGGAACCCAGACACACTGTTGCTCCCTGACGTCCACACCCTGCCTGGTCCTCCTTAGCATCCACCCAACTTCACCCAAAACTGTAGCCAATTCACAGCCTTCCCTTTGCTCCACCTTCCCCATTGACTAGTCAAAAAGTTCACAGAAATGTGGTTTAACAAGGGAGCTAAGCATGCTAGAGAACAAGTAGAGATATAAGAACCTGACTTGATTGTGGACACCTAGGTAAGTAGAACTTAATTGCATCATTGGATATTAGATAAAATGCATCTTAAGCTTTTGGTGATTATAGTAAACAAAAAGAGCCTGGAACAAAAGTATATCTTTCTTAAACTTTGGTCTTCCTGAAGTGAGACTGGCAATTATTTGATAAAAACAAGGGTTATTTATAATAGTGCACAGTTGCCCCCAAGACTGCTTAGACTTGTTCAGTTCAGACATGAGAGAACTAAGTTGGTTGGCTGAGGTGTTGCAGGGGAACAAGGGTTCACAGTGGCCAGGACAAATCAATACTTATGGTAGTGTTGCCAAAAGGACTTATGTTCTTCCAGGATATAAAAGCAGAGTCAAGGTGCCCTGACCAGTATGGCTCGGTTGGTTGGAGCGTCTTCGCATGGACTGAAATCAGGTTACAGGTTCAATTCTCAGTCAGGGCACCTACCAGGGTTACGGATTCGATCCCTGGTCAGAGCATGGGAGGGAGGCGACCGATCGATGTTTCTCACACTGATGTCTCTCTCTCTCTCTCTCTCTCTCCCTTCCTCTCTCTAAAAATCAATGCAAATTTTTTAAAAAGTCAAAGTCTGTTAGTTTGACTGGAGAACGGAGTTAAAGGGCCTGATGGTATGAACCAGAAGCAGTGGCCAAATAATGTTGGGCTTTGTAAACCATGATAGAGTGTGGACTTGATCTTACAAGCAGTACAAAATATTTCAAGGATTTAACCACTAAATTCCTTCATCATCTGTGCCATTTTTTATGCATATAGAAAAGAGCATGTGTTTATTTGCTTTAGAATGTCTGAGATAGGAACTAGGATCCCATAGGGAAAAGGAATCGAGATTTAATTTACAAAAATTCTGCAGCCCCAAAAATCTATTTTTTGTTACTATAGTTAAAGATATTTCAAGGAAGACAGAAACAAATGCAATGTTTACTTTTTAGCATCTCTTGTATATCTAGAGCAATTTTGTTAATTTAGAAGCATAAGAACATATTAGGCCTAATTGGTTTGTTCATAAAATGTTCATGTTTTATATATTAAATTTTAAAGTATAGTTTACTGAGACAATTACAGATTTACTAGGCGAATTCTTTAAAATGTAGTAAATTAAACTATAAGCTGCTGAACTGTAAGAAATATATTCTCACTCCCGCCAGCTTATAAGAAATAGGCAAAATTCTGAGAGCAGAAGAAACATCAATATTATATGACAAAGAAAGTTATTACATTTTCCTGAATCAGTGTCTTCCAGTACAAGGTCGAGCACATATAGAAAGCACTCGTTTGCAGATTAACTTTGGAATAAAAGAAAAAAATCCACTGAATATATTCACCATGGGAGACTTTTTCTAATTATTTTCCATTACTCTCAGTCATGTCCAGAAGCAGTTTTTGCCTCATCACATGCTTTGTTTTGAAAACTGAAGAAATTCTTGTAGAAAAACAACTGGTCTTCAGGATAAATATATGAGTTCTAGGACAGTGTGACCTGGAGCAAATCACTTCATTTCTCGGGAAAGACTAGATCTTTGAGGTTCTTTCCAGCATTATGAGACAGTGTGGAGTGGGGCCATGAAGAGGCTCAACCCAACAAGCCCACGTGCAGGCGTGGGAAAGGTGGGTGCAGGGAGCAGAAAGTGCCAGATGCTGGCTAAGGTAGATCAGAAACAAAATGCCTCCCATGTAGCTGGAATACACACTTTCTTATGAGAAATGAGGTTAGAGCAGTAGAAGAAGGAGTACAGATGGTAATCACTAGAGTAAAGAACAAGTCCTTTTCTGCTCAGGAAACCTGTAGGCATTCGCTGTGCTATCTGCCCACCTCAGAGTCACGAGAGCTCTGAACACAGTGAGAGTCCCCGTGGAGCTGGAATTTAAGTGCTAAAAATGTCTGGTATGAGAATGCACAAATCAAAAAAATTTAAGAATCCATGGTATAAAATTGGGATTTGACAGCTTTATATATCAACTTCTAAATCAATGTTGATATAATTTTTATATATATATATTTTAAATTTTGTTAATATTACTCTTCAGTTTCATATTGAATTATATCATTATGTTGAATAATACATAGTCTAAAACAATGCTGCCTGTTTAGTGCAATGATAACTATTTCCAAGGATAACACAAATTGAATAAACCTGGACAATCGCTGGAGTCTTGTTCCATCTCTGTGTGACAGCTCTGAGCAGTACCAGGACTACACAAAATTACAACCCTCACTTTATTGTTATTTAATGAGTGCATCTCTAAAAAGAGAGCAGTTTCTTTCAGTCAGTGAATACACGAGAGAAGGAGTATGATACAGTTGAGAGGGTCAAACTGGGACTCCAACGGGGTTATCTAGCCAATGTGATATAAAAGGGTCCCTGTATAGTTAAAAATTTAATCTTGCCCCAAAAAGAGGTTCAGCCCTTGTTTTCTGCTTCTGGGACATAGAGCTAGATAAAGAGAGAAGCCCTGGTGCCTTACCCCTTCTAAATTAAACCATAGCCCTAGGCTTGGTTTTAGGGGAGAGCCTTGTATTCTTGGCTATACCCATTCAGAGTAAAGCACCACAGATGGAGTTCCCATAAAACAGACCTTAGAAGAGGGTAAGGGATAAGGCCATGCCTCAGGTGCCACAATCTCTTACTCTTCTTATCAAAATGTAACTTATTTCCTGTAACAATTTCAAGAGACTTTATAAAATTGCTTTATTTATTATTTTTTTTTAATTTTCTCCAGTTAAATGATTATTTTTGTGGAGTGGGGTGGGGGGATGCTTACTGCACTTCTCATGCCAGTCCTTTCAGAATCCTCCAAAGTGGCTTCTCCTGGATTTCATTTTTGGTCCAAATACCCAATGACATTCTAGATCTCCTATATTTGAAAAAAAAAAAAAGTTTTCAATTTTAAGCCTTTACTGTGTTACCAGTTGTTGTTTGCTTCGTAAATCTAGTCAAATGTAGCACAGTGATATTAGAATGTATAGGTCTGCATTTAAATTTATAATTCAAAATATTTTGTGAACATGGGTTAGTTTGGAGCATTTTTTTGAATTTATTAATACAATTATTTTTATGTCCTTATGAGAAAAGATACATTTTGCTCCTGAAGAATAGTTTGTTTTTTCTAGACCATTTGGTAAAAAAATGTTTGACAAAAGTGTGCTGTTGGGTGACTGCTGAGAAAACTGGCTTTAGAACCCAGGAGAAATTCTGTATCTGA
This sequence comes from Miniopterus schreibersii, assembly GCF_964146895.1. Lineage (NCBI taxonomy): Eukaryota > Metazoa > Chordata > Mammalia > Chiroptera > Miniopteridae > Miniopterus > Miniopterus schreibersii. Next base: position 51,034,084 of record NC_138106.1, on the reverse strand, counting down.
ATTCAGAAACCATCTTCAAGAAAAACGGTCTTCACATATGTGGTTCCTTTAAAGATCCTCAACCATTGCGTACTGATTACATTCTACTAATTTTATTTTATTTATTTATTTTAAAATATATCTTTATTGATTTCAGAGAGAGGAAAGGAGAGGGAGAGAGAGAGAGATAGAAACATCAACGATGAGAGAGTCATTGATTGAGCCCGCAGCCCAGGCATGTGCCCTGCCCGGGAATCGAACCCCAATCACCTGGATCCTAGGTTGATGCTCAATAGCTGAGCCACGCCCGGCCGGGCGATTCCACTAATTTTAGTGGTAATACAGATGACACTGGGATTCCCCTTCCTCAGTTTTTACTACAGAACTTTCATGGTTTTTATTGCTTTGCATTTCTTTCTTCTTAAAAGACTATGATTATAATGTAAATTGCATTTTATATTTTATATACTTTAATGTTCTATAATTTTGGAAATATACTGACACATTTGTAGTTTAAAAATTATTAGTGAAATCAAAGGCAGATTATGAGACTACACATGCTTTATTTTTCTGAGTGCCATGGGGATTTTCTGGGTTGGAAAATAGAGAAAGGAGTCTCTGGAGAAAAGTGTAATGCAATAATGCAAAGACAGAGAGAGGATGCTGCAATGCGAGAAATGTGGGAAGAAAATGAGGCCAGAGAAGTAGGGCAGAAGCAGAGCAGTGAAGGGACTTGACTTTACTTTTATATATTTTAATTAATTAATCTTTTATTTCATAGCCAATGCATGTTTCTTTTTAATGAAATCTTTTCCATTTGTTGTTTTATTTTCAATTACTTTTTACATTTGAGTCTGTAATCCAACTGGAGTTGATTACTTAGGTGTGAATACAGTTTTCTCTTTTCATAAATAATCCTTTTGCTACTTTCAATTAAAGGATACTCCTGCTTTTCCACACTTATCTCCCATGCCACCTCTGTCATATGCCAAACTCTATACATCTGTGATTCTGTTCCTGACCTTGTATTTGGTTTCATTGGTTAATTTATATATCCTTGCACTAATACCACACTATGATAATTACAGTAGGTGTTCACTCAGTGATAGCATTTGGTGTGACAAGTGCCTTTTGCCCACACTTCAAGGAAGTGCCCAGGCAATTCTTTTCCATATAACTTTTTGAATAATCTTTGAAAGTTGCACAAAAAGCTCAATGGAGTCTTAATTAAAATAATTCTTAATTTAAACCATTACTTTTCATAATTAATATTTCTGCCTTTTTATTTTATTTTCTTGTTATACATTGCTAATATCTTCCCTTTCTTAATATTGAATTCTAATAGTGCAATTTTAAAACTTTGGTGCATCTATTCCAATATCTCTAATTCTGTGAAACTGTGTATTTCAATTTGTTGGTTTTTATTTTAGAAAGTTCTTAAATGTCCTTTTATTTTAGTCTGTGAGTGTCTCCTCCTCAGATATAACAATAATTCTGACAATGCATATTATTTATTTCCCAAACTCCAGGGAGTGTGAGGTGGAAACTGCAGGCGCTCTATGGTAGAGCCAAATCACCAGAAAATCACATCTGCCTCTCACCTACGAAACAGCTTTTCAAGTAAGTCATGACTTCTCCGCCTGCCCACCCTACACACACACACCCTTTCAAATCAATCCCTAGCTCCTCGGTTTCTGTACTTCTCATTCCATACAGGTCTTTGTCTTTCCTGTTTATTCTTCACTCGGGTCTTAATGAATATGCAGATATTACCATTTGCCTATCACCTTTCGCTACAGCAGGCCCATCCAAAACTGCATGGTGCTGCTCATTAAAGTCATTGTTCATTAAGTGCCCTCTTTGAGCCTGCTGCTTATGCTGATCTGGCTGCGCTTCCTTCCTTCACACCTATTTCCATAGTCTCAAATAAATAACATGGCTTTTCTAAATTTCGTATTTCTGAAATTAGAATAACCTACATTTCTCCCCCTACCCTCTGATTAGGAGATTTCTCTTTGCCAGAAAACCAGTTGGAAAATTGGAACACATTTCCTAGATCGAACGCCTATAACCAGTTTGTTAGTATTGAGAGAAAGTTGCACTAGTGATTTCTTAATTCTGGCATCAAAATTATAGCTGAGTATTCTTGAAATCAAAAATTTTAGTTACATTCTTAAAGGAAATAGCAACTATGGCAAATAAGTTATACAGCATTCTAAAAATCATTGCTCTAGGCCCAGCCTAGATCTTGCTCCTATTTACTTAATTTTTATGTATACCTGAATTAGGTATCCCTGTAATACCTTGAAGATTACTCTTACCTACATTGAATACTGACTGATATACACACCTAATTTTCCATAATCTTCAGATGCACTTTAGGCATGAATTATACCATTATGTGTGCTTGTGTGTGGCTCCTTTAATGTTGTGTAACGTGATGAGAGGTAACCTATATGATTAGCGCAGTTCATACTGCAGCAATAGCAGCAGCTGGATCTTTTAAAAAGCCAGGTTCAATAAAAACTACCACATGTATCACTAAGGTCCTGCCTGACACAACAGTCTTAAGTGACTACAAGACACATCTTACATGCAAGATTTCTGGTCATCCTAGTAGCAGTTGGAAATGCATATTTCATTTGACAGGATTTGCAAAATCCTTTTATCACCTCAAAATAACTTATGGGATGTACAGACTTCCAAGTGTTAAAAGTTAGTCTCACAATTTTGTTTTTTGTATGTAGAAGTACAATTTGGCTTATATATAAAATTACAATTGTAGCCATTGTTAATTTAGTGGTTGTCTCTTCTCAAAATTAATCATGAAAATTCTCGGTCCTTAGTCTTAACCTACCTTTTGAGGTTGTGAAGGCAATTTTGCCACAAAACAAGAAATTAGCAGGAATTCAATTGTGATAGTATTTTAATAGCATTATTATGCTAAAAACTATTGTGGCAAGCACAATTTTTGTGGGCTGATGTTTCCTTGTTTTGTTTTCTATAGTCAATATCTATATTTACATACACAGGAAAAATGTTATTTATTTAAATACCCCTGAAGAACAGCAAAGCTCTTTGCTCAGCTATTTTGTTTCTACCTGTTTTCTCTGATCATAAATCTCCACAGACATATAATTACATATGTCAATGTAAAAAAATATGAACATATGATTTAGACAAATGTAAACCCATCTTTTAGACCCTTTGTGAATCTCTCAAGTTCATACTGCTAAAATGAACCAAATTCTAACTCCCTTCTGGTTTTAGGCTATTATACTTGTCCTTATTTTTCTGCCTTTTGTCATATGAGAAAACAAAAATAAACTTGAATTTCACTGTTAAAATAAAGTAGAAGAGTTCAATCTTATTTCTTATTGAGACCTAATCAAAATATATATATGAATCAACCAATCCCCTGATTAGCAAACATTAAGCGTAAATGCACAAGGATAGAGCTCTTCTTTTTCTTGTCAAAACGGAAGCCTACACCCCCACTGATTCCCACCCATAGCAGAAATGCTTTTTCCATTCAAGATTTATATTAATTATTTTCAAGTGCTATAGAAAGAAACCATATATACTAAAAATCCAAAATCTTATAATTATACTGTATTTTAACTATGTTGCTGGAAAGAAATTTAACACAGATATAACTCAGATTAAAAGACTTATTTTCTACATAAAGAAATGTATAATTGTATTTTACACAAATAAAATGATGACAGCTAGCAAAGTGAAATACATAACAGCTGGCATATAAAAAGATAAAATAAGATACAGGTTGTTTTGAGGAAATTTGAACAACAAACAACTGAAAATATCAAAGAAATTTAAATATATCATCAGTGTTAGAAAACATATATAAAAGTTATTTCAAAACAAGATAGAAAAATATAATCAGACTAAGTAATGTGAAATACAGATTCCATAGTTCTGTAGGTATTACTGAAATTTCTCATTTCACACCAAGGAACACTCACTCATTCTTTAGTTTCTAAATTTCCATTGTCTTACCCTAAAAAATAAAACAAAAACTACGGTACTAAAGAATGTTTGTGTCTGGCCGGCATGGCTCAGCGGTTGAGCATCTACCTATGACTGAGGAGAACTCGGTTGGATTCCCTGTCAGGGCACATGCTCAGGTTGCGGGCTCGATCCCCAGTAGGGGGCGCGCAGGAGGCAGTCAGTCAATGACTCTCATCACTGATGTTTCTGTTTCTCTCTCTCCCTTTTCCCTTCTGAAATCAATAGACTTTTTTTTTTCTTTAAAAAAAAGGAAGCTTAAAAAAAAAAAAAGAAGAATGTGCTTTGCCCTTTGCCAACACCAATTGTAAAACATCTAGTCACACAATAAATTATAACTACCATGTGGTAATAACTCTCACAACAAATAGCTTGGAAACTTATAGAAATAGCAGAGCTATATACACAGATGCAAAATATAAGTATACTTAACATATGTTCACATTAAGAAAATTCAGAGAAAAATCTCCTTTATGGTGCACAACCAAGAAAGAGCACAGCAGCCACTGTGAGAGGGGTATGAAATGGCACAAAAGATGAGCCGCAAGAATTGGGAATATGTTAGTAAAAGGTCATTATATTTCATGTGAAGCAGTACTTGAGGTAGGCTATGATTACTTAAACATATGTATTTTAAACCAAAGGCTAAGCACTAAAAACACCCTTAAACAATTATAAACAATGTCATAGAATCATAAAAATGCTAAATTAACCAATGAACAGGAAGATAAGTTAAAAAAAAAAAATGGATAAAGAGAATATAGATCAAAATATGGTTTTAATTTAACCATCACAATAACTGCATTAAGTTTAAATGGTTTGGACCAGGAAACAACAAATTTTTTAAGTAAACAGTTTTGGCTTTATGAGCTCTTTTGTCACTGTAGGTTATTCAATTGTACATTTAAAATAGTCATGATGCTAAATTTTATGTTAGATGTGTTTTATCATGATTTTTAAAAGATATCAATGACAGAATAATACCTGGAAAATACTAAAATACTTGCTAATTAAACAATATATTTCTAAATAATCTGTTGGTCTAACAGAAAGTTTCAAGAGAAATTGAAAAACTATTTTGAACTAAGTGATAAAAATTAAAATTAAAATATGTGGATGGGGGGCTGGGTGAAAAAGGTGAAAGGATTAAGCAAAGAAAAAAACCAAGATCTCCTAGACACCGACATCAGTATGGTGATTATCAGAGGGAACGGGGGTAGGAGGAGGGATAAATGGTGATGGAGGAGATTTGACTTTGGGTGGCAAACACACAATACAGTATACAGATGATGTATCATAGAATTGTACACCTGAAATCTATATAATTTTACTAACCAATGTCACCCCAATAAATTCAATAAAAAATTTAAAAAGAAAAAAAAGAGAAAATCCAATTATTCAGAGAAACTTAAAAAAGTAGGCATTAAAAATATGTGGAATTCAGCTAAATCATTATTTAGAGAAAAATATATAGCATCAAATATTTATGCCAGAAAATTAAACATCAAATCAATAATTATAGCTCCCACTTTGAAAAATTAGAGGCAAAAAAGGAGGAAATTAAACATAGAGAGCAAAAGGAAGAAAATAATAAGATTAAGAGAACAACAAAATTGGAAAAAGAAACATTTTATAGAAATGAATGATATGAAAAGCTTTTTTTTTTTTTAATAAATGAAATTGATAAATCCCTCGCCTGGCTGATCATAAAAAAAGAGGGGGGTGGAGCACAAATTGCCATATCAGGAATGAAGGAAGGGACATTACTGAAGATAATATTAAATGTACAATAAGGAAATATTACAGTGAATCTAAGCCTCTAAGTTTGACAAAGTAGATAAAATGGAACAGCTCCTTGCAATATATATTACCAAAGCTCACTTAAGAAAATGATAGCCCAGCCCGGCCGGACGTGGCTCAGCGGTTGAGCATCGACCTAGGATCCAGGCGATCAGGGTTCGATTCCCGGTCAGGGCACATGCCCGGGTTGCGGGCTCGATCAATGACTCTCTCATCATTGATGTTTCTATCTCTCTCTCTCCCTCTCCTTTCCTCTCTCTGAAATCAATAAAGACATATTTAAAAAAAAAAAAAAAAGAAGAAAGAAAGGAAGAAAAATGATAGCCCAAATAGTACTAAAAGAAATTTATTCCATAATTTGATTACTTCAAACAAAGTAAACACCATACCCAGATGGTGTTACTGCCAAATTCCATTACATTTAAGAAAGAAAAAAATACCAATTCTACACAAAAACTTCAAGATTTGAAAATCAATCACATCCACTCTATTAACTGACTAAAGTAGAAAAATCACATGAGAATTTCAAGAGAGGGAGAAAAAGCATGTGACGAAATTTAACTTCCACTCATGATTAAAAAAAAACTCAGAAAATTATGAGTGATAAAAGGACATCTACATAAAACCTACAACTAATATCATGTGTCAAGATGAAAGACAATGTTTTCCCATAAGATTGAGAACAATGAAATGATATCTTCTCTTAATAATTCAAAATTGTAACATAAACCCTAGACAATATAATATGGCAAGGAAAACAAATAAAAAGTATAATGATCGGAAAGAAAGAAATTAAACTGTATCTACTCACAGATGGCATATTTGTCTACATAGAAAAATCCAAAAAACATACAAATGAACCCCTAAAAACACTACATGAATTTAGCAAGGGCACAGGATATAAGGTTAACATACAAAAATTCATTGTATTTCTATATACTAGCAATGAACACTTGGAGTTTAAAATTTTTAAATACCACCTAAAATACTTACCAAAACAAAATATTTAAGTTTCAATCTATCAAATCAATGTTCAGGCTGTGTATGATGAAAACTACAAAATATTGCGGGGGGGGGGGGGCAATGAGACTTAAACAAATGGAGAGAGATAGTGTGTTCCTAAGTTGGAAAACTTCATTATTGTCAAGATGTCAATCACTCCCAATTGGGCAAAATAGATATCAACTGAGAAGATATCAACTAGCTGATTCTACAAATCTTTTGCATAGAAATGCAAAAGAAATAAAATAATCAAAATATTATGGACAGAGGACAATCAAGTTAATGTGTCATGCTCTCTGATATCAAAACTTATTATAAATCTGCAGTAATCAAGAAAATATGGTTTGGCAAAAAACTGAGCACAAAGATCAATGGAATTGAATACAGAGCCCAGAAATAGATTTGCATAAATATCGTCAACTGAATTTTGACACAGGTACAAAAGCAATAAACTGAAGAAAACTAATCTTTCATGCAGTGGGACTGGAGCAATTGAACATCCATATGCACACACACAAAAAAAACCCCTCAAACATACCTCAAAGATTTTACACAAAATAGCTCAATTTTTTTACTTACATTATAGACTTAAATGTAAAAAGTAGAACTATAACACTTCCTGAAGAAAACATAGGAGAAAATCTTTGTGACCTCAAATTTAGGAAAGAATTTTTAGATATGACACCAAAAACACAATCCATAAAAGGAAAACCAAAATTATAACTGTTTACTGTATGAAAAATAGTTAAGATAATGAAAAGACAAGCCATAGACTCACAGAAAATATTTGAAAAAGTCAGATCTGATAAAGAACTTATATTAACAATAAATAACTAATTCTCAAAACTCAAAAATAAATAAACATCCCAATAAAAATAGGTAAAAGTTCTGAAAAGACATTTAACCATAGAAGATACAGATAGTAGCCCGGCCAGGTGTGGCTCAGCAGTTGAGCATTGACCTAGGATCCAGGAGATCGAAGTTTGATTCCCCGTCAGGGCACATGCCCGGGTTTCGGGCTCGATCCCCAGCAGGGGTCCTGCAGGAGGCAGCGGATCAGTGACTCTCATCATTGATGCTTCTCTCTCTCTCTTCGAGCTTCCTCTCTCTGAAATCAATAAAGATATATTTAAAAAATATATATAGATAGTAAATAAGAATATGAAAAGATGCTCAACATCATTAGCCATGAAGGAAATGCAAATTGAAACCCCAATGAGATATGATTGCAATGACTATTACAATGACTATGTTTAAAAACAAAATAAAACAAGTGCCATGCAGGATGCAGAAGAAAGTGGAATTATCATTCATTGCTGTTACAAATGCAAAATGGTAAAGCCACTCTAAAATATAGTTTGGCTTTTTTTTTTTTTCTTAACAAATTAAACATACACTTGCTATACAACCTAGCAATCCTATTCTTAGACATTTACCCAAATAAAATAAAAACTTATGTTCACATAAAAACCTGCACATGAACATTTATAGCAACTTTATTCATAATCACAAAAATCATGGAAACAATCCTGATGTCCTTCAACAAGTATATGTCTACCTATTGTATGATCCTATTTACATAAAATTTTGGAAAAGACAAAACTTAGATAAATGTTGTCAGTGGTTGTGAGAAAAAGGAGTTGACTAAAAAGGGGCAGCAGAGAAAACTTTTGGGATGACAGATCTGCTCTCTTTATTTTCTCTGTATTTTTCAAAAACCATAGAACTATATACCATCAAGACTAAATTTCACTGCATGCAAATTTTAAAGTATCTACCAGGCTGTGAAAAGAACTACAGATGGAATGCAGAGTGTGAGAAATGCAACTAACTGTACTTCAAATAAATAACATAACCACACAGAAGCAGTTGGGAAGAAATGAGTTGACCTAAGTGACCTTGAAAATCATTGTTTTGACTGAATTTTATAATACTAAAGACAAGAAAGAACTGTACACAAACACTGTGGTAACTTGTTTTGCACAATGGCATGCGTTTGTAATTCTAAAACTACTATCTTTGTAGCTTAGGTTAAACAATAGGTAAATGTATTGTGCATATTGACAGCCAGGTTTCTCACTGTTGGAAGAAGTTACAAATAAGTGAAGGTGAATTGCTGGGTCACTAGATCAGAATCAGAGGTATCAGCGTGAACTCATTAAGAATGTTTTGTGTTGTATGTTTGAGGAGGTATTTCTTAATATCTAGTCAGATAGATTGACACATAAATAAGTATATATGTGTATCTGTACATGGCTTGGTAGACATACAGACATTTCTTAGCTCAGTCTGCACAAAGCAATAATACCTCTAGCAAAATGCACATGTAGCATCTAAGATCTTGGTTTATAAATACTATTTTCCAATAAAAGGAATCAGGCTCCTTAAAGAAGTGATTGATTCAGAGCTGAGGCAAGGAAAATCCAAGATACTTCTGGATAACCTAGTCTAGAAAGTAAGGAGGTGCTCAAAAAAAGGAGGGAGAGACTGAGAGTACATGAAAAGTACACAGGAGGCAACATGTAAGATAACTTGAGCCCAAAATAGAAAAAAATTGAGCAAAAAAAAATGAAAAATAACAATAGTATTGGATTATAACCAAATAATAAATATCTGTGAGTACTTATTGACATAAATAAATGATTGATGTAGTAAGTTAAAGGAGGAGCAGGCATAACTCTTCCTTATAGAAGCCTTTCAATTCATAAATATACAAAGAATTAGGAAAATGGAACATTACCATTAGAGTAAGATCTACTGATGAAAGTTTAAGAAGAAGGAAGATACTTGCTTAGTCTCAAAGCATTTCCTCTATATATTTACTGATGAAGAAGGAAAAATTAGTATCTTTACAAGAAACCTGGAAGACACCAACTCAACCACATGATAAAGGTTAACATTATCAGTGATAAATCCTATCAACATTATAGATCCCCTGTTTGATTGCACTCACAAAGTTACATAACCACTACAAATGCAAGCCTAAAACTGCATAACCTAGACTTAATTATGAAAAAAAATCAAACAAATCCAAATGAGAAACACTCTACAAAATACCTGAGTACTACTCTTCAAAACCCTGAAGTCCATGAAAGTCAAGAAATGACTGAGAAACTGTCAGGTACTGAAGGAAACTAAAGAGACATGACTACTAAATGCATTTGGGATCCTAGATTGAATCCTGAGACATAAAAAAGGACATTAATTGAAAAACTGGTGAAAATCAAATAAAGCATGTAATTTAGAAAATAGTATTGATAATTGTGTTATGGTTATACAAGATGCTAACCTCAGGGGAAGCTGAATAAAGAGTAAATAGGAACTCTCTGTACTTTGTTGCATAAATCTAAATTATTTCAAAGTAAACAGTTTTTTAATTAGATGAAATAGAATTCTAGGTAGAATAAGGAGAAAAAAACTATTACAAGCAAAAATCTAAAACATACGCTCAATCTTCCAAAATAGCCAAGAGTTCTTGAATTCTGAATCCCAAGGTCTGTGGATTACATTTCATTAATTCTACAACTATTATATTTTCCATAACTATCTTGGATTTTCCTTGCTCCAGTTCTGGAATCAACCACTTCTTCAAGGAGCCTGGAGTACATTTCTCCCAAGTCAAAAGTCTGAAGGGATGTTAGATGTTTTTCTATTGGTGGCAAACCAGTAGTAGCACAGAGACAGAACCACATATAGTTTTTGTTTCCTTTTTAAAAAAAGATTGGAACAATAAATATGAGAGGATGATAAAAGATATGTAAATAAACAAAAGAAGAAAGGCAAATCACAACTATTACATTCCAGGCATGTAGACATAAAGGAAGAAATAAGTCATATCCAAACAATACATATATAGGTTTAATATTCACCATCTTCTATCCCAAAATTTCACTGAACCTACGCTGCATTCCAACACAAGACCAAGCTGTTAAAATGGACATTCAATACATTTCATGATGTGGTCCCAGAGCTTTTACTATTATTACCAAAGGCTTTCCTGCACATGCACTGCACTCCAGGCACCCTGGACCTCGCCCCCTATCTCTTGCCTTTGTGGTCTTACTTGTACTGTTCCTTCTACTGGAAACTTCTCTGCTGATCAATAAACCTCTTGTTCTTCAAGTCCTCATCAGATGCCTTTTCCTCTCTGAACTCTGAATTAGTTTTCTCTGTATTAATACTGTCTTTCCCTCCTTTGAACTCTCTAAGCAGTTTCTTCTAATCCCTTTCATGTTCTACTTTTATTCTTGCTCTTTGTATCTTGCCCACCCTCACCCAATACATATTTCTTTAGAGAAAGGAAGAGATGTTTACCTATTCATCTTTACATCCTCAAAGTAATATCATGTTTTACCATGAAAGGAGTTCCTTCAAAAATTTTTATAGACTAATTTAAACAAATATCCAGAACTCAAGCTTGAAAACAGTTATAAAATAATTAACATTTCTACCACAGATTCTTTCACTCCAAAACAGTCGTAGATTTTCTTGATCATAAGTTTGTGCAAGGGAAGATCACATTATCACTTCAGTGAAAAAGTTCTCTCCCAGCAAATTCTGGTGGGAGTCATTAATTCTGTTGCTAGGGGAATTGCTAGCCAAATTTTAGAACAGAAGGGCTCAGTGAGGGAAGTTTGCTGATGATTTCCAATAGCCACAGCAGGAGTTTTGGGTTGTTTTTCCTTTGTCTCTGGAGAGAGAAGTACTGTAGGGTGGAGAAAAATGACCTTAATGTAAGGCCCAGGCTGAGAGGATTTGCCCCAACCTGTTTCCAAGACAAGGGAGGGAGGTGTACCTTCTTTGAGGCAGTAGGGAAGGTGGGACCTCTCTGACAGGAAGATGCTTCCAGGAGAGGTCAAGGTACTAGCTGAGGGGGTTTAACTGAGTCCTGTTCTGCCTGTTTTTTGTGCCCAGGGAATTTGGGGTGGAAGGGTAGGTAGACAGAGTAAGGTCCTTGAAAACAGAGTAGACTGAGTCCTGTTCTGTCTGTTTTTTGTGCCCAGGGAATTTGGGGTGGAAGGGTAGGTAGATAGAGTAAGGTCCTTGAAAACAGAGTAGATAATGGGCGCTCACTGCTGTGAGACGGTGTTATGGGTGAAGACCCAGCATGCTTCCTCTGGAGATTAAAAATAGAATCCATAAAAGAGCCCACAATTCTGCACCCTTCTCTGCAAGTGCCACTCTCTTCACTCTTCTCTTCTGAGACCTCGTTCACCTGGAGTTATTTCACTGGATGCTGAATCCAGGGCTCGGTCCTGCATGGGGATAAAGAGCAGCACACTTCTGTCCTGTTCTCCTTCCTTCTTCTTCACCTGAGACCACATTACTAATACTCATTTTTAAACACCTTTTATCTGGAATATTACAAATGTACAGAAAAGTGCATAAAGTATAAAAAAAATACCATAAAAATCCTGGAAGCCTGGCCAGACATGGCTCAGTGGTTGAGCATCGTCTTAGGATCCAGGAGATCACAGCAAGAAAACATAGGCAGTAAAATCTTGAACATCTTTTGTAGCAATATCTTTGCTTATATGTCTCCTCAGGCAAGGGAAACAGAGAAACAAATAAACAAATGGGATTATATCAAACTAAACAGCTTCTGCAAAGCAAAAGAAAGCAACAACAAAGTGAAAAGGGAACCCACTGCATGGGAGAACATAGTTGCCAACGATACATCTGATAAGGGGTTAACTGACAAAATATATAAAGAACTTGTACAACTCAACACCGAGAAGACAAACAATCCAATTAAAAAATGGGCAAAGAACCTGAATAGACACTTCTCCAAAGAGGACATACAGATGGCCAGGAGACATATGAAAAGAAGCTCATCATCACTAATCATCGGACAAATGTAAATTAAAACCACAATGACATATCACCTCACACCTTCCAGAATGGCTACCCTCAGTAAATCAACAAGTAAGTGCTGGCGAGGGTGTGGAGGAAGGGGAACCCTGGTACACTGCTGGTGGGGATGAAGACTGGTGCAGCCACTGTGGAAAACACTATGGAGGTTCCTCAAAAAACAAAAATGAAACTGCCATTTGATCCTGTGATCCCACTTTTGGGAATATATTCTAAGAATCCTGAAACACTAATTTAAAAGAATATATATATCCCTATGTTCATTGCAGTGTTATTTACAATACCCAAGATATGGAAGCAGCCCAAGTGCCCATCAGTAAAAGATGGATAATAACAATATGGTACATTTCCACAATGGAATACTTCATGGCCATGAAAAAGAAGGAAGTCTTACCTTTTGTGATAAGCATGAATGGACTTAGAGAGTATTATGCTAAGTGAAATAAGCCATAAGAGAAAGACAAATACCACATGATCTCACTTATATGTGGAAGCTAATCAACAAGATAAACTGATGAACAAAATAGAAACAGAGGCATGAAAACATGGAACAGACTGACAGCTGTCAGAGGGGAGTGTGGGAGGGGACTGGATAAAAAAAGTTGAAGGGATTAGTCAAAGAATATATTTGTATAGTCCATGGACACAGACAATAGTGTGGTGAGGACGGGGGGTGGGGAGAATGGAGATATCTGTAATAGTGTCCAAAATAAAAATTAAGTTTAAAAAAGTATAATGCAATGAACTGTAAAGTAAACACCAATTTAACTTTTGCCCAAGTCAAGAAATTAAGTATTAACAGGATTCCAGAAGCCCTCTACATGTTTCCTCTCAAACAAAGCCCCTTCCATCCTCTCTAGCAGTACCACGATGTTGAATTTTATGGAATTCAATTTCTCATTATTAAATAGTTTTATTACCTAATTGTACACTCCTAAGCAATATGGTTTAATTTTACCTATTTTATAAGTTTTATTTAAATAGAATAATAAATACTTATTATGCTGTATCTGGCTTCTTTAATTTAATAGTATGTCTTAAATTCACTCCTGTTGTATGTATCCATAATTCATCATGTTCACTACATATGGTATTTCATTGTATATCTATATTACAGGTTTTAATTTTTTTTTTAAATCCTCACCCAAGGACATGCTTAGGAGAGAGGAAGGGGGGGAGAGAGAGAGAAATATCAATGTGAGAAAGAAACTTTGACCGGTTGCCCTCCACATGCACTCCAACTGGGGATCAACCCAGGTGTGTGTCCTAACCAGGAATGAAACTGGCCACCCTTCAGTGCACAGGACAACACTCAACCAACTGAGTCACTCTGGCCAGGCTATGTTACAGTTTACTCATTCTACTCTTAATGGCCATTGGTACATTCTTTTTGTTAGTTTTATAAAGAGGAGCATGTAAGGCTGCATATTCATTGCCAGCTATCCAAGAACATTGTTATATACTTCTGAATCAAGAACTTGAGCTTAAGTATCAGAATTCTGTGTGCAGATGTGTGTGTCTGTGCACTGACCTAAAGAACCTTTGTTGTACTACATGTGTGAGATAGGGAACCATATGCTAGAAAGATAGGGTACCACATGGTTGAAAGAGCACATGCTCCTAGGAATTTTGTTAAGGCTATGCCTTATGTATTATACTTCTAAAACAGGTGTTCCTGGCCTGCATGCATAAAGATTAAAACACAGGTTATGTCTACTTTTAAAGACCTAAACACCAGAGAGGCATGGATTGTCTAAGAACCATTGCTAACTTTTAACACATTTTATATTAAACTTTATTATTTTAAGTTTCACTTCTGTTTCCAAAATCTGTTTTAGCAAATTTCTTCTCTCAAAGGGTTGATATAGGAGTGTCTAATGGCAAATGAGATCTATGCAGACTTTCTGGAAGTTTTGATACGATCTCTCCTCTAAGGTCTGTTAAAGACACTTGGTAAGTGTACCGGCAGTGTCTCTTGTGAAGGAAAGTGAAAGCCATGGAGTTATACTCTGTAAGGGTCTCAGATCTGAGGGATCAATGCTGTGATTAGGTCATTAGAAGGTAACAGAATGCAATGGCATGTTTGTCCCTCCACCTAGACCTAAGGGCTTCACTTATCAGCAAGTTCTCCTGTTCAAATTAGTTCCCAACAACAGCCCCACTGTTTATGCTTTGGACCCTTGTATTAGTTATCAGACTTTGTGCTGCAAGTGAGAAACTACCTCAAAATATTTGAGGAAAACAATGAAATTTAATCATATATGTTAAGAGAAAATTCAGGGGGTATCTCCAAATGATGCTGAAGTGGCCTCATATTGATTCAGACAGAACCTCAAATGGGGTCCTGATTTCACTTCTATGTCTATATCTCCATGTCTGTATCTCTCCCTTGTTTTCTGTCTCTCTGCTTTTCCTGATTCTCTCTGATTCTCTCCTGTTGCACACAGATTTTTCTCCACATGACAGGAAGGTAAATGAAAGACATCATAAACCATATCCCCAAGTTCAATAAAAGATCCCAGGGAGGCTTCTGAGTGGCCCAGCCTGAGTTGCACTTCCCACTCCAGCAGAGTACAAGACACAGTAATATTCCCCTCTCCACGCAGAAGAGGGGAGGAGTCACCAAAGAAAACCTAAAAAGAGTGTGCAGTGAAGAATATAACCTTGGCCAGAGGTCTGACTTTTGCCCTCAGCTTCTGGGAGGTAATCTCTAAACTCTTGAAATGTCATGCCAGATAAGAGTATCTATTTTTGCCTGGGGTCCCTGAGCCAGCAAGATGGATACATTGTGACTTGGGGTGAGGCATCTGACCACATCAACAATGTAAAGTGGGGTGGGTGCTTTGGGTCACACAGCTTGACCTCCTGAGGGGCTGCAAACAGGTTAGCCGTGTGGGCAGTCAACCATTCCTACATGATGAGGTCGTAGCAATGACACTAGACACCAAAGCTCAAGTAAGCTTTCTAATTGGTGATACTCCACTCATGTCACACTTCAATAACAGTAAAGTAACTGCCCTGACCGCACAGGGAGAGGGTGATGGGAAGCTCTGTGTTTGGTGCTCATCTTGGACTGTGCTCTATGCAACTCTTTCTTCCCTTGGGTGATTTTGATCTGTACTTTTTCTCTGTAATAAATTATAACTTTGAGTGTAATAGCCTCTAGTGAATTCTATGGGTCTTTCTAGTGAACTATTGACACAGTGTGGTTTGGGGAACTCCCCAAACTTGCAATTGGTGACAGAAGTAAGGGTGGCCTTGTAAACTCTGTTGACTCTTACTTCACAGCTGGTAAAACTCTCTCAGTAGGAGAGAGGGTAAAAATGTTCTGGTTAGCCAAACATCATAATTAATACACACCAACAGTTTTATAGATTTCCAAGTCCCTGAGCTCAAAAATACTCTTGATTCACACCATTCATGGGAGATAGGGGTACTCTTATTTCCTAGACACACGAGTCCTGCAATATGTTTGGAGAGAGCTACACCTTTCTGAACAGGAACATAGTCTTAGATAAAATTGGGGATAGATAAAATATTAAAGTGGTTAGTTGCTTGTTAAAATACCTGGGATAAAGACAGGTAAGATAGTGATCAGGTATTTATTAATGAAGATTGAGGAAGGAAGAGGAATTAAAGATGCATATTTATATTGTCTAATTTATCATTCACTTCTGACTTCACTTAATGTAACTATGTCATTGTATAAGAAAAATTCAAAAACCATCATTCCATTGAAATGTTATAATGAAAGCACGTAAATGCTCCTATTTGTGGAAGCTCATGTAGAAAAGTGGAATCTGGAAACTAATAAATCTGCCTTTTGATAAAGAATTAGTAGTGAAAAACAAACTTTAGCACTTTAGGTATAAAAAGCTGATTGCAAGTCACAGGTAGTAATATGGACACTTGTATTCAGAACAGCATAGGAAAAAACTGCATCACAGACAGAAAAGAATGATCATAGTTTAAAACAATGACAAAAGAAAGAAAAGAAATCTACAGAACCAAGGATTATATTCTTCAATAGTCTTATTAAGGGTTATAATTTTAGTGAAGAAACACTAAAATCTGATAACAGCTCTCTGCCATGAAGTATTCACATTTGCTTGAATTATCTGTGTAATAAAATATATGCAGTTCTCATTTCATGGAGTGGCCCTTCATAAAGTTGCAAGTTAAACAATTTTCCTGGCATTGCTATATAAATACATTGTGTTTATCCAGTTCCAAGATGCATAGATTTTTCACATTTCAGCATTATAATTGTAGCTGCTTCCCAATTAAAAAAAAAAATTCTGAAAATCTGTTATCAATACAGTGGTTTCCATTATAGTCAATGGCAAGGAAATATTTATAGTGAATTAATGGAGCCCAGTAAATTGCTCTGGACAATGGGTATCCAAAAAGCAAAAAACTGTGCAAGTGCTACTACACCTGATACAGAGCTGTCTTAAAGCGTGATAATGTCTGGGAGTACCATGCATTACAAAAAAGCAAACCAAATGGACGGCATAATTTTTTAAAATCTTTGTTGTTGATACTTGAAACATAAAATTAAAAAGTCATGAGTTTGACAATTACAACCAACCTTGCTTGTCCCACCTGATGTGTTCTCCTTGGGGGCTCATTGATTCCCACAGCTTCACCACCCAGTAGGTAGTAATGATTACCAATTCATGGCTTTCCAGCCCAGAGATCTCTCCTGAGATTCAGAGTCATATATCCAATTCTCAATTAGATATTTTATTTATCTGCTTCTTTATGATGCCTCAACCAATTAACAAAATACTTTCAAGTCATAACCTTGGAATATCTCATATCAATCCTACACTCTCTTTTATTGCTTTTGCCTTAGTTAAGGTCCTGCTATGGTATAAATGTTTGTGTCCCCCCAAAATTCATAGATTGAACCCCAATGCCCAATGTGATGGTATTTAGAGGTGGGGCCATTGGGAGGTGATGAGGTCATGAGATGGAACCTGTATGAATGGAATCAGTTCCCTTATAAAAGAGACGCCAAAGAGCTCCCTCAGTCCTCCCACCATGTGAGGGCACAGTGGAAAGATGCAGTCTATCAACCAGGAACTGGGCCTCCACCAGACACTCAATATCCTGGAGCCTTGATCTGGGCTTCCCAGTGTTCAGAATTGTAAAAAAAAAAAAAAAAAAAAGTCTATTGTTTTTATACCATCCCATTTGTAGTATTTGTTGTTATAATAGCTTAAACAGACTAAGACAGGCCCTCATCATCTCTCTTACATACAATGGAAGTCATGTTCTGATTATTCTCCATGCTCCTTTCTTTATGCTAAATTTACTTTAAAAATCCATGGATTTCCTTGCCTCCGTAACCGTCATTATTATACTGTGCACCAGTTAGACCCACCTACACATTAACTCATTAAGTCTGTGCAAATGCTGCCATATACATAGATATTATTATCCCTGATTTTCAGGTGGGAAAACCGAAGGTTACACATCACTAATAAGTGGAAAATTCAGGATTGGAAACCAAACCATTTCATTATGCCGCACAGCCTTCTAGCTGTCACTGTCAAACAGACAAAGAAAGAGGAAGGGGAAGATGGGGCAGGTTTTTCCTGTGGTAGCAGGGTAATGATTTTAAAAAGGGCAATTTAAGAAGTGTGACATGTACACTTAAGAACACAATTACTTGGGGGTATAATTTAGTGAGTTCCGTGGAATAAGGTGGCAACAAGGATACATGGGTAGCACATTTTGTTGCATGAGTCATATTATATGAAATTGCTTATTGTTGAGATTGCTGGGAGAAGGGACTGGCAGTGGGCATATCTAACTATGTTAATGGAATGTTTTTTAAATCAGATGCTGGTATAGTTGGATATGCCTTTAATACATAAACCAGAAGAAAAAATACGTTCATGGATAGTTTAAATGTTAAGTATGATAAAACGTTTCTCCATTTTCCAGAGGGCCAGCAGGTAGCCTGTCAGAGCACATCACGAGTGTGACAGCT
Organism: Miniopterus schreibersii; assembly: GCF_964146895.1. NCBI lineage: Eukaryota > Metazoa > Chordata > Mammalia > Chiroptera > Miniopteridae > Miniopterus > Miniopterus schreibersii. Next base: position 51,015,405 of record NC_138106.1, on the reverse strand, counting down.
ATGAGTCAGACAAGAGGCTGGCAGGGGTAAGTGTGATCTGAGAGAATATAGCTCTCCGATAAAGAGCAGCCTCTTCAGAGATTTCCAAAAAGCAAAGCGTCATGGACAAGTAAAACCATCTAAACAGAGTCTGATGAGCATAAACGATTGGACATATTTCTGGCAGACACTGTGTAAGAGAATGAAACATAGCAAAAAAGAATAAGTGCATAGAAATGTGATATAATTTGTAGTAGGGTTAGGTTGTTGTGGCTTTATGTCTTTGACTCAAGATATACTATTAAAGTATTTACTATTAATGTGCTGTTAATCTATTATCAAAACATTAATAATATATTATCAAAAAACTAATAACAAAACCATTTAGAAATAAATACTACTCAGAATGCTGATAAAGAGAACGCTGCAGCCAGCTAACAAATTTGAAGAAATGATTATATATCCATTCACCTAATGGCAGAGCCACGCAATGATGAACTCTTAGAAAGGAAATTAAAAGTATCGCAGGTGTTGTTTCCAACACCCTTGGATTCTTGCCACTTTTAAAGGGCTCATTACTTTACAACCCATTATTATCTGTAATTTTAAAAAAAAAACTGGAAAAAAAATTTAAATAGCAGATAATCCAGTTTACCTTTAGTTTTTGGTCTAGAAATTCATTACATGATTTTCATCCTATAAGTTTATACTTCTAATTAATTTTAGCCCCATAGTACTTGGTTTTAAATAAAAGAGAATAGAATGATGTACAAAATGGTATCTGTTTTCTATTTCTCTTAGAAAAGTTGAGCTGCATATATTCTGTCTGGAAATACAGTCATTTTCATGTTTTCATATTCTCTGCATCTCATCAACAGAGCTGGGAAATTATAAATTCCTCATTGCCCGTGGCTTTGTCAAAGGGCTCTCAGCCTACTCTTGCCCTCAGAAGGCATGAGCCTGCGTTCCTCCCCAAGCAGGTCTGGTTAGGCAGCTTCTCTCTGCTCTGAAGCTCTTCATCACTTCTGTGCTCCCAATTTTTGCATCCTCAGAGTCTCTGGGCAGAAATCACAAAGACAAGGTATTTCCATAGAATGGTGCTTCTAGAGAAATCAGGTCTCTAGAGAAAAATGTAAGAGCAGAACTAAGTGGTTTGGGCATACTTACCTTGGTGAGCAAATGCTGAGATGTGAGTGAATACAAATTATGTAGCTGGTCCCAGGGGAGATGGACAGACACACCAGCTTTTTACAGGATGGAAGTGTTGCCATCTTGGACATATTATTTTTAGATTATTATTTTTTGATAAGAAAAGTCTTAGAGGAAGTTATTGGGGCTCCAGCTGTGTCAAACCATAGGTAGGAAAAGTGTTGATGGACACATCTGATTATGCTACAAGGCAGTTACTTTCTGGAGTATAAGTGGGGGGAATAGATCATGTCTTTTGTTAAGTATTAACACATCTCTGTAGTATGTGCTCCTACTCAGCCTCTAAGAGCCCTTTTTATGTGAACTTGCTCTGGATAAATACAGGAAGATCCAGCTGTGAAATACAAGTGAGAGCTGGGATGGCAGCTCAGTGTTTGGACTGATGTCCATTGGTGGACAAAACTGTCAGAGAACTGTTACTAAAGAGAGAAGACAGTACAGAGTGGCCAGAGGGCCTGAGTGTGTCATTAGGACTGATTCAAGTGACAGAGCAATGACATCCTAGGGCTCTGGAAACCAGGAAAACAGTCAGTGAATAGCCTTGCACACGAACCTACCCACATGAAGCCTGTAATAGGAGATGGCAGAGAATTAATTCTTCTATAATGGCTATACTGTGTGATTTGTGGACTACCCCAAAATATTTTTGGATAAGCAGGAGGGAGATAAATATATAAAGAAAACAGAAACAAAAGAAGCAAAAAAGAAAGGAAGGAAAGAAAGAAGGAATGTAGGAAACGTTGAGCAACAATTGGTGAAAGAAAGACAGACATAAAGACAAAGAAAAAGAAGAAAAGAAAGAGAGTGGGAGGGAGAAAACATATAGAGGGTTTATTATCATGTTTATTATACTTTACATAAATCTACATATTTTACATGTATTTACTCTAGAGATAGGTACTATTATTATCACCATTTTATATATGTAAAAATTGAGATTTAAGGAGGTTAACAAAATTTGTTAAATTCACACACCTGGTAAGTAGTTGAGCACAGGTAGAATCCACAAAAATCAATTCCTCTATTGTGTTGCATTTGGGTTTAGATAGATTTTCTGTAGTATGTTGCCGCATTTGGTTGATAATTCTTTTTTAATTGTTGACAGTATTACAGGTGCCCCCATTTTCTTCCCCTTTGCACCCCTCCACCTAGCCCCTGCCCCACCTTGATAAACACACCTACTAACTGGTTCACATTTGTCACCCAACAGACCCATTGTTTATTGTATATCTTTATGTCTAAATTATGCAATTGACATATGACATCATACGCAGAGCTTTGTTGTTTGTATTTTTATTATATGGATGTACCTGGGAAAAAAGCAAAAGGAACGAAAATGTATACCATGAGATAGATATAAGTATCTCTCCTACTACTGTCTTAGCCATTCAGTCAGCTTTCCTAGAGAAAACGGATGTCTCCAACTTTTAGTATAGCCTGCTGAAAATCTTCAATCATGGGCAAGCATGTGGAAATACAATTATATAAACACGCACAAGAAGGATGACTTTCTTATTCTTGACCTTTTTTCATCTACCTATAAATAAGAAATAGGAATAGAGATAGATATGGATAGGTAGATGATAGATGATGATAGATAGATTAGATAGATAGATAAATGATGATAGATAGATAGATGATAGATAGATAGATGATAGATAGATAGATAGATAGATAGATAGATAGATAGATGATAGATAGATAGATAGATAGATAGATAGATAGATAGATAGATAGATAGATAGATGATAGATGATAGATAGATGATAGATAGATAGATAGATAGATAGATAGATAGATAGATAGATAGATAGATGATAGATAGATAGATAGATAGATAGATGATAGATAGATAGATAGATAGATGATAGATGATAGATAGATAGATAGATATAGATAGATAGATGATTGATAGATGATATAGATAGATAGATAGATAGATAGATAGATAGATAGATAGATAGATGATAGATAGATAGATAGATAGATAGATAGATAGATAGATAGATAGATGATAGATAGATAGATGATAGATATAGATGATGATAGATAGATAGATGATAGATAGATAGATAGATGATAGATAGATGATAGATGATAGATAGATAGATAGATAGATAGATAGATAGATAGATAGATAGATGATAGATGATAGATACATAGATAGATAGATAGATAGATAGATAGATAGATGATAGATAGATAGATAGATAGATAGATAGATAGATAGATAGATAGATAGATATAGATGATAGATAGATGATAGATAGATAGATAGATATAGATAGATAGATGATAGATGATAGATAGATAGATGATAGATGATAGATAGATGATAGATAGATGATAGATAGATGATAGATAGATGACAGATAGATAGATGATAGATAGATGGATACATACATACATACATAGAAGATAGATAATTATTTCCATCATTCTTGCCTCATTCTTTTTAGTGCCAACATAGTATTCCATTTAGTGAACAGAGTATTACCATTAATTTCTTGATCGCTCCCTGTTGATAGATATTTAGGTTGCTCTCATCCTATGCTACTGCAGACCAATATGGTAATGCATATCTTTGTATGGGTGTCATTTGGGATATATGTTTAAGAGCCAAGACAGTTATATTTTGTGTATCATTTTTTTATGTCCTTTAACCATATTTCCGTTGGGCTGTGGGTTGGGGCTGCCATGAGTAGGTGTGTGAGATTCACTTCTACAGGACTGGCTTCCCTGGAATGACAGTGGATAATCTTTGCAGGCTGTATGGAGTATCATTGATGTTCATTTGCATGTATTCTTTATAAATTATAAAAATTCACATTTTGTACCTGATATGTATGGGAAATATCACAGGTAATTGTCTTTTGATTTTATTTTTTGTTGTTGAGTTTGCTACTTAAATTTTTAGGAAATCTAGTTTATCACTCTTTGAATTTATTTATTTATTTATTTATTTATTTATTTATTTATTTATTTATTATTTTATTTTTTCCATCACAATTTACCCCCTCTATGCCTTCTTCCACCTCTACCCCCACCCCCTCACTCTCTCTTGGGAAGGGGGATGTTGAGAGAGGTGGAGGGATTAAGCAAAAAAAAAAAAAGGAGAGAGAGAGAGATCACTCACTCTTTGATTTTAGTGGCTCCAGGATTTTGTGTCATATTAATAAAGCTACTCTACTCCAACAGTGTAAATATAACCCTTTTGTATTGTCTTCTATAAATGTCATAATTTAATTTTTATATTTTGGTGTTTGATTTAACTGGAATGTCTTTAGATGTAAGAAGTAAGAAAATTATGTTTTTCTACAAGGTTACTCAGTTTTCCCAAAATCATTTACTATATAAACATGTTTTCTCTACTTTTAGATACAATTAAACTCTAAAATATAATGAACTTGCATACATTGAACGTACTTCTGGAATTCCTTTTCTATTCCATTGATCTGTTTACTCATACATAAGTACTATCCTGTCTTAATTACAGTAATTTCAAAATTATTTCCCTGTGATTCTTCTTTTTGTGCTTTTCTTGGATATTTTTTTTTTTTCTTAATTTTACTATGAGTTTTATAACCATGTTAGTTAGGTCTTGAGATAAGGCCAGTTGATATTGGGGGGAGGTTATAGTATTTTATTTATATATTAATTTAGGAGAAAATAACATCTTTATGAAATGGAGTTTTCCTATGCAAAAAAATAAGTAAGCCTTTTCATATATTTGAATTATCCTTTGCAACTGTCAGTAATATTTATATATTTTTTTCTTCTTGAACATTTCATGTTAAATTTATTCCCATAATTTTGTTATTGCTATTATAAATAAGATCTTTTTAACCATCATTATCTTTCTTACTGTCTTTGATTTTTCTATAGAAAAACAACAGATTTTAGTATATTAATTTTATATTATGACACCTTATTGAATTTTTATTTATAGTGTTTTTTGGTTAATTATGTTGAATTTTAAGTAAACAATTATAACTTCTGCAGATAATTACATATTTATGATTTTCATTTGTATATATTCTGCTTCTTTTTCTTATATATTTGCATTCTTATATCCTAAGGGAGGAGGGGGATTAATAATCTGGGAGTTAATGAACATCCTTATTTTATTCCTAATGTCAGTAGAAATTTTTCTAGTATTTCACCAATAATCATAATGTTGGTTTAAGATGTGAGATAAATATATTTCTATTTTAAAGACTGAATTTTGTCAGTAGATTGTCTCAAATGTCTTTCCATCATCTAAGATGACATGAGTTTTCTCTTAAAATATATTAACATTGTGATTAATAAATAGACTTCTTAATACTGACCCATCCTAATATATCTAGAATAGCATTCCATTTGGTCAAGGAGTATTATTATCTTAATATTTGAAGACTATCTTCCTAGTTAATATTTGCCACTTGGTTTTTAATACTCAACCTTTATAAAACCTATGTATTTCTCAGTGTAATGTTTTTCAGCTGATGTCTTTGTAAGAAACTATACAGCTCCAAAATTCAGTGCATAGTATCTCACAAAACTATGTGCAGAAAAGCCTCAAGTTACATTTCACATAAAACTGGCACAACATGTCGAATGTCCACAAGGAGGATATGCATGACAGCAACATAAGAAATATTTCTTTTAAAAATAGCCTGTCAATTTTTCAACTTTCCCCTTTTTCTCTTCTTCTTTTTCTGTCTTTCACTTCTCTTACCTACCTAAGCAACTCACTCCAAAAGGCATTAGGCAGAACCAACCCAGGTAGGCATCTGCATAGTGGTAAGAAGGGGGAAAAGCAAGGCTGGGATTGAGGAGAGTGAAGATGATATTCTCACTGGAGGGAAAAGAGGGGACAGCATGGGACTTTAAAGCCCGAGTGTGCTGAGCAGGGTGTACATGGAGGGTCTGGCGGGTGGATTGGTACGGAGAGTTCAAACACAGGCAAGATAAGAAGGGCTTCCTCACAGCAAGGCGGCTCCACGCAGAGTAAGGAGGGATAAAGAAGAGAGCTGCATAATGTAGAAAAGGCATAATCAGCAAAAGGATATTAGTTGCATAAGCATAAAAATGATGAAATATATTAAAGAATAAGGAGAGTCTGGTTTCTCACTGTCAGAGAAGACAGTTACAAATATTCAAAGGGAGAAAATTAAAGTGAATCCTGTGGTACTGGACTGGATTTGGAGGGACTAGTGAAAGTCTAGAGTGTTCAATATAGATAGATAAATATCGATGGAAACAAATACAGATGTAAATATGCACATATTTATGGATATAGATATTACCTAGCTCTTTTCACTGAGGCAGTCTTGAAGCAGTGGCACCTCAAAAGTAATGAGAACACCTAGCCTTCAGCTCTTGGTTTCTAAATACCATTCTCCACTAAAAGGAACCAAGGATTCCTCGGAAAATGACTGATTCCAAGGCTGGAGAAGGGATAGTACAAAATAAGCCAGGAATATCTTGTGATAAAAAGTAAGGAAGTGCTTAAATTATGAGAATATGACAAAGCCAGCTTAGAGAAGCTCTCAATAATCAAGCCATCATTTTAGCATCAAAATAAACAATGATATTAACAAATTATAATTCTTTACACAAAATAGGAATCCATGAATTCATACTGATATAAATAATGAATATTGAAAGTTTGATGAGGATAAGGATATTTATATATAGTTCCAAAGTTCCAAAGTAGAACTCTTTCCCCAAGTATTTATTAATTACAAAGGGAAAAGAATAATTTACCTTGTCAAATAATCAAAGATAAGGGATAAGTTGAAATAATCTGTCATGTGATAAATTGAAATCATGGGTCATCTAATATGAGATAAAGAGAAGAATACAATATCACCTTTATAATTTTCCCCCAAAACACACAGCCTGAATCTAATCGTAAATTAGCATCAGAAAAACACAAATTAAGGGTCATTCACAAAATAATGTGAACTTAAAAAGTGTTAATGTTACAAAACTCATTGAAAGGCTAAGGAGAAACCTTGCAAGATTGAGGTGGACTAGAGAGATATAACAACTAAAGATAACATGGTTGTTGACCCAGAAACTTTATTATAAAAAAGATTAATTGGAATAATCATTGAAATCTGAGTTAGCTTTGAGGATTCATATATATCAATGCCCTCATGTATAAAAATAAGCACTAAAGTATTTCAGGATAACAGGGTATCATATCAGCAAATAGTTCAGGTAAAAAATAAAAATAATTCCTTTTACTGTATGTGAAACTTTACATAAGATGTTGTTTTGAAGTAAAAAATAACATTAAAAATTTTAGAGGCCTAAGCATCTGACTGCTGAAAATATGAAATATATATGCTTCTCCCTATTGCACTTGCTAAGTACAATTATAAATCCTGAATATTATATAAAACAAAAGAAAGATTCTGAAAGATGAAAAGGCAGACACTATGGTAAGCACTAAACATATATTTACCTGTAGATTTAAAACTACATGATAGTTATAATGAAAGATTATAGTATATAATGGTTTTGTGCTCTGATGATGTAAGTAAAATACAGCAATCAAAATGGGGAGACGAAGGGAAGAAAATATGAACGTAGAATAGACTTGACAATTGCTTCATAGCTTCTAACTAGGATAAAAGATCAGATGCTTGTAGAGAAAGTCTGGCTAAGAAGAAGTGGTTGCTAGTTATTCCAATATCGCTAATGGTAGGGAACCAATAGAAAATAACTAAATTTAAAGAAAGCAACTTAGAATATCATAAAAAGGTATTAATTTAAAAGTAAACATTAATACAAAAATGCAGTCTTTCTGAACACCAAAAAGTATACTCAAGAAAGATTAAAAAAAAAAACCCCAAATAATGGAAAGATAGATCATAGCATTTTTTAGTGGTTATATAGGAGAAGAAACAAAGTTCAGTGATGTTAAAAGGAAAAGAAGCTTGAATTCTTCGAATACACTTTTGAAAATTTGAGTTTGGGACTATGTCAATATATTCCCAAACAATATTAAAATAATAATATTGTAAAGCAATACTGTCAATTAAAAATAAAATAAATTAACCTATGTATTCAGTAAGATGAACAATTTCAAGAGACTTTAAAACACACTAATTCAACTTCACATACTAGTAGAATATATCCTAGGTTTTTAAACAAAAAGTGCAAATAAGGTGTTAAACTATTTTCACTGGCCAATATTATTTGTAGTAGAGTGGCAGTAGATTACTGCACCTGTGTATTAGGGGATAAAGTGAATGAGTAATGGTGGGACATTCCATCTTTTTTAGCATCATCATTGAAAACTGTAATTCTTGCTATGGGATAAAGGCAATATAGATAAAAGAAATAAGTAAAACCCCAGTTATCCTCATTTTGAAACTCATGGAAGTATCAAAATAAATTTTGGATATATTTTATCTTAAAAACGATATTTCCTAGCTCTGTTCACCTAAAAGACTTAGAAACAATGTCCAAACCAGTAGCAATGTGCACTCATATTGTCCACAATGCAGTCTCTACCGGCAATTTCTCACTTAAAGAAACCAGGACTTCTTAGAGAATTGGCTGATTCATTTCTGTATGAGTCTGGAACGTTTTGGCATACCAGAGACAACTGTCAAAGACAGACTGTGAACTTGGGGTCAGAATAACTCAGGAGCAAATTTGAAAAGGTTCCCACTATCAAAAATGGGGGACTTGCATCAATTGGAATAAAAACCGCAATGAATGAAACATACCATATTTCAAACTATTAGTTCAAATAATAGTAAAAAATATTTTAAAACCTAATTGGTTACAGTGTTAATGATTCAATTCATTATTTGAGAACTGAGAATGAAAGGGGAAAAATCAGGTATTCAAGCTAACTCCCCATCCAATTATACCACGGGGTAAACAAATCAAGATAAAGGGAAGTATCTTTTCATGGAAATAGTCTGGGAAATAAATGAAGAGTTAATGATAGAAGTAAAACAGCGCCATACCTAAATGAATCAATAATTGATCCAGACAGTGAATAACAGGAACTTCTAACAACCAGGTATTAATTGCCTCCTAATGGACAAAGACAACATTATTAAAAAAGTAGTCACGATGATAACATTGACACTCAATCCCAAGCCCCCGGGTCAAACTACCAAATCACAGGAAATAGAAAACGTTAAATTCCACCAACGGGATGCAGCCAGAAGAACACAGAGTGGGAAATGCTCCAGAACAAATGACCCTTGTTCTTTCAACAGAGAAACTGCAGAATTAAAGGAATAAATAAGCAAACAAATACTTACATGCATCAGAAAGAGTGGAGAAGAAGAGGAAAAAGAAAGCATAGAGAGAAAGAAGCCACCAATAGATTAAGATTTAAGACATCACTCAGTTATAATGTCTGAAACTTATGTATAATCTGAATACATACAGGGTGTCTCCCCAAAATGCACATACAGTGTAACAGCTGAGAGCTCAATTTTGAAAATGAAATGTATTTTAATAAACACTGCCTTTATAATTATTCAAAGTGTGTGTATACATTTTGGGGACACCCTACATACATATACATATATATAAACAAATTAAAACTTTTTTAGAGACTTGAACATCTGAACACTGATGAATATTCTATGACATTAAAAAATAATTGAGAATTTATTTTAGTTGAGATTATTTTGTGGTTACTTTTTCAAAGTCCTTATGTTTTAGGGATATGCACTAATATATTTACCTGTTAAGTAGCCTGAGATTAGCTTTGAAATAATATTGAGGGTCAAGTAGGTAAGAATGAAACTACATCGGCTATAACTGATAACTGTTAAATATGGATGATGGTCCATGAGGGTGCATTATATTACTCTACCTACTTTTGTATAGACTCGAAATTCTACATGATAAAAGTTTAAAAAAAAAAAAATCAGGAAGGGAAGGAAAAAAGTGATCACCAAAAAAATCACTATTTATGATCATTCCTTGAAAATAATCTTGATTTAATTGGATATAATAAGGAAACAAAAAACGTATTTGGTTTCACACAGTTATCAAATGAAGTACTATATATTCTCTGACTTTCATTATTAGAAGGAACTGTTTTATATAGGCTTTATAACGTAGGAAAGTATCACATCCTTCTGGCCACAGTGATTGGTTTAGGAATGAGCTCAGGCGCAGAGACACAATCAAAGAATTCTGGCAACTAAAAGGTGTTCCCTTTATCTGCTATATATGGACTATACATAGAGGTTTATGCATATAACCCTAGATCTGCTGAAGACCACCATGTAGAGAGAACTTGCATCAGAATTAGGGCAATCAGAAGAAAGCAAATCCATGACAGAGAAAAAAACAAACAGATTCTGAAGATTACATAGACTGCCCTCTGGAATCACCCAGCAATAGTTAAACAGTATCCTCTGTACTTCAAAATAATTTTTTAGAAGAATCTTTATTATTAAATGTCAATAGAGTTTGATAAAATCTCTTAGCGTTGTTGGAGAAATACAAACTGGAAGATGGTACAGTTACATAGATTCCCAGCTATTTGAACAGTTAAGTATAAAATGTAGATAAATGATAGCTATGGACCTGTGGGGTTGGATTGATTCTCCAACACTCCTGCTCTATCCTAATCAGCATTTTATCATAATCTTGGATTAAGATATAAATGACATATTTATCAATTTTTACATGCACAAATCTGGGAGTCATCAATAAATTACATAACTTTAAATGAAGATTAAGAGATATCATAATACTAGAAAAATGAGTTGCAATTAATGAGATTTTGTTTTATATGGATAAATGAATAGCTTTGTATAAAAACTAAAAAAGTTAATTTAATAAGCACAGAGAAAGAAAAAGAGTCTAACTGCCAATCGTGGGTAAATGCTTGGGATTTCAATTAGATGCAAGTTCAACTGATCTGTCCATAACTGTGGCAAAACAAAACAAAACAAGTACATCTATCTGCAATTTTAACAGGAGCGCAATTTTTAGATGAGCTGAAGCATGAGACAAACTGTATTTTGCTTTTGTTTTTATCAGAGTAAACATAGGTCTTGTATTCACTTCTGAATTAACATATTCAAGGAAGAAATTTTTTAAAGTGGAAGGTTTTATAAGAAGGAAAGGGTAATTATCAAGAAAGTGTGTAATGGTTAATGATCTGAGACTGTTTAGCCCAAGGAAAATCAGACTGCATAGCAACTCGCTTATTTAATAAAAAAGGTGAAGATGTATGAGAAAGGTATTAAATTTATTCTATGTAGATCCAGAACTGGGACTCAAGAATGGAAATTACAGAGCTATAGGTTTAGGCTTCAGAAGAGAAATTATTTTCTTACAATCAGAGCTATCTGAAAACAGAAGCTTCTTTATGGAAGCAGTAAACTCACTAATCACCGCCAATGTTCTTGACAATCAACCTTGTAGGTGATTAGATTCCTCCCTATTAAAGGGAGCTGGAAAGTTCAGCTAAATGACCTTTACAACCCTTTATGATTTGATATCATTTTACTAAATTAATTATACCAATTGTCAGATAAATTCAATTTATAATCAGGCATTTTATAAACCTCTATAACAGCAGGATGATGTTATTTTATATTTATTACCCATTTCTTAAAAATTATTGAGCCACTTGAAGAACAATGATAAAAACTATCAGCTTCTGGTACGTATTTGCTCCTGCTTGACTCATATTTTTCCCCTTGTATCTTTCGATCTAACCAGCTCAGCTAATCCACCAAGCATGCCACTACCATGCACTCAGTAACATTTAATGTGCTGGCCAAAGTCTCCATTAAACTTAGATTTTTGTGAATCAGCAGCTCTCTAATTGATTAAAGTTGCATCTTCCTTTCTCGACTGATTGCCAAGCAAAACTTTGTAACAGATATATGAATATATTCTGCTGAGCATCATCTAAAAGCCCATAACCTTTTCACAGCAAAAAACAAAATAAAGCTTACCTAGATTCAGGGTATCTGATATGTTGGGAACTTAAATGTGTCATTTATTGCATAAAATGCAATAAAAAAAGACACACTTCTTGATCCATTTAATCTAAATATTTTTTAATGAATCACACCAGAGCATATTTTGCCAAAGTCAGGTTTTAAGATGTAACCCCAGATATCTCTAGTTTCCATCACTCTAAATGGATGATGCATAAATCCATAAATCAACTTATTCATCAAGTATTTATTGATTGGCTATGTGTCACATCTTGTGTAAACCTTCAGAATGAAAGACAAAACAGTCATGATCCCTGTTCTGAAGGACCAATCTAGTAGAGAAGACAGACATCAATCATATTATAGCAAGAGCAAACATAACATTTGAGCTGTGATAACTGCAACCAATGAAAGCTACAGAGTGCCATTAAAGCATATTAACAATGGAATTAAACCTGGAAAAGGTCAGGGATAGCTCACCTGAAGAAATGACAATAGAGTCTCTCTAAAGAATGTTTAAAATTTCTCCCAGACAAAAAAGACAGAGAAAAACACTTTATGCTTAAAATATTGTAAAACCTCTCTAGTGGTATGAAATATAAAAAGTGTAAAAGACTAAAAGAGACCTGTGTGGCTAGAAACAAGAGGAGCATAAAAAAAAAAGAAAAAAAAAAAAAAGACTGGAGTGAAATAAACTGGGAAAAATAGGTAGGGGCCAGACTACATAGTCCCTTCAAAAGAGTGGATAGAATATATGATTGGGATTGAATTATCATTTCAAATTGGCATGGATCCTTTGGCAAGATGGGAGAAGTAAAATGATGCAGAGTAGAAGCCAATAAACTATGAGGCTCTTTTACCTGTCCATTTGAGAGACAGGTAGTTTGAATTCATTGAGCCATGGAAGTAATGAAATTGGTTGTATTCAGGAGATATTTAGAAGGTAAAAGTGATAACACTTAAACATCTAAATCTATCCTTGCCCATAAATTATATTTAAATAAAGTGAGTTGTCTAGTACCTCTATCCAGAGAATGCCTTGAGTTTGTGAGCTGTATCAGTGAGGGTTCTCCAAAGAAACAGAACCAATAGGATACATATATATAAAGAGAGATTTATTTTAAGAAATTGGCTCATACAATCATGGAAGCTGGCAAGTCTAAAATTTGTAGGGCAGCCCAGCAGGCTAGAAATTCAGGAAGGATTTCTATGTTAACTTTCTTACAGAATTCTTTATTCTCAAGGAAACCTTAGATTTTGCTTTTAAGGCCTTCACATTATTGGATGAGGCCCATCCACATCACTGAAGTCAACTGAGAGTTAATGTTAATCACATCCACTTTCACAGCAACAGCTACACTAGCACTTGACAAAACACTTGGGCATCACAGCCTGGCCAAGTTGACACATAAAATTAACCATCACATAAGCCATGTATAAATGTACCTCTTTTGGTACCTGAGAGGATCCCTGTAAGCTTGGCATTTAGAGAACAAATCCATATGAAATTTTCATGAATATACTAGCTTTATTAAACAAACTTTAATAAAACATTGGGTTTTTTTTAGACCTAGGTTTTCCAGGATTTTAAAATATATATTTTATTTACAACTTTTCTCATGTTATAGGCCCTCTGTCATATTTATCTCCTTCCTCAAGCAATTGTAACCTTCCTGGATTTTCTAGAACACAGACATTAAGAATAAGGGAAAATGTATTATGTTAACTTGGATGCATGTGTTGAAGTGTAGTCTAACATGACCAAGAAACCAACCTACATGACACTAGCAATCTGGTCAACCACTCAGCACATCTGTTTGGAATTTTAGTATTAGAAAGTCCTCAATGTATTATCAAACTTAAAAATTTTTTGAAAACTCCTACAAAATTTATTAAAAGTTTTCATGAGGTCCAATCATGCCAAATACCTTCAGGAACTCACTTTTACACCCCTAGAGTGAAAGACCAGTATTTCTTCTATTTTGATATGTTGACTTCCTCATTTCTTCTCCTATAAAAATGACCGAGGTATGAACAATACCATTCTAATAAGAAGTTATTAGAATAACTTATGTGTGTGTGTATGTGTACATGCGTGCAAGCATGCATGAACATGCACTCATTTGTTGTAAATCTTTGGCACCAGTTTTAAGTCAAAATAAATCATATTGTCTGGCTTTTCGTTCAAGGTTTCATTTACACGTCATGGCCGCCAGCACATCACTTTCCTTCCTGTATCAATGCATATGCAGACACACCTACTGGGGAATTAATATATCTTTTCTCCTGATATTTCTGTAGTAAAGGCTTGATATATATCTGTATGATGAATGTAGTGAATCCTCCTGAGATATCAACTCTACTATAAGATTTAGAGGGAAAATGTCGTCAACTAGTCAAAATTTTAAAACATATTTTTTGTCTCTTCCTGGGACTCTTATTATCCTTATCAACTACTTCTACACTCTCTCTAACTTTTGTATTAATTTTCTCTCTTTGTTCTTGCCTGCCACCCACTAACAGATTTCTTCAATCTGTACTAGCTCACTGAATCATTTTCAGCTCTACTCATCCTGCTGTTTATCTCAGCTATTGTGTTCTTGATTTTCACTCCCTTTGTTTCAGACTTAACATTTCTGCTTGATTCTTTGTGTGAGTTTTTCTGCTTCATATCCTTCTATAGCTCACTAAGCATATTATTTTGCATATTGTAAATTTATAATTCATCAGTTCCAGTAATTCTGCTCCATATTGTTTAGTTGGTTGTCCTTCTTTTGGGACCTCTCAAATGTCTACTTATTTTGATCAGTGGGCTCACGTTCCCCTAAGTATATCAGCTACCATATCAAGTAAAGTGCAAGGGAGAAGCGCCAATACCCCATTCCTAGTTTGTGTCCTTAATGAGTTGCAAAAGAAGTGAAGGTATTAGCCCTGGGGAAGATTCTATCATATGCGGCACTTACTGCTCCCACTTGTTGCTACTGTTACCAATTAAAGACCTGTTCTTGAACTTATTGAAAAAAGCAATGCTGGGAGGGCCAGCCTCTTTAAAAATTACCCAGTAGCCCTGGGAGTTTGGAAGAAAATGGAATGTAGGTGTAAATGCCTGAGAGCAGTCAGCCATGCCTTTGGTCATCACCTACTTGCTTCAGCGGACTTTTTTATTGCTTGATAATACCTCCTAACACTAGGTGGCTTGAGCTGTTGTGTGCTGAGATGATGGAGTCAGCAATGATTGCCTAACTCAAGGTGCAGGAAAAGCAAAAGCAGAATTGAAAAACCATCCCATCCATCTTCCAGCACTGTGTCTGGCTGACCTCTACTCCAGGCTACTGAAACTCCCATTCCTTCTCCATACATGCCAGTTCAAGGTTTCTTATTATTTTTGTGTTCATTTCTCAGATTTGAGCTGCCCTTTGACCTCTATATGACTGACTTTAGAGAGGCGTGAACAGCTCATGCTACATCGTTTTTTTTCAGGAACCAGAATCCAAAACAGAATTTATCTCCTAAAATATTATCATCGAATGGAATGCAAGGTTCACATGAACATAGCAGACAAAATACAAAAATTAAAACACATTTTGCTCTTGTAGCTGATTTCTTCAAATCATGCCGAGGGTGTACCCTCAACACCCAGGGTGTACCTGTTCAATTTACTCTGCCATTATAAGTCCTCTTTGGAAGTCTCAGAAGTGCTGGCTTCAGTGATCAGTGGAATAAACCTTTGTTAGAAATCCTACCCGTTTGCCCAACAGAGAATGAGATTCACTGGTCTGTAACTCTCTGGTCTCCAGGGAACCCTTCTCTCTCATGGTTGAGAGTTTCTTTGGCAGTCACACAGCAGAGTGGCCCGTTTATGGCAGTTTGCATATTTATGCCAATGACTCCACAATTTCACCCCTGAGTTCCTTTAAAACTCTCTCAACAGGTTATTAGCAGCAAGGGCCTAGGGAATCTGAGAGATGCTGGGACCACAGAACAGGGAGGAGAAAACAGAGCCTGCACCAAGCACTAGGACCTGGGCAAACAAAGTCATGAGCCAGATATGCAATAGGTCTCAAGTGCACATACTTATACAGAGCAGAGTAAGAGAGATTCTAAAGTCCAAAAGGTCAGTGGCTGTGCACATGGGGAGGTCGTCTGCAACTGGAAGCTTGGAAGACAGGGAGGAAATAGGAACAGAACATGCAGCAGAGGGGAAAGCAGGGCCTCAACTGGGATGCTGAAGCAGATGATCAGCCGTCATCATGCTCCTCTCACCAGGGTGTGAAGCAATCCATACTGAACCTGGCCAGGGGAAGACACTCGGAAATAGCTGCCATGTCGGAGAGAGAGGTTAAGAGTAGGTAGAAAAAGGCATTTCTTTTTTAAAAAATAAAAATAAATAACAATAATGTCTTTATTGATTTCAGAGAGAGGAAGGGAGAGGGAGAGATAGAAACATCAGTGATGAGTCATTGATCGGTTGCCTCCTGCATGCCCCCTACTGGGGATCAAGCTCGCAACCCCAGCATGTGCCCTGACTGGGAAGCGAACCTCGATCTCGTGGATCCTAGGTCGATGTTCAATGACTGAGCCACGCTGGTCAGGCCAAAGGCATCTCTTGACAAAAAACTGGGATGGATGATATCAGTCTTAAGCTATTTATCTTCATCTAGATTTTCAATTACACATAGAACATACCTACCATTTACTGGCATTTGATCTAGTATCTCTGATCTGTCTTTGTTAAGAGATAATTTGAGAGTGGAGATTCTTTTCATGTCTTCCTCCGAAAACTCCCAAGCAAAGGATTCATTTATTTTCCTTGCTCTCTCCCTTTCATTCCCAAGAGCGCCTTTCACACCAACATTGCCAAGTGTTTTTCTCTCTGGTTTTCTGCCTTTGAAGTGCTTAAAGAAATTATTGTTGGCATTAGAAACTCTTACAAATTTTCCTTGAATTACCTTTTTTTTTGTACTTGCCAAAAATGTTTACTATGCCCTTGACCTGCCACAATTCTGAGCTACCCTGATCTCATCCTTTACCTGACCTTTCCCTTTCTATAAAAATACTTTTCTTCATTGCAGGACTCCTTTAAAAAACCTGACTTCAGGCTTACTGTGATTTATTGACTTTTATTTTGCTTTCTGTTGATGGTGGTGTTCTTAGCATCTTATTTGGCCCATTTTCAAACTCTAAATTTCAACTTCATATTAAATGTATTTTTGCTTGTTTATTTTCCTTTCCCCATATGATCACTGTGTTAAATTTTGGTGCTTCCTATTTCTCTTTACAGATGAATAAGACACAAGGTTCTGTTCCCCGCAACGAATCAAACCGGTGTACTTTCTTAGTGAATTTTAAGGTGGCCTATTCTAGGGAGTGAACAGACCTCATTCACACACCTGGCTTCAACAGGATTTCATGCTGGCTTGGTCTCTATTAGTTGGATACTTGAAATCTCTCAAGATTATTCTTCTGTCTAATTTGATCGCCCACCCTCAGTTAACATTTTCAGTTCCTATCTTAAATATGAGATGTAGAGTATGTGGCTTTTACGTTTTTGCCACTATGTTGTATGAGGTTTGCCTCCTCCTCTTATCTTATTAATCATCCTCCTGTTGCCAGATTTTTTTTATCCTGGAAGCCCCACATTCATCCACGGGTAATTAATTGAGCAGTCACTATGTGTCAGCACTATGCCAAGCCCAGGGAGACCTGGCAGTTGTCAAGAAAGAGATAATTCAACTCGGAAAGCTGAGAAGTCTTTGAGGCTTTCCGTTACTGCCAAGCAAACATTTATAATTTTCATAAGGGCACTTTTAGATCATAAAGTAGTTTTATTATTTTAAAATTATCTTTGTCATTTGATGGCATCAGTCGGTTGCATTATCACCTTCACTTTCTTTGACTATGACATTATCTAATGAACCTGAGTAGATGGGGTAGGTGGTGGAGAACAGGCTTGGTCAATTCTTATGAAAAATTCTTTTGTGCTACACAAAAATTTTCACTTGGCTTTTAGTTTTAAAATAAGCTAAAAAACTGCCCTGTGACTTCTGGTTCAACATCTTAATAACAACTCCTGAAGCAGTCTCTTCCTCTGAAAATATTTATGAAAACCATAAAATGTGGAACTCATAAAAGCATTTAACACACTAAGACTGATGGTTTAAAAGTTATCTAAGAGAATCTAAGAGAAACCTCGGCTAACTTTATCCAGGCTTGATCTCTATTTCAACAAAGCTGCCACGCCCACTAAAACAAAAGCATACACTTTGTTCCTGACTTTCATACCTCTGACAGGGAAGATCTCTCCTAAGCAGGTGATGTCTTTTTAATTGAATATAATTCTCCGTATCCTACTCTATATGGTGAATTTCCTACTTTTACTTAATGACACTCTGAGAAGACAACTATGCCAAAGTCTAAATAATCTTATTAAGAGTTAATATTTATAGGAGATTATTCTGTACAAGATATTGTTCTCAGCACTTTACATATATTATTTCATTTAATCCCCAAAACCATCCTATGAGGCACATTATTGCTATTTTACAGATGAAAAACTGAGTAACTGAGGTTCTGTAACAGTCACAAGATTGTATATTAAGAAAGAAGGAGCAAAGCCAGGATATAAATAAGGGCTCTATTTCTAAGCACCTTAGTGTGAACTAGGACAATCTAGAAATGGTATGTCTGGAGGCTTTTGGCCTAAGAGGTTCATTGACCCTGATATTGAGCATAATTCCTGCCCATATTGTTTATAAAAGACAAGGTGCTGATGTAAAACAACAGTGAAATATCACCTCATACCTGTTAGGATACATACATTAAAAAAAAACACCAGAAAATAATAAGAGCTCACACAAGGATGTAGAGAAATGGGAACTTTTGTGCACTGTTGGGATTATAAAGTGGCGCAGGTGTTAGCAAAAGGATTATAGATGTTCCTCAAAAAGTTAAAAACAGAATTACCATATGATCCAGCAACCCCGCTTCTGGGTATATATACAAAAGAACTGAAAACAGGATGTCAAAGAAATATTTACAGACCTATATTCATGGCAGGATTACTTAAGTGAAAACAACTTAACTACCTTTCAATGAATGAATGGATGAAGAAAACGTGGTATACTCAACACAATAGAATAATATTCAGCCTTGAAAAATAAGGAAATCCTGTCCTGTAATATGCTACAACATGGATGAACCTGGAGGACAGTATGCTAAGTGAAATAAGCCAGTCACAAAAAGACCAATGCTATATGATTCTACATATACGAGGTATCTAAATAAGTCAAACTCTTAGAAATGAAAAGTAGAATGTGATTGCCAGGGCCTGAGAGGAGGAAAAGAAGAATTGTTCAAAGGATATAAATTTCTAGTTTTGCAAGATGAAGAAGTTCTAGTGATCTGTTACACTATGTGCAAATAGTTAAGGTTATGGTACTGTACACTTAAAAATGATTAAGTGGGGTTTTTTTAAGCACCAGGAAAAAACTTGCAGAATGGTTGTGAGAAGAAAGTTTTGGAGATTCTATCTACCCTCAGAAACCAAGTGGTTGCAAGGAGAAGTCAGGGAAGGTGGTAAACCAGACATGTTTAGTGCTGTTCCAGTAGCAGGAATTAAAAGTAAGTTAGCTACACCTAATTTCAAAAATACCTTAAAAGCCCTGTGCTGAAAGCTTTTAGTTCTTTTAGGGGTTCATTTTAGAAATGCTGCACTAGCAGCACTTTAGTTGGATGGAGAATTCGTTGTGTGAGAAAGCACACACATCAGGGACTCTGAGTCAAAAAGATTCAGGAGAGTCAGAGCTTAAACGTGACCAAGGTTGGGGAAATACCTTAACTGATTTATTTCCCTTTTTATGTATGCACAAGAGTAATGACTAGAAAAACAAAAACAAAAACAAAACTAATTAAGCAAAAGTGTAAAATTAAATGATAAGTAATAAGAAAACTTTAAAAAGAATTATCTGCCCTGACAAAGTGGCATTTATTCTGGGAATGCAAATTTGGTGAATCATCCCCAAATCAGTCAATGTAAAACACCACAGAGATAGAATAAAGACGGAAAACACATGATCATATCTATCTATTCAGAAAAAACATTTGACAAAATCTAATCTTTTTTCATTATTAAGAACACTCAACAAACTGGGAATATAAGAAAACTTCCTCAATGTGTTAAAGGGCATCTATAAAAAACATACTGCTAATATTATTCATACTGGTGAAAAAAATATTTTCCCCTTATGATCTGGACAAAACAAGTAGATCCCTTCTCACCACTTCTATTTGACATTGTACTAAAGGTTCAAAAGAGGGCAATTGGGCAAGAAAAAGGAAATAGCCAGATGGAAAAGAAAGAAGTAGAATTCTCTTCACAGGTGGCATAATCTTATGTATAGAAAACTATAAGCAATAGAAACACACACACACACACACTGAGTACAGTTGGAGATTATAAAGTGACTATATAAAAATCAATGGTACTTCTATACACTAGTCCTGTGCAATAAAGAGTGTGGCTGGCTTTATCCCCCGTTTCTGGGAGGTCACCCCTAAATCCTTGGAGTGATAAGAAACTCTCATAGTGATCCCTGGTAGTTTACACTAATGAAGTGACTCTTGGTGGGCCCTAGATAGTTTATGTTAACAAAATGACTCAAGATGAGGGCACAGCAGGGTTGAGGCTTTGAGTCATGTGATATCAACCCCAACTTCAACAGACAGGAAGAGGTTGATTTAGTTCAACCACGGCAAATGATTCAATCAGCCATGCCCTGGTAATGACTCCAATAAAAAAACCTGGACACTAGTCTCAGGTGAGCTTCCCTGGTTGGCAATACATTACATATTGCCACACATTGATGTGCTGGGAGGGTAATATGCCCTGACTCTATGGGAGGACACAATGAAGCTTCGCATTTGAGACCCTCTGGAATCTTGCTCAATGTGTCTCTTCTTTTGTTGGGTTCCATTTGCATGTTTTGACTGTAATAAAATTGTAATAAGAGTGTAGCACTTTGCCCTGGTCAGCGTGGCTCACTTGATTGAGCGTCATCCCATGCACCGAAAGGTCACTGGTTTGATTCCCGGCCAGGAGAACATACCCAGGTTATGTGTTCGTTCCCTAGTCAGGGTGCATATGGAAAGCAACTAATTGATGTTTTTCTCTCCCTCTCCCTCTTTATCTCTCTAAAATCAGTAAAAACACACATATATATATATCATTTTCATATATATATATATATAGAGAGAGAGAGAGAGAGAGAGAGAGAGCACTTTCCTGAGTTCCATGTGCCAGTATAGAAAATTAGCAAACCTCAAGGGGACATAGAAATCCTGCATTTGTACCTAGCTGGTCAAAAGTGAGGGCAGCCTGGGAACCACTGAACTAGTGGGGGAGTATGAAGTTAGAGCAATCTTGTAAAGGACTGTACCCCTAATGTTTGAAATTTAGCCCAACTCTAAGTAGTTGGTATCAGAAATCACTAGCATTAACAATGAACAAATGAAAAATAAAATTAAGAAAACAATTCCATTTATAAGAACATCAAACAGTAAGATATTTAGGAATAAGTTCATTGAAAAAAATTAAAGATCTAAATAAGTGGAAAGAGAGCTGATATTCATGAATGGGAAGATTTCATAGTGTTAGGATGAAATATATACATTGATCTACAGTTCAAAATCATAGCTGTCAAAATCTTGGCTGCTTTTTTTTTTTTTTCGCAGAAATTGATAAATAGATCTTCTATTTATGTGTATGGAAATGCAAGTGATCTGTAATAGCCAAAAACAATTTTAAAAGAAAGAACAAAGTTAAAGGACTCATATTTCTCAATTTCAAACTTCACTACAAAGTTAAATTACTCAAAACTGAGTGATACCAACATAAACCTATACATACAGATGAATGAGAAAAATTCTGTGTCCACGAATAACCCCTTACATGTACAGTCAATTGATTCCTGTCATTGGTACAAAGACACTAAAATGGAAACCAACAGTAGTAGTGTCAACAAATGGTGCTGACATATCTTCATTGCACATGCAAAAGAATGAAGTTAGACTCCTACGACACAAGATATACAAAAATTAAGTTAAAATGGATAATAGACATAAATGTAAGAGCTAAAACTATAAAAGTCTTAGAAAAAATATAGTTGTAAACCTTTGTGACCTTGAGTTAGACAATTGTGTTTTAGGTAAAACACAAGCAATAGGAAAATTGGAGGACATCTTCATAACTAAAAAACGTTTTTTCTTCAAAGAATACCATAAAAAAAGGAAAAGCAACATACAGAATGGGAGAAAATATTTATAAATCATATATCTGTTAAGGGATTGGTATTCAGAAAATATATTAGGAAAACTCTTACAACTCACTGATAAAGAGGCAATAAAATTGACAAACAGGACCAAGCATCTGAATAAACTTGATCCCTAATGAGATATATAAAGGACCAACAAGCACACAAAAAAATGTTTAACATCATTAGTGTTTAGGAAAATGTAAATAAAAACCACAAGGAGATACCACACACACTGGAGTGGTGAAAATAAAAAATACAGACAATCATAAGTATTAGCGAGTATGTGGACAAATTAAACCCATTACATTGCTGGAAGAAATGTATAATAGTACAGCTGCTTTGGAAAAGTTTGAAAGTTTCTCAAAAAGTTAGATACAGAGTTACTATTTTACCCAGCAGTTCTACTCCTAGGTATATATGGAAGAGAAATGAAAACATACATGTATATATACACACACACACAAACCTGTGCACAAATGTTCATAAGATTGTGATTTATAATAATCAAAAAGTGGAATAAGCCCAGTGTCAACTGAAAAATGGATAAAAAATTTATCTATACAATGCAATATTATTTAGCAATAAAGAGGAATGAAATACTGATTCATGCTACAACAGAAATGAACCTTGAAAACATTATGCTAAGTGAAGGAAGCCAATCACAAAAAAACACATTACATTTACATGAAATATTCAGAATAGGCAAATCTACAGGGACAGAGAGAAAAGTCGTGGGTTCCCCAGAACAGAAGGAAGGAGTATTGGAGAGTAACTGCTAAAAGATATTGGGTTTCCTTTTGGGGTGATGAAAATGTTCTAAAATTAGTTAGCAATGATTTCATAACTCTGTGAATATACTTAAACCAACAAATTGTACATTTTGTACATTATAAAAAGGTAAGTTTTATACTATCTTAATGAAACTACTATATAAAAACTACATTGTTAAATAAAATAATAATTAGAAGAGGATCCACATAGGGAGAAAAAAGTAATACTTTTACAAAGTAAAAAATAAGGTTGAATTTGCAACTGACTGTTGCTGGTTCTTATTTTTCATTTATAATTAAAATGTACAAGAAAAATATTCTGGTGTGAATATTTCATAAATAAGTTTTCAGAAAAATAAGGCTGTACAATTTTGTTGTGTTATTTCAGGTTTTCCATCTATTTCAAATACATGGCCTGTGTCTCTTTAATTTTTCATGCAAGTTTATTATTAATAGCCTCTTCTTTCTGAAATTAAAATCACGTTGAAAAATATAGAATTAGATTCTGACATTGATCACAATGGATGGGCCTGTCGACAACATAAACTTGGAGTTAGAGTTTGGTAAACATCTCTAAATCAACTTCCTTTCTCATAACCTAAGTAAGAGCGGTGATTTTGTGATTTAAAACAGTGTTTCCTGGCCTGTGTGGCTTCGTGGTTAGAGCACGGCCCACACATCGAAAGGGGTCTGATTCCGGATTCCCGGTCAAGGGCACAGACCGGGGCTGCAGGTTGGATCTCCGGCTCCAGCTGGGGAGCCGTGCAGGAGGCAACCTTTCACTCTCTCTAAAAATGAATGGAAAAAAATCCTTAGGTAACAAACAAACAAACAAAAGCCATGTCTCTAAGATTACTTTCAAAGAACTCCTCTTTTCCTTGCCAATACTGGTCAGCCACTGTCCACAGGTTTGAAACATCTAAAATTATGAGACTAAAGAAAGTCAAGAAGGATGGAAGGATGCTGTTTTTTCAAATCATCTTCATCATTGTCAACTTGATTTTCTTAGCATTCCCAGCTCTGGGCTGGTACAACCAAGAAGCAAGCTATTATTTTACTCAGGTGAAACAATATTAAATTATTTTACACAGGTAAAACAAAACAGAACAAACTAAATATTTCTCCCTCAAGTGAAATACATTCCATATAAATTGCAGTCTGAGGAAGCAGGAAAATTAAAGCCATAATTTCTCCCCAAACCACTGATTTAAATGTTCTCCAAACACTGGCAGGTAAAGAATTAGGAGGCAACTAGTGATCATTACAGCTGAGTGTCTGACTTTGAGCTTAGTCAGTCTCTTGTTCACAGAAGTGAGTTCTTCCTGGAGCACCCAGGGAGAGAAGGCAGGACAAGAGGAAAATGATGATGAACTGAGCATCCGACATGTAACAGCAATCAAATCAGCTGGCACCTTGCTCCGTCCTCTTAGGCAAAGTTGTTTTTGTTGGCCTTTTTGTTTGTAGATGTCACCATTTTGTCTTAATAGTAATGTACTCTTATCTTTTCTGTAGGAAAAAAAAGAAAGATTTTTAAATAGTAGAGGAAATGTGTTATTTGTAGGCAAACAGAAACTAGGGGAAAATACCAGACCATGCCCTAACTTTCCACACTCTCATAAATGATTATTTTCTAAGTACTTGCCTTTTGGGATTCTGTGTCTCTTTCTCCATGGTGAAGATGATACTAGTGCATTAAGAGTAGACATTTTGTTTGTATTGATATTGCTTTACATTTGCTGGACCGGTCAAGATATTTTGTCAAGTCCATGTTCGTGATAAAGTCCATGTGGTAAAACAAACATGCAAGAATGGAGAAGAAAATACCAAAACAGAAAACTACAGGAATAGACTTGCCCTACCAAATATTTAAAAATACATGCTATAAAACCTGTATAATCAAAATTATGTCTTTCTGATCCATGAATAAACAAATACACCAGTGGAGTAGTATAGGAAGCTCAGTATAATGTCATACAGTTCACTGTCATTTGTGCTATGAAGTTTTAAACACTCAAGACCATCTTACCTGGTTATGTTTGGTGCCTGATACAGTTAATAGGAATGGAGAAAAGACATGTAATCTATTTTCTCTTCTTTTAGTTGATTTATTTCTAATCAGTTCATTATATTTATTGACTACACAAAGCACTCAGATATATTGGAGGAGAGAAAGATTTATAATAGTGACTGCCTTCTAGAAGCATATGTAGAAAGATAACATAATAGGTGAAAACTATAACTCAAAAAAGATTTAAGTAACACTTCATGGGGGAAAAATAGAAAAAAATAGTTAAAGGTAACATTATATTATTGAAATCCAATTGGAAAATTGTGTCGTGATATATCTATTGAAATCATTCCTGAATTATTTAAATAAATCACTCAACACCAGGGATGGGTTTGCCATGAAATGAATTCAGGGACAGTCATTTACATGGGGCTCTTACAAGGCTCTATGAGGGGTTCCAAAAATATGTTCACATGGTCACATGTTAATATAAAATTTGGAACAGTAAGATAATTTAAAGACTGTCTCATTACACTCTGATTTCCCTTTCATCACACTTCCCCTTGTGGCAGATGGCATTGGAGTAACTGTGGACATTTTGGGAATTCTACAAAGGAGAATTTCAGTGGCGAATGCATTTCATTTTGGTTTAGAAGGATATGTATTATGTGGTCCACAGTCAGCCCTGTGCAGAGTGAGCTTACTGTTAGCCATCCTGGTGTAGGAAAGATTCCAGAAGACCTGTACCTCTCGCTGCATGAGCTCACCCTGTGAGGTGGCACACAGTGCAGTATCAGAAGATTGTCCTACTATGACCATGCCCTACAGCTCTCAGTCCTGGAGGTATCAAGATAATGGGGAGAAAAGGTTTTGAAATGTGTTCAGCCAGGAGGAAGGCAGCAGCCTGTGAAAATGTCTTCCAGGCTTGTAAAATTAGAAGCAGTACATTCAACTCTCATGGAGTCTAGTCAAAACAGAAGTTACCACCTGTCAAGAATATACTCAATAATGCAGCCCCTGCAATTATCAACATATCACCAAATTATACTTATCAGAATTATTCTTTATAGGGCAGATACCTGTCACAGTATTACAAAGAGCTGGAACATCAGCGTGTGAAGCTGTCGGTGTCTGCTTCCCAAGGCACTGGCCTGCATCTTTGCATATCTGACGCATCTTGTCCTGATGTAGTCTGGCATGTCCAGACAAATCACTGCACAAAATTGCCACTAAAGCTACAAAACAGCCTGAAGAAATGAGAGTTCCAGTGACAGCCCCCACGCATGTTGATCAGTAAACCAATGCATATAATTTAAGAATAATTTGATCACACAATTATGTAGCTCAATTCAATGTAGTCGCAAATTTTAAATGCATTTGCTTTGCTTTTGTTTTCCTTGATTTCAGATTAAATTCACATATTTATGCTTATTGATCATATCAAAAGTCGAAGTATTACGGAGTTGTGTGAGCCAGTTAGGCAGTTAATTAATAAAAACGTTGCGGTATTTTGTGTGCGATGTTTGTGGTATTTGTCAGCTTTTTAAAATTTGCAACTTTTTGTGATTTTTTTTTCTAAGTATATATCCACTTTCACATATATTTGTCAATTCATAATTGTGTATTTTTTAAAACAGGGCCTCCTAAATAATACAACATGGAACGTACAGCATGGGGTCATGGTAAGGTTGACAAGATTTTGGATATGCACAGCCCTTAGGGCAATGCCTACTGCACAAGAAGAATTCCCATCAACTCCTAGATCCCAATGTTATAAAAGTAACCAACAGAGACCCTGACGCATAGCCAGATCTAAGAGCTACCTTCCTTTCTTCACCACTTTGAAAAACTCACTTAACTGATGTGGAACTCGGTGATCTCACTGAATTACCTTAAATGACCTTGACCAAGAATCAGGACTATGTGGCATTTTTATATTGTTCTACTCTAAGATGCCCACTAATGTAGATCTGGTCCAGAACTTGTAGGCTGGAAAAAGCAAACATCACCTGAGATACCAGAATAGGAAGCATCATTTCAAAGCTTTACAGGACCTCAGAGGAACACACACACACACACACACACACACACACACACACACACACAAACTTGAACAGAGGGATCCAAAAATAAAATGAAAGATTCAACCAGTGTCCTACCTACTATTTAGTCACCATGTTGCTTTTATCATTTTTTAATGTTTTTCCCCTTTCTCTATTCATACTCCTTCTGAAACTCCCTTTTCATTCTTTGATAACACTAGTATTATTTTTACCTGTTATTTTCTTCTATATTGTTACAATAATTAAGATAAAATTCTGAATTGCACCTTAATCTCCCCAGTTTATGCTCTTTTAGTTCTTCTCTGTATTTGGGTACTTGGAATATCTTTTGTAGCCTTTTGATCTTTCACACCAGCTCTTTCATATCTGCCTTTTCATTTTCCCATCTATTTTGTATGTAATGCCCCCACCCCATTCCATTTCTACTCTACTTTCTAACATCATCAGCTGCACTATTTAATAGAAACACCCTGTAGGAAAAGCTAATTGCTGCGGGAATTGCTATTCCCTAAAGCCAATGGGAAACTTTGGAATCTCCTATTAGTCTCAAGACTGAAATCCTATCTCAATCAGAGATAATTATTGAACTAAGCAAGAGGACTTCAATAGTCTTCTCAAATTGATCCCAAAGATGCCACCTGCAATGCTGCTGCCTCATTCAGCTTTAGCCACTTTCAATTAACTGAACAGCATAAAGCACTCCCAAGGGACTAGGAGCAAACAAAATCCAAATTACAAACAAGCAGAGATATCTGAAGCAATTAAGCCCTTGGTGGCTTAACTCCAGGGTGCCCAAAAGTCTTGTTCAAGTCCAAGGACCCAGTTGAAGTAGATACTATATTAAATCAGTCCAATCCCATGAAGCAGCTAATACCTGATAAATTCAGGCTATGTAGACAGCTACATTATACAATTGATAAGAGAAAGAAGGGGGTAAAATTCTCGTGGCCTTAATAATCTGATATAGCACTCTCTACAGCCCAGTTCCACAAGGTAATGTCCGAATCTTCCCTTCACTTTGCAAACTTGACCTCATTTGCTACCTAGCCTAACACAACACTACTGTAAAGCTGCGTTCTATAATTCCTTGAGAGAGACCCCCTGAGCTAATCTAGGCCAAGAAGCTCTTTCATGCATTGTGCCACCAGCAGAACTAAGCAGTTCCCATTCGTGTAATTTGGCCAACTTGAAGAGCCCGTGGAAAGGGGGGGAGGTAAAAGGAAGAGCAGAAGTTGGGAAAACTAAACAGAAAAGGAAGCAAGGGAGTATATTGTGCGAATGCTTCAAACAATGAACTGACTCTAAAAAAAAAAAACAGTCCCCAGAGTGAATCCCCATAGCTGTGTACATCTGATGATGGGGTCAGGGAAGCATTTCAAAGGTGCTTACTTTTCAACTCAGCACTGGATTACAGGAGCCTCTGCCAAGCTTCTTCAGGAGGGAGCAGATGCTAAGCCTCAGTTCTTCCTTCACTGCTCCCTCTCCCTCTCCCTCTCCCCCCTTCCCTCCCAGTGTTATCATTGCTGGAGCAGCGCAGAAGGAGAGTCCTGGGACTGAAGAGGCTTATCTGTAATAGCAGCTTATCTATGGCTAGCAGTAAACCTTGACGTTAAAACTAAAGGAATTCTAGCCCTCCTGCCATTTCTCTTTTTTTTCAATGCTATTCCAATTCCTTAGGAGTCTCTTTCTCTCAGTTTATGCACTCCAATCAATCAAGAGAGCAATAAGGGCATATTCAGGCCCCACTGTGCCCCAGGAACTATGCAAGGCCTGAGGGCGCAAAGATAGACAAGATATTCTCCCTGATACCAAAGAACTTACATAAGGCATAAACATTAAAGGACCTAGAAAGGCTAGACGCCAACTAGTACATGTTGAATTACATTTATGAATTGCTGTTGGCTCTGAGTTCAAAGAAGAAAGAGCTCGGGAAAGGCCTATTGGTTAGGTCTTTGTGGTGCACATAGGAAATAGATGTTCTTTAGTAGATGGAATGGGGGAGTATAAGCAATCCGAAAAGGCTCATAGCATGGGCAAAATCATTTTAAAATAAGGCTGACTTTCGGTGGGAGTAAACCAGTCCCAAGGCAATGACAGAAAGGAAAATTCAGCTCAGATTCTGGAAGCCTTTAGGTATCAATCCAAAGAATCTGGGCCTTATTCTGCTAGTTGTGGGGAAATAACCAAGTGTTTAAGGAAGGACTTGCTTGCTCAGTTCTTTATTCATAAATGCATGAAGGTATGTATGTAAATGTATTTATCAATATTTTATTTATTGTTCCCAACCTTTTCTGTGCAAAAGATTTGAGCCTTATAAGAACAAAAATCTGTACCATCTGAAAAAATTGGTTGGTAAGAATGTCAAAGGTAATTTTGAGGAGTGATATAAAAAATTCAACCTATGAGATAATTTTCAAGTAAAAATAATTTCAAATATAATTATGGTAAGCAGTTAGACATGAGCAGAGTAAGGATGTTAGGCCAGGCACAGAAGGTCACCAGGGTGGAAAGCCCCAGGAGGACCTCACCCCCAGAGTAACCTTTCCTTCCCTAGCATATCACTGGTCATGAGGTTCAGACCCTCCCCTGACCTTTCCTCTCCTGGCATGTTTCTAGTCATGTGGGTTAGACCCCTTAGAGGCGGAACAAACAAGGGAGCTGGAGAATAGCCCATAAGCACTAAGCCCCCAGGAAAATGAGGTTCTGACCCACATCAAATACATCTAGGCTTCCATTGTGTTTCAGCTCCAGGCCCAGAAAAGCAGCAAAACCAGACAAGTGATGTCATGACTGACATCAGGACCAGCTGTATTGACTAATGACTCCCTGTGCTGGTGCTGACCAATCAGTGGAGACCACAACCCTGAAAAGACACACATGAAAAACTGATGAAATTTCTATTGAGATCCTCCCCTGGAACCTCCCCTAAAATCTCCACCCTTAAAAGCCCTTTACACCTAGGACCCAGGGTGCTCTCCCTCCCAGAGTATGCTTGTGTCTTTCTCCTCTCTTCCCACCTCTTCCTCCCCCTCTGTTTCATCTCTCCCCCCGCTCCCCCAGGACATTACCTTCACCCTTCTCTCTCCTAAGCTCCAAGAGCCCTTCTTTTGCCTCTGTAACTTGTTCCCTGAGCCTATTTCTTCTACCACTCACTTCTACCTCTGTGACTTTCTGAATAAACTTTCTCTTACATTTTGTCTTGGCTCTGAATTCTTTCCTAGCCGTACATAACTCAAGTACTGAGGTTGTTGACCAAAGGTCAGGTCTGACCCCACTGGCCATTCTCGCTGCCACCAATGTAATAAGGACATGAGAATAAGGAGGTATATCGGTGGTTAGGAACAGAGAGCACTGAAGTAAGTAATTCTTAGCATATGTAATAAATATAAATAGCAATAAATATTTTTTGAGTATGTGTTATACATGTATATCTGTATAGACATATTCATAATATATTTATAAATGAATATAATAAATATATAAGAAGATAATCACAACAGTCATCACAAAGCTCAATATCTCTGGGTATGTTATCCCCACTCTGCAGGAATTCCGATTGTGGAATCATCAGTGAGTGTCACCCATGCTCTGTATGGACCAGTCCTCTAAGCTATAACATGGCATATATTACCAGACTCCCCTTTATTTCAGGTGCACCGATGGTATGTGTGGTGAAGGCAGTGGCATAGCTAATAGTGCTGTTGTAGCCTCACTCTGTCTGCCTACAGGCAGCCAGTCAAAGTCACAAGGGCATACTGTCTGCATGCAGAGCCCTGGCTTATGTGACTACTAAAGGCAATAGTGCCGCCTACACTTTTTGCAGATGGCCCTGGCACATCTGTTTCTGGAACCTTGTGCCATAAATGAGCTACAGAGGTCATAACAGAAAAGCCCTTGGTTTTCAATTTTCTATTCATTACAGCCCAATCAAAAGACAATTTGAGTGACAGATTTGTTATATGCAAAATTGCCCCTCCTTTTTAACAACTGGGTCATTGTCTTGAAGCCATTGGGTCTCTTCTCTCTCTCATTAGATCTAGCCATTAAGGAGACTTGCTCTCCCATATGATAATGCCTTGGTAGCTCTTCTCACTAGACTTGTGGAAGCCCAGACACAGCTGAGACGTTGCTATAGAAGGAAGCCTGGACCAAAGCAGAAGTATACACATTTCAAAATTCTCAAACTAAAGGAGAGAGACTTTATAAGTTTGAGGTACAGAGTCATGAAGCAAATTGTTATAGATGATTGTACATAAATGTAAACTGTCACATCTTTTCCTCTTTACTAATGCTAAAAACAAAACATTAGGCCCAAAATGGAGCTGTTTACACTAAGCCCATGTCACCAAACCAAGACTTAATTTAATGACAGTTTTGCCTTTCCCCAAAATTTAATCTTCAACAAGTCAAGTAGGAATCGCCTGATCAGGACCTGTTAGGGAATCTGCTTGATAGACCCCTGGCACTCCCTAAAGGAAGATAACTTTGCAATAACCAACCCACTTTTCTGCCTCGTATAACTTCCTTGCTCTTTCCATTTTCTCCAGCTCCTCAGAGCTGCTTTCTATCTGCTAGATTGGATGCTGCCTAATTCAAGTTGGTTTTTGCTCAAATAAGCTCTTAAAATTTTTAATATGCCCCAGTTTATCCTATAACAGTTCTGGTGTCAGAGAGGGAACCAAGGAGACCCCCAAAAGGCCCTCAGGAGCAACTAGCAACCAGACATAAGTACCTTTTGAGCCCTTGAGCTCACTGTCTTCTCGGTGCCCTGTAGGTCCTGGGTAAGTCCCTCTGGGATCCCAGCTGTGAAGCTTTTGTATTATGAGTTTTCAGACTATTTGAGCTTTTTTTTTTTTTTTTTTTCCCCAGACTGGGTCCAGAAACCAGCCAGAGTCAGAGTCAGACTGGGTCCAGACCAGACTGGATCTTAGAAACTGAACTGGGCCTGGGGTTGGAATAGGTCCGACTTAAGCTGAACTGGGTGCAGTGTGAGGCCTCAGGTGAATAAAATTTTGTTTCAAGGCTGAACCAGCAGGTTAATCTTACCAAAGATAATCTTGAATTACAGTGGTCACAGAGGAGAACTTTTAACCTAGATAAGCTTATCCATTTACGAGGTGCCCTAAAGATAAACAAGTCTCAGCCAAGCACTGACCAACAGGGTTGAGGAAAATTATTTTTCCTTCGCTACACTTTCCTGTGGCCAGGATGACACCCTCTGGGACACTGCACTTGCCCCAGAGCCTGCAGAAAACTGGCAGAAGCCTGCAAAGAGTGAGAGTTTTTAACAAAACCAGCTCTCCCAGATCTCTCTCTGTGGTGCCTGGTTGAGAGAAGGAGGTCAAATTTCACATTTTCCCTTCCTTTCCAAATTCAGATTGGCAGGAAAAAACATTTGTAAGAATTAGATCTTTGAATTGTGACCTGTAAATGTGCTTTCAGGTGCTCATTGGTTGTCATTCCTTCTCTCCAGGGATAGTATTGCCTTCTTGTTTGTCCCATTTTGTGTCCCTAGAACTCAGTTTGGCAACTGTCAGGTTGGGGGCCCCCCCAGTATGTCTGGATAGAAATGTGAGCTGTACCCCCTTTACTGCTAGATATGGCCTACAGAAATGTGGCTTGCATTCCATTAGCAGCTAGGAATCTTTTGATTTGTATCTGAGTTGAAGATCTACTCTCTGATATAAAGAAGCAAACTGAAGATAACGCAGTTGGATGGGGGGGTCATCCTCCATACCATTCAGATCCCAACCCAATGCTTTGAGGAAAAACTGTACTTGTCTTACAAATCAAGTCTTCACAGAAACAGAAATGTGGCTCTAGAAATAATTCAAAGCCTACCTATCCTTTTTACATGTCCCAGAACCTCCCCTATTCATCCCAAAAGGTTTGCAAATATTGTAAATGATCTGGACTTAGGGAACAAAATTCTTTTTGGTGGAACTTGCATTTTTCTCTGTGCCTTTTGAGAGGTGTGGATCAAAAAAAGGGGCCACATACTAAACCTGACAAGCCCAGGGGAGTCCTTCATGGCAGCCTTACAAACTCATAGACTAAAATAACCACATCGTTAATTTTGTTCATTAGATTCCACATATAAGTGAGATCATTTGGTACTTGTGTTTCTTTGACTGGCTTATTCCACTTAGCATAATAATCTCCAGGTCTGTCATGCTGTCACAAAGGGTAGGGTTTCCTTCTTTTTTATGGCTGAGTAGTATTCCATTGTATAAACATACTACCACTTTTTTATCCACTCATCTACTGATGAACAGTTGGGTTGGTTCCAAATCTTGGTTATTGTAAATAATGCCGCAGTGAACACAGGGTGCATGTATTATTTTTTCGAACTAGTGTTTCGGGATTCTTTGGATATATTCCCAGAAGAGGAACAAACAAAATAAAAACAGACTTAGAGAAACAGAGAACAAATTGACAACTGTCGGGGGGGGGGGGGGGCTGCGTGAAAAAGGTGAAGAGATTAAGCAAAACACACAAACAAAAAAACCGATAGACACAGACAACAGTGTGGTGATTACAAGAGGAAAGGGGGATGGAGGAGGTGGAAGAGGGTAAAGGGGGGTGAATGGAGATGGAAGGAGACTTGACTTGGGGTAATGAACATATAGTAGAATATATAGATGATGTATTATAGAATTGTATCCCTGAAACCTATATAATTTTATTTATCAATGTCACCCCAATAAATCTAATTTTTTTTTAAAATATATCTTTACTGATTTCAGAGAGAGGAAAGGAGAGGGAGAAAGAGAGATGGAAACATCAATGATGAGAGAGTCATTGATCAAGCCCGCAACCCCGGGCATGTGCCCTGACCGGGAATCAAACCCCGATCGCCTGGATCTTAGGTCGACGCTCAACCGCTGAGCCACGCCCGGCTGGGCAATCTAATTTTTTTAAAAAGGGTCTTGACCAGCATGCTCAGTGGTTAGAGCATCTGCCCATGCACAGAAGGGTTGTGGGTTTGATTCCTAGTCAAGGTCACATACCGGGATTGCACATTTGACCCCCAGCCCCAGTCAGGGCACATACAGAAGGCAACCCATCTCACATCAATGTTTCTCTCTCTCTCCCTCTCTCCCCCCCTTTCTACTCTCTCTGAAAATCAATGGAAAAAATGTCCTCAGGTGAGTAGTCATGTCCTAGGCTGGTATCTTCCTTGACAAAGGTCAAGTTTTACCTTAACTGAGTCTGTCTATTGTCTTTTTGCATCTAAGATAACATACCTTTGGAATGTCAGGGTAATTTCCTTTTTCCATACCTCTCAGGGCACAATTATTGCACCAGAGCAGGAGACCACAGAACCCCTCATTGTTATTGTTATCATGTTCATTGTTAACTGCTAACCATCCTATACCCACCAATGTAAAAGAAGTATGTGTCTTTTCCTTTTGCTTTTTATCCAATCCCAGAGACTCCTCCACCCTTTTACTTTCTCCCACCTCCCTAATCTATCGCCAATGGATTTCATATAGCCTCCTTATATCTTCTCCTTTCATTCTGATGTATAAAATAAGTGGTAAAACTGCCATTTCCCGGGACATTTTCTCAATCTGTTGAGATTTTGCTTCCTGGCAATTGTCATCAGTTTGGCTCAAATAAACTCATAAAAATTCTCTACAGGTTTGAATGTTTCTTACATTGACATAGGGAAGTATTCTACCTGGTCTTTCCAGGAACCAATATAATTCTCATTAGAAGGAATAAAAAAATAAAAATAAAAATAAAAGGAAAGGCTGTTTTAAAAACTACCCCTATAGCCCAGCCGGGCGTGGCTCAGCAGTTGAGCGTCGACCTAGGATCCAGGCGATCGGGGTTCGATTCCCAGTCAGGGCACACGCCTGGGTTGCAGGCTTGATCAATGACTCTCTCATCATTGATGTTTCTATCTCTCTCTCTCCCTCTCCTTTCCTCTCTGAAATCAATAAAGATGTATTTAAAAAAAAACTACCCCTATAAAAAATCTTAAAAGTCTCTTCCACAAAGAGTAGAAAGCTTTAGCCATCTGTGCAGGTAACCTTAACTTATTCTGTCTGCCAGAAACACAGTTTGGATCTGTTATAGAATTTGTCAGCAAGAAAGATAATTTAAGTTGATGGTTAGTTGGTTAATGTTTCATGAAATGTTCATGAGTAATCTAAAAATAATTATTAAGTAATGAAATATATGTAAGATAAAAGTTTATAAGTAAGATTTTCAGCATTGTGTTTTATAGTATGTCTAGTTAAAAATCGTTTAAAAAATCATTTTGGTAACTTGAAATGTTAAAGTTTATACTGAGATAAATTCAATGATGGATATTCATTAAATAGCTAGATCATTTCCCAATAAGATAAAACACTGAAACATTAATTAGTGAGTATAGGTTTATCTAGTTTTGGCTTTCTTTTATAAAGAAACTAAAGATATTTGGGTCTTTTAGTAAACATGTTTTGTGCCACATTAAAAAAAATTTACTATGAAAAAGAATGTATTTCTGATATCATTGTAATTACCCAATTGTTAATAACAGGAAAGGAACAAAGGGAAGGCCAAATATTATAGGCATGTCATTTAGGCAGCTTCCTAGGGAGCTAAAGCTTTACACTTCCCAAGGAGCCATTGGTCTATTCCCTGTAGATTGCTGGGAGAAGGGTCTGGATGGGGGGTGGGGGGGATAGACATATGTCCAGTAAAGTTGGGGGGACTAGCAAAGGTGCTTGCTATCAGTCACACCTGGGAACAGAACCTCACATGGCCACTGCGAGGGTGCAAAATTTGAGATATTTCATCCCCTAAACAAAGGAGTTCACTCACTTGGTTGACCTCTGGCTTGTGGGGCTCTTGCTTCTGCTTCCTGGCATTGTCCCGTGTGGCCCACAGCCATGTGGCCCCCACACCCAGTGGGCTAATGCACTGTCAATACCCTTATGCTGAACTGGACCTGGCTGCAACATTGCATGAAATTCTGGACATTGGCTTTGCTTTTAGCTCCACCGAAACCTCAATTATACTTCTTCCAGGGCTGGATTAAGGAAAATGGGACTTTGGAAACCCAGGGATGTAATTCCAGGCAAATAAAAATCACTCACCCTCCGGTGTGAATCTCAGAAAATTCTTTTTCTGAGATATCATGAGGACCCCAACCTGAGCACTCAGTGGGGAAGGGGAGACTCCAACTTCCCCAATAACACTTCTAGAAATTATAAAGTGTATTTTTTAAGTTTGCCAACCCTCAGAATGCTAGTGTGATGATCTAAAATTGCTTACTTCTCAGTTTTCACTAGGAATTAAAGAGTCTAAGGGTTAAACATTCTAATTATTATAAGTAATTAAAATTACTTAGAAATAATAAAGGTGAAAGAAAATAACAGTGTATGAAAAGTAGGTAAGGAAAGTAAAATGACTTATTACTCTAGAATGAGAAAGAGGAGGAGACACAGGACAAAAATATGAATGGATATAAAAAAAATACTTGTAGAAGGTTTGTAGAAAAGGAAGCTTGAGGAAAGAATTTTATGTGTGGTTAAATTGGTTAAGATTGGAATAAATTTATTTAAATTATTAAAGAATAAATTTTAACATCAAAAGCACACTGGCTCAAAATTATAACTTGTTTTTCTCTTTGGTAAGTGACAAAAGCTTTCTTGGATTATTGGTCAACTTTTGATAAGAGATTGTAAAATTTGGGGGTTTGTTTTTACCTTATGAGTAACTTACCTGGAAAGCGAAAATTTTCTGTCTTACAGAAATAATTTACTGTGCTCTGCTTTGTGTTTCTCAGGTCTTTGATTATTTAAGAAAATGCAGTCCTTTCAATACTAAAAGAGCAAGGTTTTTTTCACAACTGTGTAATCTTCTGTATTTGCCTTTAAAATTCTCTATTGTCACTTGGGTTAAATAATTATGTGTTATTTTATTATGATTTGTGATATGTGATCCTATTTTGTTAAATGTTCAGACTTTTTGACATTTTGATAACTTCCTAAATTGAATTCTAAATAGTCTTTTTTTACTTCAAACTAACTGAGATTTCTTAGAAGGCCTCTTGGAAATCTCAAAGTATTAGTCTCTCACCATGTAAAAGAAAAATGTTAAACTTATTAGGTTTATTTGGTATGTTAAATTACTTGGGAAACATTGTCAAGTTGTGATAAACCTACTTAGGTTATACTTGTATCAATGCATATTATTATGTGTTCTAGAAATTATATGGAATACTTTCTCATACATCCTGGTTTAATATTATCCAGTTGTTATCTTAAAATACTGAATGTCACAGAAATAAAATCTCCTTGTCAATTCCACTATAATAAACTCTCATCAGATCTTTAACCATGGGCATTTTTAAGTATTTTGTCATTTGCAGACAGTTATTGTTTTATTCTGATGCTTTTGCAAAAGCGAGATCCACGGAAAGGACCTTACCAAGCACTCTTAACCATTTTACTTTACATTGCTGACAAATTACAAACTGTCAAAATTTAGGTGTATATTTCCCAACTGAAGAAGGCTCCACCTGACATTTGGTGCTGTGTAAATGCTGGGGGACCTCAAAATTAAATTGACTAGGAAGAGAAATAGCTGACACTGCTTCCTCTCAAGATGTTGCATCAAGAATTTTTTTTTTCCTCCTTTCCTCTTTAACCATCCTTTTTGTAATTCTTACACTGTGAAAGTCTTTATGATTCTTATGTTCACCTTTTGTCTTGCTATGACCTGAAAAGATAATGCCATTGAGTTCATATCTCAGGCCATTGCAAGGGGGTAGTAACCCAACTTCCAAAGGACTGTTGGATTTGCCACATGCAGGCGATCCTGTGGTTATGCCCATCACAAACATTTCCCTGATTTCCAGTGACTCAGTTTCTCTGGAATAAACTCAGCTCCTTCTTTACTGTGTCAGACTTCCTAACCTTGGGGTGCCATTTTCCTGCTTTTGATTAACAACTCCAAACTCAGAAAAACTTGCATCCAGGCACTGTACAAAGAAAGGGACACAAGAGAAGGTAAGTAGAAGAAAACCACCTGTGTGGTCTAAAGACCTTTACATTTTACTGTCCTCCATAGCTGTCATCTTTCCAGTCCAGAGCCACAGACTCAAACAACAATTACTATGAAACATTTGTGATTTAAAATTAGCTTCTGTTGGCAGTTCCCTACTGCATACTGCAGAATTTGCTACGAAAGCAATAACTACCCAAATGAGTTCTGGGCTATTTACCCACACAAAACCTGCACAATTTAAAGAAACAAAGCAAGATCAGACTTGGGAAAAACTCATAAAACATGTTTATAGCTGCTTTATTCATAATTGCCAAACTTGGAAGCAACCAAGATGTCCTTCAGTAAGTGAGTGGATAAATAAACTGTGGTACATCTAGACACTGAAATATTATTTAGTGCTAAAAAGAAATGAGCTATCAAGTTATGATAAGACATGGAGGAACCTTAAATGCATATTACTAAGTGAAATAAGTCAATCAGAAAAGGCTACCTCCTGTATGTTTCCAAGTACAGTGGTACCTCGGGTTTCGAACGTCTCTGTTAACAAACATTTTGGGTTACGAACACCGTAAACCCAGAAGGAAATGCTTCAGTTTTCGAACACACCTCGGAAGTGGAACACGCCACACGGCTTCGGCTGAGGGCAGGATCCTGAGGCCTAGCTGTCAGCTGTGGATCCCTCGGTTTTCAAGTTTCATAACTCGAACGGTCTTCCAGAACGGAGTACATTCAAAAACCAAGGTACCACCGTATACGACATTCTGAAGAAGGCACAACTATAGAGACAGTACAAAGATCAGTGGTTTCCATGGTGAGGAGGAGAGAGATATGAAAAGGCAGAGTACAGAGGACTGGGGGGGCGCAGCAGTGAAAATACAATGTATAACATTATAATGCTGGATATATAGATATATGTCACTACACATTTTTCTGAACCCAAGAAATGTAGAACCCCAAGAGTGAAAGCTAAGGTAAACTATGGACTTTGGGTGACTGTGATGTATCAATGTAGGTTCATCCTTGGTAAAAAATGTCCACTCTGCTAAGTTATGTTAATAATGAGGGAGGCTGGACATGTGTACGGCAGGTAGTACATGGGAAATTTCTGTACCTTCCTTTCAATTTTGTTGTAAATCTAAAACTGCTCTAAAAAAGCAAAGTTTTAAAAAAAGAACTATACTAAGAAAAGTATATCAGTAATTAGAATTGTCCACATGTTACAGGAGTGGAGGAAGTCCACAAAACCCTAGTAAAAGTACACATTCCTATCTTCTCCAAACTTTCCTCCCAAGATGCACATGAGGGACCAGTAGCATTACCACATAGTAGTAATTTCCCCCCAAAAGTTAAGTAGATTCTAGTTATACCTATTTCCATAGGTATAAAGCATGCATACAATAGCAAAGCCACCTCAAGTTACCATATCAAGTACCAGATTAAAGTACTTCCCCTGTTTTCTGTTTCAAACTGAATGTTGAGCTTCGCTGTTGATTAACATCTACAATAACTTCTATCTCAACAGAAACTAAACTCAAACAAACATTACATTCTATATGTACATAGCCAAAAATTATATTCTAAGATTCCCTGTTGCTCAATAGCAATCATGCCTTGAGCTTAGACTGTTATTTGGGGGATTCATTATTTAATCATGGTTCCGGGGAAGAAGGGATGGTTAATCTGACTCAAGAATGATTGTGCCTGAAAAACAAAACTTTAAAGGTAAGGTTGCTTGTAGAATAAAATGTCTTAACTCCACCTCCATATTATTAGCCCTTTCTCTATTCTAAATTTAGGCAAAATAGGAAAAAAGAGAATTATGTTAAATTTCATAATAAAATAGAGGTGGTCACTCTTTGCACACATAAAAGGGTGATAAGTAAAAGGAGGCTAGATAATTAACAAATGATACTTATCCTTGACCTTGTGTTAAGACACAAAGAACATTCCATATTGCATTTCCCTCTAAGTTGCTTTTAATTCTATTAGGAAATGCTCATAGATGAACCTCTTATACCAGGTATTTTCCTCTTTCCTCTTCCATTCATTCAGATGTCCCTGTAAGACTGGGCCCATAAAGAAAAAATCTTGCAAATCTGGAAGTCCTAGAGGTGAAATTTTTTAGTATCATAGCCAGACCTAGAATTTAGATCTCATAAAATTATTTTGTCAGCTAATGGCAGCAGAGACTACTAAGTTCAGGAGATCATCAAGTTGAAACTAGGAATGTAAAGAACCTACATGCCCCATAGCTACAGAAAAATAAACATAAAGATATAAAAGATCGGTCTTTCTTAGTAGCTGACTCAAAATAGAAAGAAAGAAATTCTCAGAAATAACTCAAAAACCATTCCTGACATTGGCTAAGATCATGTGGCTAGAAGATCACGCTTTTACTTCTATCCAAATTGTTTGTTTTGTGGCCACAACAGCAAAGAACTCAAATCCTTGAACATGAGACAAGTCATGTCCTACAAACTGGGTCTCTGATTGATAAATAGTGTTAAAGCTCAGAAAGCTGGATATCAGATCAGGGTCTTGTCATTCAGAACCTACATCTTACCACATTTCAGAAGATTTGTTGTTTCTGGGGTAGGAAAATGGAAAATGCAGATTCTTTGTCTCCTAGCATTTGTGGTAAATTTGAATCAATAGTGCCTTTTTAGTAACATTGTCAGAGATTAACAGCCTTTGTCATCTGGACTAAAAAAAACATATAATTGGTTCATCTCTCATCATGAAAAAGTACATGAGAAGCATAGTATTCAATGAGGAAACAATATTCTCCAGAAAATGACAGAATTGCAGGGACTTTAAAAAAAAGAGGAGGAAGACAATGATGATGATGATGATGATGATGATGATGGCGACAACTACAACAACGATGGTGGTCACCCCAAGGCTTTTTAGTGGGATTCTCTGTGTATTACTATCCCTAGGTTATTTTATAACAGCAGTCATAATCCTTGGGTCAGTCTGCCCTTCCTATTTCTGTATTTAGTATGACAGCATTCTCATTTCACAATTGTTTGGGTCCTAAAGATCACCTCTCAGTTCCAATGATGACTAAAGATAAAAAGAGTTTTTGTCTGAGCTCAATTCTACATAAAATATTTCCCCATAATATCCTCTACTCCAAATTGATGGAATTTGTAGGTTCTACCCTGATAGTGGTGATTCCAGTCAATTAGCCTTTCTCTTTTTCCTGTACATGCACCTCTCAGGTTGGCACCTGTGAAATTCTCCTTTAATCAGTCTGTCACGGCTGTGCCCTCTGATCAATAAATAAATATTCTGCCTGGCTGCCCAAAGCAGATCTCTACTTATGTCAGTCATCCTCTTTCTTCTCTAATTTCTTCATATGTTTTTCTACCTAGTTTCTCTAAAGAAGCTTCCTCTTTGTTTGTACTTTTCTACAATTTCTAACAGCCTTTAAATAATTCTGATGGTCCTTCTAAGTGGTTCTCAAATATGCCAAGTAAGTATCTCATTCTGGACGAGCATATCCTACTCAGGACTTCAATTCCAAAGAGAAGACACATATTTCCTGGATTTACAATTTTTCAAAATAAAAAGTAGCTTTTTCAAAAATCACCATTTTTTACTTTATGTTACTCATGTATCATACTACTCAATGAAGAGTCTATTTTGAAAATCAAATTTCATCTGAGCATAATGCTACCCTCAGAAGTTCAAAAGGTTTAAATCTTCCCTCTCCCTCATAGAGATGGAAGAACTAGGCACTGAGCCACCACAAATAGCCAGCAGGCAAAAGTACCCAAAGAGAAGCCGCTTGCAGAACCAGCAAGCAGGGACAGGAGCTATTCCTAGCTGAGTAACTGCAGCAGGCATTTTGCAGAGTATATTAACAGAAAAAAAGCAAAAAAAAAAAAAAAAAAAAAAAAATCATTAGAAATAAATTAGCAGGAGCGTTGCTATTTCATACACAAACTCAAGCAGAAACAGAGATTCTGACACAATTTTTATTAAAGCCCTTGATACAGGAAGTGGCTGTTTCCAAATAGAATATTAATGGGGCAGAAGAAGCAGCTTAGCCAAGCATGAGGGCAGGAGAGATCAAAAGGTCCCAAACAGGAAGGATTCCCTTGGCAACAGTAACACCTAACTAATTTTATCAAGTCCTAATGGGAAGAATTAGAAATTAATGCCAGAATTTTACTTTATATTGTTTCGCAGTTGGAGCTGCTATTGGTCTGTTATTTAAAAAAGCAATTTAAAGCAGTAAGCGTGAAAATAATGATGCACATGTATCTTATACACTTTATTTTCACTTAAAACATATAAGTGCACATATCAATATAATATTTTACAAAGGGCCAGAGCTGATTGCATCCTGGATCACAGTTCTTTCATGAACCACAGCCACAGGCATTGTCAATTTTTCCCCATTTCAGTGCCTTTAAAGCGAAACAAGAACTTAATTAAATGTAGTTGTAAAGCAACCTGAATGCAAAGTCCTTCTAGAGTTGTACACTTTTTTTCTGTCTTTTGTCTCACCCACCCTATGTCTACACATTTTTAGTGATTCTCTTTTTTTAATTCTCACCTAAGCATTTAACTTAGCTTTTATAGAATCAATACAGACTCTTTCTTTTCCAACTTATACTTTATTAGTTTATGTATTATTTAATTATTTAATTAAATTATTAAAATATATTTAAAGTAAAACAATTAACAAGTTTAGGCATAACACAACTGACCCGTGGTTGGCACACAAATTGACTGCTGGGAAGAGGCATGCTTGAGCAGACTAGACAGGAGACACTAGCTGTAAACATCAAGCTTGCCATAGGCACAATTCAGTGTGTTTCACCAAAAGAATAGAGAATTTCAGTTACTTTGGAGCTGGTTGAATGTGAGCTGGCATCTGTTGTATTTGGCATAACATTTCTGTAGTCTAACTTCATAGTAAAGAGCTTAAATCACCCCTATTTTTTTATGAAGATTCAGCCCTATTCATGTAACCCATGTTTTCTTGGGTCACACGCCTACAAAAGGGTCACAAGCAAGTAACACAATGGGGTTACTCT
This sequence comes from Miniopterus schreibersii, assembly GCF_964146895.1. Taxonomy (NCBI): domain Eukaryota; kingdom Metazoa; phylum Chordata; class Mammalia; order Chiroptera; family Miniopteridae; genus Miniopterus; species Miniopterus schreibersii. The sequence continues at coordinate 50,972,074 of NC_138106.1, read as the reverse complement.
GGCTCAGCCTCACCAACTGAATTATTGGATGGTAAGCCTTATTTTATTCCTCTTGACTCTGCAAACTCCCAGAAGGTTACAAGGTACCTTATCCATAAATACAGCCTTCCTGGCTCCTACGTGGAACCCTCCTCTACTGCTCCCAGTGAAGCTGGGAGGGTCTCAGGCCACTGGAGGTGTGGCCTTCCGTGGTCATTCTGTTGATCACTGAGCATGCACCATTTTCTTCCCCTGGCACTAATTACTATGCTATGAGATTTTCCACTCCCTGCCTTATATCTTTGATTTCAGCTCCTTCAATAGCCAATTTGAGGAGGGAAAAGCAAAGACTTTCAATCCTTAGTCTTATTTATCACGAAGCTGAGGAAGCTTGAGTTTTAGGTTCCCTCATTTGCACCATCTCTTTCAAGAGCATGTGCCAATTTTTGTATTCTTTTCTTAAAGAACATCCCTCCAAATATGTAACTGTCAGATCCTGCTTCAATCAATTTCTTTTATTCTAATTTATTTATAAGCCACAAATATCTTAGTATCTTGATATCTTAGTATCTCACAGAGATTAGAGTAAGATGGTTTTTAACTTGGCTGTCACCTGCCATAGATCTCAGTGGAGAATGGTGGGGCTGAGGATAATCTGAGCAATCCTATGCCACTCCTCAAAATGTCCCTACCTTTCCCCATTTGTGAAGACTTATTATTAGTTTTTCACCAAGTTCACCAGCCTCAACTTCATTCCTTCACCTCAGAGTAAGTTTTTCCCCTTGAAACTACTTGGTCTCTAAATCATATTGGACCTTTTAGGTGGACTTTTCTTCCCTCCATAATGCATCATCATTAGTGAGCATGACATATTTTCACAGATTTAGCTCAGACTGTAGTAACTCACTCTTCTCAATCAACCCTTTTGTACTCTCTATAACATCTTGAGTGAAAGGACTCCTCAAGGCATTGTTAGAGACAAATATAGGGCCCTAGTTGGCAATTGTAGCAAGCTTTAGTGCTTGAACAGGTATCAGAGAAAACTAGAGTTGGACAGTAGTTAAAGAAGTAAACTCAGATTTTATTACGAAACTATGGCAATAAGGGGAAAGGGACCACAGTGGAGAAGTGGGCTCAGTTCTGAATACAAGAACAAGTGGGGATTTATAGCCAAGAAGTACATTGGGGGCAGGGAAGGAGGGTCAGTGGATGGGAAATTACTAAGAGGAAACATCATGGGTAGGGGAAATTCTTGGTAAACTGATTTAACAAGATTCTTGGTCAAGGTGATCAGGTATCACCTGAAGGATGGGGGATGGGGGCATGAGGAAATTTGCTCAGATATTGAGGGTGAGGGATTCTCCTTAAATTAACTTAGCAAGATTCTTGTTATAACTGAGCTCTTAAGGACAAGGCCTGAGGATGGAGCCTAGTTGAAAAAGAATTCAAAGGACACTGTCTAGAATTTGGTCAGGGAGAGATTTTTTGTCACAGAATCATTGTCTCATCCTGAAACTTCACTAATTTAGCAGCAATCAAATCAGGAAAGACAACGTAACACCTATAAACAATAGTGAATTGATGCACACCATCACAATCCAAAAAAGGAAGAAAGGAAATCACGTATGTATCTGATTCAGGTTGAGCAAAATTAAGACAACATTTCTAAAAGCGTAGGGCTGGTCAAAAACAAAGGCACATTTTAGGAAAAGCAAGAGGGCCATGACCTGATGAGCAGCAACACACTGCTGGTAAGAAGAGAGACATTTCCACAGGAGAAGCAGCTTCTAGACCTGGCTAACTTTATTGGACTTCAAATTTCATGAATCCTAAAGTTGTTCCCCTAATCAGTTTAATGCATACGTAAGAAATGAGAAACTATCAGGAAACCTTGGGCCTTGACAGGATAATCAATAACTCTTAGATCTGGAGGCAATGTTTTCAGCCACATCGAAACAACAGTTATTTTTGAATTGCTTAGGAGCTTTGCCAGTTGCCAAAGATAAACTAATAATGTCAAGTAGCATAGCTCTGAGATCCGGAAACCTCAGCTGCTAAGCATCATGAAATATTTGCAGGAAATCAGTGGCAGGTTGCACAGGAGGCAATTGGCTTGGTACCATGCAATGAAAAGGAGAGGGACAGCTGGATCATGGTGACCCTGTAAGGCAGTGGTTCTTCCCTGGGGGCAATTCTGTCTCTAGAGGACCATTTGACAACATCTGGAGACATTTTGGGGAGTCACAACTGGAGGAAAGTTGCCAATTACATATAATGAGTAGTGGCCATGGATACTGCTAAACATCTTACAGTGCAACCCCACAACAAAGAAGTATTTGGCACAAAATGTAAATAGTGCTGAATCTGAGATACTCCTATTACAATGCTCCTCAGGAAGGCAACACAACCCAGTACCCTGTCTGCCTAATCTCAGGCCATGACAACAATCAATGATCTATTCTAATCAAAGCCACTATGTGAGAGATAAAAGATGAACAATTTCAAATATATTATGACTACAAAGGAAGGAAGCAAGTGGATGATAAAAAATATTTTATATTTCTAGATCTCCATGGGTTGGCATAATTTTTCATCTAAGGTACTCACCCTTAATGTCCCCTGTTGTTTACCCTGCTTCCTTTCCTCAACTCTTCCCTCTCCTCTCCCACATAAAATCTCCCTGAGATGTTATTCAGAATGCTTTGCAGTGTGGAAACCTCAATAGATATCTGAAGCTATTTTGAGGTAGTTGTAGTCATTCTAATCATAGATAGGAGATAGTCTGTCTGATGCAGGAATTACTGATCAAGTTTTAAGGACTTGCAATCACCCCAAACATAGTTTGAGATAACCTAAAATGATGGCAGTGTTATAGGATGTGCCCTTAAATTTGTATCTCCCTCTTCTTTTAACTGTTCTTTAATTTTTTTCATTTTTCTCCTTGTAATCATAAAATATATCTTATCTACAAATCATATGACCCATGTTTTCAAGCCATGTTATTCTACAGATTAAACCAAAGCAAATAATAAGGTCTTGACAAACACAAACATTCAATTTCTAGGTTGCTATTGTGAATATCAACTGCTCTAAGAGTCTCTAGTCTAGAGGATTTAGAGTATCACACACGTGCTCACGTTCACTCTTGCCAACCTCTTGGTGCTGCACTAAGCCATGAGCACAGCCTGCCGAAGCTGTGACAAAGCTGCCACACTGTAGCAGACCTCTCCTGCCTTTGCTGCCATAGCCATCGCATTGACTCACACCTCCATGTGACAATGCTGAGTGGGGGCTCCTGCTCCAGTGCCTTTTCCTCACCTCTATGTATTTTCCATTGTACATTCCAGTTACTTCTTAAATGGATTACATCATTTATTACCTGTGCCCCACTCAACACTGACTGACTCCAGGCCTCTGAAGATGTGGTCAAGGCCGCATCTCCTCATGCTTTCCAAATGATCCTTATGTACATTCAAGTTTGAGAACACGTGCCGCCTACACCTCATAGAATTTTTAATAAGGTCGTTTTGCCATCTTTATTTGTAAGACTCTCTCCTTCAGATATAGATCTAACGATGATGATAATGATGATGACAACAATAACGGTAAGAACACAACAATAAGGCACAGAGCTTAAGCATGTTACCAGCAGTTACATAGCTAGAAACTGACAATGCAGTGATTAGACCTCTTTTAGGCCAAAGTCCTGAGCAGGAGGGTCAATTTGAGTAAAATAATACTAAGCTCCATTCACATCTACTTCTTTCTAATAACAGGGCCTTGTAACTAGGCCATACTCTTGTGTCTCTATGACTTCATTCCTGAGTAAAGTATTCACTTCTGACTCTCAAGAGCTCCTATGAGCTCTATATGCATGCCCCACCTTTTCTGTATCCCAGAGGTGCTCATGGGATAGGTTCAAACTGGGATACTCCTATCTTGTTCCACTATCAATCTGCACACCTGCCCACATCCATTCTCATCACATAACACCTCCAACATACAGTTACTGGGACCCAGAACAGGTCAGATGAGCTGATCCATTCTGCCTGCAATGCAAAATATGCTTCTTTTGAGGCAAGTCTTGCCTCTTAATGTGGCATCCAAGCGTTTCATGACAAAAGAAAGTGGTTGCAATGAAGTAATTAAGAGGATGGTCTCTGAAGGCCGATTGTCTGATCTCAGATCCCATTTCTTCCGCTATTGAGCTATGGGACTTTGGGCCTTAAATTTCTCTTTCTCAGTTTCCTCAATATTAAATTCAGAATAATAATAGTACCTACCTCATAGAGTTCATGTGAAATTAAGTGTTTTTGTTTCCACATAACACACATGGAACTGTATCTATTTCATTGGAAGTACCACATAAGTCCCAGCTATTTTAATTAACTTTTTAAGCTGCAAATTTCACCAGAAAAAGAAAAACACAGCTTTTATATTTTTCTTGTAATTCAAAGAAAGAAATACCGTACACAAATATATGTGCATACTCATATTGCTAAAACGAAATATTTGCAAAGCAAGTTACCATTTTATATGCATTATTCATATCTATTCTATTTCATTTTTTAAAAGAAGGTCAAAATTTCATCAATTAACTTCACAATCCATTAATGGGCCTCAAGACACAATTTTAAATACATTATACCAAACTATACATGAATTTTATGAAGGATGTCACTACAGTCACTGCACCTGCTTTGTGTGACATTGTATCCCTAAATTCCTGGGACAAGTCAGGGCACCTAGTAGGTGCTCGTTTGCATGTATTGGATAAATAAGTTCTCTTTTTACTAGCATTTAACATAGAAATAAGGAGAATCTATTTGCCCTTCTCTGGTGTTGATGTGTGAAGCTGTGAAAGACAGAATCCTTTCTACTCACTGTGTGATGAGATTCTCAGGAAAAGCTCTAGAAAAATCATTAAAACATAAAGTTTTTCTAGAGGCTTATCCCAACTGAATTGGCCCTCAGTGTTATCATAGTGGCCAAATATCTTTCCTGAATCATTACTTTGTGATTTTCTGAGAGGGATGGGGCATTCTTGTCATAATTTTTCATGTTATTCTTAATTCAACCTTTTCTTTCTACATAAATCATAGCATTTGGTATTGTAGACATTGCTTGTTATCTATAACTGCACACTTCCCTTCGGATAACTAGGATGATGAAAATTCCCATTCATATAGATTTTTGACATATTTTAAAATATACTGTTCGGTCAATGTAGTTCAGTTGAATCTTTGAGTTTCACTGGGAGGTATAACTAGCAGGTAAACTTGGAGAGTTAGGGCTTATGAAAGAAATGTTATCTTTTACTTTGCTATCATTTAATGAGTTTCCAGTCCCTTGCATCTCCAAACACACACAGACTACTCTGCAGTGATATCATGTCTAAAAATAATGACCCCAGAGAGTCAATACTGTATAATAAAAAAGAAAACAAAAATAAATAAATGAAAACTAAGCCATAAGTACTGGAATCTGGCAGATCAAGGTTCAAATCCTCCCCTCTACTTTCTAGTTGTAGTTCTTGTCTGTAGTTTCCTCATCTGCAAGGTAGGGCTAATAGTGTCTACATTTCAGGGTAGTTGTAAGGGAACAGTGGATTAATACCTGTGTGTGTGGGGGGGGTACCTTTCTTCTGCCAAGAGCCATTTGGATATTTATAGCATCATTCGAGAGCCATACAAAATTATCAACTTAAAAATTATCCATGAAAAAAGCTCCTAGATTTATTGAATTTCAAGTCCTATTTACTTTGCCTTAGCAGGGCCAGACCAAATGATTTCATGGGCCAGATGTTCCTACCCCTGACATAAGGGAACTACTTTGGGGCCTTGGAAAATAGCAATTATTCACTGTAAAAGTTAGTTTATTTTCCCTTCTTTAGTTAGGGTGCCTGGTCTTTGGGTCTTGACCCGGCCTAAGACCAGTTTGCTCTCAAGTTACTTGTTGGTGAGGCTGAACCTCATTTCTAGAAATAATGATGCATTTTTGACATTCAATTCCATTCAATAAACATTATTAAGCCCCTCTGTGTACAAGCTTCTGTGGCTAGTTGTTATAGAAAACAGAGGAAAAATATAAATGAAAATGTCTTTCTGCTTTGAAGAAGCTTTAAATTTATTAGGGTAGGGAAGTATAATTAATTAAATAACACAATACATACAAGTAGTATACCTACAAGGGAGAAGCAATTAAATCTAATTGGTTGTGGGGCAATACACAAACATTAGCAAGGAGATGGCACTTAAACTAAGGTTGAAGAATGAGTGTATATTTTTTAGGTTAAGATGGTAGCAAGGACTCCCAGTCCAAAGCAATAACATGAGCAAAACCTGGCAAGTCAGCTAAGTGGTGATAGTCCAGGCAAGAAAGGATGAGAACCTGGACAAGACAATGGCAATGGCAATGGCAATGACAATGACAATGGGAGAGGGAGTATGAGGAACAGTTTCAGAGCTTAAATAAATAATTGCAAAATAGGACACACTGCAGAGAATAGCAGCATACTTTGCAGTGATGTCTGTGGGGTGCCTCAGGTTGTTACATAAACCTGTTTGTTTATGAGTCTTTCTTTCCAAATAACTCCTTCCATTTTCTACCTAGTTGGCTTGATTGTCTAAACATGTTTCATAAACTAGATGCTCCCACAAAACATTTTAAGAATAGAGTTGATTACTGCATCTTGTTTCATTTTCTCCTTTGCTTTTAAAAATGTTTTCTTTATGCATTCCCAATCACATTGACCTTTTTATCCCAATATTCTAATACAACCTTATTTTTATTTAGCAACCAATTGTTCTTATCTTGTAATACTACCACTTAGCCGATTTCTCAGGAGGACCTTAAATCTGATTCAGTTGCTTCCCAGATGTACTAGTTTACATTCTCCCAATTTAAACTCATTTTGATTTGAGTCCATATATGTAACCTTTTCAAGTTCCAGATAAGTAGTTTCTAAGTCATTACCCATGTTTATAACATTGCTTAATATAGCATCATTTTAAGAAATATTAATGTGCTGCTTACTCCTGCAAATATTAATTGAAGAGTTGAGAGAGAAAAAAAGAAATGGAAGCAGCATCTGTCCCACAGTGTCCATGATGCCCTCTGTCGCCTTCGCAATGTAGCAAGCTGTTTAGTCTACTGGATAACTTTTACTATTTATGACTTTTTGTTATCCAATCTCATTTAAATTACTTTCCAAGAAAAATTAAATAGAATGTGGTTTATATTAATTTAAAAATCAGGCTTCTAATTTATTTTTCCTTTCTTTCCATCTATTTGCAATTTCTATTAGGAAAAACAGTCTTTCAAAATATTTTTCTGTCTTGAATGTTCTTTACTGATCCATGTAGATGTCTCAAACAGACTTACAGAGGGAGTGTCCCCAGAAGACCAGCTTGCTGACCAGGGGACTCACAGACCTGCTTGAATTTAATGAATATAGTCTAGCACTGTGTCATCCTTCCTATTGTGTTTGTTGTGCTCTCATTGTGTCCATTGTTTATTGTGTTCCTATTGTGTCCCTCTGTAACTTTGCTACCCTTTAGATATTTTCACTCTTTTTTCCTGATTTATAATCAATTTTCTTAAAAATGTATTTTATAGACAGACTTTATAATTGTATTAACTTGGGAGTTCGGATATACTAATAAGAAAATATAATAGATCTGTGAAAAGATTATGAAAAAATAATTTACCAAAGAGGAATTACAGCTGGTTGACAAAGGAAAAGGAATCAACAGTTTTAAAAATATGAAATACTATTTCTCAGCTAATAAAGGGGAATATTTTTTTACTGACAATACTTATTACTGGGAAGATCCATAGATGCTGGTATTCCCACACATTAGATTTGACAATAGAAATGAGAACAACTGTTTTGTAAAAATCTTGGGACTCTACATAAAAATTTATGAAAAATATCATATCTTTTGTCAGTAATCTTACTTCTGGGACTCTACCCTAAGAATATAATATGGAAAAAATATGTAAGAAACATATTAATGATGGCTTTATATCAGTGAAAATGCTAAAACTGACCTGAGTGTCCAAAAATAAGGGAGTGAATATTTAAATTATAAAACATCCACTGAAAGAATTTATAAAAGTTATCAAAATTGATGTCAATGAAGACTACAAACACTGGAAATGTTAAGTTAAAATATAGTTTAAGGACACAGAATGGCAGGTTTAGTGTCACCATAAAAATATAAAAAGAAAAAATCTGCTTATATAATGGTATTTTGAAACAAAAAATAAAAAACATTGAAGTAAAATTTTGCAGGTTTGAGGATGGGAACTTCCTTTGCTGTTTTGGTCCTCTACCTTCTAGTTTCCTTAATCATGTTTATTTTTTGTAGTAAAAAAATTTAAAGTTGGTAAGTATTTATTGGGCATTTCCTATGTGGTGGGCACTATGCTACTTAGGCCTTGGAAATATAGAGGCCAAGAAGACAGATAGGATCCCTGCCCCACAGAGCACAGGATCATCAAGCTTTGGATACTTGGAGTCATTTTAAAAATATATATATATATATATATATGTTTTTATTGATTTCAGAGAAAGGAAGGGAAAGGGAGAGAGAGAGAGAGAAATATCAGTGATGAGAGAGTCATTGACCGGCTGCCTCCTGCACGCCCCCTACTGGAGATTGAGCTCACAACCCAGGTGTGTGCCCTGACCATATATCAAACTGTGACCTCTTCATTCATGGGTCGATACTCAACCACTGAGCCACACTGGCCAGGCATCACTGTCATTCGTGAGTCAACAACTCTGCCTTTTTTTCATCACAACCTACAGCTAATCCATCAGGAAATGCCGTTTGACTTTAATTTCAAAATAAAAACTAAAATCCAGCCATTCCGCACTATCCTCACTATAACACCTTAGTCCAAGTCACCATCATCTTCTGCCTGGATTACTAGTACAGTCTTATGATAAGCAAAATAATGCCTCTCTCCTCAACAAGGTATCAATATCCTAATCCCCAGAATTTATGACTGTGTTTGTATATGGCAAAAGAACTTTGCAGATATGATTAAGGATTTTGAGATGGAGATATTATCTAGGATTGTCCAGGGAGGCTCAATGTGATAAAAAGGGTACTTATTAAAGCAAGGCAGGAAGGCCAGAGTCAAAGAAGATGAAGAAAGCTGAGGTCAGAGGGATGCAATTTTGGAAGGAAGCCACAGTCAAGGAGTGCAGGCAGTCTCCAGAAGCTGTATAAAACAATAGACCAGGCTCTCTCCTGGAGCATCCAGGAGAAACAGTCCTGTCAACACCCTGACTCCAGTCCAGAGAGATCCAGTTCAGATTTGTGACCTCCAGGACAGTAAGATAATAAATGTATGCTGTTTGAACCCACCACCTTTGTGGTAGTTTATTACAGCAGCAATAAGAAACTAATACTAACTCTTACTAGATTTTCTTGCTTTTATCCATGCTTCTCTACACTCTGTTCTCAACCTAACAGCCACAGTGACCCTGCCAAAACCTAAGTCATGTTGTTCTACTGATTTCCATTTCACTCAGAAGTAAAACCAAAGTCCTCACAATGACCTAAGAGGTCTCACCTGATGAATTTCCTTTTCTCTTTGACATCATATCTTAAAATTCTCACTTCCGTGATTCTGTTCCAATCATATTGGCCTCCTTCGTGTTCATCAAGATCCCTAGAAATACTCCTGCCACAAGACATTTGCAGAGGTAGCTTTCTCTAACTAGAATATCTTGTCTCCAAACACTGGCATTACTATTTCTTCTGTTTTCCTCAGGATCTTTGGTCAAATGTCATCTATATATAAAAGCTACACCAGCCACCCTATTTAATGAGGTAATCTGAACCCCTATCCCCAGTACTCCACTCGTGATCTAGTTTTCTTTTTTTAAAAGCACACACACCACCTTCTGACATACTATATGATTTACCTGCTTATTTTCTTTATTATTTATTTGCTACCCAATTCCCTTCTTAGACACACATCAACACACACACTTACACACACACACACACACACAAAGAGAGAGAAAGAGAATGAAGAATATAAGCTCCAGCCCGGCCGGGCATGGCTCAGTGGTTGAGCGCCCACCTAGGATCCAGGCGATCGGGGTTCGATTCCCGGTAGGGCACATGCCCAGGTTGCGGGCTCGATCCCCAGTCAGGGACGTTTGGGAGGCAGCCGATCAATGACTCTCTCATCATTGATGTTTCTATCTCTCTCTCTTCCTCTCTTTTCCTCTCTCTGAAATCAATAAAGATACATTAAAAAAAAAAAAAAAAAAAGAATAAATCAGAAAAAAAAAAGAAAAGAATATAAGCTCCACAAGAAAAAGGATTTGGTCTATTTCATTTCTGACATATCCTAAGTGTCTGGAATAGTACCAAGCACTTGATAGGTGCTTAGTTAATATTTGCTAAATAATTAAAAATTAAAAATTAGTGATTTTGATATACATTTAATTTTTTCAAATAAAAAGCTTTAAGCAACAAAGTAATAACTTTATTAAATAAAGAAATTATTCAAATCAGTAAGAAAAACACTAAGTATAATAAGAAAATAGCAAATTTACAATTTACAAGAGAAGATATACAACTAATTAACAAACACTTGGGCAATAATTCAAACTCTTAAAATGTTAGTAGAGTGCTTGCTTTTGCTTATTAATGTCCACATACAATAAGAAGTTATTAAGGACACTTTAAAGCCTGTGATGATTTTGAGTTTCTAACGAATGATTTAAGTTTTATATGGAAATATCGAGCCTTTTTGTGTAAGCTTTTGGCTAGTCATTGTATTGTTCTTTTCTACTTTTCAGGTTTTGTGTCTTTAAGTAAGAGTTCCAGCTACTTCTTTGATGGACTGGGATGGACTTTCACCCTGATTTTTGCTGCCCAACTTTAGATGTGATTTGTGGCCCCATTCAAGTAGTCAAACATGTGCATCATCTACCTCTGGAAAAATGAGCTCAGTTGTGCTTTTCTCCTAACTTTATTTTTTGTTTTATCTTGTTCTTTGTCATCTCTGAAGTATCATCAATACCATTGGAAGGATAATGAATACCACATAACATAACATTAATCAATACTGCCAGAATCCCATGCACTGAAGTGAGCTCTCCGGAGTTTATGACAGGTCCCCAAGCCTGAGAGATCAGTCCACACATGACCTGGTAATGAGCTCAACGACATGGGTAAAGAACCGCTCCTCTCCATTTCAGAAAATAAAAATGGGCCCTGGGCTTGTGAAGATATATTCCACTTCAGTCATTTGATTAGAATGCTAGTGTCTCTACTTTTTCCATTTTGACACTTTGTTATTAACTCCAATTACAACAAAGACCACTTTGTTCACAAGAATAAATAAACCCAGACACTTAGCCTCTCTACTCTGGGGTCAAGTAATCTAGGACCGCTGACTATATCCATTCACTCCCATCGTAAGCCAGAGCCATCACAACCTCCTCTTTGGGCTCAGGAATAAGAAGGTCCGACTGCTTATTCAACCAATATTTATTGAAGGCAACTAAGTGCTCCAAACCTGATGATGCCAAGAAAAAGAAGAAACAGTCCCCATGTTTAAGAGTGTAGACTGCAGTAGGTAAGATCAAGAAGCTACCAGGCAGTTTATAGGTCAGCATTAAAAATAGAGAGATAGAAGCTTATGTGCCCTGGATACTATGGAGCAAAAGAAAGGACAATTATTCCATGTGGAGGGACAGAGCATGGGAACAAAGAAAAAGTAGGAATTAAATCTTTCAGGGCAACCCAAATCTTGGCAATGAGGGATAAAAGGAAAGGAGATGAAAAGGGAAAGGTGTTTAAGGAGTCTGAGCAAAAGCTGGGAGTGGGAGAAAACGTGGAAGCAGACACATTCAGGGAGCTGTAATTTGGTATGGCTGATGTGCAGGGCAAAGAAAAAAGGTGGAAGAAGATGGGTCCAGGTATCTAAGCAGATACCACAATATGGAGGCATGTATACCATACTAAGTGTTTGGTTTTTATCAGGAAGGCACTAACTTTTTTCTTTAATTTTTGTATGTCACTGAGTTTCCCCCCTTGTTTATATCATATTAGACATGTGGAGATTGGTATATATACAGAGATTGGTTGGTTCAATACAGAAATTTAATGTCCAAACAGAATTTAATATTGTCCTTTCCAACCTTGAAGTATTTATTCCATTTATTCAATCATTCTTCAAAAATAGCTGCTTTGCTAACACATATTTGCTAATTACAGTAGTTGTAGATAAATAATGCTTTGACTTGATGATGTGTAAATGTTCAAATTTTCTCCGTGCTCTTTGGCATTATTTAGGTCAATAGTTGCTTTATTATTTCTCATTGTTTAGATTTATAGGCTTTAGTTTTCTTCTAGATAGATTTAAAATCTGAAGATAGATTTAAAAATGAGTTCATCCTAAGAAAGCATTTTAATCGACATTAAAATTTATGTCCTACTCCACTTATTAGAAGATATTTTTTAATGTGGGTTTTCCTTTCTTCTAGCTAAACTCTATTTCTATGAGAAATGGGAGAGGTTTCCTATTATTTATCTTTTTATTATTGCTTTATTTTTTGCCTAGCAATCATTCATCCAAATCCTTCATTGACCACTGAATCTGGTATAACAATGCACTGAGCTAAAGGTTAGCCCCTTTTGACTCCAATCTTATCTCTGCAAATAACTAGCTATTTGATCCTGAGCAACTTACCGTTCTCCTCATCTGCAAAATGAGAGGGTTAGATGGGATCAGCTGAAAATGCCCTTCAGGCTGAGAGATTTTATTCCCGTGACTAAGCATTAATATACGTAATAAACTTTACTTTGGTTATTGTTCTGCTTATTTCACCTGTACATTTCTTCACTCATAAATCTGTGTACTTGATTTGTGAGCTCTTCTGTCTATAGACTGGTGCTGCCAGAGGGGCCAGAACTGAGTCATCTATTTACTTAGGTGACTATCAGAGGTACTGCTGAAGCACCTCAGCCTGTAGGAGTTACTCAGTGACCCTTTGTCATGACAAAGGCATCGTAGAAGTTATTTGTGCTTTTGTGTCCCTTGCTATGTGCTTTAGATGTTACTTTTTTAAAATTTCAAAATAAGTAGCCTGGTTTCATTGTTATTATAAAGCCTATAAGAGAATATTCAGTTTCTAAAAGTCATACAATCCTGTTGTTTCTGTACCACTGGCTCTCAAATATTCAGGAAAGGTTGGCCCACCTTGACCCAGGGTTAAACTAGCTTGGCCTACTGCTATGACCCAAATGGTGTGGCTTTAGAGAATGAAACCTGTGGTACTGTTGGGCTAAGTCATATAGAAGTGCAAAAACAAAACATACTGTGCAATCCAAACTACCAACATTGTGGACTTTAGATGACATCCTCATTAGATCCCCTCACCTTTTCTCCCTTCAGTCTGCTTCCCTCTCTCCTTGTCTGCTAATTTTGGTCTATCTAGTTCAGGAACTCCTGAGGCAGCAGCTTCTCCTTGTTATTGCTTGGGGTAGTTTCACTATTATGGAATCAAAGTTTATTGTCTTTGTACCAAAACTTGTTTTGCACTTCCTCATTATCAAACCCTATTCCTCTTTACTATCACCCTGAATCTCTGCCTGCACTCCTTTGGTGGGACCTGAATATATTTCAAAGAATTGCTTTGCCTTAAAGCCAGTTCCTTGCAGAGGATCTGATAGATTGGGGTACAACCACCTCAGAGGAGAGTCCAGTGGGGGCAGTCTCAGGGGACTCATGGGAGAAAGCGGCATTCTGAAAATAGAGCATTTCTATTACAAGAAAAAGAATCATCCCCAAAGTCATAAAGTGAGTGAATTTTGGCTTCAAGACAATTTTATCTGCATCTGGACCTGGAGATCTTTCTTCATGGCCCCACTCAAGTGAGACCAAGCAAATATCTTGGTCAATTTAAAAAATGAATAGTCCCATGAATCTGTGCATAAGGCATCCAGTAATGTTCCTTAATGTACAGATTAGATCTTCTGGAACAAAATTAGGAACACATGGCTGGATAATGTAAATATCCTCCTGAGTTCAATCAGAAGACCAGGAAGGCAAGAAGTGAGCTACCTCACAAATATCCATCTGGTTGGGAGTGGAATTAGACACTCATTTATTTAAGGTCTTTATTTATAGGACCAGAAGGTAGATGGGAGAATTGTGGCTAATGCAGATTACTGAGGTTAAGCAGGAGAAGTGTCCAAAATGAGTCATTACAACCAGGTACCCAAAGAGATTGCCTCCCAAGTTATAGAATCTGTATATTATTTTGGCAAATGGAAGGTAGTATGGATAAAACAAAGGAGACTAAGTGGACACCTGAGGTTGAGTTTAATGTGTTCATTTGACACATTGACCTGGATGAGTAGAGTCCATTTATAACCATGTTATAGATTAGAACAGGACAGGCTAGAAATTATGGGGTCAATGAACATCACAGCAGTAGTAGGCTTTGGAAGTATTTTAGTTATTATACCCAAGATCCTGAAATGATCTAATTCTGTCCTGTTGTTCAGCATACCCATCACCATGAGTTTAAGAAGGGAGAAATCAGTGTTGCTTTCTTAGCTGCACCAGTTCGCAAGGACTTGAGCCCAATTCAGAGTACTATTCACACCTGAGCTGGAGCATGAGGGCTTAAATGCCCAACACTATCCTCAATCCTAATCTAGATTTTGTCTTAACCATATCAGTCTGACTTATTGAATGAAGAAAGACAGTCAGAAGAGGACAAGGGGTAGACTATATAGGACAGGGCAACAGAACAGACTATATGGCTCTTTGTGCCTACCGACCCACATGTGTGTAGTTCACACTATGCTGTGCTGTCCAGATCTCCCTTAGAAACTGAAGGATCTGTACCCCAACTGCTGAGAGTGCTACCAACTGGCATCCCTTAGCTATCAGTCCTCTCCAGGAATTCCCCTGGGCTGATGAGAGTTGCCTGGCCAATGACCATGACTATTCCCTAGGGAATGCCTGTCCCTAATGTCTGGTTCTTGTGGGACTACAAAGGTCCTCCCCTTGTCCCAACTCTGAAGAGCTCTTTCGGCCTCAGAGTTCCTTATGGGCTTCACGGAGGATTTTGTCGTAACTGTATCATGACTCAGTGTTACCCTGCCCAGGTTAGAGTCCTTTCTTTCCTTATAAGTGTTAATCACAAGAACACTTTTTAATGAAACTTTTGCATTTTAAATGACATTTCAGTGTCTACATTTCAGAAAACCCATCCTGAAACAAGGACAAAAGAAATGAAAAAGCCCAAAAAAGTAGAAAAAAAGATTACCTGCTCAGGCATCCCTGAGAGGCTAAGCTTTAAGCACAGCACCTTACCTCTCCACACTAACTAGTGGACATCTCCATGTATAAACACTAGGAGCATCTCAGACGCTCACTATATGCATCAGGCCACCCTTGGCTAGGCCCAGGCCCATAGCCAGTATTCCACATCAGGCAAAAACCACTCAGCTATGTGTAATTGCAACATAGATGTGCAGGGGAGTTTAATACCCCCAGCAGCCACCTGCCACAGTAGATGTGTTGATAGGTAGATGGTCTAGCCTTTTCACCCTCTGATGGGACAATTCTGAGGCAATCTCACTTCCAGTAATAGAATAGCAAATCCAACAGGACTGAACCCTTGCCTTGACATATTAGTGTACTAAGTTAGCCATAACAAAAATCTACAGATTGGATGCCTTAAACAAGAGAAATTTTCTTTCTCACAGTCTGGAGGCTAGGGGTTCAAGGTGAAGGTGTTATCAGCCTTCTTTTCTTCTGAGGCTTCTCTCCTTGGCTTGCAGAGAGCCACCTCCTCTGAGTCCTCACATGGTTTTTGCTCTGTACACACACAGCTCTGTGTCTTCATCTCCTCTTCTTATAAGGATATTAGTCATATTGGATTAAGGCCCACCTATATGACCTTATTTTATCTTAATTACTTCTTTAAAGATTCTAATTTCAAATACAGTCGCATTCTGAGGTACTGGGAGTTAGGATTTCTACATATGTATTTGGAGGTAGGGGACACAATTCAGCCCATAACACCCCAGTAATTAAATGTATGCTGTATCAGCATTTTCCCTTTCCATGTCTCACTTTTCCCTTCCCACATTTCTGCTTCTGTAGATCATCTCTCAAATAAACTAAGAAACCTCATCTTTTTTTCCAAAGTCAGTTTTCACAGGAACCCAATTAACTATCTTAAACTCTGACCACCAAATTAGCAGGTCCTTGGGGAAGTTAGCAGAAGGTTGGACATAGACAGGTCTTGCCTGGGAAATATATAAATTTCCTCTATCAACAGCATGCCATCAATTCTGCCTATCCCTTCAAGTCAAATTTCCTAAGCGCTTTAAACTAAAGATGAGAAGTTGAGAGAATCAGGTAAGGTAAAAGCACACACACAAATCCACCAGCCTGCCTCAACCTTGTCAGCAGAATTAAGTTGCTGTAGAAGGTAAAGTCATTTAAGTGCCTTAGCAAGAGAAGTGAGTGTGTGTCTAGCAGGGTTTGGCTGTGATACTCCCACGTGGGACAGAGAAAAGTGGCTGCGACAATATAGAGCAGAGAGCCATCCAGGCAATTTATGTGAATTTTCCCAAAAGAGAAAGGTAGGATTAATCACCTGTTGGGTCCAGAATATTTTTCACTGAATTTTTCTCATTTGAATTTTGAAATGACAGATATATTCAGGCAAAATGTTATGAATTTTTTTTCATCACATTTTTTGTCCTACCAGGAATTTCTATTTTCTTTATTTGAATCCTAAAAGCTCTTGGCCTAAAGGTGACCACCTTAACTCTAAAAAGCTTACCTAAGCTGATTTTTTTTTAAAGAATCTGCTGATCGCTATAAATGACCTATGGGTATACATCAGTTAATGAAGATTGAAGCAAACAACCCAAAAGCTAAATGACCACAACAGTTGCATTTCATGGTACATGAACCTAATATGCTCCATTTTGGCAAAGGATTTAAAAAGAAAAGCTATGACTTAATGAGTTTCTCCTCTGTATCAGTCTCATTACATAATTATCACATTCAATATCTCTAAAACCTTGAAACATGGATATTATTATTTATTCTCCATGTGTTTAACATGAAGAGAAGGATTTAGAAAATATCACTCATCTCATAAATGACATAAATAAAATTTGAACCCAAACTTGATTCTTAATCTTTTTACTTCCAGTGGTTTTCAATCAGGAATGACTGTTCAACTTAACTGGAAAACTTTTAACAGTTATAGGTGCCACCATAAGCAAAACAACAACAACAAAAAAAAACAACACACTTTGATATGAGTCAGAGGCCTAAATATAAAAGACAAAAATAATCAAGCTTTTAAAAGAAGACACAGAAGACTATAACCATGACCATTAGATAGGCAGATTTCATAAGCAAGATTCAAAATATATGGGCCAATAAAGAAAGAAATAACAAATTGAATTTATTAAAATTAAGATCTGCTCATCACAAGGCACTATGAAGACAGTGAAAATGTAAAGTACAAACTAGAAAAAGATATCACCAACACACACATCAAAAAAAAAAGAGTTGGATCTAGACAATAAGCATTTGGAAAGATGTTCATATTTAAGCATCAGAGAAAAGCACCTACTTGAATAACTAAAATTGAAAAATCTGACAAATACTAAGGGTTGGTGATACTATAGAAAAATAGGAATTCTCTTGCAGTGCTGGTGAAATTGTTAAATGCAAGAATCACCTTGAAAACCTCTTCTTCAATATCTTTGAAAGTTAAACATGAATATACCCTAATGATACAGCACCCTCAAGATGCAGAATTTACAATTCCATCTGTGGATATATACCCAACGGATATAAGTGTTATGTCCATCAAAAAACATACAGAAGAATGCTCATAGCCACTTCATCCCTAATAACTAAAAACTGTAAATAACTAAAGTGTCCATCAAAGGTAGAATGGATCAACAAACTTCGACACATTCATGCAATGGAATACTGCATAGCAATGCAAAAGAACAAAGTCCTCATACATTAAACAACATGGGTGAATCTCAGATATAATGTTGAGTGAAAGAAGTAAGATACAAAAGAATACTCTCTATATGAATCTATTTATATAACATTCAAAATAATCTATGGGCCCAGCCGGGCGTGGCACAGTGGTTGAGCGTCAACCTGGGATCCAGGCGATCAGGGTTCGGTTCCTGGTCAGGGCACATGCCCGGTTGCGGGCTTGATCAATGACTCTGTCATCATTGATGTTTCTATCTCTCTCTCTACCTCTCCTTTCCTCTCTCTGAAATCAATAAAGATATATTTAAAAAAAAAAAATCTATGGTGAAAGAGTTAAGTTATCTTTGGAGGGGGTGGATTGACTGACTGAGAAGAATCATAAATGAGTTTTTTCTGGGCTCATGAAATCTTGATTTTATCTTAATTTTAGCAGTGGTTACATGTGTATGCATATGTATTATGCATATGTATATATTTATATATACCTATGTGTGTGTATAAAAAATCATGATGTTCACACTTAACATTTACATTCTTTACTCTGTGTGTGTGTATATATATATTATATTTCAATTTTTTTAAAAAGTATAGTGGCTGGACTTCTTGTCTAGACCAACAGAATCAGAAGCAGAGCTGAGAGGGAGGCAATACACAAGTATATGTGTTTTCAAAAAGCTTTCCAGGTTATTCAGGTGATTCTGATACATGTCCTTCCTTGTTTACAAATCACTTTATCCCTAGACTCAGGTAACTCAAGCACTGTGCAAAGAGTCAGCCCTCATGGGAGCAAGTTCTGACTCTGCAAGTAACAAGCTGAGTAACCTTGAGAATGCAACCATGAAAAGAAGGGTCTGGACAACATGAGCTCTCAGGTCCCTTCCCACACTAACCTAGTAAATTCTATGACATAAATCCATACCAGTTGGCCAACACACACAAATAGTCCCAGTATTAAAACTTCAGGGAAGTAGGTGGTTGAATAACATGATATAACTTCAATTATGACTGCCTAAAAGTTTTTTTCACTCTAAGTATATTTTACATACTATCTTAAGACATTCAATCTTCTATATTATGCTTAGGTGCTGGTTGAACTGCAAATTTTTAAAAGATAGCAACACATTAAGCTATTATCAGTCATTAATACTTCATTATGGATGTGACAATAAATCATTTTCAATTTGATAGTTACCTAAAATTCTACCCTCTAAGAACAGGATGTAGAATTAAAGGCAGTTTCCTGTATAGTGGGAAGAACATAGAACAAAGAAACAGGAATCTGCTTTCTACTCACACTTATGCTACTAATTAACTGTGTACCTCTGGATAGGTCCTTTCCTGCCCCTAGACTTCAGTCTGTCCATCAGTAAAATGTGAGCATTGGAATACATAATCTCTCAGTGCCATGAGGACTACGCAATTCTATGACTCTTCTTAGGTCCTGATATAGGAAAAATTAAAGGTAATCTTGAGCTCTGAATGAAGATACTGGTTTCCTATCACTTTTAAGGAGAGAGACATAAAAACTAAGGACAGTAGCAGGAAACCAATGAAAAACACTGAGATCAGAGTGTTTTGTTTTTACGTCCGGTTTAAGACCTTAGGTGAAAGCAGTGGCAAACACAGAGTACTGGCTGCCTGGTGGGAGATGGGGGGCAGGGAGAAAGAGGAATACACTGGCTTTTTCCTTAGGACAATTCATGCAGGATGTACTTATAAACCAGAATCAGCCGGCCAACTTCCAGAAGCAGAGTGTCCTGAAGGGCAGCACTCCTCTATTCTCTGCCCCTCACCCACAGGCTTTGCTCATCCCCTCAAAGAGGTGCCGGGGCCTGGGACTGGCAGGGAGAAACCAGCCATTTCCAGTGGTAAGACAACTCAAATGAAGGGAATCAAATAGCCACCTAGAGGTAAGTGCTGGAGGGGGAAATTCAGGGAGAACAAGGGGGGGGGGGTTCTAGGGACCCTCCTTTCCGAGGCAAGGAAAATGGAACTCAGTCACTGGAGAGCCGTTGGACTATGAAGGCGATGAACTTCGAATCTGATTAGCACAATCATCCCGGCTCTCCTAATGAGACTGGAGAGGGCCAATTGTGTAATAATGAGGCTCACTCAGAGTGAGGAGTGTTTGAACTTTGACTTCCTTCCTCCAAATAGACGGTCTCAGGGCAGGGCTGGGATGTCTGGTTTTGATAACTGGAAGATTTATAGAGAACACACTGTCTTTCACACTGTGCCTTTCAGTCTTAGGAAATCAGTCACTGCTTCCTTTTTCATGCCTCTTCCCGGAGTAAATCGTGCTCACCCAGGAGTCATTGGGCCAGGAAATACAATTATGTGAACCCATGTTTCCTAGGAACTGAACAGATACCTACAATTTCAGGCAGGCCAGGAAATAGCCACTCATCTAATAATGCTAGCAGGTTGCTACTGATCTTAGCAGGATAGGAGGCTCACCTGTGTGGGGGTGGGGGTGGGGGTAGGAGTCTCCTGCCTCATCCTCATTTGCTTTCAGTAGCTCCTTTCCCTGCCTCCTCCCTCCCTCTTTCACCCTCAGCTCTCCTCCTTTTCTTCCTAAGCTCTAGTTCTGCCCCCACCCTTCCTTTAAAGAAATATTTAGCTTATATTTGTAATGAGTTTCAGGAAGCTCACTGGGACCCTGCCTGAGCATTGACTGTAATTTAGGGTGAGTTATGTTTCAATTACCTCTATGTTATAGCATACTGGTGAGGGCAGGCATTATGTCATGTCAGGGATACAGGCGAGAGAAAATACGGACGCCCCCATTACAGGCGGTGATGGAGCAGTTTTAATAATATTGGGGGGAAAATGGAACATAAATGCCTTTCCAGCTGCACCATTACTGCACATTAGCAACACCACGTGGCCAAAGTGAGCGGGGGGAGGCCACAGGGAAGAAGGGGTTACAGGTACGGTGGTAATTGGAGGTTTTCCTCTGCATTTAGAAAGAGGCAAAAAGTCCTATAAAAACCTCAGAAATGTTTGTTTTCTTCCTGTGAATGACGATCTTACCAGTGACATAAAACACTAACTTTTCAATAATAAAAAAATTATAATTTCTAGTGAGTTTTCCCATTTCATGCAAGAAGGATAACTTACGTGTGCTTTCACTCTTCCCTCCCGTCCCCTTTCCCTCATTTTCTCAGCCTCTTTATTTTCTTGGCACAAATAGCAGTCATTGCTCAGAGAAGGTGTGGGGATTAGGCTGCTTTGTAACTCAAACCTTTTATTCAGGTTGCCCTTGTGTAGTAAAGAGAAAAATATGTATTGGCGAAATGGCCTTGTTATGAATGTTTCCTGTAGTGAATGGAAGGGTGGCTCCCTCATACACAAACCTTTCCAGGCCTTGACTCTATTCATCACTTACAATGGAATTTTGCAAATGCTAATTTCCACCTTTTACTTTTTCAAATGGGGTGGGAGAGCATAAGTAGATATTTTTTCTGGCATGATTGGGTCCTTTAAAAAGAGGAAGTAACAATAAATGAGCCTGCACAGCCCGATGATGATCTGTGCTTTGAGGATTGGTGTTTTGCAGGTGTTGAGCTTGATGAAATACAGTAGGAAAGATGAGAATGTAGATGGCATTGGTGGGTTGCTGCTTCCAACAGCTGTTTAACTTTGTTCAGTGAAAACAAATACAGTCAATCAGAACCGCCTCTTATTTAACCAAAGAGGAATGGGTTCAGTAACTAAAATAAATAGTATTTATGGTTGGTCTAACTTTCCTCTAATCAAAATGACAGTGTAAGCCTAAAATAAAGAGGAAAACAATGAGACATAGCAACACGCACAGAAAACACACTGGGAAATACAGGAAATTTAAAACCAACTGGGGTTGGGGAAAATACATGCTAAAGAAAGATCATTATGTGCTTAATAATCTTTACTTCCTAGATGTAATTCAAACTTGCTGGAGAAAATTTGAAAAATTTCACATAAATATGAAAAAGCATTTCAGTTATTATTTTGATCTTCTTTTTATGATTCTAATGTTTCAACAAAATCGTTCATTTTTTCATTCACTAAACAATTCTTCAATGAGCATCTACTATGCAATAAGCACTGTTTTGCTCAATATGAAATGAAGACATCTAGTGAACAAAATAGGTGTGTTGAATACACTCCAGGAATTTATGTCTTATTGGCAGTGTTAAGAATAAGGCTGCAGGTCCATAATGGAGTTGCTTATGCAAAACCCTACATCATCAGAGACTTAACTGAATTAAAGTTTCAGCTCTGAGAAATAGAATCTTAAGCCAGTCAATCAGGGATCCCCTGACCAGTACTACTTAGATCATCTGCCTGATACATCCGTGCTATTGCCTAAAGGAAAGTAACTTCGCAATAACCAACCCTCATTTTTGTCTGTATAATTTTCTTGTTCCACTCACTTCTGCCTATAAAAGTCTTTCATATCTTATGGCTCCTTAGTTCCTTTTGTTACCAGATAGGAGAGGTCCTTGTCCCCAGCTGTTGCTCATGGAGGTGGATTTCTTGCGATATCCAGAGAAAAAGAATTTTCTGAGACTCACATGGGAGGATGAGATCCCATAGAAAGCTTTATTTCCATGGAATTACACCCCTGTGTTCCCAAAGTCCCATTTCCCTTAATCCAGTCACAGAACAAGTGTAGCTGGGCTTCAGTAGAGCTAAAATCAGAGCCAGTGTCCAGAGTTTCCTTTCCAAGTCAGGGCATAGTCCAATTCAGCATCAGACTAGCTTAGCTTGTGTTTCCTGTTGCAGTCCATTAGTCTATTATGTGTGGGGTCGGCATGGCCATGGACCATTCGGGTCAATGCAAGAGAGACAAAACAGCAGGAGAGTGAACTCCTTTGTTTAGGGGCTTATGTATTTCCATATTTTCATGGGCTTGTATTGGCTCCACCCATTCTGCCAATTCATAGTTCCCCAGGCTTGACTGACAGACAAGTATCTTCCCTAGTCACCCCAACTTTACTGCACATGCATCTATCTCCCCTTTGTTGGGCCCCTTCCCCCAGTCATTCTGCAGGGAATGGGCCGGTGGTTCCCTGGTGAGTGTGAAATTGATGCTTCCTGGTGAAGCTTCCCAAATGACATGCTTATAATGTCTGGCTTTCCCTTTGCTCCTTTCTTATTATTAACAACTAGCTAATTGCCACAGTATCATTTTCTGTGCTAGACTGAATGCTGCCCAATTCAAATCAATTTTTGCTCAAATAAATTTAAAGCTTTTAATATGCCTCAGTTTATCTTTTAACAGCAGAAATAGACAAAAAAATCAAATACTCAGTTTGTGATGCATTCAAGGAAGCAGCATGCTGTGTAAGAGAACACTAAAAGTCTTCAGAGAAATCAGAATTGTTATTGGGTACATGATTTTTGCATCCTGCTTTATTTACTTAACAAAGTGCTGTGAATGCTCTTATATCACTAAACACTCTTTGAAAACATTTTTAATGGCTGGACAGTTTGTCTTAAACAAACCTTAATTTATCTATTGATCTCTTCTTGTGTTTTTTTTCATGACTTTTATGCTAAGACAAATGTTTTGCCTGAAAATCTGTAAAATAGTCACCTATGTTTTCTTCTGTTTTTGTTAGATTTGTTATATTTAATTTTTTAAGTTAATATGAAAAATATTTGATGTAAATAGAAAATATAAATTAATCTTTCCACATAAAAAAATAAACAATTCCTGAATCAAACATAGCTTCTTAATTATTTTATGATGTACTATTTGTCACATATGAAGTATTTAAATATATTAGAGTTTATTCCAGGATTACAAATTCTATTGATATGTCTGTAGATATTTACATCAAAGGATTTAAAATTTCTTTAGCTATAAAATCAATTTTAATATCCAGCTGATTCTCATTATTTGTAGTGACATGTATAAAGTTGCTGTGAACACTGAATTAGATAATTCTGAACCATTGTTTTTAGGGGAAATACAGAGTTAGGTATCTATATCTTCTCTTTCTTCCAGCTTTTCTTAGCTATATTCCTATCAGTTTGTTTTCCAGATTAATTTTAGAACTATTTTTTTCAGCACCAGCTACAAAAAATAAAAAAGTAGGGTTAATGCTCATTAATCACAGATTTCATATTTACAAATTCACCTATTCACTAAAATTTATTTGTAACCCCCAAATCAATTCTCAGGGCACTTTCATGGTTATTTACAGATATAAGCAGAGCAGCAAAAAATACATGAGTTGCCCGACATGCATTCCAAGCTGAGGGTGGAAGAGACAATGCTCTACCTTCCTGGTCAGCTCTCATACTGTAAATAAGTATCCTTTCTGTGATGTATTTTGTGCCATGTTTTTCACATTTCTGAGCTTTTTGCAGGTATTTCATTGTTTAAAATGGCCTCCAAGTGTAGTGTTAAGTGCTATCCACATCATTAAAGTCATGATGTGCTTTACAGAGGAAATTCACGTGTTAGATAAGCTTGGGTTAAGCATGAGTGATGGTGCTGTTGGCCATGAGTCCAATGTTAATGAATCAACAATATATATTAAATAAGGAGTCTTTAACAGAACCACACATAAAACAAAGTCATTTATTGTTTATTTAGTGAAAACATTGTGACCAGAGGCTCTCAGGAACCTAACTCTGTATTTCCCCTAGGAGCAATGGTCCAAAATTATCTAAGTCAGTGTTCACAGCAACTTCATATATTCTACTATAAATAATAAGAATCAGCTGTATTCTTATAGATATTGCTTTAAATAAGTGCATTAACTTGAGAAGGATTCACTTCTTTAACATAATGAGCTCTCATATAGAAATATGCTATGTTTCATAATTTCCATCATAATGCCCTATTCCTTTTATTATGCTCATTGCCAGACATTTTCTTATTTGTTATTGTAAATGACATTTTTTTAAATTATGTCTTCTAATGAATTGTTCTTGGTTTACAGAAGAGTTACTGGTTTTCATAAAATTATTTTGTATCCAGTAACTTTGCAAAACTCTTATTAATTATCACAATTATAAGTAGATATTTTTCCTCAGAATAAAATATGATATGATACAAAAAATTACTAATTAGAATTCTTATCCCAAAAGTTTTCCCCCTTGTTCCTGGTTTTTCATCTTGTTTTATTGGAAAAAATCTTTAAAGCAAGAAACTTCCTCTCATTCTTAATTAAAAAGGACTTTTTCTACTGTTTTGCCAAAGTATAAAGTTGGATCTTGTCTAACATGGTAAAAAATGTTTTCTAAGAGTTGTGATGGAATGGGTATTGAATATGATCAGAAGCCTATTTAATTTTTCTTGAAGTAATCATTTCCCCCCTTTGGTCTCAATCTAATTAATTTATCTCTTAATATTAATTCACCATTACATTCTAAATATAAATCTTACATTGTATTTATAGGTTACATTTAAGGTGTGTTTGTATTCAACTTACTGATAGGTTATTTAAGTTTTGCTTCTATTTAATGAGATTTTTACTTAAAGATAAAAATACAGGTAGCTATGGGGTTTGGATTTTTTTTCTGTCATTGTCAGGTTTTGCTATCTGAATCTGATATGTTATTACATGAAATCAGTAACATTATATCATTTTTAAAATTTATTATCTAAATCTTTGAAAAAACTGACACATATATAAACATTAAAAGTTAAAATTTTAAACATTGAAAGTTAAGATATATTTCTGTGGTACATTTTCAATTTTCCTAATTCTTAATGGGTCCAGGCTTTCTCCTAGGCAATTGTGATAACTAATATTTTTGGAAAATTGTTCATTGCATTTATATTTTTAAAAATTTATTAACATTGTGCTATGGTCTGAATAAGTACCCTCAGAAGTAATATATTGAAAACCTAATGCCCAAGGTGGTGGTAGTAGGAAGTAAGGTCTTCATGAGGCGATCAGGACATGAGAGCAGAGCCCTCATGCATTGTATAGTGCCCTTTGAAACAGACCCCAGAGAGACCTCTCACCCTTTTGCCAGATGAGGCCACAATGAAGAGCTGGCAGCCTTCACCAGGACCCACCCATGCTGGCACCCTGATGAGGACCTCCAGCCTCCAGAACTATGAGAAATAAATGTCTGTTGTTTATAAGCCTCTCACTCTGTGGTATTTGTTATAGTGGCCTGAGTCGACTAAGACATAAAGTATTATTTGCTAATGTTTAAGATTCCCTTCTCTTTTTAAAATTCCTTTCTCATGTCTATTTTTTGTATTTATTTCACTTTTGTTCTTTTTATTAACTTGGTTTGCCAGAGCATGTCTATTTTTTGTTTGTTCTCAAATTGACCACCTTCATTTAGGGAGAAGACTCGAGAACTCTTCTGAGGATGTTAAGGACATTCTTTGGTGAAGGAGTGGCGGTGGCTGGGGATGGAGCTCGTGCGCAGCGCAGTGTTAAGGGAACGGAGATGGCACTGAGTCAGGGAGGCTGGCACAGAAGCAACAGAGAGATGAAGCATCGCATGCGGTTGTGAAATAGCTGCGGGCATCTGTAATGGTGATAAATGGTGTGCCGCTTTAAAATTTTGAGCAAGATGTAGAACCAACATTATGCAGTTTTTAAATGATTCTAGGAGGAATTCATGAAATGCTTAGAGATCAAGATAAGAAGGCTTTCCAGGAGACTATTAAAATCCTGGCCAAAGGAATGAGTAGGAAGAAACAGATAAAAGATTCCATGGCTTGGGTGGAAATGCACTGCTTATCCAAAACGGAGACATTTATCTGCCAAGTATGAAAGTATTTATGGGGATGTAAGGACGGCATATTAGGAAGTGTTCCTGTCCCCAAAACCTGGAATATTCTTCTTTGGGTGTCTAAAGTATGAAAAGTTGGTACTGAACAACTTCTCAGGCAAAACTTTGGGAAGTGTCCTAAACATGTGGGACATGGAAGAGAGAGAGAGAGAAATTTACCCAAGTTTTATATAGCAATGAAGAAGGAAATTGGGAAAGGTTGAAAGGTTAATGGGGGAAAAAAAATGAAGTACTTTTCTGATTAGGAATAGGAATCTGCATGTAATTCCATGTTGAGTTGCCCCAAGGAGATTAGCAAACAGAAGTAGGGGTGGAGGGAGATATGAAGTTGAGAACTAGAAAATAAAATAATAATAGTTTTAGTAAGAATAATGTTGCCTATTATTATTCCATAGCTATCATTTTCGAGTGATTATTATGTTACAGATGAAGTACTATTTTACATGCCTTATTTAGGGTCAATGATACACTTTAGAAAAGGAAACTGAAACATAAAGAGTTAAAATAACTTGTTCTAGCCTGGCTGGTGTTGCTCAGTGGTTGAGCATCCACCCATGAACCAAGAGGTTTGATTCCTGGTCAGGGTACACTCTCAGGTTGCCGGCTCAGTCCTCAGTAGGGGACGTGCAGGGGGCAGCCGATTGATATTTCTCTCTCATTGATATTTCTATGTCTCTATCCCTCTCCCTTCCTTTCTCTCTAAAAAATCAATAAAAACATATTCTAAAAATATAACTTATTCTAGTCTGCGCAGATTATGACTGGAAGAACTAGTATCCAAACCCAGGACTTCCAGCTCCAGATTCTGAGTTCTTAATCACCATATTATATGGAGTCATTTTTATCCAGGCAGCAATTTAGACCAGGAAAGAGGAAACAGAAAAACCATCTTAGGAAGATAAAAGATAGCAGGACTGAGATCTCAAGCAGCATTTATGAGCGGAAGAGAAAGAAGAGCTGCCAAATAGTCTTTTTACAGCTACAAATGAATGAAGCACAGACAAGGCTTAGAAATGAGTCTCCTCAGCTTTATCATTTAAAGAGAGTGGCACTCAGTATCCATCCAATCAGATTAAAAATAAAAATAAATACTATATTTATTTACATTTATAGGATCAAGTACCTGACATAAAAAGAATAGCCCATCTATACGTTCATTGATTGAGCAGATATTTAAGCCCTTACTATTGGCCGGACCCAATTCCAGGAGTTGAGGTTTTAATAGCCGCTGTGAAGAGATGTGATGCCCTCTTATAGATTGCAGAATAGTGGAAGAGTAAGACGTCAGTCAATCACCACACAAATAAGTGTATAATTAGCAACTGGTTGAAGTGAAACGAAAGAGCAGGACAGCCTTATAAAAGGGGGCTCATGACTTAGTCTAGCAAGTCAGAGAAGTGTATCCAGAGGAAGTGTCATGCGGGCCAAGAGTAGGACTTTCTAGGGGAAACGCAGAGGATGGATGTGCTGCGCTGTGGACTCTGAACATGCATAAGTCCCAGGGCGGAGGCGGCACCGCATGTTTCAGGGAGAGAAAGGAGGCCGTGCAGCTGGAGCCCAGAGTAACGGGGAGAGCACATGGGGCTAAAACGGTAGTTCCCACGGGACCTTGAAGGCCGTGTGAAGGAGATTGCTTTTTATTTTGAGAGCAAGGAGACATGTTTAGAGAGTTTCTATCAGAACAATCTGGGTTCAGATTGAGTATTAAAAAGAGCTGTGTTGCTTCAGTGTGGAGCCAGGACAGATGGAGGGCCCAAGCGGGTGCAGGAGTCCCAGGAAAAGCTGCTGTGCAGCGCAGGTGAGATGCCGGCAGCTTGGACAACAGGGTGACGATGTCGGTGGGGAGGGGCGAAATGACAGATTGCAGAGACGATGAGAAGAGAAATTCAGCAGAACTGGGTGATAGTTCAGCTAAAACAGTGAGGTGGGAAAAAAGGAAAATGTCAGTCTAGTCTGATGCCTTGTAAAATTGGATAGGTGACGGCCCCATTCATCAAGATGAAAATATTTTACTGGATACCTACTGTGAGCTAAGACTCTAAGTGTTTCTGTTTGTTGTTGTTGTTTTCTAACTCAGGAGTCCAGAACAGTACTAAATTCCACAAATTATCATGTTAGAAACATGATACCATTTAAGCTTCACCATGCCATCACCCTCCCCATGGCCCCCTCCCCCCCAAAAAAATCACAGTGAAGTAGGCAATATTATCGTCCACATTTTGTGGAGGAGGAACTAAAACTGCGAGATAAAGTAACTTGCTCAAGTCACACAGCTTGTAGATAATGGAGGTTTATCTTACTTCAGAGAATTTGGTCTTAAGGACTATACTCAATACCTGCGAGTTGATTGGTTAAAATTAAATATGAGTTGATTGGCTAAAATTTGGCCTGAGACAGAGATGTCAAGGAGAAGAAAATTGCAGTTATGTAGGAGATAGGAATGGGGTAAATTTGACCACAAAGAAGTAGACTGAAAATTATAGACCAAAAATAAGTGAATAGGTATTTTTATATAAAACATATTTTTTAAATGTTTTACTCTTAAACTAATCTATTGTCAACTTTTACAGTAAATTTTGGAAAATTTTACATGGTTTTAAATAAATACCTCAGAATTCAAACTTTGGGTGATTGATTCATTTCCTAATGTCTCATTTGAAAGAATTTCTTGATATCAAAATAAGAATGTTTTGAAACACATAGAGAAAAAAATAAAACTCTTGTGCTTCCAGCAGACATTTTTCAAAGCCTGTTTCACTTAAAAATTGTGTCTAGATGTTTATGTGCTTATTTCCTCCCTGGGTATTCCTGCCCCTTTCTCCTCTTGCTGATTTCAGCCGGAGCCTGTATTCCCAGGAGTGCGCCCCGGGTAAACCATCTGAAAGCCTGCTGTGACGTCCATAATTACCCAGCAAATAGGCGAGATCTAGGGCCTTTCCCCGCTGTTTTTCCCCTTCTCTCATGAGAAAATCAAGCCCTGTCTGTGCTGGTTCACTTCTCCCTAGTCTAAGGCAGGACACAGCAAGGCAATACATTTTCATCATGGCTCAAGCACGATTGTGCTCTAGAGAATTGGGGTTTAATGTAATTTATGAGGAGCCGCTTTCAAGGGAGATCATGGAACCTCTGGTTTAATTGGGGTGATCTGGAAGGCTCCGCATCTGTCAGTGAGCAAGGAGATGGTGATGCATGAACAGAAATAGAAACCGCTCTGCACGCCCTCCTTATTCTATATACATTTTCTCTGAAGCTCCAAGCTGTGGTTTATGTTACTGATTTTCTGCTTCTCTTACTTTCCTTTTTAATCTTTATGTGATTCTCTCCTGTTCTCTAACATATATGTGCCTGTAGGGAGGAGTAACTCCTCCCTGGGAGTGGGAGCCATCCCCACTCCCACCTGTGCTTTCCCATCCTGTCCCACAAAAGCCCCAGTGGGAACAGAAGGGAAGGGGCTTGGTGACCTGGTCCTGCTACCCTCACCGACTGAAAAGCAGCTCTAATTATATCTGTAATATTTATTAATTAACAAACTCAGCAAATACTTATTGAATACTTACCGTACACTAGATGTTCTTCTAGGCATTAAGGATACAGCAGTCAATACAACAGGTTATATTCCAGTGAGGGAATTAACAGAAGCAAAATACAAAAGTAAAATATATATTATGTTCTACGGTGATAAGCGCTATATATAAAAATAAAGCAGGAAAGAGGGTAGGGAAAGTCAATTTTAAATACTGTGGTTGGGAAGGGCTCAATGAGAAGGTATCACTAAAGCAAACATCTCAAGCAGGTGAGGGAATGAGTCCCTGGCTATGTAAGAGAAGGGTGTCCTAGACAGAAGAAATAGCTAGTGCAAAGGTCCTGAGGCAACACAAAGCCTTAAGTGTTTAAGAAATAACAAGGAGTCCAATGGAATGGAGTCAAGAGCAACTGAGGCAGTAGGACAAGAGGTGAGTGAAGTGGAGATGCAGCTCATACAGGGTCTTGGGGGTCCCTGCAAGGACTTTTTGACTTTTACTCTGAAATGGACACCATTGCATGTTTTGAGCAGAGAAGAAACACAATTTGACTTAAGTTTGAACAGAGTCAGTATAAACTAAGAAAACTTTGAAAATAAACTGAGTATATTTATTCAGGTTAAAGAGTATTTAAAATTTTCTTTCTGCCAGATATTGTGTGGGCAACAAAAATGTGTAAGAAAGTACTCATTTTTTTCAAGGAGTTGGCAATCTCTCCAAAGAGGCCAAACATTTGAAAAGCAGTCAGTGCTGCAGGGATGAAAGATTCTGATCCTGAGTGAATACATTTGAACTATAGTAAGCAGTTAGACAGGCGTGAGCAGAATAGGAACGACAGGCCAGGTATGGGATGTCACCAGGATGGAAAGGCCCAGGTACCTAGCAGCGAGCAAAACTAGGAAAACAAAGGCCTTGACCCTAGGGTGACCTTTCTTCCCCAAGCATATCACTGGTCATGCGGTTTAGATCCCCGACCTTTCATATCGCTGGTCATGCGGTTTTCAGACACTCCCCTGACCTTTCCTCCCCTAGCATGTCACTAGTCATGTGGTAGACCCGCTTAGAGGGGGAGCAAGCGGGCCAGAGAATAGCCCCATATTACTCCCATACAAGCCATTGCACTACCACTCTCTTAAACATTAAGCCCTCAAGACAATGAGGTTGTAACCCACATCAGGTAATTTTAGGAATAAAGGCTCAGGTCTGTTGACCACAGACAGGGTTTTGGTCAAACTAGAGATAACATCTAAGCCTCAGTTTTGTTTCAGCTCCAGGCCCAAAAAAGCAGCAAGGCCAGGCTGGGTGACACCATGGCTGACATCAGGACCAGCTGCGGTGACTAATGACTCCCTGCCCTGGCTCTGACCAATCAGTAGAGACCATTACCCTGAAAGAACACACCTGAAAAGCTGATGAATATTCTATTGAGAGCCTCCTCTGAGACCTCCCCTAGGATCCCTAATTTAGGAAATCTGATAAAAGTCCTCCTGAGCACACCAGAGTCTTTCTGCACCCCTTTTTCCCCCAGGCAAGTGATCGCTCTCTCTGGAGCCTGCCCTCACCTTTCCCCCTCTCCTCTCCCCAGGCACCATCTTTGACCTTTCTTTTTCCTAAACTCCAAGGGCCCTTCTTTTGCCTCTGTAACTTGTTTCCTGAGCCTATGCAGCCCAGCTGGCTCACTTCTTCCACGGCTCACTTCTTCTACCTCTATGACTTTCTAAATAAACTTCTGCTTGTATATGAGTCTTGGCTCTCAATTCTTTCTTAGCCAGAACTCAAATACTGAGGTTGCTGAACCAAGGTCCAATTGCTGGTAACATTCTGGTGCCATTTTGCAGCCAATAGAACCATTAAGAAGAAGGCTACAGGAATCTTCCAGAATAGTTTCAGTAGAAAAGAAGAGACAGAGCCAAGACTTTAAGGATTGAAGAAGTGAGCAGAGTGAAGAAGAATTAGGCAAATATGGTCTATATGCCCACAATTTCTTTGATATTTCTCTGCCCAAAAGGTGGATCTTAATCTCCTTACCCTGAATGTAGAATAGACTTCGGGACTCAGTTCTACGATAGAATGTGGGTGAAGCCATGGGAGATCACTTGCCTGCACACACTTTCTCCTCTCTAACATCACTGATCCTGATGAAAGCCATTTCATAAGCCACCCTATAGAGAGACCAACGTGGAGCAGACTGCAGGTTGCTGACAGCAGCCCGTGAGTGAGCTCCAAAGTAGACACTCCAGCCCCTTCAGAAACCAGCAGACCACCCGACTGCAGTGTCACGAGAGATGCTGAGCCAGGTTCACACAACCAAGTGATTTCCCACATTTCTGACCTTCAGAAGATGTGTGAGATAATACATGTTTGCAGTTTTAAGCTGCTAAACTTGGGGGTAATTTGTTACTCAGCAACACATAACTTATGGAAGGCACATTCATGAATAGAATGAAGATGGAAGAAAACAGAAAGAACATTAACTTGAGAGAGTAGTAGAGTTGATATGTTTGCATTTTTTAAGGATAGGAAACTTTAACCTTGTCATTAATTCATCTCACTTGCAAGTAACAAATATACAGAGTGCCCAAAATGTACCAGGCACTGTGGCATCAGTTATGCAGATAAATTTTAAAGCCTTTCAGAGCTCTCTATGAACCAAATTCCAAGACCCCATTGCATTGAAGTGTATTATATGTGTTATTCCAGAAAGTGGGAGTGGTAAATTTTAAGGATGGACACAACATTTGCATTATAGATTTTCCTTTCAGAGACAAATTAAGTCTCTCTTTTTTGCCTAAATTTAAGGAATTCTACCTACTTTTCTACCCCTTAAAGAATAGCAGTTGGTATTTAAAAAAATGAAAACTACCCTAGAATATTCTACAAAGTTGCCTCTTTTATCTGAGAAAATATCTGTATCACAACTGAGATATCACTTTCACGGCTTTTTCTTTGTTTTCTTTTTCAGAGTAATAATGTTTTTCCATTAAATGCCATATACACCTCTTAAGTGAGTTAAGCAAAGTACAATTTAAATTTTTTAAGAATTACCCATGTCATATCATCTAGTAACAGGCATTGTTAATATTAGGTAAGCATCATTCCAGATGCAGATAGAAGAATAGATGGAAAGATGAGTGAGAGATAGATAGAGGCAGAAATAATTCCATAAAAATGGTATCACACTAAAATATGCTACTTTTAAATTTGTATTAAAAGAAAAATATATAAGTAAAACTGCAAGAATTGCCAGAATTTGCATAAATATCTCTTTTTTAAGATACGAAATTTTTTTTCCAAAAAGAAAAACAAAATTTAAGAAAGAATAGGAGAAATATTGAGAAGATGGAGTCATTATTTTTCTTCTGAATTAAATGTGTCAAATTTAGTCAATATTGATTGATTGCTTGCTCTAAAAAAGGAGGACATTAGCACTCCCACCCACCTCTTCTGTCCATCTCCAGATTTTTATTATGTTATTTTAATAACATCAAGTTATATCTCATTTGCCTTCTGTTCTGAAATATATTTCCAGCTTCCTGTTAGTTATGTATTAATGTGGACTCAGTATTTACATCAATACCTTTACCACTACACTTCCATTCTGAGCTTTTTAAAAAATTTATAGTTCAATTAGCTGTATTTCATTAAGTACTTAAAAAAATTATATAGTCCCCGAGTTCTTGCATGTTTAGGGATGTCAACCTAATCCTTTCAAACCTACACAACATTTTGAATGGTTATAAAATTTATAGATCATACTTACCCCCCCTCAGAATGTCACACAGATCTCTCTGCCTGCCTGTCTCACATTCTCCCTTCCTCCCGTCCCTAGCATTTAATGTGGTTATAGAGAAGTCTGAAGCATAGAGATAACTTTCTTGTTTTTTCCAAATCCTGATGTCTGAGGAAATTTTTCTTTACCATCAAGAGGATCTATTAGAATTGATGGGCACTATGTGAGAGCAAATGTAAGGTACTGACAGAGCTTCCCATGCTAAGCATGAGCAAGATAAAAATATTTTACATGGAAACTATCCAAATATAACACAGTAATAAAAGCGAAAGGAATGGATGAAAAAGACAGATAAAGCACCCAGTTTGGAAAACAGCATAACTGAAAGAATAAGTGGTGAAGTTAGCCACACCTACAAACACGTTTTTGTTGTTGTTCTTTCCGACATTCTGTCATTTTTGGCAGTTTTGCTAAATTTCAGTTGCAGGACCCTAAAACTAGGACATGATTTAGAAGTATAAGATATAAGTCTAATAATTTTGTCACTGTGCTTGTTGATATTGCAAAGTGTGTTGAGGATAAAGTTATCCTCACACCTTCCTGGTTTCTATAGCCAGAGATGAGAGCTGCCTGTATTCCACCCACTAGCCTTGAGGGACTTCATGATTCAAAAAAAATAGAAACCAAGCACCTGGAGGCCCTGCTTTACTCTGCCAGAAAAGAGGCAAACCGTCCCCACACATAGAGGGCCAAAAGCAGGACAGACTTAGCAGGACAGACTTATTCAGAATCAAAATGAACACAGTATGTGAATTGATAGCCTGCACAAAGCCCTCCACTCCAGTGACTCTGCCCTCAAAGCCAGTGAGCTTGGCCCCAGAATAACAGCTGGCTAGTCACAGTGGTGTATCACCATTGTTTATGGCCAGAATCCACTGTGACTGCCAGTGCCCATGCCATCTTAATTTTTAAGTAATTATTCAATATTTTGAATAGCCCCCTGTATTGATTTTCTATTGCTGTGTAACTAATTACACAAACTTAACAGCTTAAAACAATACCCATTTACTAACTGTAGTTCTATAGGTAAAATGTTCAGGTATGCTCAAATGAGTTTTCTGCTCTGGGTCTCACAAGGTTTAAATCAAAGTGTCAACCAGGCTATGCTCTCATCTGAAGCTCTAAGTTCACTTCTAAGTATATTCAGGCTATTGGCTGAATTCAGTTCCTTGGGGTATAGGACTGTGGTTCCCATTTGCTTGCTGACTGTCTGATAGGATTGCTCTCAGGTACTAGAGGCCACCTTCAGGTCTTAGCCACATGACCCTCTCCCAAAATGGAAGCTTACTTCCTTAAAGCTACCAGGAGACTCTCTAGGAGGACTACATCCCTATCTTTATCTTGAGTAGAAAGATTATATAGAGACTGTCTATATAGTCTTATATAAAGTAATATAATCATGGGAGTAAATATCCCATCACATTCAGAGACCCACACTCAAGGGAAGGGGATTATACAAGGCACATATAACAGTGAGAGGGACACTTAGAGGACATCTCAGAATCCTGCCTACCACACCCTTTACTATATTGCTTGCTTTGATTCCTTGTCTGCCTAGACTTGCAAGACCTTTCAAACAACTCATGTTTAGTTGCACTCTTATGCCTGACCTTTCCCTGACCAGCCCTGGTCTGTGGGCTAGACACTCACAGGTATAAGTGTAACATTTACTTGGCACATGTTTTGAAAACAAATAAAATTGTGTTTAAAAATACTGTAGGACATTTTTGGGAAAGACAAAAGAAAATGAGCTGATATACAAAAATAAATACCACCTCACACTCATTATGATGGCTATAATTAAAAAGAGAGAGAAAGTAACAAATGTTGTCAAGGATATGAAGAATTGGAATTGGAACCTTCGTACATAGCTGGGGGAATGTATAATGGTTTAGCCACTGTAAAAAACAGTTTAGCAGTTCCTCAGAAAGTTAAACACAAAGTTACCTTATGATCCAACAATTCTACTCCTAGGTATATACTCAAAAGAATTGAAATCTGATACTCAAGCAAATACATGTATGCCCATGTTCACAGCAGCACTGGCTACACCAACCAAAAGGTAGTGTGCGTCAAAGAATGAATGATACACAAATTTTGTTGTATACACACAATGGAATACTATTCAGCCATAAAAATTAAAAAACCACCTACAGCATGGATTTAAAAACATTACTTCAAAAACATTGTGCCACATGAAAGAAGCCAGTCACAAAAGACCACCTATTGTATTATTTCATTTACATTCATTAAATATCCATTAAAGGAAAATCCATAGAAACAGAAAGCAGACTGGTAGTTGCCAGGGGCTGCAGGGAAGGGATTTTGAGAAACAATTACTTAACCGATACAGTGATGAAAATGTTTTGGAACTAGACAGAGGTATTGATTGCACAACATTGTGAATGTACTAAATACCACTGAATTGTTCACTTTAAAATGGTTAATTTTATGTTATGTGAATTTCATCTCAATTTAAAAAAAAAAAATTGGGAGGCAAGTCCGTGAATACTAGAATTAGTATGGTGATCACTTTGTAAGGTATATAAATGTCAAATACTATATTGTACATTTGAAACTAATATAATATTTTATAACAACTATATTTAAAATATTTTAATTTTTTATTGATTTTAGAGAAAGAGAGGAAGGGAGATATTGAAAGAGAGAGAGAAGCATTGATCTACCATTCCACCCATTTATGCATTCATTTGTGGAGTCTTGTACATGCCCTGACCAGGGATAGAACCTTGGCACATCAGGACCATGCTCTAACCAACTGAGCTACTTGGCCAGGGCCCAACTATACTTAATTTTCTTTTAAAATATATCTTTATTGATTTCAGAGAAAGGAAAGGAGAGGGAGAGAGAGAGACAGAAACATCAATGATGAGTCATTGACTGGCCACCTCCTGCACGCCCCTGACTGGGGATCGAGCCCGCAACCCAGGCATGTGCCCTGACCAGGAATCTAACCTCGATTGCCTGAATCCTAGGTCAACACTCAACCGCTGAGCCACGCCTGGCCGGGCTATACTTAAATTTTTAAAAATTAAATTAAATTAAAAAATTAAATCAAAACCAAAAAGAAATATCCATTGAAGTGGAAAACATGTCAGCGAAGAAATTCTTCACAAATCTTGTATTATTTTTCTTCTGATATTTCTGTTTCTACTTGGGCTTAAAAGGAGCAGAGTGTCAGAAATCTAACGTGCAGGTGAAAGAATAAAAGGATAAAGTATTCACCGATGCCTTTCTTCTCCATGATGAAGAGTTAGAGAAATTCTGGTAGGCATTTGAGCGTATACTGTTGCAACATACATAAGCAGCAAGTTTTTACACTTCTCCTTTTAACCTAAACATGATTCAGTATAAGCAAAGTCCAAGAAGAACAAAGACAAAGAGAACCATAGAAGTTCCAAAGTGAGTTTTAAAAGTACACTCAAGAATAGAATGAAAATAGAAATAAAGATCCATTGAAATTGGAGAAAAGAAAACCAAGTGTGCCTCTTGGCCCTTCTATTATTCTCATAACATATCCTACTTTATCCAAAGAAAATATGCAAATGGAGGTGATCAGTGCTTACTGACATTTGTACTTCCATTTGAATGATACTTTTTAATGGGGGAAAAGGAAATTATGTTGTCCAGTTACACTTCTCTTTATTTATGTTGGTACCTTTGATCCACTTTTATATACTAAACTTGGATTTTCTTTAGTTGAAGAATGAGCATTTCAAAGTACCAACATGGAAATGATGCTTTCCACCAACAATCCTGTTTTGGCAACATCACATCTGTCATATCTACAGAACAAAGTTCAAAAACAACTGCAACGATATATTCTAAATGTAGATAGTTCATTCCACCCAGGCTGAGGGATTCCTTGGGAGACACCCACCACAGAGAATGATGTGATGAAGACTAGAGAAGGCACCCTAGCTTCAGAGCTCCAGACCCCATTACCTCTACCATCTACCTGTCACGTAACTCCACTTTGTATCTTACATGGCATGATTCCTGATGTTAATTGAAAAGAGATTTTTAAAAATTTGACATGCAGTCTTTAAAAAAATGAGTGGAAAATATAAAAATGCATACATGGGTGATCAGACTTCATTCTCATAAAATTAATAATATTGAGAAAAACAGAAATCATGAGATACTCTGAAAGCAGTGAATCTTAGTTGCTATTGGATGCTTATTAGATTAATTGATCAGTTTAGAGTAAAACCGTTGAAAGAAGATTAGTTTTTTTTTTCTTTTCCATGTATAAAACACTGAAAATATTTCCATGAAAATGATGCTAAGAAGACAAGGTGAAATTATCAATTTTATAACATTTTTTAACTCTGAGAATGAAAATCAGCCATGAAACATGCAAGCTTATTATTCAACTTCAGCTCATCTGACTTCTAAACATATTCTCAGGAGTATATTATGTACAAAACTAAAGGACTAACTTCATGTTTCTCACCCAGAAGGAGAGAAAGCATAATCACTTGACCTTGCCTCAGTTAACCCAGCTACAATGCTAACCTTACTGTCCTCCTTGTGTCAGTCATGCTACATGAGCCTAAAGCTTGAGAAAAGTTTTCCCATACACGTGGGCCTTGCCTACTCAGCCCCAGAATATCTGTACTATCTTGAGCTATTGCCTAAATTTTATAGTCTTTTAAGGCAGGGACCATTGTCTATGTGTCTGGGCCTCCAGCACAGTGTTAAGCACAAGCCTGGTTCTGAATGAATGACCAATGACCATGAAACACAGTGGACAAAGTGCTGATGTCAGAGATCCTAACCACAATGGCCATCATAATGGAAAGTCCAACACGAGGAGGATGACTCTTGCTACCAACTTGAATAGAGACAAAATGCTGAATGCTCAACTTGACATCAGCAGGAAACCCACAAACAGGCAGAGAGTAAATCTGTACCAAAGAACAAACATGTGATGATACTAGGATTTAAACTTTATCTCTAAAAGCCCCAAAGCTGTCACAAATAATACAACTAACCAAGTACCAAAAGGTCAATTTGCTGCAGAGAGGAAAGATTTAGAACTGGAGAGGAATCTGGCCAGATTTAAATAATGGTTAATAAGAGAAGATAAAGGATCAATTGACCAGTTAGTTTGTTGACCCATAAAGCAGAGGGGAAAAAATGCCAAGCGCTTACTTTGAATCCAGTTACTTAAAAAAAAGAACAGTCACTTCAAGTTTCCGTGTTTTCAAGGTTATTCTGAGAAGTGTGAAGGTTACTTCAGGCAAGCAGTTTTACAAATATGGAACATAGCTTACATAGATGGGATAGAGGATTTGGTCTCCATTAATATTTCATTTCTAGAGGTTCAAATATGGGACTCTTACATATTTCCCTATGTTTGATCTATGAATTATAAAATGTATATGTGTTCAAATATATATTCTTAGTTAGAAACCAGTTTTTTGGAAAATTTTCTGTTTGAGAAATTGTAAGTCTGGACACAAAGATATATGTATTATTACATGACAAAGTTTATAGAATGTTCCCCCAGATAGTTCAACAAAATTTCTAAATATGAAGTCCAAGAAAGTAATTAATGAGACCTGTATATTAAGCCAGGACCAAGTTAGAATAATAATGATAAAAGTACTTTTTAATCATTACTTTTAGAGCTCTTAGTATGGTGATGCTACCGACTCTTTAAATGAATTATTTTATGTCATCATCACAATAACACAAGGAGATAAGGAGTTATTATCCGCATAATACAGACGAGGTGTGTAGGTTTAAAGAAGTAACTTGCTAATCATCAGCTGGTTCAAAAGTGAATCTGAAATTGGATCCAGGATTTCTACATTTAGAACTCACACCTCTAACCTTACTAGACCATCCTGGAGAGAAATATCCTCACTGGCATCAGAATAGTACATGGCGTTATGCTTGTCATTTTTATTTAAAAAAAAAAAAAAAGTTTCTAAAGGCCTGATGTATTTCTTTAGTGATAAAAATTTTAAAGGCAGCATGTATTAAGTTGGATTTTATAATATCTTGAGACTTTGATTCTTCTTTAAGTATAAAGCTTCCTTTCTCTCTCTCTCTCTCTCTCACACACACACACACACACACACACAGACAATGGGGGAAATGGGAATCTTTATATGTAAACCAGTCTACAAAAGACTTTTCAAGCCTAGTCACTTCCTGAGCCCATCTTGTCATCTGGACCCTCAGATCCTCCCCACTCCTCTCTCGGCACATCCCAAATTTCTGGTTGTCCTCCAAGAACCAGGACTCAATTCTTACTTCGTGACTATGTTTAGGACTTCCCTGCAGAGTGTTTGGCCCTCCTGGAGCTCCCAAGAATGGTCCACCAGAGCCCCATTCCTTGTAAATGTCGTTTATCACGGCTTCTCCTTGGAGCAGTGCTGTCCTAACACGCAGCCTGGTCATTCCTTCTTCTAGAGCCGTTGCCTCTCTGGATTTCCTTTTCACAAGACTCCATTTCCTTATTCCCTTCAAAACCCCTTTCCAAATTCACCTCCATAGAGTTTTGCACTCCCCTCCTAGTTTCATGATTCACTTTATCTCATTTACCTTTCTGAGCCCTTACGTTATACGTCATGTGTAGCAGAGGATGCCACATGGCTCTAAGGTTTGTTCCTTTTTGACTTCTGGGTTTTGAATGGCATAGCGACACCAGGGTGGGTGAGCAGTCCTTTCCCCCATAATCAAGCTCCATGGTGACAGGCAGGCTTATCTCCGACAATTCACTGTTTCTCCTCTGGAGACGGCTCTCCCATTCAGCGTGCTGGACCCCCTCATACCCCACAGGGGGTCTTGATGGGCCTTGGAGCCCAGGCCCAGGCTGCTTGTAGCACCGCCCCACCCTCCCAGCTGAGCTCCCATTCCCTAGCCTGTTTGTGACTTTCTGACCTCAAAACCAAAGTCAGGTGCAGCACTTCAGCTAAACAATCCCTGGCTCTTACACGGAGATTATTGCACTAAAGCTCTTGTATTTTCTCCCCCTTCTCTCATGTTTGTTTTCTTAGATTCATTGTTTCCAGATTCTCCTCTTTCCCCTCCTCTCCCTCAAGGCACATACCTTCTCCCCAAATATGCCAAGGGTGGGGAAACGCCCCTCCCAGCCTTCCCCTCCCCACACCTTAACCTCTTTAAAATGCACACGATTGATAAGTTCTCTTCAACGTTCATTTGGTTTGAGTGTGTTTATATCTTGGGTCTTTTCTATTTTACATCTTTGAGTCATGTGTACTCTAAATACCCCCATTGAAATATAAAATCGTCGAGGACAGGAACAGCACCCCTGATTCCTGTTGCACTTTCCTCTGCTATTTCTCTAGGGGAATGGCTCTCTGTATGCTGAGATTTCCTGACTTCCCTTGCCTGGCCCACTTTAAAATCAGGTGAAATGGTGAGCCTCACCTCCAGACTACAGACACAACTGAACAGAATGGGCCAGCATCCTTTTTGGAAGGATCAGTGATTTAAGTTATGGGTACTCTCAAATTTAATTAACTTACATTGCCACTTGCCTTAG
The DNA here is from genome assembly GCF_964146895.1 of Miniopterus schreibersii. NCBI lineage: Eukaryota > Metazoa > Chordata > Mammalia > Chiroptera > Miniopteridae > Miniopterus > Miniopterus schreibersii. The sequence goes on along the minus strand of NC_138106.1, from coordinate 50,930,445 downwards.
AAATATCCCTCTTCTGGCAATAAAATACATACGTATAAAATAATCCACACATAGAATCCACTGAGAGACACAGAAGGTAGGGAAATCTAAGCTCCAATCCTGCTTCTGCCCTTCCCAGCCCTATATTTTTAGGCAGGTTATTTAGCATCTCAGAGCCATGGTTTCCTCATCAGTAAAATGAGAATCATAAGGATGCTATTTCAGAGTTAAGTAAGATAATGTAAACCAGTGTATGACCCATAGTAGGTGCTCCAAAATGTCAACGATTTTTGCAGTTTATATATATCCCAGGGTTTATGGGTCCTTCTTCACTTTCCAGTGCTTAAAGATAATTAAGAAGTCTTCCTAACGGTTGCTTTATGATTGCTGGGCTCTTGTTGCAAACAATCCACAAAGAAACTCATAAGTAGAATATGCCAAGTTCACATATTAAGCAGACTTTCTGGCAATGCAGCTACAAAAGCGCTCTAAAAAGGGAGAGAGGAGATATGAAAAGAAAAAAAAAAATCTCTTTGAAATAAGAATTTCATTTTTTTTCTGGCCTGTGTCAGGGTAAAGAAATGCCAATTCAGAAAGTCCCTGGAGCTAAGCAAACTCTCTACCATCAGCTCCTGGGCTGTGTCAGCAAAGACAGTTCTGCCTGCAGGAAACAGGAATCCAGGATCTCCCTGAGGCTCTCTCCCCTCTGGTGTCCCAGCCCTGCAGCACTCCTGAAGGCCACAGAGGACACTGGGACCGCTGCCAGGCCCTGCCCTCCTTGGCATGAAATCCCAGGCGGCAGCCTCTCTCCCTCCCCGCCTCCCTGCCTGCTTCCCTCCCTCTTGGGTAGGAAACATACTGTGGCTGCATCTACTTTATCATCTAATTTACTTTCTGATCTGATCCTGGGCTGCCACGTGGCTGATCAAAGGCAGATGTGCGCTCTCATCTTCACAGAGAAGCCTCGGTATTCAAGCAAACATGTTAATTCGTTGCCTTTTGCCTGCAGTTACCTTCCCTTGCTCCCTCCTTCCGTTTCTCAGTACAGGGGTGGGCAAAAGTAGGTTTACAGTTGTAATACAAATAAATAATACAGTCACTAATAAACAATGATACAAAAATAAACTCTGTGCTTCATGCATTCATACCTGCAAACCTACTTCTGTCAACCCACTTATTCATTCATGCTCCATCCCCCACCCCCCTATTTACACTTTTTCCTCTCTTTTCTTGCCCTTTTATTCTTTCTCCTTAAAAATCTCTTTCTTCTATAGCTCATATTCTATTGTAGGTTAAAACAATAAAATTGCTTTTACCCCCACCTCACCCTCCTCATACTTGAAAGAAAGAAAAAAAATGTAGTGTTTTTTTTAAACCCCAGACATGCTCTTATTTTCAGCAGCCTAATTTGTTTTTAATGGTGGCATATGTTACAAAATTCCAGCTCGGTTTTCTTCCTGCGCGCCTTCCCCTCTCCTTCCATCGCTCCTGCCCCTCGATCCTGTCTCCTTGCCTGCTCCCTCCTTACGGGCCGGTCCTTCTCCCTGTCCTTCTTTCCCCATCTCTCTTTGCTTTTCATGCCCTTTCCCTCTAGGAAAGAGTTTTGCATTCTCTCCAAACTCCACCTTGCTGCTGCCTCCCCCCTGCTGACTTTCTGCTGAGCTGCTACTTTCAAGGTTTGGAATTTCAGTAAATCCTTGATAGTTTCCTCTAATTTGGAGAGAAGGTCAATCAGAAATAATAAGCCTGAGAAACAGAATATTTTACAAAAATCTCCACTTGAAGGATATTAAGTGGACTCAATATGATTGTTGACAAAGAATGAAGCAAGCTATTCACAGAACTACCAATAACAATTTACCGAGTTCTCGGGGCTGCGGGTGTTGAGATGAACAAGGTTTGATCCCTGCCCTGGAGGAGTTTAAACTATAGTAGAGAAAGCACAGCATGCTCCTTAATGAAGGCAGAATGTGTGAGGAGCTGGTTCACTTGACAAACATTAACTCCTGCAATGTGGTTAGAGCTGTGGCAAACTCAAAAGAGAATCTGACGTGGTCCTCACCCTCAGGACACTCAGGACTCTAGTGGAGAATCAATTTATACTAACATGATTACTTTACAAAGCAGAAAACAAACACAGTCCTTAAGGTAAAGACAATGAGCAGTTCTCAGGGGGGAAGGGATCAATTTAAGCAGGAAGATGGGGAAGGTGCCACAGCAGAGATGGCAGCATATCTAGGTCTTGAAAAACTACTGTCCTTGAGAGTTGGGAAAAGGGTCAAAGCCCTGAAGGGCCACATGGAAAATAGGGTGTTTTCATGTCAATTTCAGTTTACTGTGAGAGACACCCCCTGGTTGAGGACCCTGAGTCAGTCTAGGTCTGCTGAGACTTCATGCTCTAATCGACAGCAGTTTCTCCTTCAAACCCAAGCAGGGGAAATAGAGTCATGTATGCCCACTCGTGACTTCCTATGCTCAGGAAACACTGCTGCACAAGGAAGACTCAGAGGTAGGAAAGTGACTGGGACATTAATGGAGAGAGAGTGGCCCAGTGTAGCTGTTGGATAGGTTGTGAAGGGAAGCTGTCCAGGTGACCTGAGGAAGGCAAGTGCAGTATTGTGGAGAGTCTTGAACACCATGCATAGAGCATGCAGGATTTTTGAGCCATGGCAGATAGAACCACATTTGTGCCAGGTCTATAGAAAAGGGGAAATATTAGATGAAGTGGGACCTATTAGGAAGCCATTGCAGTAATTCAGCAAGTGATAATAATAAGTTGTCTTAATAAGTATGACTGCAGTGGAAAGAAGGGTTTAATTCAAGCAATATAGCTATGGTAGAATCTCTTGCAGAAGAAGAGAGAGGAATTAGAACCGTAACAGACTGTCAAGAGCAATGACAATGCCAGTAACCAGGAGAGGGGAGACAGGAAGAGGAGTTTTTAGGAGAAGAAGCTAACAGATTTGGTCTTAGTCATACTGAGTTTGGGATATTGGTAAATATAGAAGCAATAGTAAGCACAAAACATAGAAGACGGGAGTCAGGCCACTTGAAGACATTTTAGGGACAAAATTACATATGCCCAGCAGCTGAAAATCCATACCTTCAATCGGCAAATATTTATTGAGCACCCGCTACATACCAATGAGATGAAGCATGACCCTAGAAAGTAGGATATTGTTGATAAAATTTCAGTAGTGGCTGAAAAAGCAAGAGGTGTAGAGTTTGAAGTGAGCAGAAAAAGTTGACGAATACCTGCTAAGGGAAAACTGGTTCCATCAGAACTGAAACCGCTTCAGTGTGTCCCAAGGATGATGAATGACAAAGCTAAATTAGGAGAAGAGTGAGGAGAAATAGGCCCTAGAAGCCACAAAGGTTTTATAGAACTCAGCAATTCATTAACACATAGATAAGAATCAGTTGTGCTTAGCAAATGTATTATTTAAATGCAAATGATGTTGTTAATTGTCTTCACTCTTAAGTAGGCTAAAGAGGAGGCATCTAAGGTTGGAGAGAGCAAGGAAGCGAGGGGACCCAGTTTTGTAATTACTCTGCCACTTAGTAGTAATATTCCTTGGGCAACTTACTTAATATATCTGAGCCTCAGTTTCTTTCTCTAAGAAACAAGGAAAATAACATTTAGTTCACTGTGCTATTGTGAGGATCAAATGAAATTAATGTATATAAAGTGCCTGGGAAATAAATGGCAGCTATTTTATTTTATTTTTAACTTTGCTATTCTAACACTTCTTTCCTTGTTTTGAGTCAAATTCTGTCACCGAGTTTCTGTGTGAGGAAACTATTTGCAAATCCTAATAGTCTCTGGTAACAGTGCTTAGTTGGTCTGATTATAATACACCCTTGAAGGTGCTAGTTAGTCCCTGACCCTGTCCTTCTCACAATAATTCTGCACTACAAATGCATGTTTATGTTCTTTTCACTAGAGGAATAGATGTGGGGAATTGGGCTGATAGCAGAACGAAATGGTTCTTGGTTTTCACATCAAATAGCAATTGCCCATCAGTCTCACCTTGCTCCACCTCAGATAATCAAATCAACCTTGCATGCAAGTATTTCTAAATCCTTATATTAACCATTATCTGTAATTCTCAACCCCACCCTCATCAACCCAATTCACCCCACAACCCCTCTCCATGTTCTCAATAACAGTTCTCAGCATCCTATCATTTGTGGTGCCCCCTTCTCCTGGAGGTCACATCTAAAGGGTCCTGTCTCTTGAATGAGGTCCATTCTCCCTTCCCCATTCTGCTGCCCTGTTCAAGACCCTCATTACCTCTAAATGATTTTAAGGCTACCATCTGTTCTCTATTCCAGTCTGCCCTTCACACTACAAAAGAGATCTAATTATGTCATTCTGTCACTTGCTAACTTCCATTAGCTCTGTACATTACCCTCAGGATAAAATCTATACCTGTTAGTTGAGCACTATGACCCTTCATATTCCGAACCTAGCTATCGAGCCCATTTTTTGTTTCAGTTTCCTAAATACGCACCATCATTCACTAATCAAGTCATTGCATTGTTCCTTTCACATGAAATGCCTTTCCACAACTTGTTTTACAGGCAAACTCCTAGTCATCCTTTAAAACCCAGCTCAGATGTAACTATAAGGATAAGCTCCTGAATCCTAGAGGTCTGTCCTTAATTAGCCACCTATAACCTTGAGACACTCCTAAGGAAACTACCACCATGTAAGCTAAGGCTAAGCAAAAGATCAGTTTAAACTTGGCTTTGGCCTAAAACCCTAAGGGGGAGTCCTCAGTTGGCTAACCTAGTAAGGCTGCCTTGAACTCAATTATTTTACTTGGACAGAGTAACTGTCTCTTTCGGTGGGATTTCACTCTAAGATTCTGAGAGAAAGGGAAGGGTAGGAATTTTTTTATCTCAATCAGGAATGCCATGAACCCTGACTTTTCCTCACAACCTGGTAGGGAGAATAGATGTAGGGCTATTTACCCCACTAGAAGTTCGTGTTTTATACCTGACGCTACAACTCCATCCTCTAGAAAACCTGATTTGATAACTATTCCTGAGCATCACAAATCTATAGCAGCTCTCCTCATGATGAACAATATGCCAAGAAGGTGCAACGGTAATGTCCTTTGAGATTTCTTCTCTGTCTCTCCACTTCCCACTGCCCCATATGTACGAATCACTCCTTTCTTCATCTGTGTTCCTTTAGTAATTTGTTCATCCTGCTCTGATAGTACTTACATTTTTCTATAATTACTTTTTAATATCTGTATTTCCCAGTCTATTATCATTTTCAAGAAGGTAGAAACTGTATTCATCTTGTAGCCTATAGCGTGTCCAGTGCCTAACACAGGAAAACCACTAGCTGATATGGTCCTTAATGCTATCTCCTTCAAGTAGACTTGGCCTGTGGTGGGTGAGCAGGGTGTAGACTGTATTTTTGTTCCCCTCCGCATACTGTCTGGACACTTGGTACAGGACATAACTTGGACAACTGCATCCAGCAACCCTAAGCCAGCATGTAAGAGAAACTCTTAAAATCTTTTTGAATGAGCCTAACAGAGCATAAAGGAATTGCTTTGGAGTGTGAGGAATATACTGACAATGTAAAGGCTGAGAAAGTATGAGGCATAATAATTAATAGAATTTGTGACCAGGATCATTATCAACCCATAAATTATAGAAAATTCTTAAATATAAAAAAGCAATAAGAGGCCCTTAAATTTCCAAGAATTTTGCCACTGGAATTATGGCAGCCATATGTTCCAGATCTTCTAGGATAATCCGTATTTTAAATTTCCTGTCTTGTTGTCCCCATAAGTGTAATTGTACTTGTCAGAGCATATGTTCTAATTTGGGGCTCAGAAAATAGTCACTAACTAGAAGGTTTATTGACTTTTGCTCGACCTTCTCATTTTACAGATGGGGTAACTGAGATCCACAGAGGATAACCAGGTCACCTAAAGTCACACAAGAAATTCATTATAAAACTAGGACTTAAAACTAAGTCTCCTGACTTTTAATCTATTGTTATGTTTGTATTATTTTGTGTTGTGACCTAACATGGCTCCCTGAAAGCCTTTTGTCTACAATTGAACAGACACCCTGCTCCCACCACTGCATTCTTTTCTGGGATAGGAAACACCCCCCTGGAGCAGCAGCCCTCCAGCAGGCCTTCAGTCTCTGATCTACACAGTCTCTGATGTCCTACATGGCTTCGTGCCTGAAACAGGCTCAACCTATATTTTTAGGCTGAGTGTTTGCAGGGCAAGATGTGGGAGAGACATTGAATGACTTCATCAAGGCTGATGGTGCAGAAGGGATATAATCACTACGTGATGTTTCTTAATCACTATATTCTGAACTCTGTACCTCAAAACCCCAGGCTTCCCGGAGTCAGCGGCATCCAAGGTGACTTTCTGGGATAAAAAAGGAATGTGAGAACATCTGGCAGGAGATGGCTCCATAATGAAGAAGTACAGGGAATGCCCAGCAGCCGATCTGAAACTGCCATTAGTAAAGAACTATCACACCGGAAAAGTGCATATGGAGTTATTAAGAAAAAGGACAGTAAGAGTGGGTAAGTTGAGAATAATTAATATGAGCATATTATGGCTACTGTTGTGCAGTAACAATAATGAAGTACTTAAAATCAAGGTGAACACACCAATACTACTGCCTGAAGGACTCATGGGGATTAAAAACCTGAAAATGGAGGGAGGGTAGTTTTAGAAATGAAGGAGTGCAGGCAGAAAGGAATGGGGAGCTGCTTCAAATGGTGGAATGGCAGAACACGGGTGGAGCTTCAGTCTAACCTGATATGTAACCTTGAGCAAGCTATTAGTGTCTCTGGGCCTCCGTTTCCCTACTTGTAAACATAAGAATTGAGCTCCATCATCTCCCACCCCCTTTCTAGCTCTAATTTTTCATGATCACAACTGAACCATTATTATCCTTTATTTACTTGCAGATAATTTGAGTTGTAATAAAGTGACTAACAATGTAGAGGGTTGTGTTTAACAGACAATGGAAAATGACAATTTCTAGTGTATACTCTGGTCTATAGGTTGGCAAACTTTCGCTGTGAAGGGCAAATAGTAAATATTTTAAGCATCTTGGACCATATGGTCTCTGTCATAACTATTCAACTCTGCCACTATAGCAGGAAAGCAGCCATAGACAATACAGAAACAAATAAGCGTGGCTGTGTTCCAATAAAACTTTATTTACGGAAACAAGTAGCCAGCTGGGTTTGGCCCACAGCCCTTAGTTTGCCAAGTATAGAAAATGGGTTATATGTCATTTAATGTAATGCTTATATTTTGTTTTAAATTCCCATATATGTATGTGTTAACACATGGTAAGAATGTGATAAAAGCTTTTGAAAAGAAGCAATTATGCACACTTGATAAGCTGTATGGAGTGCCACATTGCATCACCCTAGGGGCTAATATTCACAGTGACTCCATAGAACACTCTAGAATTCTATACAGCCGTATGTGAATGAGAGATACATACAATCTCTATGGCTCTGCTTGTGGTGTTGATACCTCAGTAACACTAACAGCCTGAAAGGGAGAAATTGGGTGCAAAGGAAGAAAAGATTCTGAAAAAGGAGTGGCAATGCAATAGAATTCTTATTTCTTACTCCCTTTAGGAACTCTGAGCCTACCTTCTCCACCCTATTTCTTCCCCACTCTCCAGACAAAAGACTTTTATCACAGGTAATAGAGAGCAGATAAGTCATTTAAACTTGAAGTGAATTTAACAATGACTTACCTTTCTCAGAAGTGTTTTTACTTAAAGATTTTTAACTATTGGAGGTAGTCCAAGGAACTATGAGGAGGTAGGGGAGTGCTCCTGAAAGAATACCGTATTAGCTGCTTGCTACTTGCCCTGCCTTATATTGTTCATCTGTTGTTCAGATCTCTTCACCCAGAAATAACATGTATTTATTTAGAGGTCTTACACCCATACCAAATCATAGGTCCTAGCAGAAGTTACTAGTGAGAGTAAATCACAGCTGATCAACACATGACTCAAGCCAGACTAATCAGATTCTTCCCTGGGATATTTCAAACCAGAACTCAGAGACGAAGAGTAGGTACTTTCACTGGCATGGAAACTACATGTGCCCTCCATGTGCATAAAGCAGGTCTGAGAGAATAAAGCCAATACGTAATGGGAAGCTTGGGGGAGAGAGAATGTTTGGGAGATGTTCTCATCAATATGTCCACCTGTGCTTCAGGCCCTGCTGCACCCCTGTCCCTCTCAGATTGGGGGGATGCTCTTGGTATGTTTCTCATGAAGTCTCATTTTTGCCCAGACTAATTCAAACACAGTTTTTGCTACTTATAACCGAAATAAATATGGAAAGTACAGTCCTGTTTTTCCCCTCAGATCTGTAATTTGTCTCATATTGTTAAACTTCTTTATCTTTTTTTCCCCATGGGTTATCCCAAATCCTGCTGACTGAGGAAAAGGTAAATTCTCTGCCACCATGTATCATGCATCAGCCCTACCTCATACTATGTCTACACACTAATAGGGATTCTGTGATGCAGGCACTTTTTTAATTTGATAGAAAACTCTTGATCTACAGACTTCGGGCACGAACCACAAAGAATTCAATCTGCACCTATTCCCCGATGATCCTCACATATGAAAGACAACACAAGAGCAATTAAGCATATGACAGGTCACCCATTTTACCAAAGAGCAGCGAAGAAGAATTAAAACCTCAAAAGCTTCAATAATCAAATTCTATGTTAGCCAACCATAGAAGCCCCAAGGTCCCAGAAAGGTCAATCCACAACTTGTTTTGTTCTCATTGCTTAATTGGTAAATTGTCATTTTAATAGGCAATACATATGCATGGCACAACCATAAAAGGTTACAAAGCGTTTATGGTGAAAAGTGGATCTCCTCTCCCTCCTTCCCCATACCCTAGCCACCGACTATCCTCCCTAAAGGCAACAGCTCTTATCAGTTTCTTAAATATGTTTCCAGAGATATCATATGTATTTATAAATATGTATACATACTTATAGTTTCATACAAATGCTAGTATTATAATACATACTATTTTGCTCTTTGCTTTTTTCATATAACAATAGGTCTGTCCTCACCATTGGGATGAGACATATGTGTCTGAAGAGCAGAATCTTCTGGTTACATCTGCTTGGAAGCAATACACCTATAGTTGCAGCTGAACAGAGATGAAAACACTTTCTAAGGTCTCTATTTTATAAATGCCCCTTTGTTTTTCCTTGGCACTGTTATAATCTGAGGCATATTAAAATTTTTAAGAGGTTTTATTTATTTATTTTCTTTTTGGGTAAACATCAACTTGAATCAGGCAGTGCCAAACCAGAAGCGGTTAGGAGCTAGGAGAGAGACTTTTATAGAGAAGACATGGAAACAAAGCAAGGAAATGATTTGATTGGCTAAAGCATAAGCAGTTACCTTGTTTGGGAAATTTTATTTGGCTGTTTGTGGTTGACTAGCCTTAAGTTTCAATTTCTTAAACCTTGAGGCATTTTAGGTTGATGGTTTGGTTTGGTTTGCTAACATGGGCTGCCAAGGCATGACAGCCATCTCGGTCTAATTCCCTCCTCATTCAATTAATTTAGCAGCACCAACAGTAGTTCATCTAAAGGAAAGCTCAAATGGGCAAAAATACAATACTGAAATTTGGAGATAAACTGAGGTTCACCAGATCTCAAGTGCAAACATTGACTTCCAGAAGTTTAAGTTTGAAGCAACATATTTCTTTATATAAGTGAGTTGTGAATTTCAGTACCTTATGAAATAGAATAAGGTATGGCTGATGGGTTTTAACCCATTTTATTAAACTAACAAAAGACTAATTCAATAATGGGTCATTGGAAAAAAAATTAGACAGTTTTCTACTAAATTTTTGTGATTGGTATCATGACAGAATAATCTGCCTTAATCATGAGCAAACCTGGGACTGGAAGGAACATTAGTTTATTCTTACATAATCACTTATTTGTAGATTATCTTTAAAGGGTTATAGCTTTCTGTAACTCAAGAGACCTGTGATACAGGCTGAATCACCAATTTTAAGTGATTTCTATCCCCTTTTTGGAAAAGACAGTTTGAAATCTTTCTCTTCTATTGGAAAAATCACTCTATAAATGAAGACAGCTGTGACATTTATCATCATTTAAATAGATTGGAGTTTCAAAGCATGCACTGTCCTAGATCTAAGTCCATCATAAATTTTGCATAAGTTTCTTTGTCTGCTCTGAGAAGACAGTCTGACCCTAGGCAGTGCTGCCCCTGGTTTTTCCTTTTAAATTCCTCCCTCACTTAATGCCTTTCTCTTCCCTCATTTTAAGTCATGCCTTTACTCTGATTGCCCTTACATGAACCATAATATTTGAAGAGTTATCTTATAGCCATGGCCAAGAAACTGTTAACAGCTGCCTGACCTGTGCTGACTCTATGGAAATTCTTACCAAGTTCAACTCCAAAGAAAATTATGAGCTCTGACCTTCCTTTTGAGTTTCCTTCTTTCTCTTTGCATCTCCCCTTCTCTGTGCAACGCAATGACCTCATATTGCATTGGATTGACCAGGGTGCCTCACTGTGTAGGTTTAGGTAAGCCTGTATTTCTTCTGAGGGGATCTAGATAAATCTCTCCACTTTCCTCACTACTCAAATCTACTGGTTATATAACAAAGCAAACAGAAGCCTTCCTCAGCATGGCTCCATTGGCATTTCAGATAAGGGAAATATCTAAGTCCTGGTAATCTTACTCTTCTGAAGACAACACCCACAAGATTCACAACTTCTTTTCCAGCCATGTTCAACAATATAATCAGCTGAAGGTGCAGAAATTGTTTTACTGCACTGAGTTAGAATCTCTGTGTTAACTACATTCATCTTGGCATTCATTTAAACATGAACCAGGCTCTCTATTCCGTAACATTTTCTTCCAAGGCAGAAGGCTCCTACTCAGGGACAGTACACTTGCTAAGGCCTTTGTGCTCAGTCAAGCTGTTTCCTTTAGCTCCTGTTTGAGTCAATAATCCTTCCTCTCTGAACCCTTAGATCTATACTTTCTGCTCCAGATCAAAATTATTTACAGGTTCTTAAATTCCTTCACTCAGCTGGTACTTCTCAGAATCTACCCAGAGAAAAGTCTTAAAAGATTTTTCTTTGTTCCTGAGATGCAGCACCCTACATAGCATGACTAAACTCAGCCTCCAATCTGTGAGCTTCCCCTGGCTTCCCCATGATGATCTCTCTCCTACTAGTGCTTTCATTAAAGCCCCCTCCATGAGACTAACTAACAAGGTCCTCCCATCTTAATTGGCCTCTCCGAAGTTCACTTTTCTTTAGGTAGCTCCAGGGTTTCTCAAATCCCCACTGCTCCTTCATAATAACCCAGCCAGCATCAGTAGCCCACCTGGAAACCACTTAGCTCAGAACTACCACAAGCATTAGCATAGTAAAGCACAATTATATCCACACACACTTACCCAGGATGCCTTTCCCTGGCAACATTTACCACGGAAAATTCCACATTTACATTTTGTCTCAGCTGCTCCAAAGTCCCGGGGAAGCCAAATGACTTTGGGAAAGTTTGACATTTGTTTACCTTACTGAATCATTCCAAAATAAGTTTGTATAACTTATTTTTAATATCTAATGAACTAGTTCATAATAAAATGTTAATAACAGGCTTATCAGAACTTTTTATCCACACAGGCCTGGCTTTTCATCTTGGTTCAGCTACTATCTAGTTATTTAAACTTGGGCAAGTTAGGAAGCTCCCCATCTTCAGATCCACCATATTAAATGAGCATACTTACTTTTAATCTCTTAGCGGTAATAGCAATAACATCAATTTCATAGCTAGTTGACATTCAACTCTTATGTCACATCTCTCCCCTCCATGCTATTGTGTAATTTTAAGGGGAGGCAGGGAGGTACAGTGTCTTCCTCAATGGAATGATTCTATGAAGGCTGCAGAAGGATTTCGTTTGCGGATAAACTTTAGAATAAGTCCTTGCCAATGTTTTCGACATCAGTAAACACCTTACCCTAGCTTATCAATGAGCTATTAGGAAACTAACTGGCCATTAGGAAACTCACTGGCCATTCTCTCCTAACATTCTTATCATTTCTTGTCAAACAAATAAGTTTCTGCAGCTGCCTTTCCTAAACTTTATATTTCTGATTATATGATATTTGAAAGAAATATTTCAAAATTTAGAATTTGGAACTTTCTGTGCAATTGATAACTTCAACTCATTCGATAAGTAGAGGACTCTACTACACTGATTATGTTAACATCCCCACAATAATAATTTTGCTTCTCTGTCCAGAACCTACTCCACCTCTTCTGGCAATAGATTCTGCATTCTTGACCACAGGAGTGAGCACATGAACCAAGTTGAGTCAATAATATTGCCCAACTGTTTGGCCGCTGAGATAGACACATTACCCATGAAGAGACTTGCTCCAGGTTATTTCTGGTTTGAAGGAGCAGAAATATATATTTCCTCTCTGATGGCAGAACTTCTGGGGAGTGAGTTCAGGGTTTCAAGTGGCATGTTCCTTGTCATGGAGAAAATTTGTCTATATTAGGAAAAGATGAGGACAGCATATGAGAAAAACTGAGAAGTGACATAGACATAGAGAGAAAATTCTAACAGTATCACAGGTCATGAATCTAAGTGTTCTTGAGGCCAATGACACCTTTTCTATGATGTTTCATGAGCAATAAATGCTCCTTTGCCTTGAATGAGAATCATGCTATTTTCAAGTAATAAAATTTCTATTATCTTGTACCAGCTCTTTAAGAAGAAACACAACCCCCATCAAAATAAGTAGACTGGTCTCTGCTATGGGAACCCACTCATAACCCTGAGAAAGAGATGACCTTTATCCTTTCCAACCATCCTACTTTGTAATCCTCTTATTTCTTCTGCTGTCTTATTTCATCAGCTTACCCCTTCTGTCATCCTTACCCTCAAACATTCTTAGTTTCATCTACTCTAAAAATATCTTTATTTGACCCTGTTGATATCCAGCATACCATGTCATCTAGTCAGGTTGTGTTAGGCTATGTTGCAATAACAAACAACATCAGCATCTCAGAAAACAACAAAGGCTTATTTACTCATCATAATAAATGCACTGCAGGGCAGGGTAACTCTCTAGAACAAATATCTTCTAAGTTGACAACTTGATGTCCCAATAAAGAATGGTCCACCATACTGTAATTGTGCAGTATACACCAATTGTAGTGTATGTAGTTTCAGTGACCAGCAAGAGAGGGAGAGAATGGAGAACTGCACACCAGCTCGTAAATACCTCTGCCCAGCACTGATAAATGTGACTTTTGCAGACATTTTATTGGCTGAAGCAACTTCTATGGTCATGGCTAACTTCAAGGATTCTGTCTGGGGAGAGAATTAAATGTGAGAAAGCATTAGATGCTTCTACCACATCTCTTTCTGCTTTTTTAAAAAACTAGAATTCTCACAAAATTTAACCAAATCATGTTAATTTTTTCACACTCAACCTTTCACTCCTTGCAAGTTTGCTTCTGTACCTATAACATGAACTAGTCAGTTTGGGTGAAGTAATGACCTCCATCTATTCCCCACCCCTCAAATCCCAGTAACATACAATAAGCAACTTTCTTTCCATTTTCACGTCATGTACAGACTGCAGGCTGGTTGCAGCTCTGGGACCTAGACTAAAGAAACAGCTCTCACACTTCTCTTAGACATGACACTTTTCACGTTTGCTCACATATTTTTAGCCAAAGCACATCATATGGCCAAACCCCAAATCAATGAAACTGGGATGTAAACTCCTTCTTTAGGAGGCAGAAAAAGTCACACGGTAGTGGGCAAGGACCCTCCTACAAGGAAGTGGATATGAATTGTCACCCTCTGAGGCAAGTTGGAAGATATCATGTTGAATATATTCTTCTGATGTTGCTGTGACCAGAAGAATATATTCAACATGATATCCTTTTGACAAATATTTGAAATCATGCAAATAATAATATCATTGTTTAGAAAAATAATTTAGTAAAAGTATGTTTTAAAAGCATGGAATTCATAAATACCATAATTATTTACCGTGGCTACTCAGCAAGGGATGAGGAATGGGGGTGAGAAGGGGACCTAAAAAGGGGTACACAGAGGGCTTCAACTGTGTTTATGTTTTATCTCTTAAGGAGTATTGGAGAAACAGGGGGGTTTTGTTTTTGTTTGTTTGTTTGTTTGGGGTTTTTTTACTCTTTGTGACTTTAACTTGTCAGAAATAGTTAATGACACACTATACATTTTTTAAAATGTCTACTAACTAATCTCTTCATTCTAGACTCTGGCTTTCTCAAAGCATTTTGCTCATGGGCCAAACTAAACTCTCTAAAATACCATATTGCTTTGTCTTCCTATTAGTAAGTCTCCAACTATTCTCTAAGACCTATAAGATAATCACCATACTCCTTACATATCATTCAAAGCTCGTAAGAACCTAGAACCCTCCCTGTCCCTATCTTCCTAACTCCCTTACCTGAACTATCCTCTCCCTTCCTATCTGTTTACTTAATTCTCACCTTCCCATCAAGACCTAGTCCATCCATTCTTTTTTCTTCCAACTTGCCTCAGAGGGTGGAATAGATGGCCCTTTCTCTTAGCTAGGGCTACTCCTCCAGACATACTTTGGCCCCTTTCCTTTCACATCCTTTGGAAACATGTTCCATCAACTCTCTCATTTTCTCTTAACTCGCTATTTTTTTCTGTGTTCCTTTGTCTTCTATAAGACCTCCTTTATCAAGTCTTCTCTCCCAGTCATTCCTGGGCATTGAACATTTACCACTTTGCATTCTGGGCATATTTTTAAAATATTGTCAAGAATTGTTAAGGGTCAAAAACCGTACCTGACTTTCAAGCTAGCCAGTTAGTCTCCCACAGTTTCAAGGATGTTGGTAGGAGTCATGAGATGCCTGGTCAAAGACAAAATACTTTATTACTCACAGCAAAAGCAGAAGCCAGAACATCAACTTTTCTTGTGCCAGTTCCTTGAGCCCCAATTCCCATTGGATAATTCTGAGGTCATGTGACACCTGAACAAACTTTTCAGGAAAGAAACCTTGAGCTTAGGGAACTCAAATCTTTTATAGTAGTTAGTAAGCATACCTGCCCTTCCCTCTGGAGGAAGACATAATTTATATTTTCTACAGATGTTTGTTATACAAACTTCCTTGAAAATAAATATCTTTTAAACAGGCAATCAATGCCTCTGTTCAAAAGATGAGCAGAAACACAAGATCCATGGAGAATTATCTTCCAAAAGTTACTAGTCCTATTTCCCTAACTATATTGTAAAATTTTTGAAAGCAGCATTTGTCAATACATTCTATGAAAGAGGCAAATAATAAATGTTTTAAGCTTATAGACTACACATCTCTTGCCACTGGAGCTCAAAAGTTGCCAGAGACAATATGTAAAGGAATGGGTGCAACTATATGCCAATAAAACTTTATTTACAAAAACAGGTGGCTGGCCCTTGAGAACATTAAAGCACATTTATTGTCACACACTGTTCTAGGTGTTAGTGACACTTCAGTGAATAAAACAGGTGAAATTTCCCACTCTCATCAACCATACATTCTATTGGAAGAACACATTAACAAACAAAAGAAATAAGTAAAAGATAGTTTGCCAGATAATGATAGGTGCTATGGGGTAAAATAAAGCAGAAAAGCAGGGAGCTGTTAAAGAAGATAAAATTTTACATAAGGTGTAAGGAAGGCATCAATAGAGAAGGTGACATATGAGAAAAGACCTGAAAGAAGTGAAGTGGTAATACCTAGGAGAACAGCATTCCAGGCAAAGGAAACAAACACAAATGTCCTAGGGTGACAGTGCTCCCAGCATGCTCAAGGAGCAGGAGGAGGCAATGATGGTGAAGCAGAGGAAGTGAGAGGGAGGATAGTTAAAGATGAGCTTGAGAGTTAGCTGGAGGATTGAACAGAGGAATGATCTGTGCCGACTTGTATGTTTAGAGATAAATCTGTTATTTTGATAATAGTTTGAAATGGGGCAGGGTGGAAGTAGGAAGGTGATTCAGGGTGTCTTTGAAACAATCAAGGGAGAGATGATTGCTCAGACTATAGTGGTAGCAGTTAAATTTTGGATGAATTTTGAAAGTGACAGCCAATGGGCATTGCTGGTGGTTTGGATGTGGTGTGTGGCAGAAACAGTGGAGTCAAGGATATAGCCAAGTTTCTGGCTTAAACTACAGGAAGAATAGAGTTCCCAGCAACTGCAACGGGGACACTGGGAGAGGAGCAGATTTAGGTTTACATGTGAAACACATCTGTTTCAAAATGTTAAGTAGATGCCTAGTAATGTATTGATGATAACAAGCTATCTACTTAACAAAGCTGCCCAAAGGCAGCCCTTCTGCCCAGCAGTGTCTGTCAGGAAACTGCAAATGCAAACAGTCAGCATCCAACCCTTCCCTTTACAGACTTTGGCCTAGTGGCCTCTACAGATGGGTCAGCTGGAATATTCATTCACATGGCTCCTCTGGTCAAACAGATGCAAAATGATGACAAGGGTCCTTTGCCCAGACTTCGTCTGATGAAGGACAAATCCAGCAAATGAAGAAGAGGCTGTCTGCCTATCAAAACACATATTTGTTAAACTCTTTATCAACTGTCAGGCCAGAAGGAGAATGACAGATTTTTAACGAGATAATTTCAGGAACATTCCCTAAATATATTGAATCAAATTGTTCCTCATGTGTCTGGGCTGGTGCCAGCTGTCACTGTCCACATCTTGAATTCCTCCCTGGGCTGCTTCATGGGGTCAAGTGCAGAGTCCTCTTACACTGCTTAAAAATCAGTGCACAAAACTCAGTTGGAGGAGAACACAGGAGGTGACTTGCTCAAAAGTAAAAGAATCACAACCCTCTGGAGCTCATTCTAGCTCACTTTCACACCCTGACCATATCCTCTCTGGTGAAAAACTCAGCAGAAGTCAGCTTTGCTTGGCTCATGCTTGATTTTACGCAAACATTTTTAAGTGAAAGCAAAGTCCCCACCTAGTATATATAAACAAAATAATTAACACACATGTGATTCCATTGTGTGTCTATTATGCAATTGTTATACAATTTTATATATTTTCATGCATCTCTTCGATTTCTCACCGAAGGGCAGCAGGGATAACTTAGAGGAGCAGATTCTTACACCCTATTCTTCCTCAGGCCTTAATGTTGGAGGAGGTTAGGCTGGCTAGTCACTAAAGGGAGGCTCAGTTTCAAGTAAAAGATTGCATGACTCTTTAAAATATTTGAGAAAGGAGGGAGTATTCATCCGGAGGGGAAAATAAAATCTTGACACAGAAAAAAAAACACATTACCTAGGGTTTGACAGAAGTGTAATGGAGCTCAACCCAGGAAAAAACTAAGTTGACAGTTTTAGCATTGGAGACAGAAACAAAATGGACAGAAGAGAAAAGAAAAGCTCAGGAAGTGCTGAAGGAACAAAAGGTAGGCTTGTTTCTTGAGAACAGAAGACATCTGAGCTGTGCCACAGACCGTGTGCACAGACTGTGGGCAATGAGCCCAGACAGAGGTAATATGTTTTCCTTAGAAACTTCAAGATGCAGTTCAAGTTTACTATATCCATAGGGATGTGTTTCGCCACAAATAACAGCTCCTGATAAAAATGATAATAATAAGGATCCATTATTGTAAATTATAAGAAATTCAAGATCAGGAGGATTGAAAAGTTGGTACAGCAGCTTAACAATGTCAACAAGAAACGCGGCTTATATGGTCATCCTATTCTACAGTCATCTATGTGTTGGTGGTTTCTCTCATTATCAGAAGTTAGCTGCGACAATTCTTGTGACTTATTCTCACAAAAGAGTACCTCAAAAATTAGAAAATGGGTGGAAACATAAAAGGCGTGGCTCTCTCTTTTAGTGGAAGTGAAGGGGGGAGTAATACCAATTTCCCAGAAGACTTCTTCTTAAAACCTATTGACCAAATCTGGTCATCTACCAGAAGGAATAGAATTGTTCTTTGTCTTAAGTTAATCCAAATCTCACCCCCTAAGGCTGAGTATATTGCTGCCAGAATAAAATTGAGGTTTTATTTGCAAGGAAGGGAAGATATCTGTTGATTAGAAAACCAAGAGTGTCTACCATATTTATCTTCTTGCATTTCCCATATTCTACCCTTAAAAATGTTATAGGAGGTATGAACTTTTGTAGGAGGAAAGTTTGAGTAACTGAGATTCAGATGGCTAAGAGGAAAAAAAATAACATAGACTGGAATAAAAACTGTTTCTAGTAAGGTAGTATAAAAATAACAAAAATAGAAAACTGAATAAAATATTAAAATCTTCTCTTTGAAACTATCTAACGGCTAACAAAACAGAAGATAATTATGAGGACACAATCTAAAAACAAAGAGAAATCAAGACAGATGAAGCTGGCACTTAGAGCTAATATACTCTAGGAGTGTCTGCCAATTCTGAAAGCAGGAAGGCTCAGAAGCAGGAACATGGCACTTGGAGTCCAGAACATTCTATGGGGAGCCTGATAAAACTACCAGGCCTTGAGTTGGTGACATGAAGGATTAGGCCCTAAGAGTAAGGAGTAATTCGGAAAGAAACCTGGCCCCACTGGGTCTTCAGTTTCAAATCATCTCATTCCTTGACACTTCAGTGGAAAGATCTGGGATTCCTAGTATCCCTACTAACCACATGGCAGACGCAAACAATAATTGTAGACAAACATAATATAACCTTAGGCCACTAATTTCTCATATATTCTAAATTTTAAAAATTTATATATTGTCATGCATTCTCATCTACATAAAAAAAACACACACACATCCTGACACCCTAGGATGAAGAAACAATATATAGAATTTAATTATGTTTAAAACCCAAAATATTGAGAATTTTTGGAGATAACTAGAATTAAAAAAAAAAAAGTCAAGAGTAAATTCTAAAATAAAAAACAAAAAAGAGTTGAAAGTAGAAGATCAATGGGTGGGTTTAACAGCAAATATGATACAGCTGATCAGAGAATTAATGCACTAAAAGTTAAATCAGAAGATTTCCTTAATAAAGTAAGAGAAAGAGAGGATGAAAAGTATAAAAAGATTATGTAAAATAAAGGAACTACAGAGAGAAACTATTAATTAAACATAATTAAAATCCCAGAAGAAGCAAAAGAATATGCAAAAGTAGTATTTGAGGAGATAATACCTGAGAATTATCCAAAACGAATGAGGAATATTAAAACATAGACATAAGAAGCACTATAAGCAGTAAGCAGAATAAATAAAAAGAAAATTATGCCTATGTACAACATAGTACAATTACTTAAAATCACTATGAAAATAAATTCCTAAAAGCACCTCGATAAACAAAACGCTTTCAAAAGTATAACAACAATATAATAGCTGACTTCTCAACAGAAAAAAAAAAGAATTTATATCTTTTAAAATAACAATTTCCAAGCAAGGATTAAATACTCAATAAAATGAAAGAAAAAGAAAAATATTTTCAGGTAAGTAAAAAAATCAAGAGTGTTTTCAACATTATATCTGAACTAAAGGAAATATTAAAAGAAAGAAAAAAACAAAAAAAAATTATTAAATATATGGGCAAATTTGTTCATTGGCTAAACATATGAATCATGTTTCCGGGCTTTTAAATTGCAGAGAATTAAAATACATAGAGCCCTAGCATGCAGGTTAGATGGAAAAGCAACGATATTAAAAGGTTTTTGGGTCGTTACATTTTGCAGAAACAGGTAAAAGTCTTATTTGCATTAGACATTAATATATTGAGAAAACACTTTTTAATCTATATGATACCACTAGAGAAATTGTTAATAAGAAAGTATGTATCACCTTACTAACTGAGGAAAGAAGAATATAATAATAAAAATCCCAAAATGGGGTGTTTCTTTATCATTCACCACATAAACAAAATAAAGGAGAAAAAGCATATGATCAATCTTAAAAGATGTAACAAAAAGTATTTGACAGTTTCAGTATCCATTTGTGATGAAAAAACAGTCAAACTAGAAAAAGAAGGGAACGTTTTAACAGGACAGCTTTGCTGGTGTGTGCTGCTGAGCCAGCTCCGACTCCCGGCAACACTTGTGAATGAGGGATGTCCGCAGGGCCCTGTGCTCAGCAGCCCTGCTCAGCTCCTATAGATTCCTGCCTATGGCTTCTTTTATGGAGTCAATCCACCTCAAATTTGGTCTTCCTCTTTTCCTGCTGTCTTCTATTTCCCCCAGCATTTTTATCTTTTCAGAAGGAAAAATAAAAGTTTATTGAGGTATAATGGATATATAATAAACTACACACATTGGAAGGATCTAACTTGATGCTTGATATTTCTATATCCTTGTGAAATTATCACCACATTTAAGAAAAGCATAGTCATCACCTCCCCAAGTCTCCTCGTGTCCCTCTGTAATTCCTCTTTCTTGCTCCTTCCCCCAACACCCACAGGCCCAGTAAAACACTGTACTGGTTTTGGCCGTTCTTGTTTTGTTCGCATTTTTTAGAATTTCATATAAATTAAGTCATATAGACTATGCTGTTTTTTATCTGGCTTCTTTTACTTAGCCTAATTATTTTGAGATTTATCTAGGTTGTTTTACGTATACATAGTTCTTTCTTTTTTATTACTGAGTAGCATATGGTATACTACAATCCATTTATACATTTACTTGTTGATGGACATTTAGATTGTTTCCAGCTTGGAGCAATTACAAATGAAGTTGCCATGAACGTTTGTGTACAAGTCTTTGTATGAATATATGCTTTCATTTCTAATAGATATATATATCTATGAGTGGAATGCCTAGGTAAATGGTTGGTAATATTTAACTTTTGAAGACATTACCAAACTGTTTTTTTAAAGTAGTTCTACCATTTTTCATTCCCACCAGCAGTGTGTGAGAATTCCATTTCCTCCATGTTTTTACCAACACTGGGTTATTTTTCAGCCTTTTAAATTTTAGGCTTTCTAATAGGTGTGTAGTTGTTTTAATTTCCCTAATGACTAAGAATGTTGAGAATCTTTTTATATGTTTATTTGCCTTCCATTTATCTTCCTTGGTGAAATATCTTTAAATCTTTGCACATTTTTAAATTTGCACATTTTAAAATCTTATTACTGAGTTTTGAGAGTTTTTTTAAAGATAATTTCTTTATCAGATGTATGATATGCAAAATTTTATACGTCTCTGTTTGTCTTTTAATTCTCTTAACTGTTATATTTTAAAGAGCAGAAACTTTAAATTTTGATAAAGTTTATGTTTTTTATTTTTTAAGGAATTGTGCATTTGGTGTCATATCTAAGAAGTCTTTGCCTAACCCAAAATAACAAAGATTTTTTCCTATGTCTTCTCCTAGAACTTTCATGTTTCAGATTTTACACCTCAGTCTATGATCCCTTTTAATTAGTTGTTGAATATATTGAGAGGTATGAAGCAAGGTTATATTTTTGCATATGGATATCCAACTGTTCTAGCACCATTAGTTGAAAATACTCTTCTTACTCTAATGGATTGCCTTTAAATAAACCTTCACCAAAAATGAGTGTCCATATGTGTGTGTCTATTTCTGGATTCAGTACTATTTTTCATTAATCGTTTTGTCTCTCTTAAGGCCAACACCACACTGTGTTTATTGCTGTAGCATTATATAAATGTCGAAATCAGGATGTAACAGTCCCCCAAGTTTGTTTTTCATTCCAGAGTTGTTTTGGCCCCTCGAAGTCCCTCGTATTTATGTATTAAATTTAGAATCAGCTTGTCAATTTGTATGAAAAATCCAGTTAAGTGAAAAGTAATATTTAGTGGCCACTTCAGATAATTAAAAAAATACTTTTTACCAGTCAAAAATCTGGATTACTTAACTAATCTCACCATTTTAGAATTTTGGATGCTAAAGAGACTGCAAATCATTGATTCTGCTTCTCAGTTTCAACACAAAGAAATGGAGCCTCAAAGAAGCTGATAGTCCTATCAAAGGCCACATGGTTTACTGTTAAGAAGAATCCAATAGGCTCTTTCCCAGGCCAATGCTCACTCCTCTACTTCAGAGTCTCTATGTGTATCGGGTCATAGATAATCTTATACTTGTTGTGAGATGTAGACTAGAAAGGGATCTCTGCAAACAGGATTAATGTCTTCACAGTTCTCTAGAGAGCTGCATGCAAAGGCCTATTAGAGGATAGAGGAACAAATAAACAGGAGTCTGGGGAGCATCAAGAGCAAGCTGAAAACACATTTCTCTCCTGTTAGCCTTCCTGACAGTTTAAATGAAAACAAAATTTCCATAGTATTTTCAAGAGAAACTAAGAAATTATCTTTAGCCTGGGTTGGTTGTAATTTAGGATATTTTTATATGGCAACCCACTGCCATTGGACCATATTACTTGGCTTTATTTTTGCCCAACCCATATTGCCCAACTAGTTCTCTCTATCCCAATGATACCATGCGCTAATATTTACAACTCGGGACTAGTATTAGGTACTTACATTCATCATCTTTGATTTTCCCTACAACCTTGCAAATTATGTGTAATTATCATTCTTGTTTAATAGGTGAAGTAATAAAAATCTCAGAATAAATAAGAAACACATCTAAGGTAACATTATTAAGATATAGAGGCAGAAATAAATCCAGGTCCTGGTGATGCCAAGGTCTTCGTTCTTCCCAGTGCAGAAAGACTGACTGAGCTGAACCATGAATTCCCAGCCTGCACTCACTATTGACCAAACTGACCAGTAAGTGTTCTGGTTTTCTGGACAGGAAGAGTGACCTTCCTGGGTGTCCAGAATAATCAATGGTTAGAAAATCACTCATTGGTAAATAGGGGAGGGACATAAAAGCAGAATGAAAGAGAGTCAGAAAAAATTATAATGATGAAAAATAATAGGTAACTTGTGCCAGGCACTATTTCACAGACTTTACAAAATATGTTCTTGTTTAATTCCTAACAACACTAGGAAGTGCTTCTCTATAGATGAAGAATGGGGAGCTCTTAACTTAAGTGATCTACTCAAAGTCACACTGCCAGGAAGCACTGAAGGTCTTCTTTCAGAGACCACTTTCTTAACTAAGGAGTTAAAACTCACCTGAAATTGAAATAAACAGAAGAAAGCACCAGGTAACTGGAAATGTAACAAGACAAATGAACACCACACTAAACTTTGCATCTTTTACTTAAAGAGAAATAATTGTTGTTAAAGACAAGCCTTGGAGACCTCTCAAGTACCTTCTGAAGTTCAATAAAGCTAGAGTTGGATTTTTTTTCCTCCAGTGGGAGGCTTAGTATGTCTATGGACATAAGTAAGAAATTGCATTGTTTGTCTCTATGCAATACAGTTTGTTTAGGGTGAAACTGAGCAGTGCAATTGTGTTTACTATTAATGACTAGAAAACCAATTGTTGTGTGATTCACCATAAATGATAATGGAACATGAAAAATGCATGACCATTATTCAGTCTCCAAAGCCAAGTCATACTGAGAGCAAGAGTAAGATACAAATCATGACAGATCTCAGTTTCTGACCTGCATAAGAACACTGGGAGCTTCCAACTCCCCACTTGAGTTCATGAGCGACCTAAAGCCTTTGTTCAAAAAGAGAAGCCTCATAGGTTACTTAGTAAATTTACTAAGATTTGAAGTACCCTACTCTTAATCTTGACCTCTCTTCCAGACCTAAACATCTCATCATGAATAATCTAGGCACTTAGGAAGCACCTTCAGACACATGGGCTCCATGGGCTCTGAAGAGAGACCGATTAGATTTGATTTCAGCCCTATGACTTACTAGCTGCTTGGAACCTTAGATGACATAGTATGAACTTCTGGTGATGCCCAGTATCCATTCTCACCACTTTGTAAAACAGAATTTTTAGTTGGGCACATTGCCAACAGAATACAGACTACATCCCCTAGCCTTCCTAGCAGCTAATGCCCTTATTGTGTCCCATAGGACTAATTCTGTCCAGTTTAAGTGAAAGTGTCCTATGATCAATTTCTGAGAACTTTCCTATAAAGAAGGCTGACATACATTCTCCCCTTATTCATTCTTTCCTCAATCCTATTGCCTTAGAATATGGATTCCACCTGAACAATGAAACTGAAGGTCACACCAATGGATGACAGAACAGGGAGATGATAGGAGTCCCCACTCTGAAGACCTGTAGAAGAGCTACAGCACACCATGCAAACCCTGGACAAACACCTCTGCACACTTACATGATAGAAAATTACACTTCCAACTTGCATATTATTTTAAGGTTTTTCCCATATTTGCATTCAAAACTAATATGAACTAATGCAGACAAGTTATATAAAATGAGAATAATAATATGTACAGTGTGTAACTCAGAGGTTTGTTTTGAGGATTAAATGAGAAAATGCATGTAAGTACAAGGCCCAGATAATAAGTATTAAATATTTGTAATTATTGATGTTATAATAACATTTTTTCCCTAATGACAATTTTCTTGTCCCAGGCCTAGTCTAAGAATTATGATATTTGACCTGTTTCCTCAAACTAAGAAATTATAAGGAAAGATATAAATGGTCTTATAGGATCACTAAGGTCCTCATACCTAAAGCCATTTCTTTATACTAAGAGATCATTTTTATAAGAAATAAAGGACTGGGGTCTAGACTGCCCAGATGATAGAGTACTGTTTTTTTCTTTCCAACTCATCTTTTTCACTCAGTAAATTAGCTGTCAGTAAATGGTCTGCTAGTGAGAACATTACCACGTGGCATTGTCCAGTTTCAAGAATCCAGTCTATTTTAAATGTTATATTTTAGAGTTATCACTTCCTTGCACCTTAAACTCATCTGTAAGTTATTTCCAAATTATAACATTAAAATAATTATTTCTGAGGAGGGTTCTGAATATGTGCATTGATTTTCTCATCTTTGTTTCTAAATAATTTGGAATATAACTTTTCTCTCTACTCACCACAGAGGTAAAATGTGATAAGTACAAAATGAGTAGTGTTGCATCCTGAGAGAAAGAAACTGCTAAGAATTACATGAGCCAAGGAAATTGGCATTGAAGAGATGGAATTTAAAAGAAGAGCAGGTTTGCCCTACCAGTTTTTCCCAGTGGTTAGAGCATCAGCCAGCGTGAACTGAAGGGTCTAGGATTGGATTCTGGTTAAGGGCATGTACCTGGGTTGCAGGCTCAATCTCCAGCCCTGGTCAGGGCATGTGCGGGAGGCAACCAATAGATGTGTCTCTCTAACATCTATGTTTCTCTCTCTCCTTTCCACTCTCTCTGAAAAGCAATGGGAAAAATATCCTTGAGTGAGGATTAAAAAATAATAACAATAAAGAAAGAGCAGGATTGAGATTTACCAAAAAAAAGAAAATTTTTAAAAGGGGTGGAATTCTAGATCAAGTGACCAACAAGTGTAAAAGTATGGGAAGAGAGAGTAGGCCAATCCAGAGAATTGATGTGGAAAAGCAGATAAAAGTGCCAAAAAGGTGCATTGAGATTAGGACATGAAGATCCTCAAATGGCAAATGAAGGAACTGGGGACTTTAAGGTCAGTGGAGAGAAACTGATGGGTGCTGAGCAGAAATGGGAATGTGCAAAATGATGGGTGAACTAGTGACAGCAGACAGGGTGGATTAGAAGTAAAAGAGATGAAAAGAATGATCTAGGATCCTTCTATTAAACCGCTTTGAGATATAATTCACATACTATATAATTCATCCATTTAAAGTGGACAAGTCAATGATATTTAGCATATTTCAGGTGTGCAGCCATCATCACTGTTTAATTTCAGAACATTTTTGCTTCCCCCCTAAAAAAATCTTGTACCCATTAGCAAGCAGTCTTCATTCTTTCCTCTGCTTCCTCAGCCCTTAACAACTGCTCCTCTACTTAATGCCTCTATAGATTTATATATTCTGAACATGTCATATAAATGGAATGATATAGTTTGTATAGTCTTTTGTGACTGGCTTCTTTCACTCAGAATAATGTTTCCAAGGGTCATTCATGTTGTAGCATGTTTCAACACTTCATTTCTTTTTAGTTCCAAATAATATTTCATTATATGGATGTATCACATTTTATTTATCCATTCATCAGTCGAACATTTAGGCTGATTCCACTTTTGTGCTATTGTCAATAATTCTATAAACACTCTTGTGCGACTTCTTGTGTAAACATAGGAGTGGAATTGTTTAATCAGAAGATATCTCTTTAACATTTTGAGGGATTGCCAAATATTTTTCAAAAATAGGGACACCATTTTACATTCCTACCAACATTTTATGAGGGTTTCAATCTCTCTACATCCTCACCAACACTTGTTATTGTCTGTCTTTTGAAATATAACCACCCTAGTAGGTATGAAGTGGTATCTCACTGCATTTCCCCGGTGACTAATAATGTTGAGAATCCTTGCATGTTTCTTGGCTCTTTCTATATCTTATTTGAAAAAATGTCAATTAAGATCATTGTGTTGTCTTTTTATTAGTGAGTTGTAAGAGTTATTTAGTTATTTATATATATTCTAGGTAGTAGTTCCTTATCAGATACATGATTTGCAAATAATTACCCTCACATTGTCTTTTTACTTTCTCAATGGTGTCCTTTGAAGCACACAATTTTAAATGTTAGTTAAATTCAACTTATTAATCATTCCTGTTTTTATTTTTGCTTTAGGTGTCTATCCCAGGCATCTATGCCTATCTTTGTTTTCTTCTAAGAGTTGTATAGTTTTAGCTCTAACATTTAGGTCTATGATACATTTTGCATTAGCTTTTGTTACATACATGGCATGAGATAGAGACACGACTTCATTATTTTGTATATGGACATCCAGTTGTGCTAGCACCATTTGTTGAAATAGTATATTTTTTCCATATAACCCAGGCATGTATTAATAAGGTCCTAAACAAGGGTAATGTCCTAGAAATCACTAGTGTTCAGGCTTTGAGAAGGAAAGAGAGGGGTATCACTGGGTAATCAGCAGAATAATGTCATTATCATTGATATGAATAGGATAGTCAGGGGACAGAAGAGCTTTTTGAGTAAGATGTGCTCTATTTTGGATATTTGATTTTTCATTGTACAGGTGAAAATGTATGGAACATCTGAGGAGATGCTGACTGGTCATGTAATGCTGGGAATATTTTTCATAGAGATGCTAATTAAGTACTCTCCCCAAAGGAAAACAATTAGGAATTAAATACCAAGAGGGACAATTTCACTTAGAGAAGAAGACATACAATACAATATATTTTTTTCAAACAATTTATTCATTCATTCTTTCAACAAATGGTTATGGAGCCCCTATCATGTGCCAGGAACTACACAAAGCACCTGGAGCTTGAGGAAGTAACGATCACCATGGTCTTGGCCCTCATGAAACTTTCAATCCGGAGTGGAGAGATAAAAAACTAAGTAAAGAGTTGCAATACAATGATAATCACATGACAAAGAAAGTCTAAGAGTCAACAGAAAGCATCCACCTCAGGTCAAGTGTGTCAAGAAAAGTTCTACATAACTTATTACCTAATCTGAAACCTGAGCAGAAAAAACGCCAAAGAAAGGACCAGGGAGAGGGCTAAAGCATTCCGGGTAGATGAGAACATGGCGAAAGAAGAGATGAGAATTTTGTTCATTTGAAGAAGTACATTTGAACAATGCCTGGTCCAGTCAGAGTACCAAGTCCCAGCAGAGGTGTGGCTAGGACTTGGTGCTCTGACTGGACCAGGCATTGTTCAAATAAGCACTAAATCACGGAGTGAACGGCAGGCTAAGCCATCCTCACACCTCCTGAGCTTGCTTCCTTTATTCACCACCCACTGTGATCATTTGGCCTTTATCATTTCTCATTCACCTGAACTAATGCTTATCTTCAGCCTCAGGCTCTGCCTCTGAGCACCACGGGTGCCTTCTCTGGACATGCCCCTCTGCTTGGGTTGCCCTGCTGCACTCCATTTGCTCCCCTGCTGATGCTAAAGGGTAGCCTGGGAGCCATTGCTAGCGTCTTAACTTCCCCTGCCGGGGGGGCTGGCCGGCTCCCATGGTCACTTACCTACTGCAGTGCTGTCTTTGTAATCAGGTCCTGGGGTTTCCTCAGTTGCTCCTGAAACCCACTGAACCACTAACCCTCTCTCTCTCCTAGCAGAAATACTTGTCTCCGCCATCCTCTACTGGATATAGTTTTAAAGGGCAAAGAACTTAGATTTTGAAACAGAGAAGGCTGACCCCTAATACCAGCTCTGTAACCATTGGCTATTTGGTCATGGGTGACTAACTTAATCTCTTTGAGTCTCAGTTTCCTCACTTGTAAATCCTGGTCATGCTTACCCAAGGGGTGAGCATTTCAAGTGAGAGAGATATGCAAAACCCCTGGCATCTGGCAGGGATTCAACTCATGCTGGTTTGCTTTCACTCTCATTCTCTCCTACGTGTACAGTGCAGACTTCTCCTTCTTCACCTCATATTTCTGCCTGGGTTATCCGTGCAAGGGGTCCCCTCTTCTAGGATATGGATCTCTAAACTGCACACCTTTATCTTTCATTCTTCACTGTGTCTCACCCTTTAATAACGCACACAAGCCTCTCCAGTCTTGAAAATACTGGGCTCCTGGGCTCCTCTCCCCCCCCCGTCTCTGTCCTCTGTGTCTCTCCTTTATGTCTCTCTCCCAACCATCCCCCTCTCTCACATTGCTCAGCTTCTCAAAGGAACTTTCCATACCCACTACCTCTGTTTTCTCACCACCCTTTCATTTTGATGGCTTGCCATCAGGTGTTTGCCCCATTACTGTTCTGAAACTCTCTGGGAAGTCATAAGGACTTTCTCATTTCTAAAATGAATGAATAAAAAATATATATACATAATTTATATCCATAATGTTATAGGTATATTTACATAAATGCTATATATACATGATATGTTATAATACATATTACATTACATATAATATTACATAATGTATGTATATTACATTATGTATAGTACATTTTATATCTGTCTATCTATCTTACAAGATACACCTTGACATGAAGACAAAT
This sequence comes from Miniopterus schreibersii, assembly GCF_964146895.1. Classification (NCBI taxonomy): domain Eukaryota; kingdom Metazoa; phylum Chordata; class Mammalia; order Chiroptera; family Miniopteridae; genus Miniopterus; species Miniopterus schreibersii. Next base: position 50,901,347 of record NC_138106.1, on the reverse strand, counting down.
AATCAGGAATAAAATCCCTTGTTGTTTGATACTTTGCTAAGTAGTTGTTGCCTACTCTGAAAATGTACACATGTTTCTTGTCCAGGTTAATAAACTGACTCAGGCTCCTGGGTCACTTTTAAGAAAATGGTCCAACCTTTGATATGAGGATTAATAGAAACTTCTATAAGTGAGTAATAATTAGAGAATTTGAACCAAAAACAAAGCAAAATAAAAAATGCAAAGTGAAATAAAATTTGCCTTGAATGCATGGTTTAAGAAAGAGCATGAAGTATACAGCAGATTTAAAAGTTGAAGTTGAAAAATGGAGGCTCCTGATAAAAGAGCTCAAATCAGCAATGCCAGATTTTCACCACTATATTCTTCATGTTTTTTTATTGATTGATTTTTAGAGAGAGAAGAAGGGGGGGAGAGAGAGAGAGAGAGAGAGAGAGAGAGAGAGAGAGAGAGAAACATTGATTTGTTGTTCTACTTATTTATACATTCATCAGTTGATTCTTGTATGTGCCCTGACCAGGAATGAACCCACAACCTTGGTATATTGGGACAATGCTTTAACCAACTGAGCTACCTGGCCAGGTCTCTTAAATTTATTTTTATATAAAAATGATTGAAGATAACTTTTTTGTTTTGAAAACCTACCTCCTGCCTTTGCATTATACTTCATTATACTCTTTCTGGGAAACAGATGTAAAAATAGCTCACTGCCACTTGCAGAGACTAGCCTAGGGGTTACCATAGGATGGAGGCCCTTAGGCTTCCTCTATGCCTCGGGATCCCTGTGCTGTGCTTCATGGGACAGGAGGGGGACAGGGTGGAGGGAAGAGGCAGGAGGAAGAAAGAGCTGGAGTGTGGAGGAGACAGGTGGCACTGGGGGGGATTCTGAATTAGTGAGCTGGAGGTAAACTGCTCTTGTCACATACTGCTGAGCACTTAGGCAGCGACTTCAGAATAAGTTATCACCGCCTTCAAAGTTCCCATTAGCTCATCAATGTCAGGTGAAGAGGTTTGGGAACTTTCTGCGGATGCCCAGGGGAGGACTTGATGTGAGCTAAGACACCCTCAGGGGTCAGGTTACCAGACTAGGGTGGTCAGAAGTGCCACATTTGAATCTGAGTTGATGCAGACAGTAAGGTCAAAAGAGATTGTAAATCCAAAATCAGAACCACAGACAGGGAAGATAGAGTTTTTAAGCTGTGCTCAGCCATGAGAAAAAAACGTGATATTTGTTCTGGAGAGCGATGGAATAAAGCAGAAAAAGTAATAACTTAAAAATCTGAAGGCCTGGGTTCCATCATGTATCAGATGTGTGATCTTGAACAAGTGGTTTAGTTTTTACACATCAATTTCTTTTTTACCAAGTTCTTAACTTTTCTAAACCAGAATGTCTTCATCTGTAAAATGAATAACAGAATCCTTCTCATTGGAATGTCTTAAGAATTAAAGAGATAACCCATATAAAGACCCTAACACATAGTAAACATTCAATATATGTTCATTGTTGTTCCTGCTGTTAACTTCATTATTATTTCTATCTCATAGGAATTCTGTGCAGACCAAGCAGATGCAATAATATGTATAAGCCTGGGGCCTAGCTCTACACTGGTTCTCAGACCCTAAGCTTTGCCACCTGACCTATACCCTTGTTCCCATTCATTTGATGTCTCAGAAAGAAATCAATCTAAAGCCATGTAACAAGCTGCTGACAGGCCCAGACAATGATGTCATCAGCAGTGAATTGTCTGAAAGGGCAAGAGAGATGAAAGTGACAGAAACATCAAGGGCCACCAGGGCTGGGACACCAGCAACATGCCCTCTAATTTCCCAGATGAGATAAAATCCAGTGTGGTCAAGGTAAACTCTGCCAATTTCAAGTAAAATGAAATATATGAACACACCAACACAGATGCAGAAGAGAAAAGAATGTAGAGAAATATACCCCAAATTTGATAGTGATTATTATATCTGGCCAGAAGGAAGCTTCAATTTTATTCTTTGTATTCTTGATTTCCAAACTTTCTGCAATGCACAGGTATTGGAAATATAATCAGAAAAGTTACAAAGCACAAAAAGTAAAGACTGAGGTCCCTTTAAGTAGAGTCTGATGATGTGAAGAGAAGAGACATAGACCATATTGTAGGGGGGAAAGAGAGCAGAGAATCTGAAGCTACATCCAAAGTAATTTTTTACTTTTGCATCCCTTCTTTCTGTTCCCACAGTCACTTAACTCCCTGTGCTGAGCCTATATTACTAGTTATTGTAAAGCTATCCTGCAATTTATTTTCTCACTTCCAAGCTCTCCTTGAGGCTGTCCCTCCCACACAGCAAAAGCTCATCCTGCTGCAAACACTGCTGTTGCCAGTCAACCTCCTGTTCAGTCACTTATAATGATGTTCTGTCACATCAGATATCACTCAACAGTTGTCCACTGTTCAATATATTTTCTTAACTATTACTTTGCTGTATTCTCTTCTCCACTATGATTTCTTAGTACAACCTAATGAAGCCTCTGTGTTTCAGCTAAACCAGCGTCCTCAAAGTATGGTCCCCGGTCCAGCAATGCCAGCACCACTAGGGAACCATAGATGCCATTCCCGGGCATTTCACAGAATCAGAAACTTTGTTTTTTCAAGCGGTCCAGGTGTTTCTGATAATGTGGCTGAAGTGTGAGAGGCAAACTTTAAGCACTGAGCTCAACTGACCTGCTGGCCCTCTTCAAACCTTGCTCGTTCATTCATGCCTCACCACCTTAATGTATGGTATGGGGGCTCTGGAATGAATCAGCTCGGGTAAGACAAACTCATTTCCCAGGATTTCCTTACCTGTAGGCTTCTGGTTAGGCTGGGCCACAGAAGGTTTGAGTGCAAGATTTGGAGGGTGGAAGTGAAGCAGCAACCCTTTTGCAGCTCTGATTCGCTTTGCGGGCAGGGGGCAGCAGCTGGATCTGCAATTGCTCCACCTTCTCCTGAATCCTCCTTCAACTTCTCTAACTCTTGGGCTAGATGGGCATTTGGTTCACAGCATCAAGGCCAGAGGCAGTAAGAATGTGAGCTCCGTTTGTGGGTTGCAGCCTGTCTTTGCTCTCTCCTTTTCTTATACCTATCTTCTCCCCCCCAGTGTGTGTCCTATGAACTCCTATCTCCTGCTTCAGATGCAAAGACAACAAACTTATATCATGAGCCATAAGTGAGGTGGGTGTCTCTTCCCCTACAGGACAGGTGAAGGGCGAAGGCCAGGGGAGAGGTTCCCTTGACCCCCACCACAGGCCTCACTAAGTCCCCAATTTCTCATCTATTCTGTTGCCGTCCATGGAAACTCAGTTCAAATCTGAGCTCCAGGAAGTCTTCCAGATTAATTCTATTCCAGTTCTATTCTTTCTTTTCTAATTCTGAAAGACACGTTGTCCTCCTTTGTGTTCTGTCTGGTAAACACGCGCAAGCTGTTTCACATACCCTTGTTCTGTCTCCACATCCAGGTTATGAGCAACAATGCCAAGCAATCACATGTTCTTTTGCCCCGTCCATGGCCACCCCAACACCCAATAAAGCAAATTCTATTTAATATGTTTTACAATGTCACCTTCTTTCCTAGATATTCTTCATCACTCCCAGTGTTTTGTATCTAGGCTAATAACATTAAAATATATATCTCCTATCTTGACCTCTCTCCTGAACTTCAAGCTACATATCCAATTGCCTACTGGACATGTCCATATGGATATCCATTAGGTACCACATTTTCATCCAACAAGACTAAAACTGAACTTGTCATTCAGCCAAACCCACCATTCTTTTGTTTTTGACCTAAGAGAATTGTACCTCCATCCCAGTTTGCCAAGTTCAAGCCATGACTTTAGTGTTATCCTAGATACCTCATGCTTCCTTTCACCCTAACTCCAGTCTTATTAATGAAACATCTAGATGGTTTTTCCATTATTATATCCACTCCTTTCCTTCTATCAGGTATAATGTGCATAATACTTAAACAATGGACAGCAGAAACAGGTTCAGGTAGACTTGAATTCCAGTTTTACTGATAATGACTTACTAAGCCTCAGTTTCCTTATTTGTATAATGGAAAATCAACACTATGATTATTGTGTATGTTAACACAGACAGTTCTTATGAAGCCATATACAGTCCCTGTCACAGGGCAAATACTCAATAAATATTAGCTATTATGATTTTTTCTGCTATTACTCTAAGCCAGATCACCATCTCTTTCCTTGATTATATCACAGCTTCCTAATTGGTTTCCTTGCCACTGTACTTTCTTCTCTCTGGATCACAAATGTAGAATTTATAAAATGTCATAAGCAATTTCCAAAATACCAGTAATTAGTCCCTCAAATTCCACATCTATTCTACAGTGGTATTTTAAGTATATTAATGCTTCAGATGGGATCAACTTGATTAACATATAGATGGGATCAACTTGGTGAACACATTTATATAGTCTGAGTGCCAAGAGTTTGTTGTTTTGGCATGAACCTCCAGTTCTCACTTTTGGAATTTTAAGTAAGAGAAATACCAGTGCACACAGACTTCCAGGAACATCCATGAAGGTCCCCAATATTCCACAAGGTAGATATGCAAAACTGCCACTGGGTTATAAAACAGGTCTCTTTTTCTAGGGCAACATATGGATGTTTGTGACCTTTCTACTTTTTTCCACCACTCAGACTGGAATGTCCTGGGGTTTCAGTAAGAAGATTCACCATATCCTGGTGAAGAGATATGCCTTCCCATAGCAATAGATGACTCTGGCTGAGACAGACAGACTTAACAGCCACACAGCAGATGGCCCTCAGTCATGTTTTAGGTATCTTCTTCAATTGAATATTATAAAATTGGATGAAATTCTGCCAATTTCCACTTACAATTATAAAAGTGTAGAGTGAAAAATTTAAAAGGTTTAGCATTCATTAAAGTGAGTTCCCTTAATACAGTCTTCAATCTCTATTTCTAAAGAACTCCATGTTTTCTTATAGCACCAGAGCACTTGATTTTTACCTCTAATAAGCCCTGGCCTGTATCAGAGTGATATATATGGGGTGTCCCAAAAATGTAAACAAATTTAATAGCTGATAGTTCAATTGATGTTTCTTTCATTTCAGAGAACCCATTGGAATTAATAATTATTCAAAGTGTGTATACATTTTGGGGAAGACACCCTATATATATGTTGCCTACCTTCACCACCAGACTGTAAGTGACTTGGGAATTCCATGTCTGCTCCGTCCTTGTAATACACTTTGCACACTGTCTTGCCTACAGTGTGTACTTACTGAATACTGAATTGATGAGCAACCAGAGGAGTAAATATGCCATTGAAGTTTCATAATTAAATCATAGTTTATAATGAAGTGGAACAAGTCACTATATAAAGGTACTCTGTGGAAAATTATTATGTATAATGCCAAATCTACTCATTGTCATGTATTTCATATATCAAGTTTACTTAATTTAATACAATTCAAAAATGTACAGATTGAGCATCTGCTACCTTCCATTGACTACTGAAGTGTTAGGATAGAAGAATAAGACATGGTCCCTGTGGCAAATTTAATTTTCTGTTCTTTTTACAGTGTGATTTACTGATGCTTTTCCTATAGAGTGGTGGGCTCTGTGTCCTTTCCCATGAATCTGAGTGGGTGGGTTTTTTTTACTACTCCTTCCAATAGAGGACAGTGGAAGCAATGTGACCTCTGAGTCTAGGTCACATGAAGGATTCAGCTTCTGTCTTGCTCTCTTCATAAGACACTCCCCAGCTTGGAAGCCAGCTACCATGGAATAAGGAAACCCAAACTATTCCATATGGAGAGTGGAGAGACCACAATAGAGAGGTCTATATGAAGAGGAACTCAGGCCCTCCAGTGAAGGCACAGAATCAAGCACAAGACACTGAGTGACAAGCCTTTACATCAAGGTTTCTCAACCTTGGTACCATTGACATTGTGGGAAGGATAATTCTTTTGGGGGGAGGAAGGTCCTGTGTATCGTAAGATATTTAGCAGCATCTCTGGTCTTCATCCACTAGATGCTAGGAGCAACACCCCAAAAAGTGTGACAATCAAAAATGATTCTAGACATTGCCTGTATCCACTGAGGGTAAGGCAAAAATCATGCCCAGTTGATAACCACTGCTTTACATGATCCCAGCACCCAGCCTTAGAGTTGCCCCAGCTAAATCATGTGAAGAAGAAAGGAGTTGTACTCACCCAGCCCTGTCCAAATTGGAGATTTATGAGCAGAATAGATATTGTTGTTATTATGAGCCACTAAGTTTTTAGATGATTTGGTACAAAACATTAAATAATAGAAAGAGTCTCTGACTTCAAGGGACTGTGTTTCCCTTCTAGGGTGAAGAGCAGACACATAACCAAATAATCACCATTCTACAGTATGAGTTTATAGAATCTACTATAAGCTGCCTGGTGAGGCACTCCCTGAACAGATGTATGTGTGTAAGAGACTGTGTGTTTATAAATGGAGGGGCAGCTCTCTGATGCTGAAGTCTTGGTCTGTGGTCATACTGAGCTATTAGAGCATTTATGTTAACCTAATTTTAATATATATATATAATTATATTATCTTCTTAATTTGCTCATGCACTTTCAACTGGAAGTGGTGAACACCAGATTCTTAAATAACTCATTGTTAAGGTCAGCAACAGTAACACACAGCTTGTTTTCCTGTAAGCTACATTAGATGACTCAGTCCCAGATTATCTGGAACAATTGTGAGATAATGTTTTGAATAGAGCTGTGGCAGGGTCATCTTTACTCTGCGTAGCACTTACAATTTATCTTCAGATATCAAGGAAAAAGACCGGGTACAAAGTGTGGAAACGCAGTGGCTCAATAAAAATATATATGCTAAATTTAGAGTTTCTTTATGAATTTAAAATTAAGATAAGACATGATATTATATATACCTAGAATTTATGATTTTACATAATTATAACGAGTAATGTGAGCTCCAGAGTGGAAGCTGTGTCTCATTTATCATACTGGCAATGGCTTCTTATTGAATGTTTACTCTTGGGCCCTGGCAAGTATATGCTGTGATGTTAGCCTGCACCACAGCCCAGCATTGCAATTCAGAGAGGTTAAATGACTTGCCCAAAATGCTCCTGGGATTTGAAGGCTTATCTCTCTGACTCTTAAGCCTGTTGTCTCTCCACAACACCTGTTCCTTTTATCTTTGTGTCCTCGCTAGTCAACAGGGTGTGTAGTACATGGATAGATAGTCGAACGAGTTTGTAGTTGTTGATTAAAAATAGCTTTGAATCACAAACATAACAGCTCTGTATAGAAAAGAGACAATATAGTAAGTGCATCATAATGATGGTCAATCCATGTTTGTTGATTGCCACGCAACAGAGGAGTTACCAAATAAGTGATTATTCCAGATGCTAAGCCCACAGAATTGGCTTGACTCTGTGCAGTACACTGATTGCCTAGCAGTCAGCCACTGAATGACAAAACTCATCTCCTATGTAGAAACAGCCTTAAAAGGGCCTGCTGTACTAAGTCATTATTTTCCAGGTTTTTGAAGGGAATGTTGTTTCATAAAGGGGAAATAGAAGTCAGCATAAGCTCTTTCTCATAAGGAAAATTATAAACTGGTTAAGAGAAGCTGAATGTAATGAACACATGACTAAAATATGCTGCATGTAATAGGCTAACTGATAAAATTAATTGCAGTTGGATTGTGGCTTGTTATTAACATAGGGTGATGCCCATAAAATATGAATAAATGATGTATAAATAATGGAAATAATAGACCAACCTATTCATAGGCATTGTCAACAGACATCCGATAATATAATTGTAAAATGAACTTGTTAGGAGAATATGTACACATAGACCATTTGCAAACAATGGTTATTAATATTTCAAATTGGTTGATAACTGGCTATTTGAATTAAGCCTTCTTTTTCCTCTCAACTGCTTCTGTTTCACATGGATTGCAGTAAACTTTAGATTCAGACTTAAGAACCATGCTGTGTGTGTATGCAAGTGTGAGGAATAGAGAAAGAAAGAAAAAGAGAGGCAGGGAAGGAGAGAGAAAGAGGGAGAGGGAGGGAGGGGAAGGGAGGGAGAGAGAGGGGGGAAAGAGAGAAGCTAGCTTGAGGAGTGCTTCTACAAGATACATTCTCAATTTTCCATAACCGTAGGCTCTTTCAGGTAGCTTATGGCCCTGATCTCATAGTTTGAAGCTACACAAACCAGAATCCTTTTCACCTGAGCAGGAAGCAGCAGCTAAACCTCTCCTCTCTTGCTGAAATAGCCTGAAATAGCAAAAAGTGAGGAGGCAAGGCAGGCTTAATAGTTCTCAACAGGGGATATAACAGTTCTTAGGGTGTGTTTGGAAATGTGTGGGGGCTTGGAGTTGCCACAGTGACAGTGCGCACCAATAGCATTTAATGAATGGCAGCCAGGAAAGAAAAACTTCCTGCAACACACAGGACAGTTTCCAAAAGGGAGAATTTTTCTGCCCCAAATAATATTTCTTTGAGAAATATTTAGCCACTTCTCTTTTGAAATGTCATTGGCCACTTGTTCAATATCAGCAAAGAAAACCAAACTTTAGGCATAATTACATATAGGTGATGCACCAAAATTTGGCTGAAAAAAATTCTAATCTGAAGCAAAGAAAATCCTTTATGGGCCACTTCCAAAAATAACCTCTAAATTCTTCTCTATTTTAGGGACCGCACCTGAGTCGCTACAGGTATTAACATTTCAAAGGAGAACGCCAAGGAAAAAAAAAGCTAAGATTCTGTTTAACCCCCAAACTATCCTCGCTCAGACAGTAAACTTGGTTGAACCTGCAGCAGATTAACAAAAGGAACCAGGTGCGCTGCAGGATGAGCTCACTTGAAAGTGCTAAAAAATGTCCCCTTGCTCTACCCTCAGCCTTGGGGGAGGCTGTGGTTCTTGCGCATTTCTGGAAGACAATTAATGTTCACTACCAGGTGGGCTGAGGATTTTAGCAGATGGAGGCAGGATGGCTGTAAAAGAGGAAGGAGCTGTTGCAGATGGTGTCCTTACTCCTTTCTGTGTTTTTCTTTTTGGAGAGGGAGGGAGGGAGTTGCAAGACAGCACAATTGTGCTGCAAACTTCCAAAGTATTCATTCTCATGCCTTTTCTACAGTCACCACTTATTACCTTTCATCACATATCACAGAGGAGAAATCAAGCAGGAAACGGAGAAAGGACAACAGGAAAAATTCTGTTAACATGTATAGCTATAAATTCACCATCCTGTAGAATTACCCTTCATGGACCCGGAGCCTGTTAATGCAGTCAATTTCCCCTGCATTTTCCTTCTCCAGGTGAAATAAGCTAATTACTGTAACTTTTTCTCATAGGCCATTATTTTTCAATGTTGGGCAATTATTTTTGGTGCTTGACTTCCAGCTATATACATTCTGCTCATCATGTGATTCTGAGATGCTACGAGTTGGTCACAATATTCAGATAATGGCTTGAGAGATGGGAGCTGCCTTCACTGGTAATCTCCAGTTAGATGACAACACCATCTCCCTTGGCAGACTCATCCAAGGGAGAGAAGGTAGCTAATGAAGCCAGTCCTCTGTGAGCAGCTTCTGCAGTGTGGGCACAGGTTCCCACCATAATGAGCAACCCAGCCATTAATTGGGCTGCAGGTCTCTGAGTTTTCCAAGTCTACTTCTTTAGCTCCTGTTGTCACTGTAAAGATAGCAAGTGGTAAGTTCTTTGCACACTATTGTCTCCCACAAATGTGATCTTGGGAAGTTCATCCCCAAGGATTGCTATCTGCTTCCTTCTCCTGTGCTGGCTTTGGCTGAGAGTGTCCTCAGAGCGTTTCCTCTGCCTGCAGTTTGACATCAGAAAGGAGAGAAAGTGATAAAGGCCCTTGAGTTAGGTTGATACCTTTAATTATTATCCATGATTCATTCACATATTCATCTGTCCATTCCTCGGTTTAGTAAATACATATAAAGAACCTACTATGGGCCAATCTTAGGATAACTACCAGATACAAGGCAAATGGAATCAATTTGTGGTCCTACAGGAGCTCTAGGAGAGGATGTCAAAAATTATAATTCAATAACCATGTTATTTCATTCAATGTATAGGGTCCCATGGGAATGCTTTTTCCCCTTGGAGGCTCAGGGTCAGAAAAGCTCATAGAATATACCACCGTTAAACATTCCTGAAGGATACCTAGGTGTGACTCCATCAGAAAGCCAAAGGTAGGAGAAGCCATACCATAGAGAAGTGGAGCCCATGCAAAGGCACAGGAACATGAGAGAACACTCCCAAGTGCCAGGCAGGTAGGAAAACCGGCATACAGTACAGGTGGGGCATAGCAGTCATGACTGGAGATATGCCAGAAGGAGTTGGGACTTAACTAGAAGCTGATTAAGAACCAGCATAGCAAACTGCCACCCTAGTATAAGTCACTCGGCTGCTTTAGTCCAGGGTACTTGGGTTCAGAATGGGAACTCTGGTGCAATGAAACAGACCTTACTTTCCTCACAATTTACTTGTGGCTCTCCCCGCTTTGTAATGTGACACAATGTGAAGAGGGCTACTGCCTGGTAGACAATGGGCTTAGTTACCTCAAGCAACTAGAAAATACAGCCAGGAATTTAAGTGGCTCCTCATGAAGGAAATTTGTTGCTTTGGCTCCCCAGCACCCAGTCCCGTTCTTTTATGGTATTATCACCCCACATTTTCTTTGGAGAATCACCCTACGCCTACTTTCAGTCCATATGTGGTTCCATCCCTACAGAAGTGAAGTCTGTTATGCAGCGTGGTACATTAGCCCACCAATCACACTAGTCACCGTGACTGGTTCTGAGATAGGCACCCAGCCCAAGCTGGTCCAGTCAAGACAAATCCTGGGGCTCATTCAAGAGCTGCCAGCAACATTTGTTCTCTTGTTTATTTGCCACTGGATACAAACATGGGAACATTTAAGGTCTGTAGTTCCTGCCAGCTATCTTGCTAACTTTGGGGGACTTGAGAATGAACTCAACACAGTAAAAAGCAGAGTAAGAAAACTGAGAAAAACTAAGTCTCCCTGAGCTTCTTGGATCAAGCCACAGCTGAATCCTGGACTGCCTAGAAATCTATGTCCAAAAACCATTTTCCATTTTATTACAGCCAGTTTGAGTTGAATTCCTGTCATTTGGTACTGAAAAAAATATCCTGAGTGATATAATGCTAAATTCTTCAAAAACTATCTCTAAAGATGTAGTCTCTCAGAGGATAGAATATACTGAACATTGAACAGGCAAAAAGTAGTGGAACAGAATCCATAAAACCTGTTTTTCAGGTCTGGCTTTGCCACTTACTAGTTATATAGGTTTGGGAAAATTACTTCATCTTTCTGAGTTTCAAATTCTCTACATCTAAAATACAGATAATAATTCTAACCCCCTCCCTATATTGCAGCCTTACAATAAAAATAAAATAGAATTATGGAGGAACCACTTGTCAGAGCTGGAGTGTTAAATGAGTGAAATGGCTACTAAAGTATTCTTTTTTTTTAGTAAGCCCTTAAAGATGTTAGTTTCACATTAGGAATCAGCCTCATGTTCTCCAGTTGTCTAATAGGTCTAAGGATATTGATATCCAACCAGCACCTGCTATAAATCATCAGTTCCTAAAAGCTAAATGGAAATCATCATTACCTCAGGTCAGGAGCCAGCTAAGCTTAAAAACACGCTGTGCCCATGGTAACATGATACGTGTTAATTGGCGTTATGTTGGCAGTCAGTCGGTCCAAGGAAGAAAATGTAAGAAAGCTGTCTAGTATCTACTCAGGTCCTAAAGAGGTCCAAAAATATCAGCTAATAAAGAAAACAAAACAAAATAAATCTAATTGACATTGCCTTTCACGTTGTTATCCATGTTTTCTCTCTCTTTTTTTTTAACCTGGTTGCTGTGGTGACCTGCCCCAGAGTGACAAAGTTTTGTTTGAGTACTAATATAGTCTCTCAGTAAGGATTTGTGGATCTGGTTCTTATAAAAAGGGAAAATTTGAACACAGAGATATGTATAGTGGGAAAACAGCCTAATGATATAGGGAGAATGCCACATACAAGCCAAGAAATGCCAGAGGCCACCAGACACTAGGAGAGAGGCATGGAACAGATTCTCCATCACAGATCTCCGAAGGAATCAATCAGGCCAACACCTTGATTTTGGACTCCTCAGAGAAAACTGGGTGCAGGAATGGATTTTTGCAATCACACAGAAGGGATACTCACATTATTGTAATTTAGATATTAAAGGTAGGGGTGAAAAAGTTAGTTACATTCAGAGAGATGAATTTCTTTCTATTGCATTCAGAGTGGAGTACTCCAGCTCTCTTACTGTATCACAGGAGTTAGTTTTGTGACCCAGCTGGAATTAAGTCTTTCACGGCATATAATGCATATAATACAATACAAACTCCTTCTTGGTCAATTTCACTATCTCCATAATTCCTAGCAAGGTATTGGCATTTAATATTAAATAAATACCCTATGAATTATACCTACTTCAAGGCCTTTCTATATTTGGGGTTCCCAAAAATACCCATTCCCTCTGATTCCAAAGTGACCATAGGTGCCTGCCTGCCAAAGATCTCGGCAACGAAAGTAATTTCCCAACCATCTAGGAAGAGTGTTGTTAAGAAAGGGCTGAGATTGTTCAGGGTGCTCAGTGATCTAGAGATAACACTGAGCATATTCTTCTGCAGCCTGCCTTTTCATTGGGTAATATACCATGAACTTCTCTCTGTGTCAATAAATAGTCTTCTACAACATGATTTTTAATATCTACAGGGATTCCATTGTCAGGTAGTACATTACATAATTCACTTAATGAATCCTCTATTCCTGAGATGAGTCAATGAGAAAAATCAAGGCAGTGAGTTGAGTCCAGAGGTGTGTATGCCCTAAGGACCATCTTTGGGATCATCTGATTCATAGTCCTCTATAAATCTCTTGATGGTGCTTTCTTTGTCTTAGAGAGTGCCTCAGGAATCTCATTCTCCAGTCTGGGCACTGGAAAAACAAAAAACAAAAAACAACTGTCTCCAAGCTTCCAAATATATCAACCATCCATTCACTCAGAAGACAAATATTTATTTTGTATCTAACATATGCCAGACACTATTTTGATGCCTGATGATAGAGCAGTGAACAAAACAGGTATGGCCCCTGCTTTCTTGGACTAGAATCCACAAATAAATGAGATTAAATTCAAATAGCTGCTATGAAGGAAGTAAGACAGGTGACGTGAAAGGAGTTGATTTGAAGAGAGTAATTTAGATGGAGAGAAAGGAAGTAGCATATTAACCAAGACCTGAAAAAGGAAAAGAGCTATCCATGCCGAGTCAGGGAAAACATCCCGTGTAGAGAAAACAGCTGGAATTCAGGCGTGATGTGGGGAAGAGTATGACATGTTCAAAAATAGAAGTTATCCAGAGTGGTGATAGCGTGAAATAGTGGGTGACATAGACAAAGTTCAAGAAGAAGGCAAGTGCTGAATCTAGCAGATCTTCCCAGGACACGGCAAGGCAGCAGGACTTTACTCCAAGGGCAGCGACTACAGCGAGCAGCTAGTCTGGAAGGTTTTAATTGGTGAGTGTTATATGTCAGCTCTGTTTTAAGAAGACCCCTCTGGCTGCAGTCAGGAGGAAGCATAGGTTATAAAGAAGCGCGAGAGGAAGCAGAAAGAGACCAGCTAGCAGGCTACTGCTGTGGCCTATTGAACAGAGTCGTTGTACCTTAGACCGAGTTGATGGCTATAGAAGTAAAAAGAACTGAACTGGTTTAAGATATATTTTGATAACAGAATAAATAAAACATACCGATAGAATGAGGATGGGTAAAGGGGTTAAAGGAAAAAAATCAAGGATGATCACATTTTATCATGAAGATTTTCAAGCTTACAGAAATGCTGAATGAATTTAATAATGAATAGCTATATACTCACAGCGTAGATTGTATAATTAACATTTTACTATCTACTTTATCACACATAACCATCCGTCTATGTTTCTGACTGTTCACACATCGATTTATGTTAATTTTTTGATGTTCTTAGGGTGAAATAAAAAAAAAGTTGAGAACATCAAAACACTTCACCCCTGCCCCCTAGACAGCATGTACGGTATAACTAAAATCAATATGTAATTTGGATCCTTCTATTTTTATAGAAAAATTTGCATGCAATGAAATGCAAGTCTTAAGTATACTGTTTAATGACTTTGAAAAATGTGTACACTTATGTAGCCCTGACCCAGGATTTTAAAACATGACACTGTTCTCAACTTTAGATAAGTCTGTGTTCTAGATGCTGTCCAGGGCATTGCTGAATGTTCATCGGCATCCTTGCCCTCTACCCACTGGACGTCAATAGCACTACACACACCCTCCTCCAGTTGAAACAACTAAAAATGCCTCCAGATTTGGCCAAAAATAACCTGGAGGTCAAAATTGCCCCCGACTGATAAGCACCTCTCTAATTCCTATCAAGATACAGAACATTACCATCACCCAGAAAGTTCCCTTCTATACCTTCCCAGCAAATCCCCAGCCCTCTCTTAGAGGTAACCAATATTCTCATTTTTGCCACATATATTAGTTTTGCTTCATTTAGAACTTCATATAAGTGAAATAACACTGTATGAGCTCCTTTGTGAAAGGCGTTTTTCATTAAGCATAATGTTTTTGAGATTCATCCACGTTGCTGTGTACAGCAATAGCGTGTTCCTTTTTATTGCTAAGCAGTATTCCATTGTATGAATGTGCCTGAGTTTGTTCAGTCGTTCAGTTGTAGATGGACAACTTGGCTGTTTACAGTTTTATACATTTTGAATAAATATGACATAAGCATTCTCATATAATTCTTTTTATGTGCATGTTTTCATTTCTCTGGGTAGAAACAGAACTACTGAGTCATAGGATAGGTATATGTTGTTAAGAAATTTCCAGATTTGCTTATAAAGCAATTATAGCATTTTACACCCATAAACAATGTATGAGAGTTCCAGTTGTCTCATATAATTGTCAACACTTCGCGTTGTCAGTAATTTTAGTTTTAGCCATTTTGGTGAATGTTTAGCATATTTCATTGTGGTTTAAATTTTTTTATTTACTTGATAACTCTAATGTTGAGTGTTTTCTCATGTGTTTATTGACCATTCATATAGTTTTCTTTATGAAGTATCTGTTTAAACTGTTTATCCATTTTTAAAATTGAGTTGTAGTTTTATTATTGAATAACAAGACTCCTTTATATATTCTGGATATTAGTTCTTTGTCTGATGTATGTTTTATAAATATTTTATGCGGGATAATTAAATTAATTTTATTAATAGTGTCCTTTGATGAGAAGTACTTAATTTTAATAAAATCAAATTTACCAACAATTTCTTTTTATTTTTTTCTGTGTCCTAAGAAAGTTTTGCATACTCTAAAAATCTCAAAGGCATTCTCTTGGTTTTTTTCTTTTAGAGTCTTTATTGTTTTAGCCTTTATGCTTAGGTCTAAGATTCACATAAATTTTTAAATTGTTTTTTATGATGTGAGCGTATGGATCAAAGTTCATTTTCTTCTATACAGATATCTACTTAGTCTAGTGTATTTTGTCAAAAAGTATTTCCTTTCCTTGTAATACAGCTATGGTGACTTTGTGGAAAATCAAATGATTGTATCAGTATGGGCTAATTCTGGACTCCTTATACTGTTCCATTCAGCTATTTGTAAATTCATTTGCAGTACTGCACTGTCTTTATTACTGTAACTGGATAGTAAATCCCAAAGCTAGGTTAAATCTTCCAACTTTGTTCTTCTTCAAGATTGCTTTGGGCATTCCAGTTCCTTTGCAATTCCATATAAATGTTAGAATCAGCCTATTAATTTCTGTTAAAAAAAAAATCCTGGTGGGATTATTACTGGGATCACATTGACTTTAAAGATTATTTTGGATAATATCAGTACTTAACAGTAGTGTGTCTTCCAATCAATGTATATAGTACTTCTCTCCATTTCCTCTAAATTTTTTTTGCAGTGTTTGGTAATTTTTAATGTAGTGGTCTTGTTAAATGTATTCCTAAGTATGTTAATTTTTTAATGTTTTTAATAGTAATTGTTTTTTTTTAATCCATTTCGTCTTTATACAGTTAATTATAGGAAATGCAATTGATTTTTGTATGTTGACCTTGTATCCTGAGACATTGCTAAGTGCACATATATCAGTTTTAGTGGCTTATATGAAGGTTCATTTTCTAACTTGATGTACATGTCGTCTGTGAATACATATTTACTTCATTTCTTATATGTGTGCTTTTTATTTCCTTCTCTTTTTTATTGCAACATCTAGAATTTCCATTAAAATGTTGATAGAAGTGGTGAGAGTGGACATCCTTACCTTGTTGGTGGTTTAGCGAGAAAGCATTCAATATTTCACCATTAAAAATAAAATAAACTGTTAGTTTTTCATAGATGCCTTAATCAGAATAAACAAATTCCCTGTATCCCTAGAGTGCTGAGAGTTTTTTAATCAATGAATAGGTGTAAATTTTGTGAATGTTTTTTTCTCCATCTATTGAGATCATTATATGCTTTTTCTCCTTTATTCTATTAGTAAGATGAGTTACATTGATTACTTTTTATTATTAAACCAAATATTATGAAGGATAAACTCCACTGGATATTGTCCATTTTGTGTGCTGCTGAATTTTTATTTACTGATGTTTTAAGGATTTTTGCACCTATGTTCATGAGGTACACTAGATAGTAATTTTATTTTTTGTAATGTCTTTGTCAGGTTTTCCAATCAGGGTTTTCATAGTTTTTAAACTTGGGCAAATGGTTGAATAATCTTCTAAGATGGAAAAGACCAACAAGAACATGCTTAGGGATGTTGGAAATCAAGAGTTCCAATTTAGGCTTGTTTAGTTGAAATCTAAGGGAAAATGTCAAGTAGATAATTGCATAAGTAAATTTACAGCTGAACGGAAATGGCTGGTGAGTTGTGTGTGAAACTTGTCAGTATCTAGATGATGTTTAAATCCACTGAAATGGATGAAACAACCTACTGTGTGAGAGCAAATTGAAAAGAAAGCCAAGGAGAAGATCTGAGACACTCTAACGTATAGAAATTAGTTAGAGGAGTAGGAGACAATAAAAACTGAGAAAGAACATCCTGTAAGGGAGAAGGAAAATCAGTAGTTTGTGGTTCACAAAATCAAAAAAAAAAAGTGTTGCATATAGAATGCTTCTGAGAGTTCAATAAGATAAAGACAGAGAAGTGACAATGGATTTGACAACATGGAATCATTGGTGACATTGATATTAATCTTTTAGGGGGGCGGAGGTGGGGTAGAATGAAGTTCTATTCTAGTGAGTTATTAAACAGATGGAAAGTGAGGGAAAGGTGAGGGCAAGTAGAGCCACCTTCTTCCCTGTGAAGAGCAGAATAAAAACAGGGTGGGGGAAGATGAGGAGTCAAAAAACAGTGAGGAAAAAGTATTCCAACCTTCCAGGTAGGTAAGTAAGATGAAACAAGAGAGGACAATTTCACCTAAACTGTGATAGCGGAGGGAGCTGCAGACTAAGGATCAGAGCAGGGCTCTACTTCCAGCTGGAAAGCTGACCAATTACATGACCAAAGGCAGGTCATTTTCCTGTTTCTGAGTTTCAGTTTTCTCATCTGTAAATTGATGTCTGTTGGACTAGATATGAAAAAAAAAAAAAAAGAAAGAAAGTAAATATTTCTCAACTTGTGTGACTCCTCTCAGAGGTCTCATAATGAAATTGATCCCTAATTTGTCATTCTCACATATTAAAAATTATGGTAATTTTGTTTTATCTATTGTGTCTCCTAATTGTTTGGTTTGTTTTGTATCATGTAAGTAGCATTAAAATGGGAATTCAAGTATACTTGATTACTCTACAAAGGAAGATATACAGAGCCCTGACTAGTGTGGTTCAGTTGGCTGGAGCGTAGTCTCGTGCACCAAAAGGTTGTAAGTTAGAACACTGGTTGGGGCACACGATCGCACTTCAATGTTTTTCACTTTTTCCCCCTCTCCTTTCCTCTCTCTCTAAAATCAATAAATAACATATCCTCAGGTGATGCTTTAAAAAATTAAATTTAAATAAAAAGATAGAATAAGAATTCTACTTATGTGAAAATAGGTTGTAAAGAGGAAAAATAAAGTCAGTATGAGAAAGTTTCAAGAAAAGAGTAGATACAAAGCCAAAGGAATTTCCTGAACAGAGGAAAAACAGCCACAGATATTTTTTTAGATCCCTTATAGTCTCCATAGTAAGTGAGAAGGGTACTTGAAGGTTAATCACAATCATCCAATCTCATCATGGTAGATGAAGCACATTTGATAAACTGTAATAACTAGTCACTGAAATAACTAGACCACATCAAATTATCTTGTTTGTTAAGATAAATATATTAGATTAGCCATTTTACTAAATCCATTGATTGATATTTAACTAATTAAACTCATCTCTTCTAAAAGAAGTGATTGTGTTGATGATATAGTGTCACATAAAGGGGGCCAAGTTGATTTGAAGAGAAACAAAAATTAAATAGATTTGTCTGCAAAGAATATGTATATTTAAATAGATTCAGAAGTCAAGCCATCATCAGGGATCTGTTGAGTTTCTACAACTCAGTGTGTTGAGTTTCTACATTTATTAGACACTAGGTGGGAAACAAATAAATATAGAGAAAATTATTCCTGTCCTTCTGTAGCTTCTAATTGAACTGAGGACATAGAACACAATAGTGACTATAATGAATAAATAACTTTATGTGGAAAGACTAGAAAATTAGTAACTGTGCAGAAGAAATGGGGTATTTTAGGGCAAAAGTGTGAGGGAAGGCTCACAGAAGATGTGGATTTTAACTACATTAAAGGTAGAATTGAGAATTAGAACACATTTACCTCAAGCGACAAAATCCGACATGAGCTATATTAGCCATAAATTGAAATTTGTAGGAGTCACAAGTAATCAAAAGAAGAAGATGGGCAACTAAATTTGCAGGTACATAAGTACCATCAGGACACCTTCCCTTCTCTTCCTTATTTCTACTGTTTTTGGTTTCTCTGCCTCAAGTCTCAATTCTTGTTCAGTGAAGTCTCAAAGACAAAGAATCGAAGAGTAATGGAGTAATCAGTACCATAATTAGTACCATAAACAGTGGTGTGCTGGTAAATGTTTAACAACCAGTTCTCTAATAAAGAAAAGAAAAAAGACTTGCTTTGTAACATTTTCCTGTTTCTATGGCATACATACTCTTCCTTTGGCTGACTTCAAGCTACCAATGATTTAACAACTGGCTGCCAAAATGCACCATACACACCATAAATTTTTTAAAACTGGAAAACCATTAAAGAAAATTATTTTTAAGCACTGGAAAACAGGAGCTCAACAAGGTGACCACAATATGTAACACTCACCATCCCATTCCACTTTCCACCTGGGCACAATTTCCCCAAACAGGTGGAGCTGGACCTGGAGTCCAAACAGAGTACAGCATTCCAACTGAGCCAAGGAGTCTCACATTAGTTGTAGCTACAGAAGGGCCTGGAATCTAAACCACATCAGTAAATAAGAGGGACTTTTGCAAAAGTGAGTCCCAGAACTTTATGTGGGGCATTCTGTTGAGTCCTCAGCTGAGAGATGCACTGTTCGTGTGCAAGGAATGAGTACATGAGCCTACAAGAAAGTAATTGTTATGGGGCTGAGAGTAGAATGCAGATACTGAAAGTCAAGCAGAGTTATGAGTTACATTAGAGTCCTGGACCAACTAGAGTGCAGACACCTCCTTAACACTCTATTAACACCTCATTAGTACGGAGCATCCAGGGAAAACCAGAAAGCCATGCTTTAGCATTAAGAAATGACATACTTATAGCCCTGAAAAAATAAAATAAAAAAACAACGTCAGACCAAAACTCTATATCCAGCCAGCAAATATTTTTTTACAAAATGAAGATAAAATGAAGACATTTTCTTTAAAAAAAAAAAAAAAAAAAATCCTGAGAAAATCTGTTGTGTGAAGACCAGCACCTTAAGAAATATTAAAGAATATTTTCAGGTTGAAGGAAATTATATTCATATCTACAGGAAATGAATAAGTGAAAATAATAAAAATGTGAGTAAATACTAAAAAACTTTTCTTAAGTTTCTTTAAAAACAACATTGATTAAAGCAAAAGAAACAATTTTGTAAGTTTACTTTTTAACATATTTACAAGTAAAATATATGACAACAATAAGGCAAAAGATGGTGGAGGTGGGTAAATGAAATTATGTTGCTGTAATATTTTTATATTAGTGAAACAGGGAAAATAAAGTGTGCAGGAAGAATTGAGAAATAGAAAATGAGAAATGGGAAGAGATACAACATTAACTGAAAGTAAACTCGGAAAGGTAAAGATGTATATTGTTTTTCCTAGAGCAAAGACTGAAAAGAGGCACATCTATAAAGCCAATAGAAGAAACATAATGTAGCTCTAAAATGTTTTATTAATTCAAAAGTTGCCTGTAAAGGAACAACTGAGAAACAAAAAACAAAAGGGACAAATGGAAAACAAATGACAGATATAGATTTAAATTAAATCATATTAGTAATGACATTAAATGTAAATGGGTAAATAGATTTTTCAGACTAGATTTTTAAAACCAATTAAATACTATCTATGAGAAGTAAACTTTAAATATATAGAAAGAGATGGGTTAGAAATAAAAGAATATGAAAATATATACAACACTAATAGAAAGTATAAGAAAGGTGTGGTATCTGTATTACTATTTGAAAAAGTGGATTTCAAGACAAAGATTATTATCAGAAATAAGGAAGAAAATTTCATAGTGAAAAATGCAAAAATTTATCAAGAAGTCATAATAATTATAATGGCATATGCACCTAGTATCTGGCAGAAATAAATAACAATAATGGCTGGAGATTTTAACACATCTCAGTAATTGATAGAATAGTTATTCCAAGACACTGGTATGTCTATGGAAGGTCTGAAAGTTTCCAGCAACTTATGTAGACTAAATGACATTTTATAGAACACTGCACCCAATGGTAACTGAATAACTATTCCTATGAAGTATCCATGAAATATTACTCAAAACAGACCATGCGGGGGTCATAATATAAGTCTCAATATATTTCAAAAAATTAAAATCATACAGAGTATGTTCTCTGGCCATAGCAGAATTAAACCAGAAATCAATTTAAAAAAACAAAAAAAAAACAAACAAAAAAAAACTTAGAAAATCCCTAAATGTTTGGAAATTAAATAATACATTATAAATAACCCATTAATCAAAGAATTTACAAGAGAAGTCAGACAACATTTGAACAAAATTATAATGAAGACACAAGTAGAAAAATCTGTGAGATGCAACTAGAGAATAATTTAGAGGAAAATGTATAACTTTAAGTGTTTATATTTGAAAAGAAAAATGTTGAAAATAAATTATCTAAGTTTACAACTTAAGAAGCTAGACAAAGAAAAACAATCATGAAGTAACTAGAAATTTTTTAAAAGATAAGGGTAGTAATAAATAGAAAACAAAGAAAATTAACAAAGTCTGGATCTGGTTCTCTGGAAAGAATAGTAAAATTTATAAGTACTCAGTACGACAAATCAAGAAATAATAAAGGTGCCAAAAATTGCCAATATCAGCAATGAAGGAGGTGATATCATTACAGTTCCTATGGTTATTAAAAGGTAATATTATAAACAGCATTATACTAATAAATTCAAAAACTTAAATGAAAAGTATTGCTACTTAAGAAAACACAAGTTATTAATTAAAATTGACTCAAAATGAAATATGAAATCTGGATAGCAGGTTTTCTGTTAAAGAAATTGAACTCATAATGAAAATATAACCTCAAAGAAAGCACCAGATCCAGGTGTCTGCTCTGATATATTTACCAGACATTTCAGAAAGAAATAATGCCAATTTCAAAATTCCCCTTCAGAAAATTGACCAGGAGAAATGCTTACCAATTTACTGTGTGAGGCCAGTATAACCCTGATACCAAAACTCAAGCAAGATATTATAATAAAATTATGAATAGCCCTTGTAAATACAGATGAAAAATTCTTAACAAAGTATTAGCAATTCAAGTTCAGAATTATATAAAAGGAAATTATATAATGAAGAGGTGGGAATTATTCCAGGGATGCAAAATTGCTCAATAATGAAAGTCAATAAAATAATTCATCACATTAAGAGAATAAAGGAAAAAATAATATGGTCAGTTCAATAGATGCAGAGCATTTGACAAAATTCAAAATTTATGCATGATTAAAAAAACCCTCAACATACTTGGCAAAGAAGGAAAGTTCCTCAATTTAAAGGAAGGTCAGCTACAAAAAAAAATACACCTAAAAGCAGACTTAATGATGAAATATTGAATTAGTCTTAAGATCAGGAACTATGCAAGGTTATCTATCTCAACTGCTTCTATTCAATATTGTTCTGGAGTTTTAAGTAGTAAAATACAACATGAGAAGGAAATAAAAGGCATAAATATTGGGACAAAGAACTGTTTTTATTCATAGCATGGCTGTTTTTGTTTTTTGTTTTGTTTTTGTTTGCTTTTTTCCATTGCTTTTCAAAGAAAGTGGAAGGGAGGGAGAGAGAAATATCGATGTGAAAGAGACACTGATTGGTTCCCTCCTGCACGTGCCCCGACTGGTGCCAAGGATCAAGCCTGCAACCGAGGTGCCTGCCCTTGGGTGGAATCAAACCCGGGACACTTCAGTCCACTGAGCCAAACCAGCTCGGGCCATAGCATGGTTGTTTATATAAAAAAATCCCAAGGATACAAGGCCAATATACAAAACTTAATTGCATTTTTATTTACCAAAAAAAACCCAAAAAACAAAAAAAACAGAAATAGTCGAAATTTAAAAAGATACTATTTATAATAACATCACAAAACATTATATTCTTAAGAATAAATTCAACAAAAGATGTGTAAGACTTTAATGCTGAAAACTACAAAATATTTCTTAGAAAAAAAATTTTAATTTAAATAAACAGATATAACACATTCATTCCTTGAAAGACTCAATATTAAGATGTCCACTTTTTTCAAATTGATTTATGGGTTCAATTTGATTCTAATCAAAATCCTGTTAGGCATTTTTGTAGAAAGTAGCAAGCTTATTTGAAAATTTATATGGAAGCATAAAGGAGCTGGAATAACCTAAACAATCTTGTAAAAGAAATGCAAAATTAGAGGACATACACTATCTAATTCTAAAACTTACTATAAAGGTACAGTAATCAAAACAGTGTAGTACCAACATACAGATTCATGGAACAGAACAGAATGTCCAGAAGCATAGTAACACACACACACACACACACACACACACACGCGCGCGCGCGCGCGTTCAACTGATTTCAACAAAGCTCCCCAGGGAAAAGGCCTTCTTTTCAATAAATGGAAACAAATGGAAAATGGAGGAGGTGGGAATGAGACTGAACTCCAACTTTTCAATAAATATAAAATTAATTGAAACAGATCATAACAAACATAAAATCAAAAACCATAAAATTCCTAGCAGAAAATAAATGAGCAAATCTCCACATTTTAGGGTAGGCAAAGACTTCTTGGATGGGACACTATTATCACTAACCAGAAAAGAAAAGGAAATAGATAAATTGGATTTCATCAAAATTAAAAACCAGTTTTTCAAAAGATACCATTAAGAAAAGACAAGCTACAGACTTGGAGAAAATATTTGTAACATATACATCTAACAAAAGGATTCGTATCACAACATATTAAAGAAAACTCTTCTAACTCACTAATAATAATAAGCATCCAATTTTTGGAAATGTTTGCCAAACACTTCTCAAAAGAAGATACACAAATGGCCAGTAAGCACATGAGAAGACTGACCGTTACTAGTCATGAGGGAAATGCATATTAAGACCGCAGTGAGATACCATGTCATTGGAAGAGTTTAAATTAAAACTGATAATGCCAAATGCAACCTGATTGTAGAACAACTGGAAAGTTCATACGTTGCTGTTTGTGGTGTAAAATGGCACAGCCACTTCAGAAAACAGTTTGGCAGTTTCTTAAAAGATTAAAACATACACTAATCAGTTGACTAATCAGTTGAATCTATTCTTAGGTATTTCTCCATGAGAAAAAATATATATCATATACTTGTCCATGAAAACTCTCATAGATGACGGTTCATAACAGCTTTATTGCCACTAAAAAAATAGCTGGACACCCCAAATGTCCAGCATGGGTGAAAGGATAAATTGTGTACAAACTGTGTACATTCATACAATGAAATAAATATTTAGCAATACAAAGAATGGACAACTGTTACATTTAACAACACGGAAGAAATTTTTTAATTGTGCTGAGCAAAAGAAACCAGACACAGAAAGTATATACTGAATAATTTCAGTTATATGAAATTCTAAAACATGTAAAGCAAGTCAAAAGTGATAGGATCAGATCAGTATTCATCCAGAGCAGAAGTTAGAGGGAACTGATTGTAAAGGAACTTGAAAGAACTCTCCGGTGTAATAGCAATGTTCTGTTTTGATTCCAGTGGTGGTAACATAGGTGCATATACTTACAGAACCTCATCAAACCATACACTTAAAATTTGTGCATGTTATTTTATGTAAATTGTGCCCCAATAAAGTTGATGTTTTAAAAATTAAAATGGAATCACTAAGCATAAAAATTGCTACTATTTATCAGTGTTTTGTATGTCTCACGCACTGCATAGGGTGCTTGCATTCATTATTATTCAATTCTTAGAGCACCCTTCGGGGGAGTCATTGCGAAAACTGAGGTCAAGAGCAGTGAAGTACCTTGCTCGAGATCACACAGGAGAGAGCTGACCCATAAGAAAGCCTGGCGGACGGATTCTATGGAAAAACAGAAATGGAAACTACCAGAAGGGAATGATAGGAACAAAGCCGTGATGTTTGAAACTAGAGGGAAGAATTAAAAGGTGTTTGTAGTGGCGAATATGTGTCAAGGAAGGGATCTAGGTGGTTATGGGGGCTTTATGTTTGATTAGCTTGGTCTTCTCAGTAGAGTAGAAGATGGGGTTGCCTGCTAGAGTGGGGCTGGAGCATAAGGAGAAATCTGGAATGGTCCCCAACAGAAACAAGAAAGAATTGTTGGACAGCAACAATTAGGGGGAAAGTAGGCACGTTGTAGGCTGGCTCTAGAGGACCCTGCCCCTTCCTCTGGCAGGTTCTGCAAATGAAGAACAGCAGTGCTCAGCATGATGGTGGACACAGCCTAAGAGTGAGTGTGTGAGTGTGTAAATCTGTCCCTGGCAGGAGTGGCCCAGAGGCTTGGGAGTGGATGAGTAAAGCCTTTTCAGTCGAAGTTAAAAATATCCAATATCTCATCCGTGTCCCAGCTGAGGGAAAAACTGGCAATTCTCTCTCTCTCTTTTTAATTATAATATTTGACTTACTATGATTCTGTCAGACTACTAAATTGGAAATGGAATAAAATATAGTAAAAATTTTGGCTGAGCCAATTAAAATATTCCATAGGGAGTCTTTCTGTCCAAGCAATATTATGAACCTCTGAATAAATTGGGCCTGGGCCCTAGTTTGTTATTTTTTATTTGGATTAATGGAGTGGATATCAGAGACTAAAACTGGGGCTTATTCAGTCATTCACGGTCTTATCAAAACCCC
The DNA here is from genome assembly GCF_964146895.1 of Miniopterus schreibersii. Taxonomy (NCBI): domain Eukaryota; kingdom Metazoa; phylum Chordata; class Mammalia; order Chiroptera; family Miniopteridae; genus Miniopterus; species Miniopterus schreibersii. The sequence goes on along the minus strand of NC_138106.1, from coordinate 50,875,596 downwards.
AACATGTCAAACACTGACAGCACCTTCACCATCTCGATTTGCTTGATTACTGTCAGTATTTGCCCTGCTCTCTTCCTTCCCAGACTTGAGACCAGAGAGGTCTTTGGACCCTTGAACTGTGCCTTTCACCTCTGGCTCTAACTCATCTATCCTCTGTCCAGAACTAGCACCACCCCTTGTTACAGGCTCTGTGCATAAAGATGGTTCTGTAGTCAGTTATGTCTGGGAAACATTGTGTTAAACATAGTTAGCCGCAGAACCTCTCAGAGATTTTAATGTGCTCCTGTGCACTGTGAATCTCCATGGGTGAAATAAAATGTTTGATCATGGAGTCCCAGTGGTTGTAGCATTACCTGAAATCCACCCTGGGAGTATCAGCCTCAATTGCAGTTACTGCCACCTGGGCCAGGGGTCCCCAAAGGTGTGGACGGCGTCGGAGAAGAAGGAAGGACATAGAGACAGTGTTCAGAGCATCAGGACAATCAGCTTCTCTTTTCTTTCTCGCCTTGTTACAACTGTATTTATACTATTTGATTTTGTTGCTGGTTAAACAACATGACATCACGCTTTGTTCGGCTTCTGTTTTGGCCTTTCACGGTTAATGAATAAGCCTTCTTATCTGACCTTTGCTAAAGAATTTACATCTGTTTAGGTGTGTTAATTTTAGTCTTACCTATTGTTTGTATTTCTATAGGCTATTCTACTGGTTAATCTCTAGGTTGTTATTTATATTCTGAAGTTACTATTGTATTGCTCTACCACATAGCTAAAAGGAGAATAACTCAGCCAGCTTTTCTTATGTGAAGGTGATGCGAGTCCTGAGTGAGGGTCTAGAGCTTGCTCGTGATTGTCTTAGCTGTGGTGACTGCCCGCCTGCCTGGCACCTGCCTCAGTCTCCCCGCTACATTCCCCGCAGAAGCCCGTCCTCAGTGTGATGTCCTGTGTATGATAAGGGTCCAGGTGCAGATTGAAATAATCTCTTTCCTAGGCTGCTCTTTCCTTGTGGGGATTCCCAGAGTTTTCCATGAATATAAACCTCCCCCAGTGATACATTCCTTAGTGGGAACTCTGGTGGCCTCCCTGTGGGTGGCCCTGCGCCGGCGAGTCAGCAGGGCCGGGACCCAGGCCTTTCCCGGTGGGGAACCTCCTGTGTAATGGGCCCAACAAGTCCTGAGCTTTCTGCTGACAGTCTGAGCTCCTCGTGAGCGGCATGATTTTCCCGCACTCCTGGGGGCTTTTACTGAATCATTGTCTTTTCCAGTCCCATCGACTCCCCTGCTGGGGAAAAGTTTCCAGCCGGGGCGATGCCCTTTTCTGGTGCAGTGACTCGGGTAAGGACACAGAGCGTCAGGAAGGGGGACAAGCGTGGGCAGAGGGATCTGCCACACGCCAGGTCCCCTGGAGCTCTGGCTGTGCGGGTGTCTCCTCCCTGAGGGACTGTGTCGAGCAGCGAGGACGGAACGGCTTCCGGCCCCGGGAATATCAGCCTCAATTGCAGTTACCGCACCCTACCCATCTTCCCCGCCTGTGACCTCTCTTGATCCAATCCACCTTGAATACTGGGGTGGGGAATTAGCCCAGGTCACGTTTTCCTCAGCTGGTCCTCAGCTGCGGAAGTTTGGGTGACCACACACAGCAGCTCCCAGCTTCTGGTGTGACCTGCAGAGCTCTCCAGGCTCAAAAGCGAGAAGAAACCTGACCCATCGCAGCTGCAGCAGCAGCAGTGGCAGCCACAGAGCTGACAAGGATGTCACATGCTCTCCGTGGAAGAAAGTTACTGTTTTCAGAATGCATATAGCTTCAGAGTTTACAATTAAAGAGTCAGCATGTATAAATGCAGGGACAAGTGGAAATGGGCTGGATATGGATATCCCCAACTTCTACAGGAAGAGGAACTGAGATCAGCTTCACCCATGGTTGTTGCCCTGATTCTAAACTCTATGGGTTATATGCTGGCCAGCAAATAAGAAATAGGTCAGAACTGGGACAGAGGGGAACCAGAATTGGGCCAGAATCTTCAGAGAACTAACAACAGTAGAGAGAAGACTCTCATTAACCACTTTACTTCATTCAAGGGTAACACAGCCCCACTCCCCACTTAAGTAACTAATAACTAGACAAGTGTCCACAATTGAGTCCTGGAGGCAGCATCAGCAGCCAAATATTGCCCCTTCAAAGAAATGCTTTGCTGTATCACTCACTATATATACCTTATGAATTACCTGGGACCCCCTTGCTTCCAAATACTTTGACCTAAAATTATTTGAATATTTCAGGTCAAAATGTGGTTTGGGCCTTAATTATCTAAGTAATTAAGTGTGTGGACAGGTGCTTAGTTTCAAGAGCATATGACTGGAATAAAAAGAGCATGTTTCTTTAAGTAGTTTTTACAAAGGCTTTCTAAGGCCCTCTCCTGCTTTGTTGATTTATTTTTTAAAGAGAGAAAGACATGTTGATGAATGAGTTGGACTTCCGCAGGATCCCAGGAGAGCACAGGAGGGGCTTGTGGGAGAGGGAGGGGTGGGCAACTTTCTTCTGCTTTGCAAATGCTCTAAGGCCCCCAATCCTCCCTGTTTTCTCTCCGAGTTGCTGCACTCACTGTCTGAATTGAATCCATGCCAAGAAAACCCTTCTTTCAAGCCTTGGAGAGTTCCATGCTGTGGGATAAAAAGTAACAAGAACAGAAAGGAATGAAGGGTAGGGAGTGAAAGAAAAAGAAAGCTGAGGAAATGAGTATATTTGCAAGCTGGGGGATTTCTACATCCCCAGCCTTGCTAGGCTCCATTGATCCTCAGAAATAAAAGGGACAGCACTAATATAAAACGCCCCTATCAGGATCTGCTTTTGCATGGCAGGTGTCCAAGCAGTTTTTCTGCTGCTGGTCTGGCAAACAGCAGGCCTTCAATAAAAAAAAGGGGTGAGTGAATTTGTCTTGAAAATCAGCTGGAGACTGCAGTACCCAAAGGCTGATTTCTAGGTATTTGTGGATCCCATAGAACTTTTTCTCATGACTGTATCACCAGAGCTATTAAATCTCTCATTTATGCCAGTAAAAAGGACAATGGAGCTATCTTGTATTAACCAACCAGTAGACTTAGGGAGCAGCAAGGTACCCAGCAAAAGAGGAAAACACCAAAAAATGCTTTTGATATAATGTAATATTTTTTAAAAATCCAAGCCCTAGCCAGTGTGGGTCAGTGGTTAGAGTTTCGGCCAGCGGACTGAAGGATCATGGGTTTGGTTTGATTCTGGTCAAGGGCACATACCTGAGTTGCAGGCTTTGCCCCAGTCGGGGCACGTGTGGGAAGCAAACTATTGATGTGTCTCTCCCACACGGATGTCTCTCTCTGTGTCTTTCCCCTTCCTTTCCATTCTCTCTAAAAATTTTAATGGAAAAAATATCCTTGGGTAAGGATTAACAAAAAAATAAAAAATAAATAAAAATCAAGTAATCAGCAAGAGAAACGATATTTTCTTGCACTTATACAACATTTAATGTGCTTTGACTAAGTTAGCCACTGCTACAAAAATACTGTCTAGCTGAGTCTAACCTAGACTAACAAACCATCCCAAAACTCAGTGACTTAAAACATCAGTAATCTATAAGTCAGTTGGGCATTGTCTCATCTAGGTTACACTCAGCTAGACGGTTTTGTTTCCCGCTGGAGTGGCTGGAGCAGTTCTGCTTCTCAGAGTGGGACTGAGAAACAGCTGGAGGCTCTGCTGCCAGCATCTCTCCTCTTCCATGCACCACCCAGCTAGCTCGGGCATGTTCTACTCTTGGCATTGACAGAAGTGCCAGTCAGGGCAAGTCCCAGTGTGGAAGCACATTTCAAGTCCCTGCTAGAACCTTGTCTACTAACATCTCATTGGACAAAGCAAGTCAAAGAGCCAAGTCCAAATTCAAGCAATGGAAAGGTACACTCTGCCTTTTGAGAGACTAACTGCCAAGTCACATGGCAAACCGTGTAGATACAGGGAGAGGTGAAGAATCAGGATCTATAGTTCCGCCTATCTTTATGCACCATTATCGCTTCAGTTTTTAGGGCCTCTGAAGATCTTTAGATATCACTGGTTCTTCACCAGTTAGTAGCTAGATAGTGTTGGGGATGTATCTTTGGGACTAGGTTTCCTTGTCTGCAAAATTGGGTAATATTTTCTCTGCTAAATGAGATAATGGATGTGAAAGTTCTTAGAAAATTCCAAGAAAAGCCATTACTACAGTTACCAAGGATAATTCTCTTTGTAAGTATTGGGCCTGTGGGTTATACATTCCCTGTCACAACTGCTCAATTTTGCCACTGTAACATGAAGGGAACCATGACAATATAAAAATAATGGGCATGGCTGTGTTCCAATAAAACTTTATGTATAAAAAAAGGGCAGCTCCCCTGAAGGTCATAGCTTGCCAGCCCTGGTATATATCCATGAACTTCAGGAAATGCATATTAGGAGATACTTGGGCAAAGACTCCTTCAAGAGATTTCCTACCTCCCTCATCAACTCATTTTAAGGTTTAACAACCTTCATCACTAAAAGACACAGTATATGTCAACTATACCTCAATAAAATATAATATATATATTTTTAAAGATGCATTATATTATCAAAGCTCCCTACTCTGCCCTTTAAGTTCTCTTGTTCTGCATGGGGCATAGTTTATTTGTTATATATCAGGTACTTTGAACACAAATGTACTTCTTATAAGGCTAAGCTATTTGGGGATTGATGAAATTTAAAAAGAGAAGGAAAACATTTTCCATTTTTCTCTGGAACATGAGAAGATCCTTGACTCCCTCCTTCCCCACCATAAGCTCCTGGTAACGCTATCCTGCAGAGACAACAGGCAGAGTGAATATATGGGCCCTAGGAGATACTTGCAGCCCCTGTTCAAAGGACAGTCCCTTCATTTCTACTGAAGAACTAGCTGCTGCCACTAAGACCTCTCTACAACCCTCTTCCCTGTTTTCAGAACTGTCTTTGAATTTTGATTCCCTGTTAGCCAGAGGATTTATTCTCCATGGCAGTCAGGTATAAGCCTGGCTCCAGCCAGCTCTCTTGGGAGAGAAGTGTAGAGGGAAGACTTCTCACTTCTAAGCCCTAGGAGGTCAGTAACTTAGAAAATAAACTGAAAAATAAGCTGGAGGAAATCAAGAATAGTCACACAACCCCATGATTTTTTTACCTGAACTCTTCATTAGGCATTCTGAATGATCTGCTTTGGAAGTGAAAACAGCTGGTGGGAAGACTACAAAGGCTGGTGCAGGGGACATGTTTTTATGAGAAGGCAAACAAGTCAGAACTTCCCACAGCATGCAGGCTGAGTCAAGATCCCCAAAAGGGCCCACTCTGAAAGACTTCATTGTCCTAGAATGATCTTCTCCACCTCAAATGAGGGTTTCAATAATAAGCAAATTACCTGAAAATGCCTATTGAGTGAATGCAGGTAATGAGGACACTGTGGATCACAAAGCTTGTATCTCCCCACTTGGTACGTAGTTTAGGAAGCAGGCAGGACCCCATAGTGATTTTGTGCCATCTCATCCACAGAGCTGGAAGGGCTCTCAGGGTACATTAAACTCAATGCAGGCATCATGGGGACAACCTTTGCAGTAACCTGGAGCTTTTTAAGGCCTGAGCTCCATTTACAGTTGGCAGATGCCCAGTTTTCTTAGGTTGCTCTGAGAAGCAATCCTTTGTAGCACAGACCAGTCTCAAAGAGCTCATGTTCAAAAGGAAGATTCCCTTTCTTTGTGCTCATCTGAGAATGTGAATGTGTTCTGCATAGAGCATTCACTCTGCCAGGTAAAACCAGGGCTTCCTGCCATCCACAGCCCATACCTTCCAGATGACTGAACCAGCCTGGCAAACTAATGCTCTGGCTCTGCAAGCTACCTGCTACCCATCCTTCTCTGTTCTCCTCTCATTCATGACTTTCTAAGTGCTGCCTCCCCCTGCCAGCCTCTCTTCTCCTACAAACCCACCTTACAAGCTGGCCCCTCCTCAACCTTCCTATAGCATGAATTTTGTTCTTTAGTGTCCTATTTTTCTAAACACATATCTTTTACTGATCCACTTGTACCCTGTGTTCTAGCAAATAGTGTTGCTCATGGTTCTCCAAACTCAACTCACCCTTTCCCACCACCTTCTTTCTTCATGCCATTTTCTCAACCTGAATGTCCTACCCTACCTCTACCCACACAAATCTTTCAAAGCCTAGCATATACTATTTCTTTTCAAAAGTTAATAAAAAATAATACTCTAGCCCTAGCTGGTTTTGCTCAGTGGTTAGAGCAGTTTTGTGCCAACTGAAGGGTCCTGAGTTTGATTCCGGCCGTGAGCACGTACCTCAGTTGTAGGTTCGATCCCTGGCTCTGCTCAGGGTGAGTGCAGGAGGCAACCAATCAATGTATCTCTCTCACATTGATGTTTCCCTCTCTCTCTCTGAAAAGCAATGGAAAAAATATCCTTGGGTGAGGATTAAAAAAATAAATAATACTCTAAAGTCCCCTAAACTCTGGACTTTAGTCGTATTTCCCTCATGGTGTTAATTATGTTCTTGCTCATATTATTATGAGCAATCATTTCTGTCCTTTTAGATTGGAAGCACTATTATCCCTACACTGCCTTCTTTTTCTCAAAATATAACTCATAATAGATGCTCAGTTAATACAAGTTACTGAATTTATTGGTCAAGTGCAAAACTCAATGCTTGAAAGAGTTAACATGCCTTCCCAAGAATCGAAGGCATAACTGGGAAATGTTATGGTGTTATGTATATAGCTTGCCCCATCCCTTGTAGAAAGTAGGAAAGGCATTTAAGAACAGTTTTACTAGGTAGTTTACCAGGTTGTTTACTGTAAACCTAAGAGAAGTAAGTTAAATCTTATTTTCTCATAAAAGCAATCATTATAAATAGGTTTCTGTTCTTAACCAAGGTCTCATGTCTGACTTCTTTATATGAATGGTCACAAGCATGATGTTTAATCAATTATAACTGTTACACCTGTTACACTATATGATATAAAGCTTTCTATAGTGTATATAAATCAATTAAAGAAGGCAACACACGGCCTGTAAAATAAAATTTTATTTAATATGGCCTATCATAAAGGTCTACTTATAGTTTCACCCTCTTTAAAATCCCTGCTAAAATAAATCAGAAGGTAAAGATACTCCTCTGATAGGGCCATGAGTTCAGAAAGATTTCTTTGAGGCAATTTTGTAAGGTATTTTAGGAAAACTCTGTAGGGGATTAAAGACTGCAACAGCTCTTGGAGAAACTAATGCAGGAATGTAGATTTGGTTGCCCCTATTTCTCCCTGACAATTTCCCTACAGTTAACATAGATATTAGCCAGCAAGCTTGGATTTTCTCTGTATGGAAGCAGGAAGTTTGCTGCCTTTTGAGTAATCCTCTTACCGGCATTAGTTAACTTTCCTTGTTATGTAACAATAGCATTCTTGGCCCAGACAACTGCCCACTAAAATGCATCTACCCATGTATTCCCACACAATGGTACCTTATTTTTCTTATCTGATAAAAAGCTTTGTTTTGCTCTCTGCAGTATCTCCTGTGTTTAGAATAAAGTGGGTGTACAAGAGGAATGAAATATGAATGGAAAAAAATGTGCATAGTTTTCACTGAGGGTCTCCGGTCAGACCTCCTGAGCAGGGCATGAGTGGGGCACATACAGCCAGTGGATCGGATGAGCCAGTAGACGGGAATGAGACCAAGACTTTCCTCCTCACAAGGTGGGGCAGATCTGAGAAAAATACCTCCTATAAAGCATAACGTTTAGTGACTATAGCAATTTCTTGTCAGAGCTGAAGCAATGAATAGTGGTCCCCAACATGAGGGCTACAGGAGGGTCCCACATTACCTGGGGAAAAGGTGATAAGAAATGTAGGAAAGGCTATCTTCAGAAGTCCAGACAGGAAAGTGGTCACTAGAAGGTAGGAGAACCTCAGCCACTGAATTCCTGGAAGGAAGCCTCACACCACTCAGTCCAGAAATCAAAGCTAAAACTCTGATTAAGGAAGGTGAGAAGAAATAGGTTAAAACCAACCAATCGGAAATTTACATTTCCAAAATGAACACATATGATTAGGGTTAGATTAGCAAGATGGTTGGCACCTCGTACCACATTTCTTATGCCTGGAACTGAAGTTAAGTCCAGATTCCTGATGTGTTCACGTCACCCGGTTATGAAGAATAAAGGGATTCAGAAACCAGAGGACCAGAATTGCAATAATAACCTGTATGACCTGTGTCCCTGCCTTGACTTTTGTTCTTTCTCAATACCACAGGTCATCTGTGTGTTTCCACCTGAGGTTTTACAGAATAGCTCTTCAGTTCAATCCCTGACTCAAGGAACGAAGTTGGGAGGAAAGGAAATGTAGAACAGAGGAGACTGGGCATCTATAGATAGAGTGTGCAAAGGGCAGGTTTTCACCACAGAGAAAAGTACACTGACACGACACATGGAAGATGTGAACTGGATTCAGAGAAATATTCCTCCCATGAAAACAATGCTGCAGATTCTTTTCCCCTTGCCTGTTGCAATAATATGACTTCTCCAGTCTGTATTAACCGGCCTAACTGTTCATTCTCAGTTGATGGTTTCTCCAACTCAGTCTAATTAATGCATTCTTAGATCCTCTACTCCTTGCCAAGTGTAGCTGGAATAACAACAGTAACAATGACATATAGTAGTCATAATAAATAGGGGGTTTTGAGCACTTATTATAAGTCTTTTAATTGTCACCTGACCCTATTAAGATAGGTATTGTTAATATCCTCATTTTACTGAAGACCAAACTAAGGCATGGAGACAAAGAATTCATTTGTCCAGGGTCACACCCCTAGTAACCTGAATTCAAATTCAGACAGACTTTCTGACTCTATAGCCCTTGCTCTAAACCACTAGATATACTGAGCTACTCTCACTGACCTCCTTTGATAAAGCTGTACTTTGTGAGCATGATCTTTGAACTACTATGACCTCTTTTCAAAAGAACCATATCCTTTGCCACAGATGTTAATTTTTCAATACAGTTTTACAGTACCTGGCACAGTTATGAAGTAGAACAGTGATTGAATCTGATCTATAGGGTCACATACCCATAGCAGAGGGCAATGATTTCCTATCGTTTCATTTAAACTCCCCTCTCCATGTGGAGAAAAGCACATTTTGACCATCTTCAGGGAGAAAACCCTATGTGCTGCGCAAAAAACAGACGAGTCAGACTACCTGCAGGGGCTATGAATGCCAAGCTTTCTTGAAAACCTGAAACAGAAACATTGTGAAGCCCATGCCATTTCAGGGAAATGTTGTTCTAATTACCATGGCCTGGAAAAAACTAGAATTAGATTATGCAGTGATCCATTACATGTAACGCATGCTCAGAGCTACCCCACTGTATCTAAATATTTGATTTTCTTTAAATTGTACTCTGAATTAAGTACTCTGATTAAAATATCATACCTGTTTTGATAAGTTGTTTGTTTGTTTGTTTTTAATTAGTTACCTGAATCTATCAAGAGTGTGACAGAGCAAACCAGCACAGGCATCATACTGTGTGGTGTAACTAGCTCTAATAGTTGGATACATATTAAGAGAGAGAAATACAGCTATCCTAAAGCAGCAAGGAACTACAAGAGCTAGAAGTACATTTTAAAATGAATCGAAGGCCAGAAATGAAAAATGGGCCTTCAGAAAGTACACTTTCTTATTAGGAAGTTGATCAAGCAGTAAGTACATGTGCAACTGCATTTTCTGCACTGCATCAGGAGTTGAGGGTTACAGAAGTGACTATTTGCTCCCTGCTCCTAAAGAATTGTATCATCTCTCTTGCCCTGGCCAGAGTGGCTCAGTAGGTTGGGCTCAGTTGAGTGGCACCAGGAGGCTACAGGCTCGATCCCCAATTGGGGGCGTACAGGAGGCAGCTGATTGCATTGATGTTTCTCTCTCCCTCTCCCTTCCTCTCTCTCTAAAAATCAATAAATTATTTCTTTAAAAAAAAAGAACTGAAATGACTAATAGAACTTCACACATTGAAACAAATATCCCACATTTGTTCTGGTTAATATGGAAGAAAAGAACCACATGTTGCTATTTCAATTTCAATTAAATTAAACTAAAATTTTGGTTCTTTAGCCACACTAGCCACATTTAAATGCTAAATAGCCAAGTGTTGTTGTTTAATCAAATCTAAATAAATGTAAAAATTCAGTTTCTCAGGCATACTAGTCACATTTCAAGTGCTTAGCCACGCCTGGCTTATGGTTTCTGTGTTGAACAGCATACATACACAACATTTCCCTCATCACTGGAAGTTCTATCAGACAGAGCTACTCTAGAAAAGATCAGAAGAGGGGAAAGCATAATGTCCTTATTTTTAAGATGCATTCATTGTATGAGCTTCTTCAAAAAAAAACCTTGAAGTCATTACAAAAAGGCAGAAATAATGAACAAGACTCTAAGGTGAAATTTTATCAACCGAAGGCAAACTATGTGTATTTCACAACATGCTTATAACCAGATGATATTTTATCTTAAATTGGCTTTGAATTTATGTATAATACTGTTAAGCGATGTCTTTAGCAATTGAGGGTAAACTATTAGGCACAAAACATTTCCACTTGAGAAATTTTCTATAAAAATAGTCAAATCCATTAAATTCTTGACTTTGTAGTCAAAGATGATCAGTGTGGGTGGAAGTAGTGGACTATCAGGGAAATAATAAAATTTAGGATAATAGAGATACCATTGAGGTGAATTATTTTACTCCGGCAAACCTCATGCTGAGATTTATTTCTTCTTCTTGGTAATGCATAGCAGAGAAAGTTGAGTGTGGGCTCTTGTACCAGTAGGACCATTTAAGCTGATGCATTAGAAGATTACTAGCAGCTTTCACCTCATTGTAGCTATGGGTCTATTGATGTTCTCATTAAAAACTAATATTCTCAGTGACTTGAAACTCATCATAAATATTTAAGTGGTATTACTTCTAAAATGAGAGCTTCTTCCCTCCCTTCATTCATAAAAGGGCCTCAACCCATTTGTGACTGTTTCCAAAGAGGAACGTGACAGGTGCCCACAATGACGAGCCCTCAACATTTGTGTAGACTGATTTACACACCATGAAAACGAAATCCAGCAATTGCACAGAGTAGATACGTATGCCTCCCATTATCTTGTTTACATGCCTGGATGAAAGATTTATATGTTTGGGGTTGCCTTTTTTGTACCATCTTCAGAACTCTGGTCTTCAATGATTTTGGCCTAGAAAACACTCAACAAAGCAATTTAATTTCTGAAAATTGGCTTCTTCACACATGAAATAATTTAATTTAATGACAATGATAGCAATCATGTTAATTGAGGGAGGAAATTCACTGAGCAAAGCCACATTAATGCCTGGCCTTATTTTAATCTGTTCAGAATTTGTGAATTTATTGAGCTATGTCTTAGCTTCTGGAATGCTCCTAGGTTTGACTGGAGTGTCCTGGGTGAGCACTGCCCACCTCAGGGGAAAAAAGATCTCTGCTCTGGTCAACAAGCCTAGCAGATAACCTGGCACAATACCTAGCATCAAATGAGCTGCCTTCCCTTTTCCTTCTCCTCATTCTAAACTCCTCTTCTCCCTGGTATTTTTTTTTCTCATTTTCCTTTCCTTTATTTATTTTATTTATTTTATTCATTTGAGAGAGGGAGGGAGAGATGGAGAGAGGAATAAACATCAATTCATTGTTCCACTTATGCATTCCTTGGTTGTTTCTTGTTCGTGCCCTGACTGGGGATTGAACCCACAACCTTGGTGTATCGATGATCTAACCAACTGAGCTACCTGGCCAGGGCCTCTTTTTCCTTCTTTTTACAAAAATGTTTTGATATAACCTAAAACAATCTTTTCAAAACAGCCTCTCATGCTTTCTTCCATTCACTGATCTATAGAAATCCTCAGTATAAGCCCCCAAACCCCAGCACCAGTAATAATCTAACCATGATCAGCATCGTTAGGACAACCATCAGCCATTCATCTGCTCCTGTTTGCATGCTGACTGGTCTCAATATACTGGTTAAAACGATCCCACCAGTCCTGCAGCTAATGGGGTACTTATCACCTCCTCTGGGAAATGAGTTGCTCCCAGGTACAGGTTCCTTTTAGTCATGGCTGATTGGATTAAGAGGGGACATCTCAACGGAGATGAACTAGTCAAATGATTTCTTCCTACAAATTTAGATTAGAATTAAGAGTCCGTCTGACCTGATTTTTAAATGGAGCAGTTGCAAACTTGGGGGACCTGAGTTGGCTACCTTCTCACTAGCACAAGACGGAAGAATAGGAAAAAAAAAAAAAAAGTCAATTGCGGGGAGGGGGGAAGTGAACTTCTGGCATTTTTGTAATTCAAGCTTCTATCTCTCCAGTCCCACCCCAACCCTCCCCCCCCACACATACACACTTCTCATGGATATACGTATATAACCATAATCCTCCTTCAGAGAACATTGCCTCATCCCTGACATAATAATTTCTTTATTCCTCTCCTTTTTACTTTTAAATGACAGTTTTTATATGTCTTCCTCTTCCTTCTTGTATTAAGTAAAAAGATTCCCTTTCCCTTTTTAAGGCTAATCCTTCAACTCAGCTTGGGCCCCTTCCTTCCCATCTCCTGAGTAACCCTCCACAGCTGTTCTTCAGTTGCCCCTCTTCACACACATTTTCATCTCCCACTTCTGTCTATTTTTTCAGGGAGTCCCTTTAGTTTCCAAGAGTGCTTCTGTTTCCTTTTACCTTGTCACCAAGCTACTGGACAGAGAGGTCTTCACTTTGTAAATAAGTACTGAGCTCTGGCTACCTCCAAGTCACTGTGCAGAGCAACAGCTCTGCCTACTGCGTGACTTTGCTTCCACCTCCTCCCACCTTCACTCTCCATTAAGCCCAGCAAGCTCTGCCCTCAACACTCCATGGAAGCATTTAGCTCAAAGGGTACTTGTGGACTTCCAATCACCAAATCTTAAGTTCTTTTTCATTTCTCACTTTATTTGGCTTTTGCATCACATTACAGTAATGGTTTATCCTTTGTGACAGGCAGAATAGTGATTCCCCCAAAATACCCAACTCCTAATTCCCGGACCCTGTGTATATGTTACATTATATGGCAAAAGGGATTTGGCAGATGTGATTAAGGTTACAGTTCTTGAGATAAGGAAAGTCTCATGGATTATCCAGGTCTAAGTATAATCTAATCACATGAACCATTTAAAGCCAAGAGTCAGTCAGAGAGATGTGATATGGCTTTGAACATTAAAACCTGTACTACTGGAATGCTTGCTCTTGGATTGCACCAACAATGCAAAGCATCAAACTAGGCACATGAAAAGTGCTGTGTTGAGAGACAGAGGTCACAGCTTCCCAGGCATCCCTGCCAAGCCCCAGATCTGTAGGTAAAACCCTCTTGGCCATTCCCACCTAGCCACATGAGAGATCCCAAGTGAAATCAGAAGAGCCACTCAGCTGAGCCCTAGCCAACCCATAGAAGCATGAGCAGGTAAAACGATTGTCTTTTTAAGCCACAAAGTTTTGGGATGGTTTGTTACAGAACAATAGAAAGCCGAAATGCTCCAGCTCCTCTCAGAATGATGTAAGGTTGAATTTCATAATAAATCATTATTCCACAACATTTGTAATGATTTTGGTTCTCTGAGCAAACCCTGACTGCTACACCTGGCATCCAAAGCTCTACTTAAGCTGGCCCCAGCCATCCTTGTCTTGCTCACCTCTGACTACTGTTTTCAGTCACCTTTTACTCCACCAACCAAATCATAGGTTCTCACACATGCCCTTTACTTTCTAGATCCACATCCCCCTTACCCAGAATGTGCCTCCTGTTAGTACTGACATAAATAAACACTGGTTTAACATCACGAATATCACCTCCTGCTGGGAGGATTACCACACCTCCACAAATAATCTCCATCCTCTTGTATTTTCTGTTTGAATGGTACCTATCTTGCATTATTGTTAATTAGTGCTTTTGCAGAAGTGGTAGCTCCAAGAGGGCAAGATTGAGATTCTTAATGCAACTGTTTCTTTCATCAGCACCCAGGACAGTACCTTATATGTAGGGTGTGCTCCTTCAATGTTTGTGAGCTGACAGACTGACTCAACTAAACATCAGTTAATCTCGGGTGATCAGAAAATAAATGATGTTTGTCTACCACTAAAAAGAAAAACTTTGCTGAGTGCTGAAAAAGGCTCAGAAAATCCTTGTAAATGGGATGACATTCATGTGATATGTTCTAGGAACCTTATATTTCAGGGGCATCTTCCTTAAACACTGTGCAGTTCCCAAAATGTTTGAAACATTTAAAGTTGCAATGCAATCATTTTTCACAACTCACTTTCTCCTCTCTCTTTCTGCATTACTGCCTCTCCCCAGGCCCTGCTTCCTTCCCATACCCACGGGCGGGGAGCCTTCTTTAGGCAGGCTGCGCGCTGCTGAGACCCCATGGCCAGGCCCACGGAGATGCAGGGCTCATCGCAATTACATTCATCTGACCCCTTTCTTCCCATGTAGATTCATTTTCTGGCCTGGAACCAACAAAATAGAGTATTTTCGGACTCCTAACCTTTCGAGGGTAAATTTTAATTTAATCACTTAAAAAATGATAAGAACAACCAAGTCCTTGGTTAGCACAAAACATCTAGGGGATTGTCACAAATATTTGGCAATATTCACTCAAGAGGAAGAAAAGCACGTAAGGCCAAATTGGTTATAAATGCAAAGCAATTTTCATGGAAAATTAAAAACTGGAGCCTGTCAATGAACCGGTACCCCGTAACATAATAACTTCTAAGGGTGCCATTTAAAAGAATCCACCTACTGGTATGCCTTCTTTTTTTTCTTCTTCTTTTGTTTTTTTTTGTGTGTTTTTTTGCTAAAAAAAATGGAGCTTGTGCAAAATTCTAAATTATAAACCAGATTCATACTCCACACAAATAATGGGAAAAGCCAGAGTCTTTTACTGAGACATCGGTTTGAATGTTAGTTCTAAAGCATTTACTGGGTACATGACTTCAACTCTCTCACCTTCCAAGTCTCCTCAACTGCCAAGCAGGGTTCACAACCCTGGCCACACAGGATTGTTGTGAGAGCTGCTTGTGTGAACACAGGACAAGCCTCTCCACCTAGAGCTGCAGGTGCTCAACTTCTCAAGAAACGGCAGGGTTGGGATCTTTAATGAATCTGTTTCTCTCACCAGCACTCAGAACAGGACCTTATCCACAGTATGTGCCCTGAGCATGGCCCTTCCCCAGAGGAGGTAGGGAATCATTTCCATATTTTCTTCCTTCCACTAAACCAGTTTTGCAGTTTTCTTCTTACTTACATAACGACAAGACACAGTCCTTGAAATGTGGGGGTCATTAGTCCCTTCCAGATTCAGCCAGCCCTCACAGCAATGTACACTCAGGTTGGCAGGTAGGTGTCACGTCCCCGCCAAGCTCTTCTCTGTCCTTGGATTTCTGAAGCAGAGGCGAGATCCAGGGCTTCTCATCACTAAGAGTTTATAACCTGTGGACACAGCACAGACACCTAAGAAACAACGCCAACAAATCCACCACACATTCTATAACATTTTTATTATTATAATAAAGTTTGTGTACTTTCATATGAAACATTCCATTCAATCTCCTTCGAAGCTCCCAGTGCCTCAGAGGCAGGCAAGATAGGTATTAGTATGCCGATCATAAAGCTGAGGAAATCGATGCTCAGAAAGTCTGAGCCATGTGTCAAGGCCACAGAGGTACTAAGCGGCAGGACCCAGACAAAGCTCTGGGTCCCCAAATACCCTGCCCAGTGCTCTTTCCAGTAGACACATATCTTCCTGTGCTTTCCTACTCCTACCCTCTAATTTCTTTCTTTGCAATTTTAAGGAAATCTTCAGATCATTAATTCATTCAAAGTCCTTTCCTGAGCTCCTACTTTGTGCAGGACTCTGCGCTGGGTGTTGTGTGGGCACAGAGATGACTACAGGAGCCACGATAATTCAGAGAGGGGCAGTGTCATGGGAGAGGAAGTGGAGCTTGCTTCCTTTCATGAGTCCAGGCAGGCTTCTGGAAGGACATGCTTCTCAGCTGTGCCGGTGAAGACTGGGTATAAAGCAGATAAGTCAGCTCAGGCCATAGACTCAAACCTGTGAGAAATGCAGCTTCATTTTTGTTTTAATACTTCAACTCAGTTTCTATTGTGAGCACCTTCTGCACATAGACATAGGCAGGACCTTGTTTTCAGTCAGTTTGCATAATCGCTGTCTATCGGAGTGTGATGGTTCATTTTATGGGTCAACTTGACTCTGCAACAAAGTGCCCAGGTAATTGGTTAAACATTATTCTGAGTGTGTCTGTGAGGGTATTTCTGGAGCAGATTAGCATTTGAATCTGAAGACTGAGTAAAGCAGACTGCCCTCTCCAATGTGGGTGGACCTCACTCATTCTGTTTAAGGCCTAAATAGAAAAAAAAGTCTAAATAAGAAAGAATTCTTTCTCTCTGGCTGTCTTTGAGCTGGGACATAAGTCTTCTGCGTTTTCAGACTTGTACTTACATCATTAGCTCTCTTGGTTCTCAGACCTTTGGACTCAGACTGGAATCAACCATCTGCTCCCCTGAGTCTCTAGCTTTCCTACTACAGATCTTGGACTTCTCAGACCTCATAACCATCTGAGCCAATTCCTTACAGTAAATCTCTTCCTCTAGATGTATAAATATCCTATTAGTTCTATTTTTCTGAAGAATCCAGGCTAATACACAGGGTCTTCTCTCACCCCTCACTGATGGGGTGTCTGTGTCCCTGGGGGTAGTAGCAGAGGGACTCACTTAGGGCCAAGAGACAGGAAGGAGGAGACAACTGGTCATCATTCCTCATGACCTATATTTCCACTAGCACAACTAGGGCCTCACATTCCTGGCAGGGGGCCTGGCAGATGGCTGTTACACTGTAATCATTCAAATCATTACAGATCCCCGATCCAGCTCTCACAGCCTCTCCCACAGCCCTACGACGTATTTGGGAAGCATTTGGCTGTTCCCTTACCCATGCCAGATATCCAAGAAATTTGGCTAGGCTGCCTCAGACCCATAAAGTGTGCACACCCCACACAGCTCCATGACTGTGGGACTGGGAAGCTATGCAGAGCTTTCGCTTTCTCAGGATCTGCCTGTAACATGAAGCACAGGTCACGTCCGCCTCAGATCCCCACAGGAAATTTAGTTATTTCTATTATGGCACATTCTCAGTATCCCACAGTGTCTACTCCTTCCCAGCTCCCTCTAAACATTTTGCCTCCCTCAGGCTGGTGGAAGCTTTATCTGGACAGATAAGAGTGGGGGTTGGGAGCGGGGGAAAACTGAGTAATCACGTCGTATTCTTACTAGCACGTGAAGCTCAGCTTTTGATCATCCAAAACCCAAGAATTTGACTCTTGTAGTCTGCAGATTTGGTTATTTGACTCTTGTTCGTTTTCTGTGGTACCATCTTCCCCTCAGACAAGAAATGAGATCAGATCAAGAAACAACCTGGGTGATATTTGCCACCCTCACCCTGCACAATAAGGTTTGGAGATGCGGATACGGCATTGGGAAGGACATCCAAGGGAGCAATGCAAGAGATACAGGAAAAGTAAAATTAACAAGGCTCATTATTTTCATTTTTACAAGAACTTTCTGCTCCTGAGCCTTTTTTTTTTTTTTTTAAATGAGAATTAAATAAATCATTAAGCAACTTATCAAAACTAGCCAATTTTAAATACTGGGAAAAACAGAACTGAATTCTACCCTAAACTTCACATTTTAATTTTCTATTTTCTTCATTTTCAACCATGTTTGGTATGATCTAAACAAACGTGCTTACTCAGCATCCCTCACTCATTTCCAGAGCCATGGGTGTACATCCATTTTTCTTAAAGCGCCTCTGTCGGGTGAGGGTAAACTTGGGCAGGCTCAGCAGTCCCGGAGGCCAGGCTGGGGAAAACTGGAGCTGTGCCACCAAAGGCTGTGCCAGGACCTCTGCTTACCTTGCTGCCATGAGTGCTCGGGCTCAAAGCCAGTGGCTGGCATGAGTCAGGTGAGAAGCAGAGATAAGCCTGGTCTGGTCCATCTGGCAGAGTAGAGATCAGGGATATCCCTGCTGGAGGTGATGCAGCAGAGTGGACAGAGCAGTGCATGGTTCTGAGGGACAGTCACTGACAGTGCACCTCTAGATGGTACCTGGGAGAGGGATGGCAGGAACAGAGGAAATGATCCAGTGTCCTGCAGACGGACCAACAGGAACCAGGAGGAGTCTGGGACACCAGAGAGAATGGGACATGTGGAAGCCAGTACTTTGGGTTAGATCCACCTTGGCATAGTGTATAGCTATAACTGGCAGCTTACCGGAGTGCCCAGGGTTTATGCCTGGCACAGAGAGCTGGTCTTATTAGTGTTCTGTCTCAATCCCAGGCACTGCTGGACCAAGAAGAGGAGTAGTACTGAGCTTGGGGTTATGAGGAGCTGGAAAACTCCATGAGAAAAGCCTCAAAGCATGGAAGCAAGACAGTGTAATAGGCAGGAGTCAAATAAATTTCATGAGAATATAAACTCTATGAAGGCTGACTTTGCGTGTTTGTGTGTGTCTATTTAGATCACTGCTATATCTACTTTATTTACAACAGTGCCTGGCACATGGTATGCAATCAATAAATATTTGTGGAAAGAATATATAAAATCATGGTTTTGTCTTTCGCCATTTATAAAAACATATGCAAGATATTGAGACTCAGTTTTTCTTAGATTCTGTGTTTTAGATAATATGTGCTTTCATAGGCAGAATTTTGGCCCCCATGACTTTCTCTCAGGTGTTACTCCCATGAAGATGTTACATTACATGGTAAAAAGGAGCATTGTAGATGTAGTTAGTTACTAATCAGTTACCTTAAAAGAGAGAGATTATCCTGGATTATCTGAAAACACCTAATCCAATCAAACAAATCCTTAAAAGCAGAGATCTTTCTCCATTTGGTAGAAGAAAGGGAAGTCATGGGGGAACGTAGAAGAAGGTATAGGAGGGATAAATGGTGATGGAAGGAGATTTGACTAGGGGTGGTGAGCACACAATACAATATATAGATGATTTGTTATAGAATTGTACACCTGAAACCTATATAATTGTATTAACCAATATCACCCCAAGAAATTCAATAAAAAACAAGGAAGTCAGCGTTTTAAGGCATGAGAAGGATTTGATGCATTTGATTGGCTTGCTGATTAAGGAGGCCAAGTGTCAAGGAAATGGTGGCCTCAGTTCCATAATCACAAGAAACTGAATTCTGCCAGCAACATAAGTGAGCTTGGAAGCATGATCTTCCCTAGAGCTCATCCAACCCCTTAATTTCTAACAATGAGCCTCTGACCAGAGAAGCCAGTTGGCCATGCTATACTCCGGCTTCTAAGCTGCCAGTGCATGGTAATTTGCCATTGCAGCAACAGAAAACTAATAAAGTATTTATACATTTATACTTACTTCTTATTATATATGAATAACTCAGAATATATACATACATACATACACACACATGGCATATTCTAAGTATTAAAAGTGGTAACTGGAGTTGGCAATCTCCATGGCTTAAGTCTGAATTTCCAGGTTACTCTTCAACCGGTTTTTGGTGACCACCTCCCAGTCTTAATCACTTCATTAATTTTGTAATGAAATGTTCCCAGACCTAATTTTGAATTAATTTTTTAGGTGAGTTTCTCTTGCTGAGAATAGAATCAACACTGAGGGACCAGTTGTGTGTGAAAAGTCTTAGTCTACCAAAGCCAACTTTCTCCACTGTGCATGAGGAGGGTTGAGAAGAAAGGGCAAAAGAAAGTAATGAGTCAGTCCCAGCTGGTGTTGCTCAGTGGTTAGAGCGACAGCCCACACATCAAAGGGTCTCAGGTTCTATTCCCACTCAAGGGCACATACCTGGGTTACAAGTTCACTCCCTAGCCTTGGTCAGGGTGTATGTGGGAGGCAACCAATCCATGTGTCTGATGTTTCTCTTTCTCTCTCTCTCTCTCTCTCCCCCCTCCCTCCCTCCCTTCCACTCTCTCTAAAAAATGAATGGAAAAAATATCCTAGGGTGAGAATTAGAAAAAAAGAAAGAAAGCAATGAGTCATCCTGAATAAACGTCTCTGTAGGCTTCCATAAAGAGAAGACTTTAAATAAATGAAGCCCTCCTTCAATGGAGTTTTCTGCATGGTTGCTGGTGACTAAGCCTGGCAGTTGTCAATCACAACACAGGTCAAATACCTCACTATTAAGAGGAGAATCCCACAGTGTCAGAGATGGCTGGGAACCTCAGTTGTCATCCAAATCAGTGGGTTCAGCTTCAGAAAACAGAATTCACTCTAGCTAGTTTGAGCAACTTGAGATTATTGCACTGTATACTGAGTTGAGTAGCGTCCCTCCAAAATTCATGTCCACCTGGAACCTCAGAATGTGACTCTATTTAGACATAGAATCTTTACAGATGCGATTATTTCCATTAAAAAGAGGTCATACTGCCTTAGAGTGGGCCCTAAATCTAGTGACCATTGTCCTTATAAAAAGCCCATGTGAAAACACAGAAATACAGAGAGTGAAAAGGCCATGTGACAACAGAGACAAAGATTGGAATGATGTAGCTACAAGCCAGAAATGCCAAAGATTGCTGGCAACCACCCAAAGCTAGGACGACGCAAAGAAGGATTTCTAATTAGAGTCTTCAGAGGGAGCATGGGCCAGATAATACTTTGATTTTGAACTTCTAGCATCCAGAGCCATGTGAGAATAATCTTTTGTTGTTTTCAGCTATCCAGTTGGTGGTGATTTGTTATGGCAGCCCCAGAAAATAAATACTCCCTATATTAAATGGCTCAGAGAATTATTGTGGGAAAGGCTGTTGAAGAAATATACCATAGGCTTAGTGTCTGGGAATAATCCCAAGGCCACACTATGGAAGCAGTTAGCTAAAGGAGCCTCATCTCCTGACTCACACAGGAGGCACCGCATCTCTCAGCTCTGGAACCACACTGTCTCTGCTACTACGGCACATTAGCAAAAAAGTATGCCTGATGCCCTGTTTCTCTCCCTTATGAATTCAGTTCTTAGTTTAAGTCTCTAGCAAGGTTATCAGATTGGTGGAACTGAATCACTAAATCCAGGTGCAAGGGACCTGGAAATGCAGGGTTTAGTTCTCCAGCTTCTGCAGCCAGGAAGGTACTATCAGAAAGGTTAGAATCCACAGGAACCACACTAGACACCAAAGTGTCTACCCCCAGTTCCTCACACAGATTCAGATCCAACTAACCTTTACTGAATTTCCACGTGGGCCAGGCACTAAATTATAGGACCCTTCTATATTATTTAATTCATATTCTTAATAGCTTTTTAAGGTATCTATTATTGTCCTCATTCTAGACTTAAGGAAACTGAACTTCAGTTAGGTTTTAGAATCTCATTGGTTGCCTCACAACAATGTATTTAACACAGAAGAGGTATTATCGAATACCTACCCTGTGCCAGGCCTGCTGGAAATAAACGGTAAACAGGAAAGACTTAATTTGCTTAAAGTCTAACACAATGGTTTTAAACTCTGGCATACAAAAGAGTTGCCTGAGGCCCTAGGTTTTCAGGTAGCCTGCTGAGCCCCCATTACCAGGTGTGTGGGAAGAGAAACAAGGTGATGATCTGAACCCCAGTCCCTTGATTCCAGGCCCAGTGGCTCTACTGACACCCTAAACATTCCTCCTCCAGGTGCCAGGCAGGTAAAATGGATATGCGAGGAGGTAGATATAAGTCAGTAACTGTTCAGTCAGTTATTCATAACTGGAGCTGGCATCACAGCTGCCTAGTGACACCGAACACATCCCTGGGTTATTTAGGGCCTTTGCGCATCCGGGCTGGGAGCAACACAAGGCTCCTCACCCTCTCCTGTTCCTGGCAGGCATCCCAGTGAGGAGGAGAATCCGCTTCCAGGGCAGCCTGCTCTCGAGCCCCTCTCGCACTGAATGCTAACTGCCTCCTGTCTGGGCTGTCAGCCCTGCCGCTCTCTAAGCACGGGGGGCCGGGAATTGAGCCTGCGTATCCACAGCCCGGTTACCCACGGGCGGGGACTGTGCCAGGCTCCAACGCACGGTATATAGCTGCGGAAGAGGGAAAGAAAGGCAAGGGGGGGACACATCATGCCCCATCACACCGAGGGAATGTAAGTCCTCTAGCCTCACCTTTCATACAGGGGAGCGCCCCCTGGATTCAGGATGGTCTGCGCAATGCCCCTCACCTTTCATACAGGGGAGCACCCCCTGGATTCAGGATGGTCTGCGCAATGCCCCTCACCTTTCATACAGGGGAGCACCCCCTGGATTCAGGATGGTCTGCGCAATGCCCCTCACCTTTCATACAGGGGAACACCCCCTGGATTCAGGATGGTCTGCGCAATGCCCCTCTTCCTCCCATTGAAGAAGGGCCCTGGTGTCTGCTCTGTGGAACTGAAGGTGCACTCACACTCCTTCGCCCCCACAGGAGGCACCCCACCTCCAGGGGTGACTGGAGCTTCCCTCTCACATCCCACAGGTTGCCCAGGCAGCAGGAAGATTTCTCTGCTTCTTCACTTCAGCAAATAATACGTTTTCCAGGCTCTGTTCTAGGTGTTTGAAGCACAGTGGCGAACAAGCAGCTTTTGTTCTCCTGACATTTATATTCTAGCCAGATGGTAAACAAGAGTGGGCAGACAATAATCACAGATTATGATGAACATTAGGAAGGAAAAAAAAAGATAATGTGATAGAGTAATCGGGTGATTACTTTAGATAGCTGGTCAGAAAATCCCTCCTGTATAGGGGAAATTTCAGCAGAAACCTGAAGGGTAAGGCCGTACCATGAAAAGACCTAGGAGAAGAGTGTTCCCCCCAAAACAATACCAAGTCAAAAGCCTTGGAGGGAGGGAGGCTTGCTCTTTTAGGAACAGAACAAATCCAGTGTGGCTCAGTAACTGGAGAATAGTAGGAGACTGAGAATGAGGGCGTGAGCCAGATCTCTCAGGTCCCTGTAAGCTAAGGAGAAAATGCAGCTAAGTGACAACCCCCAAGGACCTTAGAACTCTATTCTTAGAACCTCTGAGAGGGGTCCAGGCACATGGCATGGCTGGTGGCCAGATGCAGTACCAACTGCTCCCTTGCAGATGCCTTGGATCCACACCTTTGAAGAGAAATCTAAAACGTCTCCTTTGCCCTCTGCTGTCAGTAGACACATTCCAGGGACACTCAAGAGGCCTGTCTTATACAAATGAAACCTACTGTAATGGAACAATTGGGAAAGTGTCTGCAAATGGCTAGATTCTTTAGATTATATTTGTGTTCATATTTTCAATTCAAATGCACTGAGGTTATAACTTGACATATAATTGTTCTTACTGCTGTGCAACCAACTCTTGGAATTTCACAACCCATCTTAGCTTGATTCATTCCTCCTCCACCCCTCTATGGTTATCTCAGTTTGGGTAGGCATCAATTAGCATAAAAGGGCCAGTCTAGACACAGGTGGTGCGGAGGGAATACATGCCCCCTACCACCATGCCCAGGGTGCTGCTCGAAGAACCACCTCAGTGTGGAGGCCACTGTCCAACTGAGGCCTGGGTGGGGAGAGACTTTTAGAACATGCATGTGGATTCACTTCCCCAGGTATCATTTTTAAAAAATCTTTTATTTTAAAATAACTTTTGACTCTCAGAAGAGTTGCAGTGATAGTAAAGAGAGCTCTCGTATACTCTCTACCCAGTTCCCCGGATATTAGCATCTTACATAACCATGGTACAGTGATCAAAACTAAAAAAGTAACACACTATAAACTATTAGAGCTACTGTTCTGATTTCTCCACCTTTCTCCCAGTTTCCAGAATTCAGCTGGTTTGAACTAAACCCTCACTCCCACCGTAGCCAATGGAAACAGAGGGATTTGGGATGGGCAGAACCCAGCTGGGAACAGAAAGAGCCCAAGAGACATGAACTACTATGGAAAGTCAAGGAGGAAGAGGGAGGAAGCACACCTTCTTTGAGACTGTGTGTGGTGGGAGAGAGGGGCTGTCACCTTACTTCTTCAAGGGGAAGTGTGGTGCCATGAACTTCCAGAGGGTAGGGACAGTGGAAAGTGGTCCCAATGCTCACCTGCATTTGAGAACCGAAGCCTTTATTAACTTTCACTGGGCCTGTCTCACCCCTAGAGATCAGGACCAGCTTCTCTGGATGGTGGCGATGTTGGCTGCAGAGAAATGGACCCCTCCCTCCTGGTGGCACCTAGTACTCAGTACAGTTTACATCAGAGTCTACATATATGAACCCCTCCAGGCTCCCCAGTGCCTAAACTGCACCATCCTTCAGGTGATAGTAGCTGTTCCCACCCCTACCTCCACCCCACCCCCACAGGGGTTGGAGCTGCTGACCCAGTTGGATCTTCCAACTTATGAACCCAGCACTGAAACCAGAGTGGAAAGTGCCACGTTTAACTGCATTTCAGAAGCAACAGGATGTGTTTGGAGCAGACCTGATTGATTGAGATGAACAGAAAAAGAGGACCGCTAAAATTGCAACAAATTACACTGGCTGAGACTTGTCAAAAATATACTATTTTTATTGCCACCAGGGAGTTAACTACCTTTCTTCATACCTGCACCCAGGCTTGTGGGTGGATAAGCAATTGTCACCAATACTTTCCTGCTTTCCATGAAATCCAGGGAGATGCAACTAAAGGAACATCAGAGTATCTGCAGGAAGTACGTTAATAGTACCTCTTCCCTCTCTTTCTCTCAGCTGTGTAAAAACAGGGAGAGAAGGTAGCTGTCTACAAGTCAGGAAGGGAACCCTCACCAGAAACTGACACTGTAAGAGCTTGATCTGGGACTTTCAGCCTTCAAACCTATGAGAAAATAAATTTCTATTGTTTGAGCAAAAGAAAAAAAAATAGTAGCTGTTCCCACTACCACCTCCACCCCACCCCACAGGGGTTGGAGTTGCTGACCCATTTGGATCTTCCAACTTATGAACCAGAGAAAAATATGCATAAGCTAAGAGTAAATATCCCTGCTGTTTGCTTGAATATTCAAGGAGGGAGAGGTTGGAGGAATGAGGGGAAAGAAAAAACGGAATTCCTTGCTTTCAAAGGAATAAGTTTTCTGCCTACACAGAGGAGGAGACTCCAGCTGAACACAGTATGCTGCATAACTTTGTTTCTTCATTGATAGATGAAATGGAACTGAAATCTGGGTGATTAATTCAGTAAGCCATGATTCCTTAACTGTAGTGTTTGGTAATTCTTTCTATGTTCTGTGTTATATGGGGCAGAACTATGGGGGTCTCAAGCAAGTAGTTACACAAGTATTTAAAGATCCAACACTTTTCTCAGAAATGATATTGACTATGGAAGCAGGTGTCCCTGCAGCTACTGCATGTGAAGGAAAGAAAAACCTTCTCTTTCGGTGAGAGGACAAGTCCAGTACTTAAACCTGTACAATGCAAATGCGCTGCTGGCAACTCTGGAGAGTATACAGGAAGGAACACACTTGTCTAGCATATTCCAATTTCTTACTCCTAGTCAGCTAATGTTATTAATTTTCTAATCATTCTAAATAGCATATAAAACTTTAGACCGAATTGTATCTCCCTAAAATTCATATGTTGAAGCCTTACCACCCAATGTGATGGTATTTGGAAATGGGCCCTTTAGGGAAGTAATTAAGGTTAAACGAGGCCATAAGGATGAGGTCCTAATCCAGTAAGATTGATGTCCTTATAAGAAGAAACACCAGAGACCTCTCTCTCTCTCTCTCCACCTGCACAAGCACCAGGAGAAAGGCTATGTGAGGACAGAGTGAGAGGCGGCTGTCTACAAGCTAGGAAGAGTTCTCACTAGAAACCAAATTTGCCAGCACCTCAATCATGACTTCTAGCCTCCAGAACCACGAGAAAATAAATTTCCATTGTTTAAGCCACACAGTTTATGGTATTCTGTTATGGCAGCCCTAGCAAGCTAATGCGCGCGCGCACACACACACACACACACACACATTCCCTTCTCCCTCTCTTTTTTCACACAATGAAGCATTCTATGTACCTTGATTTTTTGGATTAGCAACGTCTTTGAGATTTACATATCAGGACATAGAGTCTTTTCCATTCTTTTCTTGCTTGTGTGTTTTTAACACCAGCACAATATTCCACTGAATGGCTGTGCCATGATCTATTTCTCTGGTCTCAATGAACATTTAGAAGTTTCAAACTTGCCAGCACACACAATGCTACAATAAAACCTCATACCTCTGTGTCTTTGCCCATGTCACAGCAGGCTTTTCAAAAAAATAGGAACTCATTGCCAATATTTAAAAATAAGGAGATTTCATATGTAATCTGTATTTGTTACTTTTCTTGAAAGATCAGAAGATACAATGCACTGGCCTGCAGTTCCCCATGGCACCCACCAGTTGGAGCTGAGAAGCTGCTGCCCTGTTCACACGGGCCTCAGGGCTCCTCCTGGCCACAGCCCTCAGGCAACAAGCCCTCACAGACACAGGAGTTTGGAGCCCAATCTAGATTTTCTGGTCCCACTCTAGCTTAAGGTACATTATCAGAAAGCACACTGTGTACTAGCTTACCTCACTCTCATCACCTTCTCAAAAAAAAAAGCCTTCACCAAGTTAGAATTTAATGTCATGCCTTCTGCCTCTGTAGAAGTTTGAAATAAGAGTTGTCTATTTCAGAAGGATTTTAGTGTCTTTTACAGGCTGTCTCTGAAGATACTGTCCACTGTGTTACTCAAAGTTCTTTAAATACATTCTTATTCCATAAATGTCTGCTTAGGATTGACTCCAGAATAATAAAAAGGTCTCTTCAGGTGAATGCACATACTTTCTCTTGTCAGAAAATGAAAATGAAGTAATGCACAAACTTCTACTCTTGCATTAGGAAACAAAACAAAGTTTTAGCCAGACTCAGTGTCCCTGAGAGTTAGCAGCTGGTCCCTGCTGCCTTGAGACATTCTGTTTCTCCATTCTACTTAAATCAATAATGAGGGGCCCCTACCCCTCAGTCACATGCAGTCTATCTAGGTTCAAGTTCCCACCTTCTGGTCAATTTCAGGATGAACGTAAGTATGTCCAAAAATTAACATTTTAATAGCTA
Organism: Miniopterus schreibersii; assembly: GCF_964146895.1. Classification (NCBI taxonomy): domain Eukaryota; kingdom Metazoa; phylum Chordata; class Mammalia; order Chiroptera; family Miniopteridae; genus Miniopterus; species Miniopterus schreibersii. Next base: position 50,848,358 of record NC_138106.1, on the reverse strand, counting down.
AAACTCAGTGCCATTTATTTCACTGGCATTCTCATATTCAATAATGTAGGTAATCTAAGTTATATAAATATACATTTCCCCTGAGGGACCTAATAATCCTATTTTCATTTTGAGTGAAATAAAAATTACATATAAATATGTATATTTGTCCTGGATTAGCTCTCGTGGAAAAACGAAGGCTGCTTAGCACTGAGTTATGTGAACTTCTCTCTTTTTAAAAAAAATCTCTCAATGTCTTCTTGAATCTTGTGTTTCTATCTGCATCATGGAAGCAGGTAGGGAACAAATAACTAAGGAAAAGAATACTGTTTATTTTAAAAACTGACATTATTATTGTATAATGCTAAAAATATAGCCTAGTTTAAAAGTTAATTTCAGATATTTAATGACTCCATGAAGTTCTAAGTTCGCTTAGAAATTCTGACCACAGATCCAGTCTCAATTCTTAGCTGAGCAATGAGTGCATTATGCTTACTTGTTAAGTTGACTGTCATTTGAGTCCCTGACCCTTCTCCCAGCTTCGGGATCTAAGGGAGCAGCAGTGGAAGCATGTTCCTGTTGTAAAGAGCCCTGGACGCTCGCTGCAGTGCCCTCACTCATTGGCTGTGGGAGCCTGAGCCGGTGGCTGGGGCGACCAGTTTTCATACCTATAAATTGTGGCTGCTGATGCTCAAGGCTGTTGTCACGACAATTAAATGAAATGTAAGATGCAAACATCCTTGGAAAAGGTTCTAGCAAGTAATAGTAGCATTGACCAGGTTGCCTTCTAAGTAATTTCTGTATATTAACACAATCCTTACAACAACTCTATGAGGGCGGTTATTAGTATCATAATCCTTATATTTTACAGATGAAGAAACTGAGGCACAAAGCAGTCCTAAGACTTGCCAAAGGCCACACAAGAGGCAGGATTCGAACCTAGATGTCTGGCTCCAACGCCCATACTCTTAACTACTGTGCTGCCTCCCAAATGTAAGGAATTTTTTACATTAGTGAACTCCCACAGGTTCCAAAGGTAGACAGATTTCTTTCAAATACATCTTTCTTATTTTCTTCCCACAAATTAGTTCATGCCCAGGAAACCCCCCCACAAACAGATCTTCCTTTGTGTCCTTCCTACAGGACTAGTTCCTGCTCAACGGGAATAAATAGAGGGCTGATTATTCTCGAATCGGCTATACTGCATTTGTTTCACACGTTAGAATTTGCAATGTGCTTTCCACAAGTTACCTAACTCTGTCCTCACCAGGGCAAGGCAAAACCAAAAAATTATGACTATTTTCATTTGACAGAGGGCAAAGTTAAAGTGGGAAGAAACGATGCAAATGGCTGAGGTCTCACAGCTGGCAAAAGGCACAGCTGGGTCTAGAACTCACGTTTTCCTGAACCTACACCCAGGCCTCCACCTACACACTCATCCAGGTTTCACCGAGCTCTCAGTAAGGTGCTGCGTGGTACAGAGCAACACAATGGAATCCCTTGGCCCCCGCGTCTGTGTTTGTCTTTTGTGGGAGAGAAGAGGTCGTGGTGGGACAGTAAGAACGCTGAGTGGCTGAGCACAGGGCACTGGTTCTCAGAGACACTCAGTAGGGATATGGTGCCTCCAGGCCCTGTGTGTGTATGTTGGGGTTGGGAGTATGTGTTCACTGAGGACTAAGGCCACCTGCTTTGTGCTACCTGACCTGTAGATGAGGTCATCTTTTCCCGTCCCTTCAAACCTGAAGTGGAAGGTGGAGAAAGGAATCCCGAGTTCCTTCTAGTGCTTTTCCCATCTTGCCCTGGGATGGTGGAATCCTTGCCCGGAGGGAGCATCAGGGGCTGCACCCGAATCCATGTGCTGCACTCCCCAGCTGTGGCAGGAGATGCCCAATACGTGGTCAGGGACTAGAGGATATAGCAGAGAGCATTAAAGAAAGACAGAGGGAGGGAGGGCTTCAGGCATTACCTTCTGAAAGCAGCAATGAGGAAAGGCACCAAATATTTACTGATAAGGAAATTGATGCTCAGAGGAAATGAGTGGTTATCTGACAAATCCTTCACAGACCCACAATGTTCTTCCAAAATGTGTGTTTTAAATTCAGCTAAAAGTTCCTCACATCACTCATCTCTGGCGCTTCACAGGAAGCCCAACCCCACTGTTTCAGCCTCAGATGTAGTATCAGATCAGTAGGTGATGAGACAACTGAGAAAGCTGAGTTATCCTGGGATGAGAGAACTGGGGCTACGATGGTGATAGCTGGCCCAGAAACATCAGTGACACGCAGCTGGGTCCCTGGTACTGCTTCTGCTCACCCAACACACAGTCCCTCTGAAGACCTCACAGATGCTTTCAAAATTCACTATATTCAAGTTGCTATGTGTCTTAAAATTGCCATTCTCCCCAGTTTCAATGTGTTTACTTCAATTGTCATCATCTGATTTTCACAGCACAACTCTAGTGTGTGTCTCCCTCCGCAGGGGTGTGGTATGCAGGCTCTCCACTTTTAAATGATGTAGTCATTCCATCCAAATGGATGGGGATCCTCCAGCAGAAACACACACCCCCTACCCTATAATTCCAGGTAGTAGAGCTCAGAGTTGGGGGCCTAAAGGTTGGTAGGTGGTGTGTGATATGGTGACATGAACTGGGCATGGACATCAGAGTTGGGATCCAAGCCCCACTATACCCCTTCCTAGCTGGGTGACCTTGGGGAACTACCTAATCACTCTGAGTCCTAGTTTTCTTCTCCATAAAGCAGAAATGATGTTCCTTCCAAGGGTTGTTATGAAGGCTGAATAAGACGATGTTTATTTAGTGCTAGAGATGGTGCCAAGCACATGGTACATGCTCAAGAAACAAGAGTAAATATCACTATTATTGTCATTATTGTTATTAATACCAAAATAACAAATAAAAGTTGAAAAAGCAGACAACAGAGAAGAATTTTCACAGCAAATGTTTACAAGCATGAACTCTCCAAAACTCAAACGATTCCTCTTTCTTGTTCCAAAGACAACCTGTACCTGTCTCTGCTAGAGACCTTAAATCAGTGGAATTATTTGCTAATGGATCTGCCTCTGAACTGGAGTGTGAGCTCTGCAAAGTCAGGAACATTTTATTCATCTTTAGATGAATCAAGCTTCTCTTGATGCCTAGCCAGAATAGGAATTAATAAATTGTGAGTGAATGAAAAGCTGTCAAAAAGAAAAGTACTTCCTCAGAAGAAATTTATCCCACAAGTTGATTTGAAGACATACTACCAAATGAGTTTATAATGCCTCCCCAAATGTCACTAGCAGGTAGCCAACCTAAACTGCAATTAATTAAAAGTAATCTGTAAACTTGTCAAGTGTGAACTGTTACAAAAGGAGGCTAAATGAGAAAGGGAAGGACCGATGCAACAACAGCAGCAGGTGCCAATGGCCATCAGAGAGGAGAGCTGAGGAGAGGGTTCGTCTCTTCTGCTCTGCTTGGCATGAGGGTGCTCAGACGGGAAATGTTCTGGCTCTTCACACAGAAACATCTCTTGGGACAAGAGAGACAATTCATCAAGTTACCAAGGCTTGACAGGGCTGTCCCTTGAAGACATCCATCTCTGATTCTCTATTCACCAAGAAACCTTCTGAACTGTCATGAGTTTTTCTGAGTGAACTCACAGTCTCAGGCCAGGTTTTTCTCCATCTGTAGATTAATAAACCCGCATTCTGACCACATCAGAATCGGAGTGGGTGGCAGTGTTATCATGAACCAATTATTATTCACTACCTAGAGGTGCCAGGAAAAAATAAATACAATAAAATTGCTGGTGCTATAAAACTGAGGACTGGATGTTAAAAAGAGGAAGTAAAAGTTAGAAGGTCTAGACCTGATAGCCTTGCCTGACCTATTACTTCCATGAGTACAGCAAAGAATACAAGACAAGCTAAGGGCTGGGAGGAAGCCCCAACCTTCACTGCCATCACTCCCAGTTGGGTCTTTCCAAGTATAAAGAAGCATTAGATGGACAACAACAACAAAACAATTTCCTTTATCTCAATAGACATCTAGCAAATGATCAAAAGGCAATATGTGTATATTATGGCAAAAGAACTACTGGTTAACTAAAAGGAAGATATCACTAGCCCTGCTGGCAGGCCTATTGATATTAAAATTATTATCAAGTATAGCTATAAAATACAAATTCCTAAGATTTTTCATTATAATTTTTCAATTATTGGTCTAATGTAGTTAACATTCAAATCTATTCTCATAGTCATTTTCTAGCCCCATGACTCTTCAAATGCACTTATATGGCACCAATATAATTGTTGATTCAATGCAAATAAATAAAACTATTTTATTTTATAGATACCAAATAACTACCAGAAAGACTTTTTCTAAACTTTTCAACAAATTGGGTTAACATTATATAGATTAGGTATAGATAATCTATGGTCTAAGAGCCAAGAGAAACTCCCTATTTCCACCTGTACAGCATGGAAAGTACCAAGAGGTAAAATCACCCAGACACACTTTTGCTTACAGTTACAAAAATGCAACATGGCTTTGAAAGCCACTCTCTATGGAATCCTAGATTTCTACAGATCAGAATGTCTTCCTGAAATTCCCTCTTACTCTGTGTCTAAATACAACAATCTCTAGCTATGCCAGCCCAGCTGTGCCTTTCATGCTCTGTGTGGAAGCACATCTGACATTAATTCTCTGGCTCTCTCTCACATGACCTACCCCATCATCTGATTCTTGCCCTTCCATACTCAACTTTCCCTCCTCTTCTTCTCCTTCCCTATGTATCTTCCTTTTTATCTACCCCAGCTCCACCCAATAAAACTTCCTGCAATGATGAAAATGGTTTATATATGCACTTTCCAATACAGTAGCCACATGTAGCCATTGACCATTTAAAATGTGTGTCATGCAACTGGGGAAGTAAAATTATAATTTAATTTTAAATAGTTACATACGGCTAACAGTTATCATATTGGACAGTGCAGAATTCTATTCCATAGAATTTTCAATCATTACAGTATATGTGCCCATGTGTGTATACATAATCTTTATCTCTTAAAAATAAGAAATTTCTGTGGCTCTCCAATGATTTCTCCTTTTCACTCCTCAACACACCTGTGTCCCTAATATATATATATTTTTTAATTCTTTAAGCTTGAAATCTCTAAGGGTTTCATGGAAGAAAAAAGTAAAAATGAAACAAGAAAGAGAGAAAAACAAATTATTTCAGGCCATAAATCCATGAACCCATTCCCGCGAGTCAGCTTGGGCCCTGCCTATCAATAGAACCTTAATGGCTGATTAGCAAATACTGAAGGTTTGTTGATTTGGCACGAGGAGATCTGTGCCTGGCCTCTTGGATTAGGCATCCCTGAGTGCAGAGATCTCGCAGGACTGCCCTCTGCCATGGCCAGAGCCGGCATCAGCAAGGCAAGCAGCTCCAGCCTTGAACCTGAGGCCTATTCAATCTGGAGCGAAAGCTCCGCCTGCAGGCCGCGGGAGTTAGTGCAGCCTCGCTGACACAGGGTCTTCATTCATCCTGACAAGAAGCCTATACTGTGGAGAATCTCATCTCCAAATCCTGCCACGAAATCACACGTTCATGGGGGTGTGAGGAGGTGGGTGAAGTGAGGCATTTGTCAATTCCATCTCACCAAAACACTGCCTCCCTGATTCCACCACAGTGAAGCGCTTCATTTCAGAACAAACAGCAGTTCATCACCAGCCTCCTTCCAGGGTGCGTTTAACTGGGCGCCAGGGTCTAAAGTCCCTTCACAGTGTGCATGCCACTGTACATCCCTCCTCCTTTTTGTAAAAAAAAAATTAGAGATTGAACAATGTACATGATTTTACTGACAATGAAGTACTTATTAAGAAATCTAGAGATAGAATTAGATCCTCCTACTTTCCCTTCATTTAATGACGATAGAATAATCATTTGTTACATTAAATGCATTAGAGATGAGCATAATAACCCAGCTATTTTTATCACTTCACCACCACCTTTACTGGATTTATACTGTATTACAGACAATGCAGAACTGTGAGTTTTAAGGTTCCGTTTTGACACTATTTCCTTGTGGCATTTTTATCCAGATAACCCTGGACAAAAAGCCAGCCTTGAGTCTGCCGGGGAGTGAGTTTGCCTGGAAAGCCTTTCAAGGTTGCTGCCCGCCAGTAATCTGAGCTCCTGTGGAAGAAATCGCCTCAGCATTCAGGAACTGGGACGGTGTGGGGTTTTTGATTCTCTTATGGACACATGGTCAGTCATCTCACTATGATTGTAAACCCTGCTGGGTTCTTTGCCTGTAAGTTCCAGTTCTTGTTTACCTCAGTGGAAACTAGATGAGGCAGGGTGAGCCCATGGCATTGGGTCAGCTAGCCATGCTAGAATCAATATTTTTCCATCAGAGCCATACCAGAACCAATATTTGTTCATTCCCTCATTCATTCATTTATTCACCCATTCAATATTTATTCAGTTATAATAGGCAGACATGGTACCAAAACTAGAGAGATGTGATCGCTGCCTTCATGGAGCTCACATTCTCTGATCGTCAGCTGACAAAATATGTTCAGCCAAAGCTCATATTTCTGCTGATATTCTAAGATATTGACTCCAAAGGAGTTCAGCTAGGTATTGTCTGTTAGAAATATAGGGACAGCCCTGCCAGGCGTGACTCAGCAGTTGAGCATCAACCTAGGATCCAGGAGATCGAGGTTTGATTCCAGGTTAGGGCACATGCCTGGGTTGCGGGCTCGATCCCCAATAGGGGATGTGCAGGAGGCAGCCAATCAATGACTCTCTCTTCATTGATGTTTCTATCTCTCTCTCACCTTCTCCTTTCTTCTCTCTGAAATCAATGAAGATAGTTTAAAAAAAAAAAAAAGAAATATCGGAATAAAAATTGCAGTTTTAGCTTAGTTATTTCTTTCATTTTAATAGGCATCTGATGCTATTTGCTATCCCAGCAAATTAACCTTTATTCATCAATCAAATATTCAAGGAGCCCCTATTTTGTGGGAGGCATTATGCTAGCTTTTTATATGTCTTGTGAGTATTGCAAAGGCCCTCAAGGAGCTCACAGGCCAACACAGAAAATAAGACACGTACATAAATCACAAAACTGGAAAATATACAAAACAGCCTAAGACAAACAGATCAACTATTAGGAGAGATAAGGGGATGGTAGGATTGCTGAGAGGACCAAGAAAGCTGGAGTACATAGATTGAGACCTGAGAAAAGAGTAGGGTAAGGACAAGTGGAGGTTTGCCAACACAAAATCAACAGAGCACTAAGCTCTTCAAACTGCAGTTATATTCATTCACCCACTTGAGCTTGACGACAGCTCTGTGAGATAGAGAAGTTAGTAATGTTGTTATTATCTTTATTTCCAAATGAAGAAACTGAGTCTTGGATAATTTAAATGACACACCCAAAGTCACCAGGCTGGCACAGTGCTGGACAAGTTTCATTAACCACTCATTAAGGCAGGATCTTTAGTCTGTAATTCTTTTCTTTTCTTCCTCATAGTGCCAATAGGATTCTAGTGCTGGGCTTTAAAAACCAGACATGTCCCATCTGCTAATGGTAAAGTATCTGCATAATAAACAGACAAAAATGTTTCTTCTTAACCTATATCTAAAGATACCCAGTATTCTGAATAAAAAAATCCCCTGTACATGTTATTCCTTGAAAAGGAATATCATAAGACACTGAGGCTTCATAAATTGTTGCAATATATTTGTTCCCGTTCCACTGGCCCTGGGTGGTGGCTCTGGCCTCTGGGTCCCATGAGCTAACCCTGCTTTTAGTAACCAAGGAGGAACCAGTCACTGACCCATCTTTGGGGTCATTCTTCCCTTTTCTTGAAGGATAACACATATTCACAGATGAATATCTTTACAAGCCCATTTTATGGCTCTAGAATCCCGGAAGTCCAACAGCCTTCCTTCATTTTATCTTATCGCAGTCCTCTTCATTCCAGGTTGTCAGTGTTTATGCTGAGATGGTTGACTGGACCCACAGGTCACATGCCTAGTCTCTTAAGCAAATAGTTGTCCAGAACATACTTTATCATTTTTTTGCAATACAGATCGGCTGAGAATTTTCCAAATCTTCAAGTTCTGGGTCCTCTTTGCTTAACAATTCCTTCTGTAATTTTTTTCTTCCCTCTTGCATTTTACCATAAACAGTAAGGAGAAATGAGTTCATCACTTAGAAGTTCTACTTTCCATAAAACAGTAGAACATAATGCAACCGAGTTCTCTGCCCTTGTATGACAAGATCTCTGTCCCTCCAGTTTCCCAAAACATATTTCTCATTTCTGTCTAAGACTTTGCCAGATGCACCCATGGCATTTATATTTCTGGAAACAATCTCCAGAAGTCTAAAAGGACTCCCAAGATTTCCCATCTCCTCTCCTCAAATATTCCTCAGGGCTGTGAACTTGATGGCTTTCTCTCCATGATCAGGTTGTGTTGAATGGCACAGTTGACTTTAAGGAAGAGAGATTATCTAGGTGGGCCTGACCTCATCACATGGGCCTTGAAAAACAGGGAGGTTTCTCCAGCTGATCTCAAAAGTAGAAGACAGAGATTCAACTTGAAGGAGAGTCTCCACTGCCTAGATGGAGAGATGTGTGGCAAGTTCCTGAGATCAACCTCACAGAGCTAAGAAGAGGCCCCAGCCAACAGCCAGCAAGACAATTGGAACCTTAGTCTTAAAACTACAGAGAAATGAATTTTACCAACAATTTCAGGGAGCTTGAAAACAGATCACTGAATCAAGATAAGGACCTTGATTTCATCCTAGTGAGAGTCTGAACAGAGGACCCAGCTAAAATTTGCTGGACCTTGACCAATGAAAATGATGAGAGAAACAGTTTAAAATAAAAATAAAACTATCTATTAATGTGCTGTTTTAAACTACTCACTTCATGGTAACTTATTACACTGCAATAAGAAAATAATACAGAGGTCACCTAGAATTTTGCCATAATCTATCTACCTAACTTCAGAACTCTGTACTTACCAAGGCAAACTTATTACTCCAAACTGGGCAATCTATCCTCTATTTGTGTAATATATTTTGTCTCTTGCCATTTCCTCGGCTTTGTTCATATGATTCATCCCAAGTTTTATGATCTCATGCCCTTTCTTCACTTATAAAAATTATCTTTATGATTTCTAAGGCATGTGGAACCAAAGGATTCATACCTAACAGATTAGATATAATGGTGTGGTTAGACTGCATTTCCTAAAAACGGTTACAACAGTATTTCTGGTTCCACAGTCTCATCCATAATTTGCCATTTTCCCATCAAGAGGTTGGAGCCCCTGTCCTCTCACTTGAAACCAGGAAGATCTCTGTGACTACTTGGACTAATAGAGAACATTGGAAGTGATGCTACATGACTTCTGAGGCTAAGCCATAAAAGGTAATACAGCTTCCACCTAGTGCTCCCTCTTTCTCTTGGATGCTCATCCTTGAATAGTAATGACACTGTGAAGAAGCCCAGGCCCTGTGGAGAGGCCCACAGGAGAGATTATGAGGTCCTACCCTCAGTTAGGGATATCCTGTTAAGTGTGAAACCACCAACTGACTCTCTGGAGGTGGGTGCGAGCTCTGATTTGTAGTATTTGCCAATTTCCATGGTATAAATACTCCCACTATGGCTGATTTCAAACTACAAATATGATACTGCTGAAAATAGATTTGGGAAGTAGATGTGCACAATTGGCTTTGCAAATCAATACAAGCTGGCTCCAGCACACCACTGCTCCCAGCCAACAGCCTGCAGCAACTTACTAGCCATGTGAGTGAACCATGTCAGAAGCAAATACTTCAGCCCTCAGTGCAACGGCCCCAGATGACTCCACATGGAGCAGAAACATACCTTCCCCTCTGAAGCCCTGCCCGAATTCCAGGTTTATGAGTAAAATAAATAATTGTTGTCATTTTAAGCTACCGAGTGTTGAAATAGTTGTTGTCAAGCATGAAATAATCCAAACAGATGAATCAAGATGAAGGAGAGAAGGGCTCCAAGATGACCCTGAAGTTGTGTGCCAAAAAGATTGGAAAAGCAATTATGCAGTTGAAGCTAAGGACTCTGCAGCTAAAGTTTATAAGTTTGGAAATCACAATTACAGACTAAAGCAAAGCAAATAGATCACAGAGTAGCTGATATTGGCTAGACATTAGGTGATTATCTGATTAAAGTAATTCACATCAAGATGTTACTGGAGCCCAGCTTAACCTCTAAGGGAATGTTTGCATTTTAAAAGACGAAGTTAATAGAACAAATTAGGAGTCTTCAAAGTAATGCTACTGTGAGGTGTTCTGCTGCTGAAATAAAATAATGGTACTTGTTTATATCTGAATTTGCAATGAAAAGACGTTCCAATGAATACAATTTTCTCAATTTAAAATTTTGTCCCATTAGAAAACCAAAGAATTTCTTAACTATTTCTTGAGTGTTACAGTTTTGCAGTTGGAGAGTCCTAGCAAATGACAACACGAATTATTAAGTACTATATTAGTGTTACCAAAATTATTTAGAATCACCCTTAGTTTCTTGGCATATGTGATTATGGAAGTGATTTCATGTCGTAGCATACAATGCAGTCATATCTCTGTTGGTTAAATGTTCCTCTTTTGTAAGTGGAATTAAGTGTATCAATATTTCATGCAGTTCGTCTCAGAATACTGCTTCCTCCAGGTGTTTTGCCAACTGAACAAGATTGAAAACCACTAATTTAAATGAATCTGTCATTAGTGAAATGTAAGAGAAGATATTTTTTTAACAGGTGGGGAAGCCTCGCTGTCCCATCCTGTACCATCCTAGCTGTATCAGCTCTGAACAGCTGCCAGCCTTCACCGCAGGACAGAAAGAACAGTAACCAGCAACCTGGCATCTCACTTCTAACGGCTTACTACCCTGGCCTTAGGCAGCAGAAAAGAAGCCAGAGGCTTTCTGAAGGCAAATCTAGCCTGAAGACGCACAACCATATGGCGGTCCAAAGAGACATGATTATAAGATTAGACTGCATACATATAAAATGAAATTAAAATCAAAGTCTAAAGATGAAACCAAGGTGATTGAGAACAATTAAGGAACGCGAGAAGGGACCCACATGACTATTCCTAGTTCTATCAGGCTTACCTAGTTGCTTTGAGAAAGTGCCTCTGTGTGTGTGTGATTATGAACTGAAAACAAAAGGCACATCTCTGAATAGTATTACAGACTTAAACTGCACTGATACTCAAAATTGTGATGGCTGAAGTTTCCAATATTTGGACCTCCTAATAAAAATGTTCGTTAGCCAGAGGATTTTGAGTTTACATAAAATACAAGGATAATTACTTATTGATATATTTTGTGGTTTATATCCCATCCATTTCCAACATGGGTTTGGGGCAGCATTCCTCTTTTAGATCAAAGTTGACCCTCACTATCACTCTCTCCCCATTTCTCTCCCCCTTTCCTCTCTCTCTCTCATAAAATAACAGGATTAATTGGTCTTGGTTGTTCCTTTGCTTTATTTTCTCTTGACACTTTTTAATCAAGTATTGAGGAAAGCAACTTCTTCTGACTTTCTTAGTCTACCTTTCAGTCCTATTCCAACAGGTGCTATAGCTGTCTTCTTTCTAATATTGGCCTGTCCTGAAGACTCTTTTTTCTTTTATCTTGAAAAAAAAATTAACTTCAGCATCAAAGCTAAGGTAGGGAGGTGGCAGGCAGGGAGGGAATTAGCGTCCACTGCCTTCAAAGGAAACCCCTGTCAAAGACTAAAAAGCAATGCCAAACCCTTCGCTGGCAAGGGTAAGATAAAATCCGGGTGCCTACACAATTAATTGGTCCAATTGAGGCAAAGTTTTAAAACTGCTCTTTCCTTTGACTTAATCATTTCAAGTCAAAGAATGTAGTCTGAAAAAATTTTTTAAAAGTTAATATAAAAGCATATTTATCTTATTGCTAGATATAATAGAATTTTAAAGTAACATTAATGTCAATAATATAACAAGTTTAAATACATTCTATTATATCTATATGGTATAATGATCTGTGGAATCTATATACAGTATGATTCCATTTGTGTGTGTTTGTGTGTGAGTGCACGCATGCATGAATCAAGAAATAGAAATCTTAACAGTGCTTTTCAGTATGAAAATGGTGATTTTCTATTTTCTTCCTTATATTTTTCTATACTTTCTAAATGTTTTGCAGAATGGATATTTTTTTATAATCATAAAAAGGAATGATACTATAAATAAATTGCCCATTCATATTCTTTAAAAAATCAATCAGAAAATCCAATACTCTGAATTATTCTAGCACTTGGCGTTGGCTTAATTTACTTCCCTTTTATTAGGCATGCTCTGCTAGTGCTTGGCTTCAGCTTGGCTCCTCCCTCACCACTCCTGCCTCCGCTCTGCCTGCTCCAGGGCAGAAGAGTGTGGCTTTCTCTCTCCCATCCACATTGTCTCTCCCTACTTTCTGCTTCTGCTCAGACCTTATGAGCCAGAGGCACTTTCTTTCTCTCCTTGTCCAGGCCTTGGTCTAGCAAACATATCGGCTTTAATGATGTTCTTTTTTTCTCTCGCCGCCATGAAACTTCCAAAAGCCAATTTTCTTCCTAGGTTCACACACAAGAAGAAGATGTGAGCTACCACAATTATTTAATTAAGAAAGAATTTGGTCAGAAACCTGAAGTTTGATCCTGCTTATGTTGGTTGTGTTTATCTCCTTTAGCACCTTTATGCAAAGATTCTTAGCAAAACATTAGTCTTTGGAGGTTTTGGGGCCACTCCATCCCATATATATTAAGAGGCGAGAATATTTACCCTCTTTGAGCCAACATTCCATTTCTGGGAATACATCCCTAAGAAAATAATCCAAAACTTGAGGGTAAGGAGGGAATATGCTATGAGACATTAACTGTAGCTGCAGCATCATTTATAAGAGCAAAAATCAGAAGTAACCCAAGTGACCCACGATTGGGTAATAATGAAATAAAATTAGGTACAGCCATAAAAAATTTTAATATTCTAGCCATTAAAATGAATGACTAAGACTATGTAGCAATGGCAAATATTTAAATATAATTTTAATAAAAAAGACAGAGAAGCTAAAATAACTTCAAACCTAAGTAAATGGGTATAAGAAAATCTGAAAGGACAAGTGGAGATTATACAGAAAAGCATCACTTCCCCCTCCAGTTAGTTTCTTCGATTACTTTAGGATATCTTCAAACCCACACAAAAGTGTAGAGTAACAGTTCTAAAAGGGCCGGTACTGAAGGGTCTTACTACTGCCCTCCTGTGGACTGAAGTGATATTTCCTTCCTTCCCACGCCCCCCACCTCAGCAGGGCAACGGTGACCTTGGTACCTCGGTTCGTGTCATATACATGGCAAAGCATCTCCCTTTCCTCCCACCCAAATATCTCTGCTTTGAATAAGGCAAAATGAAGACCAGTATTTACCACCGTCCCACCAACCGTTTGTGACTCACTGTCTCTCCCTGGATCTGCCCCACCTCGCACTCTAGGCCTCCCCACCAGCAGTGGCTACGCGTCCTGTCCTATACAGGGCAGTTAGCACGTCTGCAGGGCCCAGAGGTGCTAATGGAGCAGTCCTGCAGGCACCACCTTGTGGAGCTAAGATCTCTTTTCTGGCAATGCCTGAGGCCACCACCTGGAGAGGTTTGAGTAAAGCCGCCCTCACCTGACCACTGCTGAAGGGACCTGTTTATTCCTCCTGTCACCTATATCACTAATGCCAGACCCCTGCCTCCTCTCTTTTCCACTTGCTCCCTGGCCTTGCTCTTCTCTTCTACCTTCCACTAGAAAGTTCTTAAAACCTCTCGTTGAGGCGGCTGCCCCTTGCACTCTTTCTCAAGTTGCTTGTGCAGGAACAGCAGTGCTTCTCTTCCCTGTTGAGGGTCCCCCAGTGAGTGGCTGGAGGAAGGCGGCTCACTCACCCCTGAGGAACTCAGAGCCTGTGGAGGCCCCAGCTAAGCCCTCTCACCGCCTTCTTGCAGTGCACCTGGGGGACACAAAGGCCCCAGGGGGGAGGTATGCTTCTGGACAGGCGAGTCCGTATGGTTCATCACGGGGTCATTTTTCAATGCTTCACAAATTCTCCAGCCTTCCAGCAAGAGGAAAATCCCTCAATAATGAGACGGTCTTAAACTCTGTATTGAAATTGCTTTGAAGGTATTCATTCATGACCTTGCTTGCCTTTTTCCAGACAGCCTCTCTTGGGCCCAAGCTAAGATTCTCCTAAAGTCCTGAGCTGTTGTAGAGTCCCAGGTCCCTTACATGCACATTTTAGTTTGAACTTTAGAAAACTATTTGTACTTTATTTTTTAAAAAAAGGAGTTAAAAGAAATACATCCAATGATCACCACAATCATTAGAGTGGTGGAATTATAGATGAGTTATTTTTTTTAATTCTTATTTTCCAAATTTTTATATTTACTTTTTTCAACCTAAAACATAGAGGGCAAATAACACAAAAATATCTTATGGTCTTCACCACTGATCAAAATTCCCTACAAAAGCAGAATATTTCTTCTACTTTATCTTTGGTTTGTTTTCCCCAACTTCTGTCCCTCTCCACTGGTGGAGATATCTCATTCTGGTCTCTCCATCCACCCATCCATCCATCCATCCATCCATCCATCCATCCATCCATCCCTTTCCATTCCTGCCTTAGAGGAACTAAGCAGGGAAGCCACAAGCTGCCTTAAAAAAAAAAAAAAAAAAAAGCAAGAAGCACTCAGCAGCAGCCACAGGCACTAATGTGAGAAGCGGGAGAAGGTGTCGTTTTTCACTCAAACTGACATTTAAGCTGTTTCATAAATATGAAATCAAACTGGAGGTCCAGATGGACTGCCGCCCCCTCCGCCTTTTGCTGGAATGACATGCTATTTACCAGCCCCAGAAAGGGGGGCTGAGAAATAAAACTTTCAGATGATGAGTCACCGAGGGAAATGATTGATGAGTGATGAATGAACTGGTGGTTTTTTTCCTACGAGAATCGAGAGAGAAGCACTCCGCACTGGAGAGTGATCCCCAGCACGTATCGCTGCCACAGTCAGATGGTGACAAGGGCAAGGTAGTCATATTTGTCTAGGCGCTGCACAGAAAACAAGTCACAGCTTATCATCTCAGTATATGGAGGCATTTCCAAGAGGGAAGGGTCACTTTTATTGTGGGTGAACCCATCGTAGCAGTTGTTTCATGTCATAGATGCGTCGTAAGAAGAGAATCACATGAAGCCAAATATGAAGTGTGAGTTTTGAGGACACAGGCATCTGCTGGGACCTTCAGCTCATGAAGTGGAGTATTTGCGACAGCACTGCCTCGCTGAGCGCTCCCTAGAGCACTGTTCTGGAGGTGAGCTTTGCAGAGCCTTGTCTGCATCTCCGAAGTCCTGTGGAGCAGGACGCGGCCAGGAAGGCAAGGGATTTAGGAGGCCCCACTGCCACCCCAGGAACACCATGCACCAGACAGGTGCGTCCTGTTGTAAGGCTGCAAAGCTACAATATGCCCCCCAGTTAGGGAGATGGAATGTGGTTCCCCATCATCTGGAGGACTCTCAAGAGTGCCCAGGCGTTCATCTCTGATTCCTCCTTACAGCGCTGAGGACTCTCAGGTTCCTGAAAAAACAAACAGACAGCCTTGGTTTATTTTATAACTTTTGATGAGAAAAATCATGGAAATATTTTTTTAAATTCATATTTCAATTACAGAAAGGAGATTTTAAGGAAGTCCATAAGTTTGAATTTTCTTCATCATTCGAAAGGCAAGAACTTGAGGTTGTGTAGGACACTTTCTTCAATGAAAATGTGGCAGTGGTTTGTAGGCAGTAGCTGTGACTTTGAGCCACACATTCCCCTGAATGGGCAGGACAGACCTCCTACCACTGGACTGATTCCAGTTTGTTTAGTAAAATTCTTTGGATAAAGCAGTTTTGTGTGTACCTGAACACCCAGAGGAGAAGAGTTTTGTTACATTTCAATAGAGGAGCAATATCAGAGAGCTATTCTACATGCTCTTCCAAGTGTTCTTCTGCAAAACTGAGTCCTCCAGCAGGGGCCTTAAGGTTACAGTAGGAAATTTTAGAGTAGGGAAATGTTCCCTGCCTCTGCTCCTCCCTAGACCAACTACATCTGTAATCCTTGCACCAATATCTCCACCCTGCTCCGACTCTGGATTGCCTTTCCCCATATGCCTCCTTCGGAGGATCTGGTCAGAGACAACACGCTGGCTTGGCATTTACCTGAGCTAAGGTCTCTTTGCAAACAAAGGGGAGAGTATCTGCTGGGTCACCTGTGGAAGGACTAAGAAGACTGCAGTGAGAATCTATTCTGTCAGAATAAGGATATTGGTAGGAGAGGGGAGGTCAAGAGGTAGGGACAGGAATACCTGGCTGAGCCTGCAGCAGGCTTCCTTTCCCTCTTTTAAGGTCCTCAGTTATCAGTGGGTCAGTGGTTTACTTGCAGATACATATCTGAGTCTAGTGAAGAAATAAATTTTCATATACATATATATGTACAATGTGCTATATATGAAGTATATACATATACATGAAGTATAGATACTGACATAAATAGGCATGGAGATTTATTATATATATTTAGACTCAGAAGATCTTTATTGTTTAGCTTGACTTGATTATGGTTTATACAACTCTCAAATCGTTCTAAATGAAAATGTTCCTTGAATGGGCCATTGGATTTCCAGCCTGCCAGGATTACTGATCTTAGACATGTTGTCTTATCCTTGCATGCAGATATCTGTGGCAGGGGCCCCATTAGGACTATTTGCAAGAATCACTCAGGCAGGTTTGCACTAGAATTTCAGCAGTTTCCATGATGAAGATGAGAAGATGTACATCAATTCAGGGCATATAGAACCAAAATGTAAAGTTGGTGTAATAAAAGTACCACTTAAAGAGAACTAGTCTCTCCTCTGTTACTTAGGATCCTAATCATTTCATTGAGATACCGGGCCATATGCTGGTTACTTTCACATGGGAAGAAATTCAAAAGCTTATTAGCAAGAGGAGGTTCTATCTCATTGGTAAATATTAAACCCCACATTCAATTTAATTCAAAAAGCATATCTTAATCAAATACTATGTGCTTAACCCTACACTAGCTAGACATTGAATAGGGGTTTTAAAACATTGTTTTTTTCCCTATATTTAATGTCACATGTGTTTGCTATGAAAAAATTAAACAATAACATAAATCAGTAAATAAAATTGTTCTCAACTAGGTCAAATTGTTGAAAAGTTTTATTTTGTTTTGTTTGTTTTGTTTTCATAGAGATTGTATGATCTCCTGTGAAGGACAATGGAAGCAAAGTGAGTGTAAGTGGGCAGGCATTAGGGCTGACGTTGCTATCATTATATGAAATGGCTAGAAATTACTCTGCTCCCACCAAATATACCCATTAGCTGCAGTGGAGAAAGGTCTTAAATGAAGTCCCTCCCCAGGTGAGTATCAAGCATGCACAAAAGATGGAATAACAGACAACAGGTTGGAGCCGGGACGAGTAAATGCCTCAAAGAGTCCTGTGGTTACAGATGTACATGGGCCAGTAGAACAAAAGGGTGCTGTTCCTAGGATAAAGAAAAGTGCAGAAAAGCAACAGGCAGCATTAGGAAAACCTGAGAGTAGAGGCAGAACCTCAGCCATAGGGCTGGTTTACAAGGTCTCTGGGGAAGACAGGAAAGGCTAGGGTCTTAACCATAAAAGACTGGGCATAACAGATCTTCAAAACAGGGCACAAAATCTGAGAGAACAAGACAGAGGCCTAATCACCAACATAGGGGTCCAAAAGCAGGAGGTGGTCTCGGGAACCAAAAGGCGCAGGATGAGAGTCAGACATGCAGGAACAGCAATTCCTATTCACATACGGCACTGCATAGTCTCAAAGCGGTTTCACTTTCAGTATCACGTTGTACGGGTTCCCGGGTCATCCATTTGATTAATTCACCGACCATGTGCCAGGATCCGCGGCAGGGATGAAGCACCCGGAGATGAGATGGAGAAGACTTGGCCCCAACCCTGAGGGGGGTATGATCAGGTGTGAGGCACTGACGGGTAAACAGGGTAAACAGGCCAAAGTGCAGTCATTCCTGAGCATCGCCGAGTTCAGCAGGAGAAGGGAAGCCACCCTGTCCCCTGTCCTTTGCCTTACTCTGTGTAACTGAATGAAAAGTTCACAGGTGACGGCGTTAGGCCAAACAGTAATGACTTAGCAACATCGCACACACCAAACAACCAGAATTTAAATTTCCAAACACATGAAATTTCTGTCCCACAGGGCTGCGCTTAAAGCAAGGGATCATTTTAAAATTCCATCGAGTAGGCCTCGCCATGCGCAGAACCAGAGGACTTGGGGGTGGATGGGCTCTCATGAGCCGCCAGGTGACTCCGGTAGGTAGGGCTCTGGGAAAGGACCTTGTGCAAATGTCGGGCGATGAACTAAAGACAAGAACATGGGAAGCTCCTCTTCAGTCAGCGTGGGAAGATGAAGACAATGAACATATGGGGTCCAGGCCTGGAGGGACCCTAGGATCCCGGGAACTTTGAATAATTTGAACCCAGTTTCCCTCCTCCTCCAGTCCTCCACCCAAATGTTCTGTTGCTACGACAACAGGATGCTAGCGGGCATATGCCAGTGCCTGCTCCCAGCATGCTGTTGCCTAGCAACGGGATTCAGCAGAGCCTGAGCTCTCGCTCTTTACACCTACCCTGCTCCATCCATTGCCTTGACTTGCCAGTTGCTTCCCCAGCCCCCAAGGCAAAGAAACAAGAAGCAGAAGAGTGCTAGAGGCTCAGGATCTGATCTCCTCGTCAACAGCCTATTATCAACACCAGGAAAAAACTGAAGCCTGGCTTCACTCAGCTTAACCCCTACACCATGAAGTTATCAAATGTAAACTTACAATTTCAGCTGAATAAAATCAAAGGATGATTTGACAGTCTTAGTATTTGAAAGGCAGTTATGGAATCCTTGTCTGTAATAAGCAAAGGGATGCTGTGATAGGAAAATACTGAACCTCCCAGGCAAAATTAACAGAAGAATTTAACACCTGGAATGAGACTGCAGAAGATAAGAGATTAAAAAAAATAAATAAATAAGAAGGAAGGGTGGGGTGGGGGGAGAAATAATAATGGAAGAAGAAATAGAGGGTGGAAAGGAGGAGAAAAATAGAGAAGAGAGGCTTTTAACTCACAATAAATAGCATCCCTTTGGAATATGATGGTGTGTAAACTGGAAAAAATCTGCAATATTATGTGGAGTAGGATCTGATGCCTTAAAGAATAACAATGGAGCTCACTGAGCTTCTTTTTAATACCAGGCATTACCTTAAGTGCTTTCACAGATTATTTCCATCTTCACAATAACCCTGCAAGATGGAAGTCAGGAAAACGATTTCACAGCTAGGACTCAGAACAGTTCAGTGACTTGCCCAAGGCCACACAGATAGTAAAAGCAGCAAAGCTGGTAAAAATAGAGAGTATTCAAACCAATATTAGCCAGACTCAAAATTCCACATGGTTTCTCAACATGTACGATGATAAATATCTGGGAAAATGTGTGCGAAGCTTGTGAAATCACACAAATCACACAAATTTGTTAAATTGGGGACCTTTTAAAGCAGCTATAAATATGCTTTATCTAACATTAAAGGAATGACTTTCTCTTCAGAGCTTTAATGCAATAATTTATGAAAAGAAAGTCATCTTGCCAAGTGGGAAAGGAAAAGCCAATCCTTTCACGAAGTGCTCAGGAAAAAGACTTTAGGGGACTTTAGAAGAAGCTGGAGAAAGGAAACTTCAGGGTTGACTCCTATTGAAAAGAAATTCTAAAGTTTGGAAATGTTTATGGAATCATGGGAAGCTTTGTATACAGCAACCAGTACATACAGGAAAGCCATTGCTCCAGGAAAGCCAGATATAAGCAACAAATAAGAGTCTGCTGAAACCTCAGTGACCTGGGTCTCCTTCCTAGTAGCAACATAATGCCCATGGTCAGTGAACATGGACCTATGAGCTGGCAGCAGGATGAACACATATGTACTCAGGGCTCTTTCTCAGACCCTCAAACCTCCATGCACATAGAAGACATATGGCATTGTGGTCACATCAGTGCAAAAGATGTGCCCAAGCTTGCCTGACCTAGCTTTAAACAGTAACCATGCTAAGGACATTTATTTCTCATTCTAAGGGTGAGCCCAGGCATGCTCAGCAAATCCTTCTGTCATGTTCATTAGTTCCCATGGCAAAGGACCCCCTCTATTCTTTTTTTGATTAAATTCATTGGGGTGGCATTGGTCAATAGGATCATATAGGTTTCAAGTGTACATTTCTATGATACATGATCTGTATATGGCATTTTGTCCCCCCACCCAAAGCCCAATCATCTTCCATCACCATGTTTTTGGTCCCCTTCACCCTTTACTACCCTCCCCTTTCCCTCTGGTAACCACCTTACTGTTGTCCATGTCGATGACTTTCAGTTTTATATCCCACATATACGTGAAATCATATAGTTCTTAATTTTTTCTGATTGACTTATTTCACTTAGCATGATATTCTCAAAGTCCATCCACATTGTCGCAAATTGCAGTATTTCACCTTTTCTTATGGCTGAGTAGGGTTCCATAGTGTACATCTACCACATCCTTATCCAGTCATCTATGGAAGGACACTTTGGTTGTCTCCATGTCTTGGCCACCGTGAATAATGCTGCAATGAACATAGGGGTGCATATGTCTTTGCGAATAAATGTATTTTGAGTTTTGGGGGTAGATACCCAGAAGAGAGGTTGCTGAGTCATTTGGTAACTCTATTCTTAATTTTTTGAGGAATCTTCATACTGTTTCCGTAGTGGCTGTACCAGTTTACATTCCCACCAGCAGTGAATGAGGGTTCTAAGGGACTCCCTCTAAATATTAATAGGGGCTGACAAACCCTACCTGTATCTTAAGTCTCCAAAATAAATGCACAGGTTAGTAGCTCCAACCCTCCCCAAACTTAAAAGTGTGATTGTTATTATACTATCTTATATAGCAGCTATTCTCCAGAAAGAACTTGGCTTTTCTTAAGGATCAGGGGCAGACATGAAACAGGTTTTAAAGCTCTATGAGGTAACTATGATACAGAGTTCTAAAGAAATATCATAAATAATATATAATCAAGTGATGGCCATAATGTGTCACAAAAAAACCCTACTAATTACCCCATAATATCCATTCTCTCTTTCAGAGTCACAGACAGTTTAGCTCAGCATGTGGCCACTCAGACTAAATGCTGGCCAATAACATATCAATGGAATTGTAGTGTAGCAGTCATTCAAACTTTAAGAAACAGCCCTTGCACAAACCCTGCCCCTCTCCTCTTTGGTTCCTTCCCCACCTGCTGGAATGTGGAGGATGCCATCCAGGAGCATAAGAGAGAGCCACCCTAGAGGTGGAGCTGGAGTAGAGCTCTTAGGTCCCTGAGGACACAGTGAAGCAAAGCCACTACACCAGCTCAGGACCAATACTATTACATTTTATACAGGAGAGAAGAAAGCTACTATCTCCTTAAAGTCCCTATTTTCTGCCTTTTTTTATTACAGCCAAATCCAATCTTAAGTAATACACAGAGATTACAGCATAGCTCTTGTGGCCTAATTGGCTATGTAGGCAGGTAATAATTTGAATGACCTATAGCAGAGAAGAAATCCTGAATAGAAATGAGGATTGGAATTGTCTCAAGGTGAGACTCTCTCATCCTTCTCTGGTAATCTAAGGAACTCTTGTCATTTCCGTTAAAGATATAATTTTTCTTGTGGTATGCAAAATAAGATGTTCTCTTCAAGGAAAAAAAAAAAAGATATTTTATCCACAAGCAAAACCATGTCCTTTAAAGTTTCCATGCCGCTCCCTAGAGGAGAGAAAGCCCCATTGAATCCTCCTAAGCACACACCCAAAATGAATACCCAAGAGGTGCTGTTTTGCAAAACATTTCCAAGAAGTGACATCCAAGAGGCCCAGCACCAGAGCCCTTGTACTGATAACAAAGCAAACTGGGGGTAATGACAGTACTCATCCAGCCAAATGAATGAAAATAAATTATGACTTAGTGTCTTTTCAATGTTTAAAGAAAATCTATACATTGAAAATGTGTGTGACCTATATCAGTATTGTCCAATAGAACTACAACACCAGTCACATATGTGAGCCACATAAATGTTTTGGGCCTCTTAAGTCTCCCAAGTCCAACTAAGGCCCCTGCCTTCTAGTAATAATCTGATCTGACCTTGGCTAATGAAAGTACTCTTTGCAAATAGCTACTGAAATGGTTATGCTGTTACCACCACTCATAAGCATTTATTTGAATCTTACATCTCATGAGGTTTTCCTTTTGTTGACTGCTGCATTGAACCCTAATCTTCTGATTCTGTCTTCCAAGGAGGAGAGACACAGTGATCCAAAATCCTCCACATAATAATTCTTCGTATATGGAGCAGAAAAGTCCAAGGGTGTGCTCAGCTCACCAAGGTGCAAAGGTGGTGGCGATTGACAAGGGCCAGGTCCCAATCCCAGAGTGTGTAGCCTGTTTCCTTCTGCCAATTCGCTCACCCCAACCTCCGTTTTCCAGTAGAGCTTAAGGCCAAGGACACTGTGAAAGCTGTCTTTTAACCACAAAGCAGCGTCAAGTGCAATTTCTGACTCTGGGGTCTACTTAGACCTGTAAAGAGAAGCATGTGAAGATCAGAGAGATAGGAGGAGGAAGACGAGGAAGAGGTGGGAGAAGAAAGGGGTAGAGAAGCAGCAGCAGAAGAAGGGAGAGGAAAGCAAAGAAACATCCAGTCACACGATTTGCAGTTTGACATTGGAACATAAACTTGAGAAAAATATCTGCTTCACCAACCTGTCTTTCTGTGAATTCAAGCATCAGTAATTCATTCTTCCAGCTGAATCAAGAGCCCATGCATACCCAGTTAAAATGCAAATAAACCTAGTTAGTAAAATACCAAACCTTCAGATCTTACTACAATTTAATTCATTGAATGCAAGTTATTTGGTCAACCATGCAGGCAGGCCCTGGAGAGGCAGACAGAAGCCTGGTGAGTTCTGACATGCAGAGTGGGAAAGATGCAGGAAATGGGAACCCCAAGCCCTCTCGGCATTAGTGACCTGGGAGAACTGAGGAGATGGGCACCAGCAGCAGAAGAAGATGCCAAAAAGGGGACAGAGACCGTCAAACCCTGACCCTTTCCACTGGCTGCAAGGACTTCTGCTGTGTCCTAATCATTAAAAACACCACAGTTTCTTTTCTATATTGTTTTCCAAATTTTATTTGAACTTTCATTTCTTTACTATGAAGTTGCTGCTTGGGGTTATCTCTATTTACTTCTTGAAGATTTCAGGAACATGACATGTCACTGTCACTTCAATTCTCATGTTGTATTAAGATCAGCTTCTCCTCCTGGGCCCAGCGAACCTCTGGCCTTCCTGTTTACTTGACCCAATAATAATGAAATAAACCACTAGACCTTTGGACTTTTAAAATTCGTCTGGACAGTCTGTTGGAAGCCAGTGTTCAACAACAGAGACCAGAAATTTATGTATACCAGGAAAGGTCCAACAGCTGAAAATTAAAAAAATGAATGTTATCACCTCAGAGCTCATGACAGGTTATTCATTCAGCCAGGCAGCACAGGGACTGAGCAGCACTTACGTGCCTGGCACTCTGCTCAGAAAACAGCAATAAGTAATGGACATGGTAACACATACTTGTGTCAGGTGCCCTCACAGAGATGTCCTCAAATAGAGAGGGGGAACAAAGGGGAAACTGATCCCATTGCTTCAGGCAAGTGGTTGACCAAGAGCTTGTTCCCTTCTTTTCTCACAGGTCCATGTGTCTCTAACTCCCCAAGATGCCTTCTCAGACAGAGGAACAATATTCCCCAGCCCTGAATATATAAACAGCCGTGCTTCCCTGCTAGGAAGCAAAGAACGAGGACCTGGAAGACAGAGGAGGGAGAGGAAGGGAGAACTAGAATCACAGCCCATTCTAAGTCCCCCTTTCCAGTTATTATCGAACTGAACACCTTGGAGGTAAAATTAGATCAATGAAGCTTTTGGTGCCACGTCTCTGCCACTCTTTCTCAAGCAAGTAAGTGAAATAAATTGGCCACTTTTAAGTACAGGTACCCCATGCAGTGTCAGTACAAACAGTGTCATCCTCAGGTGTCCCTGGAGTGACCTCTGGACTAATAGGAAAATCCTGCGATTTTCCTGCGACTTATTAGAGGAATAGGTCCTCTGTGTGCTAGTCCTGTATCTAATGAAATTTTTTTAAAGTGATTTCTACCTTCGTTTCCAACATATGTTCTTGACAGAAATAAGGGAAGGGGAGAAAGAGCTCCAGTGCATTACAAAACTCACACCGGAGAATCCTAATATCCACTCCAAGGTGCATTCCCCCTTGGTAAACATGCAGTCTGTTTGCATTTAATTCTGCTACACAAGCCCTGCAAGAAAGTTGGCCAAATTGATAATCGATTCACATGATCTTTGCTCACTCATTAAAACACACCAAACAGTTAATTCCCTTTTCTGTTGGGAGCTCTCACTGGGTCTATGCAGTTTGAATGTTAAACAGCCGCCCAAGGCTCCAGGAATATAGCAGAGCCATTAGGTGGTAACTGTTTCAAACCATTCAAAGCAAGTCTCTGAAATGAATGGCCTCGCTGTCCCTTCAATTAAATCTTTGGTGAGTCGTTATTGATCTGATGACCATCAAATGATAAAAAAGATTTAAAGATTTCAGAAGGACCTGATTTACTTGACCAATCCACCTTGTGCCCTCCACTCCGTCCACTTGAATAAGGGACAAGTTTCTGAATACCCTTCACTCCTGCAGCTGCAACGTGAGACCATTAGACACATTAGCCAATACCCTACTAATCCCCTGCCAATCTCAATCTCTATGTCCTTCCCTCTCTCCCTCTCTCCCTCTCTCTTCCCCCTCCCCACTCTGTCTCTGTCTCTCAGATCTATCTCCCCCCATTCATTGAACAAATCCTTCCCCTCTTTATCCTGCTCTAGACGCTGATATCAGACTAAATAAATCGTGGTGCAACTAGCAAGTCAATAGATTATAAAGGCAAATCCCTTCTCCTTGCAAATGAGAAACTTTGGGCCTCAGAGGTGATTTGGTGGCTGAGCTGTGACTATTAGCCAAGTTTCCCAGCTGCTAGGGTAACGCTATTCCCTCTAGCCCTCGGACCTAGACTCAGCAATGAAGACCTAACCTACAGCTTTTTTAAAAATCTTGTGTTAATTTTCCTACCTTAAAGTGGGTACAAAGGTTAATGCTAAGCCTTTTCCTGACATTCTTCTCATTCATTCATTGGACCATCAGGCACTGCTGTCAATCCTTGGGAATTTAAAAAATGAATTAAAACTTTTCGGTCTGGTGGGAAATACAGATAATGAGGTAGTTAGTTAATTTGCAATTCAATAGGTGACAATGGAGATATTTAAAGAACAATAAAAACACATAGCTATGATAACTGAAGAAGGAAACATTAAAGCACATAATGAGTGCTCCATAAACACAGGTTCCTCTCCTCTATACAGTATTTAACAAAGGCTAGCTTATGAACCAACTGCCTCAGGATTTTCTGGGGAGCTTTATTAATATACTGAGTGTAGTTCTAGAATCTGTATTTTTAAATGTTCCCTGGGATGTTCTGATATGCAGCAAGTTTTAGGAATCTATGCCTGGAGTAATAAAGGCAAAGAAACAACTGCTGGGGAGCTTCACAGAGGAGCTGATGTTAGTTTCAAAAGACAAGCAGAGACTTCAGACAATTATGTGCAGGATTATAATGTGGAAAGGAATTATAATTTTTTATAGCTTTTCACATGGTAGAATTAAGACTAGTATATTAAACTTAATACTTAATAAGATTTTTTAGGGAGCTGTTTTAAATGTATGGCCCACTCTGGGAGGCAAGGAGCAGCCCATCACTGGAAGTATCCACATCAGAGTGGTTGCCTGTAGCCCCTGGCTCTTTTCTACTTGGGCAGGTCTTCCCAGATGGTGTCTACAGTGCACGTTATCTCACATGTTCAATTTACATTGTCAATGAGTGAGTCATATTATTGAGTACCTAAATAAATGAATGAATAAGTATAGTAAATGTTTCCTTTATAACACAGAAGCCAGATTTTACATCTACCCTTATTATTTCTTAATAAGAAACAGACATCAAGAACAGACAATAATGCGGTGAAGGCCTTGGATAGAGGGTGGGTGCGGAGTAGATAGGGTCAATCGGGAAAAAGGGGACACCTGTAATACTTTCAACAAGAAAGATTTTAAAAAGTAAAAAGGAAGTTCTAACTAAAAAAAAAAAGAACTGGATCTTACGCATTTTTACAATCTCATTCTCAACTAGCTTTTCACTCAGGATATATTAAAAGCATTTATAGAATGTTAAATGAATCCCTATTAAATCCTATTTTGTTAGTTTTACCCATTGTTTCTAGATTTTAAAACTTTTTTAAGCTCAGTTCTGACCAACATAGAGGGTAAGTTTAGAGGAGTTGAACTCCAAGAATTTTCAAATTCTGAAATCAGTGACACTACGAATGGGGAGAATGTCTATAAATTTAATAAAATCAAATTGCATCTACTGAATACAGTAATAGCCATCCATTTGTCCTCAGAGGGGAGCTTCAGGGAATAAAATAGAGAAGCTGCCCTTCGTGGTACTTACTTCAGCTCACTAACCAGGTATTGGTCATCTCCTCTGTGCCAAGAATGTGGAGTGACAAGATAAGCAAAGCATGACTTGCCTCAAAGAGCTCACTGTCTAATATCTGCTACCCCCGTCCCACTGTCTTCCTTTAGCCAACCAAACACAGATCTTACCCTTTGAAACTAAAAGAAAGATGTTTCCATTTTTTAACTCCTCAGTTACTATGTGCTAAAAAAAATACAAAAAAAATACAGAGAATAAATGAAATAAGAAACAAATAAATATTAAATATTTTCTATATAATAGAAGAATATTGTTTTCAGTGCTTTCCAGACTCCCCAGTCAATTGAAGACTTACGAACCCAAAGCAAAAAGGGGTAGATGAAATAGGAATAACTGAGTGGCCTTTTCTATATAAGTCATAATGATAGATATGTAAGGAAGTGATAAGGGAAGCATTAAGAAGCTTGCGCTCTGAACTCCTGGCGCAGAAGCAGGTGGGTGCAAACATACCTGCCCCTCAAGCACTGACACAGTAGCCATCAGCATCCTCTGCTCCACCTCCCACCTCCAGGACAGCTACCTTCTGGGCCCCCAACACCATCACCTATCAGTGGCTTGACTTTCCTGGTGGTTTTTTATGCAGATGAAGAATTAAAAGGCCTTAGTCCTTTCCTTCTGCAGGTGTCTATCCTCTATGTGACCCCAAACACGTATAACCTAAAATGAGACACTTTGTTTTTGCCCAAAATAGAAAAGACTGAGAAAAATTTTTTAAAGAGTTGCATTTTCTACTCAATGGGAAAGATGAAAATGATTTCTTTATTAAACAAAATTAAATATTTTCCAAGTTTTTATCTTTTTCTCTTTAACCCCCTTCAGGTTCAAATCTAATTCTTTTTCCCAAAGAACCACCAAATTGATTCTAAGAGGATAATTGCGAAGGCGTGAAAGTACCACTCGTATCTGGGAAACAGGCTGTGCCATGGGTCGTTTCTTAATTTTCACCCTATTAGGGTAATTTCCTGCTACCGTGGGGTTTTTTTTGGCAGCAGTTCCTGCACGCTGACACCCTGGCTCCTTCACAACTGCTTTGTCAAAGCAAAGGGAAAGGGAACCATTAACACATTTCTGGAAATAGTCCGATGCAACCAATGAGGCTGTCCTGTTAGCCTGAACAAGGCGAGGACAGGGGAAGGATCCAATATTGTAACATGGGAGGGTATGTCTCCTACAAGAACTTGGCTGCTGTAGTTATTTAACCTGCAATGACACAATTTAGAAATCCATGGTTCTAAAAGAAAACAAACTCACAAACAAACTAGAAAACACATTTGCAAAAATGTTCTCTCTTCTCAAGTTAAGCAGAAAAATGGAAGTTTTTTAAAAAAATCACAATACCCTTCTCTCTTTTTTTTTTTTTTTTTGGCTTCTTAGCATTTATTTAAATGAAGAAATCAGATGCTGATGAGGGTCTGGTGAAATTGATATTTTTCTACAATACTGATAGCACGGTAAAGTTGAGCAGCCTTTCCGAAAAGCAATTTAGCAGTAAGTACTAATGACCATCAAAATATTCATGTTCTTTGACCCAGTAATTCCACTTATTGAAATCTATCCTAAGATAAATGTAGGGAAAACTGTATACACAAATGTATTCATTGCACTTTTATTTATAATAGTGGGAAATTTGGGGAAAACATGTAACTCTATAGATAAGTGGTTGAGCCAATCATAGTCCATTGACTGAATAGTCTATTAAAAACAGCCCAGATGAGCACTTAGCGCATGTTAGGTACTCAATCCTGATTGTGTAGAAATGTAAAACTGCTTAAAAAATAAAATTAAATGAAAAATGTCTCATACAAATATGCATGCATGTTTAACAACTATACATATAAGGAAAAGAAAGTCAATTTTCTAAATTTTCAGTAATGTATGTTTTTAATACTTGCACACAATAGTGAAAATTTTTAAAGTAAATGAATCAACTTATCTTTCTGGATGGCAGTACGCAGGGCATCCCATTAGGCCGTAGGGTATAAGAATGCTTTTCCAAATATTCCTCTCATCCAAATGGGCCTCTGATGAAAAAGGGGTAGGCCTAAAAGGTTGTACAAAGAATCTTTCTTCTTTGGAAGATTGCACAGGGCTTATGAATGGACCTGGAAGATGATTATTTCAAAGGCTTTGAATTGCAGGTGGACATGATGGAGAAATAGCTAGTGGTCCTCTGTTAGGCTAGGAGTCTACAAACAGGAGTGGGATCAGTTCTGAGCAACTTTAACTGCAGAGTTCCAACAAATCGTGTAACTTCTGTCTGAATCTCAGTCTATTTATCGGTAAAATGAGCAGGTAACAAAAAGCCTTGCCTCCAGATACCTCACAAAGCTGTTACAAGGATCAAAGAAACCAGTGCAGTGGTAACCACATGTCGTGTGAACCACAATGCACCATATGCACATAGGGATGATGCTCATCAAGAAAAGAGACCTTGATGTTTGCCCCTTTGTGGCTCATTCTGGGGTTGACAATTGTGGGGTTCACACAATCAGAAATCAAAGAAACTTCCATGACTTCCCAGCCTATGGATGAAAAACACAGACTTCCTCCAGAACTCTTGCATTGCCCTATAATTGCTACATGGGAGAAAGTTCTATAAAACAATAAGAATGACACATGAAAACACCTATTTATAAATAGTAATATTTATGGACAATAGGTTCATAGATGCAAGATCTCATTTTCTTCCTGCCTTCAAGCATGGGAAACCATCATCGCCACTTCAAAGCTCTTCTTTCTATAGTTAGTGGGCATAAGCAAGTTTAAAATAGGAAACCTCAGAGGAGCTGCAAGAAAAAGGAATAGTTGTTATGTCTGAGATGCAAGAAATAAGAGAGAATCAGTAAGCGCTTTTCAAGCATCCCTTCCTGAAAGTGTGTTCTTCCTGCCAGAGATCAAGGCTGTTTATAAAACTCATCCTGACATCACGCTCCAGGGCAGCTGAGAGGCAGAGGACACACATAGCAGCAGCATCCCCAGAAAAGGAGGAAGTGCACCAAAGGAGAGGTCACCTCGGTTTTGTTAATACACATTTGTTGAGCACCCACGAGATACTGGGGATAAAACAGAAGAAAGACAAGGCCTCCGCCCCACACAGCTTATATTCTAGCTTCCTCAGGTCTGACACTGTGCAATCCTCATAGTAGTAAATTAAGAACAGAGAGACATAGTTTATAAAGTTTTGCAATTAAGGTCTAAATTCTGAGTGGTCATGAGAGACTGAAAATTGTCTACTGTTAGAGTAGAATTACCCATACAAAGAATTGTCCATTTGGAGATAAACATAAATAACATGGGATAAAGAAGTAAATCAGTGGCAGTAGGACACATTCCTGCCAGTATCTACTGCCCTGAAGCGGTAAGGGAGAATTCCCCTCATTTGAAGCTCCACCTTCCCCAACCCCAGTCTCCGTATACTCAGTGAAGCCAGTCCAACCTCAGATGTGGGAGCGGAGCAGGTGACCGAGGCTAACCCAACCAGCATGCTCGGTTCCTCTGGCAACAGTGATGGTTCAGGGATGGATGCTAGACCTCTATCAAGTCAGTGAGGGCCAAAGAGACTTGACTATCTAAGACATTCACTTGGGAACGTTAGGGGAATGATCCTGCTTTGTTTCTCTCTGGAGGCCACAAAGAGAGAGCTGCTGTAGTGAACCTGAGAACAGGTGGGGTCTCATTACAAAGTCAGGCTTGAAGAAGTAAGACCCAGAACCCAGAAAGAGAATCTAAGTCGGGGTGACATGTGTGTCCTAGATAAAGCCACACCTAGAGCCTTTCCTTAGTAGGTGTTTAATTACATGAATTGGATAAATTTGGACTGGGCATTCTGTCACTTGCCATGAAAAGCAGCCTAACTGAACTAATGAACCAAAGCATAAGAAGGAGATGATCTGGACAGGACATGGGCAGATATATTTCACTTAGCCCCTGAGCAAGTATTTCTTTGGTTCCTTAAAGAACAGGAATTAAACTTAACACTAGATCAGCCACACATATTATTGGAGTTATACTTTTGACCACTTTTCCAAAATATATCATGATTCAGTTGGGTTGTGCAAAGGATAAAAACAAACAAATAATGAGTGGTTTTAAAAGCAGTAAAATAAAGCCAAAGGCTCTTTTCTGGTCCAGGTAGTAATCCCACTGGTTCCGGGGAGGACCAGAATATCCCTGAGTTGAAACACTGGAAGCCACAGTGCTGAATGAGGCACGTGATTAAGTGTTGAAGGGGCTTGAAACAATGACTATTTATCAACACATACAAAAGTATTTCAGTATTTTAACAACTTGCACTTTCATTCCAGTTCATACTGGGCAAAAATCAGTCGGATATATGGCCCTGCTTATTCCCACCACACAGTTCTCCTTGATCCCCACTGGTGTCTGGGTAAATGCAACACCACAGGTGGGACAGAAAAAAAACACCCACTGGATGAAAAGGGCCCTTAATTATTCTCTACTGCATGCCCATCTGTCTCACACCTGGCAAGGGAAAGGTGGGGAACAAGAGGAAGAGAAAGGGAAAGAGAAATTAGAAAAACTAGAGTAATTGATTGTTTTATTATATCATAAAACAAGTCAACCAGAACACACTCCTCCAGTTCCTTGCAGGCTGCAATTCCATGTAAGAATAAATGTACTGAGATGGTAATAATATCACTAGAGGAGTTGCTCAAGCAGAAAAGGTTACGTTACATGGAAGTTAAAAGCAAGATGTGCTGAGTAAATCTCAGTGTGGATAATCAGTTCTCCCAATATTAACGATTGAGACTATTATATTCATTGCATTTTTAAGATAAAGTATTAATAATAAATACAGATACTAAAAAGGATGAGATAACTTCAAATCCTCAGACTAAACCATCATTTTCCCTGAAATCTTGGAAAATTTAGATTGGCTTTTGGGCAATTATTTTTAATCTTAACAATACTTTCCAGGCCAAGTGAAGGCTTTAGGCAGTAAAATTCTAACAATACAAATAAAATATTTTCTTATGAGATCCTAAGTCCAGGATGCAGGATAAGAAGTTTTTCCAATTACATTGATCATTGAAACTCTTGAGCTCCTGCTCCTGAGGGCACATATTTTGCTCCTCATTAACCATAAAAAGTAGGGATGGTATAGCACTTATTTTAAAAGCTATTTCCTAAAAATTGACTATGAAAAACATGGTCATTTTCCTCAATTTGGGTAAGATTTCTTCTATTTTCATGCAACTTTATAAAATTATTATTCTTAGATTGGTTCTATATTTAGTCATAACCTTGTAAGGGGGTAAAGCAAGTGAAAGAGAATTTAAAAATAGTAAAATTTATGTTCAATTGGATGTTGGAAATGACACCATAAGCCCTTTGATGACCAACATGGATCCATGCAGGTCTCATTGGTAACAATATGTACTGACTCTCAGAATGGTTTTGTTTATAGACTGTTTCCTAGTCTTCCATTTTTTTTACTGAAAGACTTTTTTCATTTAGTTTGGAAAAATGCATTCTTGTCCACAGATCCACTTCTTCCCTTTCAGCCCTTATTTTCTATTAAATGCCAAGTACAGAGAAATGTATCAGATATTTAGGCATAAGTAAAACTCAGATCCTCACCTCATATTGCTTACAATCTAGTCTTTCTTTCTCTTTGCTTTGTGCCCTTTCCCCTCCCAAGCCAATGCACTAAAGATGAAGGGTTTTCCTCCCCACTCCTGTCTTCTCTTCCTAGAGAAATTTCTCTCTCCACAGTCTTTCTTAAAAGATGTTCTTTTTCCACCTGCCCATGCTGATTGGACAACAGACCCATTTGGGCCTGGGAAGTGTTACCCTCCTGGAAAATGAAAAATGGAAGTCAAAAACATTGAGTCTAGTTGTGCCTGCTAGCAAAGAGCATCCAGCTGAATCGGGGTGCTGGCTATGCTCCACCAAAGCAGAAAAAAGGCTGGTCTACAGGCATGGACACAGAGAGATTCAATGACACGAAACCAAAATATTCAGGAGTAATGAGGCTCAGAGGCTCAGGACTACCTTTCCAGTCCATGTCCCACTCCCTCAGGAGACAACCTTTGTGCTGTGGAACTCTGTGGGATGGATGTCCCCAGTGCTCCTGTATCTTCCTTATATATTATCTCTTATCAGCTTACATTGTATTGTATGGGTTTCTGTTCCTTCAACCAAATGGTCCTTGTCTAACACAGAGCTGGTAGATGTTAAATGATAACAAAACAAATTCCAGCTAAAGATGGCAAAAAAGAAAACTAAGGAGTGTGTAGACATGTAAATTTTAATTTAGGTTTTCCCACCAACATGATAATGACCAGATGATCCAGGTTTTCTAGGAGAGTCATGACGTTTAAAAATCTCATTTCATTGTTAAAAGGACAATATTATAAAAAGACATGTAGGTAGTGGTGTGTTGGCAAATGTTTAACAACTCTCAGCTCTCCGGCAAATAAAAATCATGCCCTGGTCTGTAGCCTTTGTCAATTTCCATGGTGTAAATACTTTTACCAAGGCTGATCTCAAGCTACTAACACGATGTCTGAACACTGAGTTGGGAAGAGATGCTAACAGCCAGCTCTCCTGAACCAGTATAAGGTGGCTCCAGTACACCATTGTGCAGGGCAAAAGTTTTGAATTAAAGAGACTTGGGTTTACACTCAGCTTTGCTCTATTATTTTTATGAAGTGAATTTCTGACTGAGCCTCCATTATGTATAAAATTGAGATAAAAATAATAACCTACCACACAGAAGGTTGCCAGGAGGATTAAACAAGATGCAATGTACCTTGTACCATGCCTGGCAATACGGATAATCAACTAACTTCAGTGATTATTATTATTATTGCTGCCTTTGCTGCTCTTGCTATGGTTATTACTTTCAGATTTTGAGATTCAGTTTTGAATTGGAAAATATAGTCCCTATAATTACCATCAATTTCCTTAATGATCTTAATTACCTCACCTTTACATAAATCAATATCCTCATCTCTCAAAGGAAGTTCTAAATAATCTTTACTTTTGTCTTCAAGTTCTAAAGTTCTATAATTATGGACATAGAGTGAAACTACGTGTATGTAGAAAAGGGAGAGATTGGGGTGAAGGGGAAAATGGAAAAGAAATTATCAGTCCTGTAGGGTTGGACTGCCCTCCAAAATAAAAAAGCACCTCAGGGGGTAAAGCCATTAAGTGTGATGTCCAAGGAGGACAGTTACCCATCCCATCTCACCTCTAGAACCTTCCAAAGTACACAAACCAAGGCATTACTCAAGGCTCAGCCTACGCTTTTTTTTTTTTTTTTTTAATATATCTTTATTGATTTCAGAGAGAGGAAGGGAGAGGGATAGAGAGAGATAGAAACATCAATGATGAGAGAGTCATTGATCAAGCCTGCAACCCGGGCATGTGCCCTGACCGGGAATCGAACCCCAATTTCTGGATCCTAGTTTGACACTCAACCGCTGAGCCATGACTGGCCGGGCATCAGCCTATGCTTTTAAATGAAGCATTTCGATGGTTTAATTAGGAGAAAGAAGGCAGAAAGAAAATAAAGAAAAGCTGAGAAAGAGGTTGTAGTGTCTACCTCCTGCTTTTTACTACAAAAGCAAAATAAACATGTTAGACTAAGGCCAGTAATTACCCCAAGGACTCTGACCCATGTACTTGGTGGCCCTGAGATGTTGTGATGAACCTTGCGCTCCTTTCCTTCCTTGTTTCCTATTCCCTGAACACGTGCACACACCCCCCCTAGTGCATGTGTGTGCACACAAAGGAGACGGGGTGCTCAAATGGCAGCAGGCTCATCTCTTGTTGGAGAGGAGAGGGGCATGGGAGCTGACTGTAAGTGAAGTCCTCAGATTGATCCAGGTCACTCCAGGCCACAATGCTAAAAGCATCTCTGCTTTTTTTTAAGAGAGAAGGATTAAGCAAAACTGGAGAAGGAGTGATGAGAATTTGGGCCTAAAGACAAGAAACACTAACCTAAAAGGGAAAGAACAATGTACAAAAAAAAAAAATTTAAGGAAAAGCTAATAGGGGATCAATTAAGAAAAGAATGAGACGAAAAAAGAGACTGGAAGCTGAGAGAGGAGACATGGGGAGATCAAGAAAAATGGACAAAAGGAGGAACTGTCCATGGATGAATTTCTTATTGACTTTTTTTCTCACGGCATCAGAATTTCCTAAACTCCAGCAGGGCAGTAGTGAGCTTTCCTTGGTGGATGTGCAGCAACTCTGAGCATACTTCTGCATGTTTAATAAGGACTGAGGAGGTGGAAGAAGACACTCTTTTGTTATATAATTTACATTCAAATAAACCTAGAAGGCAGGAGAAAGGTAAGCTACCTGCTGTATCTCATTTACAATCTTGAAAAACATTGGAGCCAAGTACCCAGAATATTCTGGACAGATTAATCTTTGCCAAGGTCTATATAGAGATGAAAAAATGTAAAATTAAAGTCATTCTGTCACTTAAAATAAAGAGTAATTACTTATGGGAGGAAGGAAACCAAATAAAGTAGCAAGGAAATTCTCTGGTTTAGTGAAACACATAGAAATGAAAAGAATTTCCATAAGATCTGTTATTCGAGCTGTAATTTCCCAAGACTGCAGACATGGGATTTGATTGGGACCTTTGATCAACTCTTGTTAAGGTTGCTGCTCCCTCTCATCATTGCTAGCACAGGATAAAACTTCCGCATCCTGACACCGTCATATTGCACCATAAAGAAACACAGTCAACCTGTTTGAAATTGGGCTCCAGATTTAGCACCAGAGGATGTGAGCCTTGCCTAAACTTATCTTTGGGGTCTGGGAAGTGATATTTGTTTACTACTTAAAGCACACCATTTGCGAATGAAATGAGCATCCCTGAATCACAGCACTATAAAAATGTTCTCTCTGGGTAAAATCAAATGAAGAATTAAGTTCTTCTACAGTGAACCTGGGACTATCCTTACAGTCAATTTAACTACTTTGATGGAATGAGAAGGCACACACTCAAATACAGTTAAAATTAAAGATATTTTTTTTGCCTGCGTTATCCCCAAACACTCAGCAACAGAGTTTAGCTTTCAATCCCTTAGTTTGACTACAGGAACCTGTAGGGTCTTCTGGCCTAAACTTACACCAGAAGATGGATCAGTTACAATTGAGTTACGAAGTAAGAATAAAAGAAACAGAAGTCAGAAAATTAGAGGCAGATGAAATGAAAAAATAAAAGGTGTCTCTTTCATGATAACCAATAAATCTGTTGGCTCAACACCTCTAGCACGTGAGCTAAGCTTTCAGAAAAGATGAAAATGATTCGTTTCAAATCAGATTACAATGGGCGCACAAAAGGATCTGCAAATAGAAATAAGAGAATTCCATTAACATGATAATGATATCCTGAATGACCTGAACAAACAAAGGAGATTGGAACTTGGGATGTAATTTGTCGATAGTTTCCTTTTCCAGGTTTTGTGAGCGCCTGACTTGAAAGGTTTTAGAAAAGACTGCTGCTAGGCCAGGTTTGTTCCATCTGCCAGAGAATCCCTACAGGAAAAATTAATTCAATAAAACACCATTTAAATCGTGATGTTAGATTGTTTCCACTTTCCATTAATTAAAAAGACTATATTAAGAGTCAGTCTCAGTGACACCTTGTGCATGTTTGAATAGGTGTGAGTTGAAGGGCACTGGAAACATGCTTCTAACTGGAACTTCCTGGAGCCTGTTTTCTGCCTGAAATAAACCAATAAACCACTGTGAAGCTACTGTTAAAATGCTCCTGTAAGTGGGCAGGAAGGAGGTGAAGTTAAGTTCTTAACAGCTTTGAATGAGACTCTAAATTTTCATCTCATCGCCCTCCCCTGGGTGGGACCAGAACTGGGTCTGGAGTGGATATTTCCCTGAAGGGGCTGAACAGGAGAAGATTCAGGAGGTAAATCTAAACAAAATCTTTACCAAGGACCAAGAGGCAAATAAGGTGAGCTGATTTTTACCTTCAAGTCCAGGAAGCCAGCATGAAGGTGGAAACAAGGAGTGAGACCTAGAAAGAGAACCAGGTAGGCAGTGAAATGATGGAGTGGATAGAGCTAGAGTGGGAAGAAAGTGAGAAGCCCCAGGGACAGGCAGGAGACAATGGCTCCATTATATTTGCCCTGGACCTCAAGCGGCAGGGTGTGTGGTTTACACACAGATTTGAGGTGAATAGTTTGCCAAGAAGAGTTGGAAGAAAGTCCCAAGGCAAGAGAAGAAATCAGTTAAATAAATAATGTGATAAGTGCAGTAGAGATGTTAGGTACTGTGCGTTGGTGGGAGTACAATGGGAAAGGTGTGATGTGTGGGCACAAGCCAGTGGGAAGGGCTCTGGGTGCGTTGCCCTGGTCTCCTGGACATAGGGGATCTGCCTGGACAAGTCCCAGAAAAACTTAGCACTGAAAACCAGAGCAGAAATCATTCTGCTACAAGAGCTGATACAGCACAAGGCTTAGAACATGGGTCTCAAGAAAGATCCCTTGAGTGTGAACCTTGCTCTGTCACTTACCTGCTCTCTACCTCGGGCAACTAACACAAGCCTTCCTTCTCTCAACAATAAGACTAGTTCTACATCAAAGGGTTATTCTGAAGATTAAATGAACTAGTAAGTGTAAGGTGCTTAGAACAGTGCCTGGTACACAGTAAACACTCAATCACTGTTAGCTATTATTAGTATACTTAATGCCATATTGTGAAAGATAGGAAAGGGACAACAGTGGAACCCTAGTCACAGGAGCTTGCATTTTTATATTATAATGCCTAATAACCCTAAGTGCTTTCTGTCTTTGAGCAGAAACCTTTACTTCTCTGTTTTTTTTCCCTTGGTAATCTAATTTCAATAAATTAGAATCTCCCAATTCAAAATAATATTTTAAATGTTAAATTATAATTTATGTCACATTTTAGAAATTATCGTATTATATACTATTGTCAAATGATTTGTTGAAACAATTTCACAAACATTTTGAAGACACAAACATTTTGCACTGCAGTAGTGTTGGAAAGGTAACTGTGTGTGCATCTAGTCCATGGAACCTTGAAGGACAAAGTATTAGAGAGACACTTAGTGTCACCTGCTTTTGTTCAGAAGGAAAGCACAATCTCTTCGTTGACCATAGGGACCTTCTTATTTAGTAGCTCCTTAAAACAGTGTTTCCTCTTGCCATATTTCTAGAGGTGGATCATGGAACATAGAAGCCAGCCACTCTCTCCAGCCAGACATAAAGTTGGACTAGTCAGCTAAAGTAGTGACACTAGCAAAAGGCCACTGCTACAGGCCCTGTCCCCAATCTGTGTTCTAACCAGCTCCCCAAGTGATTCTGATGCACTTCCAAGGTTGAGAAACTCTAGCCTAAAGAAGCTAGACCACAACAAGACAATCTCAAGGAGAAAGGAACTGTTCAAGGTCACAAAGCTACTAAATGGGAGAGCCAAGCTCACTGCTCACATCCTTACTGGTAAACCATGGTGGCTTTACCCTTCTTTGTACCACCTGCTGGAGTATTAAAAAAAAAAAAAAAAAAAAAAAAAGCTTTGAAAATTAAACTATAGAAAAAGTATCAAATTCCATTTTAAAAGCATTTACAGTAAACATGGCAATTTTCTCTGTTTTCCACAACCTAGCATGTTTTGACTCCCATATCAACTAATCAAGTATTTCTCCAGAAGCATTTCCAATGCATAAAACTACCAGATACAATCTGTCTTCTCCTAAGAAAATTCAATACATAAAAATCTGCTTACAAAACAGATAAATCAGAGTTTTAAATTTACAAAAGAACTTTCCACATAATTTCTTTTCTTTAAAAAACTACTTTCCCAATACATTTACACAGTGATTCATTTTACAAAGTTTTAATATACATGAAAAACTCAGGAGGCATTTCAACTGAGATTGTGTTCAGTATCTTATAGAATTGGATCATTCATTATCTTTCACATTAATTCTCTGTGACTGTGTTCATCATTTTGCAAAAATAAAAATTCCACTTAAAATTTCCAGGACATGCTAAGAATCACCCTTATATCTTAGGACAGTGGTCCTCAAGTCTGAGATGCATCACAAAGAGCCCTTGTAAAATACAGATTGCTGGGTCCTACCCCCAAGAGTTCTAATTCAGGAGATCTGGGTTGGGGCCCAAGGTTTGACATTTTGAAGTTCTCAGGACTGCACTTGATGACCTCTGCTTAGAGAGTTTTCAGGGTAGAGATGAACAAAAATCCTCCTGCAATATTCTTCCTCAGTTTTCAAACTGTACTGAGATATATTCTACTGACATTGGCTGATTATGATAATTCAAGTAGTTCTTTATTCAAATACACATTTAATAAACCTATCACCAACTACTAGGATACTAACTCTAACCTAAATTCAAAAAGTGAAGCATTAACATATCTTGACCATCCAGCAACTGTTAAATAACCAGATTCAGTTAGTTACAAGAAGCGTCCTCAATAACAAGGAAATGGACTACCTTTCCTGCTTTGGGGAAAATTTTTAAGAGTGTGCCCTTGAATTTGCTTTGTTTCTTGCTACATCATAGCTATTAGCAAGCACTGTCCCTGAGGAGAAATCTTACCCTAAGGAGGGGCCAGGGTTCACTATCTCATGGAAATTCATCCAAATTCCAACTGGAGCATCAGCCAATAGGACAAATGTCTAGGTTATTGAAGAAAATTATTTTCTCATAGATCATACCTTTGAGTGATTATTTTACATATGTGTTTGTTGTGCAGATGTAATCTTATTCTCCTACCATACTGGGAGATCCTTCGGGGGCGAAAAAAAGTATCTTAAAAATCTTTGTGTTCACAGAAGTGCCTAGCACAGCACCTGATATTCAGAAGACACTCTGCACAAATTAAGTTGTAGGGAACATTGCTTACTACTTACTAGGTGTTCAATAAAGTTTATTTTCCTTTCCTTTCCCTCTGGATAAAAATTAGAGAAGAATTCCCTTCTCCTTAAAAAATTGAAACCTACAGATATTGTCAGTACAGTCATCCAAGGTCTATGGTGAGTGCTTATGATTATAAAGGAGAGAGAAGACTGTATAACAGTGTCGCCTTTACAGTGAATATAAGCATCTGTGGGATTTCTCAATTTAAAACTTTGTAAGGATAACTAAGCTCTTCATTTTAAATGTAGAAAAGAAATAGGAGTTGTTGATTTTCTTGTCAAGGAACTTAAAACACTCAAATGAAAACCAGGGAATTTCACCTATTAAGACTATTAAGTAATGTGGGGCCCCAAGCCCAATAAGAACACCCTGGATGACAAGAAAGGAGCACTGGTTTGGAGATGTGGTATATCCCATGGAAGCAACAACTTCTGGTAAACAGAACTTAAGCTTGATCAGCCTACAGTAAATCAAATATTTTGTTGGCTCTCAAAACTTCTCTATGGTGTCGCTATGGTCTGAATGTTTGTGTACTCCCAAAATTCATATGTGGAAGTCCTACCCCTCCAAAGATGATAGTATGAAGAGGTGGGGCCTTTGGGAGGTACTTAGGGCAGAACCCTCATAAATGGGATTAGTGCCCTCATAAAAAGAAGCTCAGAGAGACCTCTAGCCACATCTGCCATGTGACGACACAAGGAGAAGTCTCACAGTGAGAGAGCCCCCAGAAGAGGGTCCTCATCTGACCGTGCTGGTATCATTATCTTTGACTTCCAAACTCTAGAACTGTGAGAAGTAAATTTCTGCTGCTCATAAGCTAGCAGGTCTGTGGTATTTTGTTACAGCAGTCCACACATACTAAGACAGAAAATGTATGTAGATATGTCCGCTGCTCTGCAGGGAGGTGGAAGGCAGAATGGTGCAGTGGCCTTTGAAGCCAAGTAAAGCAGCCTCTAATTACTAGCCACTGGGCTTTGGCCACAGAACTTAACGCTTCAGGACATCAGTTTCTTTATCTATAAAATGAGCATAATAATACTTAACCTTTAAAAATTACTGTAAAGTTTAGACCTAATGCATTTAATTCATGTGATGGTAATAATACACTCAGTGGTAGCTACAATTATTATTATTGTAAATACCTCTCACTAAATCATAAAAACACCTTTGAATGTGATATATGCATGAGACACCCTTAAATGTAATATATACATGAGTTTTCCCTCTTTCTCAGCCCTGCTATTAGATATCATTTTCATTCATGGTCCCTTAAAATTCTTTAGGCTTCCAAGTTTATAGAAAAAACATAAAACAAACTTTTAAGTAGTTATGATTGTGTATGTAAAACATTTGTACAGCAACATGTTCTCTGTGCCATATGCTATGCTGTGCTGGAATGGAGACAACTAGAGGACATTTGTCGCAGGGTCTTCCTGCCTCAGTTTTGTATTCAATGTGTGTGAAAGAATAATAATGGTCATCAGGACCATTGCATACATATCCCGCATAAAAGAAAAATCCAATCGGTGTTGCAGAGCTCCTGGTTTTAGAATCTCTTTCTGCTTCAGCTGATATATAGTGTAAATCTAAAACTTATTTAAAAACCTGTCTGGGTAAGACAGCTTTTAATTAATCTTCTCTTGGTTTTTATACTATATGGTACCTGGAAGATGCAAGATCAATCACTACCGTATTATAATGTCGAGTTGTGAGACAGAAAGATAAATGAGCTATCAAGCTTAGCATTTTGATAGCTAAGTTAATTTAACTAGCTCCAGAACACACTCTAGATTGGTAGATAAAGTTGTGAGCTGGGGCACTGAATGTTATAACTGTGAATGTGGTACGTTATTAAGAAAACAGGAATGTGCTAGTTCCTATCTGTCCTTTATGGAAATTAAGCCCAGGATTAGAGAGGTGTAGCGGGGTGATGAGGTCATATTGCTAGTTCTGTCAAACCAATTAAGACAGCTTTATTAATTCAGACTTTTAATTGAGCACTGTGACAAGGTCTGAGCTGACCTGAAGTTTCCCTCTGCAGTGTGCATGAAGAAAAGCTTGGCCAAGCAAATTAAACACAATTTATGCCTAAGGGTAGACCTTGAGTATAGTTTGTTTCCTTATAAGACCTACAAAGATTTTTTAACCATAAATTGTATTTCAAATTGTGTTTTCTCAATTGTAGGAGTTTTGAACTGATTCTTGTCCCTGGGGGATAGGGCACCCCAACCCCTGGGATATCCACTTATACAATGATGTCTCAATCAGCAAAAGGAAGAACAATAAAACTTCCAGCCTGGCTCCTCAAAATTACCAGTCTAAATTGTAATAAAACTTCAAGCAAAAGAAAAATGCTTCAGAAGTCATTGGAGAAGTATTTAGATATGCTAATCACAGCTATTAAGAAATATCAACTTTGGAATGTCACATCAATTCAAATAAGCAACAGTAAATGGAGCGGCTTTGAAAGGTTCTCCCTTCCTTAGAAGATAATGATATCAAATTGCTATAAGGCGGAAATGTTTACCCAGCTCCCACACTTACCCGTCCCAAATCTAAGCTATACCAGACCACTTTTAATTTATTTTCATTCATTTGTTCACTCACTTCAACAAACATGTATTAAGCACCTATGACATATAGGCCAGGGCTTATGCTATGTTAGTTATTAGCAGGTCACAATTCATGTCATCAGGAAGTTACAGAGACATGCGCAGTTCATTACAAGATGGTATGTGCCATGCTTAATTTTATGTGTCAGCTAGACTGGGGTGAGGGAATTTGATTAAATATTCTGGGTGTGTCTATGAGGGTGTTTCTGGATGAGACTAACATTTGGATTAGTAGGTTGAGTAAAGCAGA
This sequence comes from Miniopterus schreibersii, assembly GCF_964146895.1. Lineage (NCBI taxonomy): Eukaryota > Metazoa > Chordata > Mammalia > Chiroptera > Miniopteridae > Miniopterus > Miniopterus schreibersii. The sequence continues at coordinate 50,805,746 of NC_138106.1, read as the reverse complement.
TTGTCCTCCTCAGTGATGGTGGGACTCCTCCAGTATGCCAGGGCCTGAATAGAACAAAAAAGGGGAGTAGGGAGAATTCTCTCTAGGTGTCTCTCTTTGACTGGGGACACCAGTCTTCTGCTTTCATACTCAAGCCTAGGACTGAAATTTATACCATGGGCTCTCCTGGGTCTCCAGCTTATCAGCTACAGATGTTAGGACTTCTCAGCCTCCATAATTACATGAGCCAAATACTTTGAATGAGTGAATATAATAAATGTATTATACATAATATGTAATAATAAATGTATATTATATATAATAAATGTGTATGTTCTATATAAATAAATATATATAAATTATACATATAAATCAGTTATGTTTCTCTGGAGAACTGTAGGAATTCAGTACCAGCCTCCCCAAAATGTGCCACTTTGGCATGTGTTATTTTTATTTATTTATTTTAAATATGTCTTTGTTGATTTCAGAGAGAGGAAGAGAGAGAAATAGAAACATCAATGATGACAAAGTCATTGATCGGCTGTCTCCCGCATGTCCCCCACTAAGGACCGAGCCCGCAACCCAGGCATGTGTCTTGACTGGGATCTCCTGGATCATAGGTGGATGCTCAACCGCTGAGCCCATCCAGCTGGGCATATGTGAGTTATTTTGAACTGAAGGCAATCAAGACTCTGCAGGCTCACAAACAACCTTAATCCCTCCTTAAGGAATTTAAATTAGGGACCGTGCCCATAATAAGAGTTATCAACAGAAGTAACATCTTATGACCTATCTATAGAGCAAGGCAAACTTCTAATTAATGAACACTTGCTCTTCCTATTATCCTGCAACGACCCTTTGAGTCCCCAAGGCATCTTACCTGATCCTTAGCTTATAATGCCGTATATACCTAATTTTAACTTTCTGTTCTTGAACCTCTCCTGTATGTGGGATCTCTAATTTTCTCATGTATGTGGGGTTCCTGTACATACACATATAATTTAATTTGGTTATTTTCTTTTGTTTATCTGTCATGTGTAGATTTAATTATTAGATTAGCTGAAAGAACCTTGAGGGTAGAGGAAAGTTTTGCCCCCCCTTAGAATCCAGACTAACATAGTATGATAGGTGAAAACTGGAATAATGGTGCGCATTAGTTACACAGTTACAACCACAGAACATCTTGTAATTCACATAATACTTCCTTGTCCATCCACTGACATTGATCCTTGCCTTCAGAAATCAATCAATTCAAAGGCTCATCCACTTCTGATATTCTACCCTAAGAACTTCTGACCCCAACCCATAAGCAATAATACTTCCGTAATGTGCTGCCATATCAAAGTTGCCTGTGTGGTGCTCTTCTTCATTGCAAGAAGCCAATACATTTCATTTTGCTTATATCATAATAAGTGTCTCTATTTAAAGAGAGGACTTTTTTATATGTTTCAGGGTGTAGATAATTATTTTCATAAATGTATGAATGTTTAGAGCTCAAGGTCACCTTAGAAGTATTCTAATCCAACTCTCAAAATGCACTGTCCTATATAAAGAAGGTAGACTGATTCTATCAGAGTCATCCAGCCAGTTGGTGGCTTAGTCAGATGAGAACCCAAATCTTAATATTCAAACCAAAGCAAGCTCCATTGTGCCCTTGTTGCTGTGGCTTAGTTGGTTGGAGTGTCATCCCATACACGAAAAGGCTGCAGGTTCGGTTCTGGTCAGGATACATACCTAGGTTGTGGGTTTAATCCCTGGCTGGGGAGAGTATGAGAGGCAACCAATTGACGCTTTTCTCTCATATCAGTGCTTCTCTCTCTCCCCCTTTCTTTCTCTCTGAAATCGGCAAATGTGTGCAAGGGAAAGGATTTAAAAAAAAAAAAAATAGGCTCCCTTGCTTTCATACCAAGTACTTAGGAAAAAAGCTAAAAACATGTTCGGCTTTAAATAAATCCCTGATTCATTAAACAAATCTTTCCAATTTCACTTTTACAAGTAAGTTTATTGTTTTTCAAAGTCCTACCAGGTAGAGTTAATTCACACAACACACACATGCACACACACACACTATCTTAACAGGGAGTAGAGGGAGAGAACCTCTGCTTATGACATACACACATATATGTGTGTATATGTGTGTGTGCATCACTATGATCTAAACTTGCATAAAGAGTTTTATAAGTATCCATAGTTATATAAAGCTGTTCAGTTTTGTTTTTATATTCAATGAATAAAAGCTTCAACTCCTAGTTCTAAAATCTAAAGAACCTAAAGCATGGTCATCTCACTGGGAGGCAGAAGGGGATGATGATTACCAACATGGGCTTCAACCTGAGCTACACCCAAGTTAAAACTGCAGCTCTGCTGCTTGAAGGAGAATTCTTACAGCTCTCTTTGTAACCATAACCTCTTACAGGTAGAAAGACAGAAAATAAAAGCAGATGGCCTCTTGTCTTTGGAAACATTTGTTAATATCATATTTCCAAGTTTGAGGGCAAGGAGTGGGTGGGCAAATATTGCTGGAAGTAAAATGATAGTGGCCGTATTTAGATCTAATATTTAGAGCTGATGTATTTTAAACTAAGGCTGACTTAGTATGAAACAAACAGTTAATAAAAGGTAACTCTGTATTATTCAGCAAGACCTACCTAAAGGAATATTTTTATTCTTAGGGGCTAACAAACCTTTAGGAATCAAAATCCTGTCTCTAGCAAAAAGATAAAACAAACAATAATTGTTGCCCCTCTACCTTCTACCACATCATGGAAGGAACTAACTATTCTAGCATGTAGCTCTTGCTTCCTTATAATAGGCTTGCAGGAGATGGGCCATTCCTGGCCTGCCCTGGTGTGATGGACAGGAGCTGGTGAGGTTGGGTATGGCAATGCAGTGTGTTGACGATTACTACTGATCTAAACCTCATCACAGACGCAGGCTGCAAGGATTATGCTTACACATTTCCACAGTTCAGACAACTCCTGAGACGCAACAGTAAGCTTCTGACTCTCTCAGATAATGTGGAATCAGAACAGCCAAACCATAGTCCAAAAATAGTCATAAATCTCACATTTGCCATAAATTACCTCTGTTCTCAAGAAAAAAATTCCCAGATAGTAAAAGCATTCAGTCCTCAGAAGAATGGAAGAAACCAATAGTTGGTACCACATCCAAAGTTGTTCACAGTATTCAGAGAGAAGGCCTCTTTTCATTTTTTTTCTTTTAGTGATGAGATGAACTAGTGGTAGAACTCAGTTAGCACTAGCTGTTTTCTAACTCTAGGACTTTGGATATGTTATAGAAACTCTCTAGTTCCCTAAACCTTAAATTTAGGGAATAAAAATTAATTTAGGTAATAAATAAAACATGCTTAACATAAGGTCAGCACATAGTGTTTAACATATTATAGTCATTATTACTTATTTTATTCCCACAAAATACTTGTTTTATGAAAAACATACTCATCTTGCAGATTATATAATATTGTTGCCAAGGATGCTTTAAACTGGTTTATAATCGGAAATGTAAATATAACATGAGAAAAATTTAGATGAAATGAAGAAAGCAGTATTTTCCCTTCTTTTACCCTGTTGTAAAGTACAAACTGTTAAAAACCCTTCACAGTTTAATTATTTGCATGTAATTGGATATTGTTAATTTAATTACAAGTGACTCTTACTTATTCATTAAGGTAGTTTGTTATCCTGCCTGACTTTGTAAATGATTAATTAATTTCAACTACATTGGGGGAAAGGGGGGTTCACTTGATAAGTATGTGAAGATCATCTCAAGTTCCAGCCTATTTTCTATACATCTGATTCTCCAAAACACTGTTTGGACAGAGGATAACAGGCCAAACCAAGAAGTAGAGAGTCTTCAACCTCTGACATCCTGTTCCCCACCCTCACGCTTGAGCCCAGCCTTCAAAACTCAGTAAACTGGGTGAAGTGACAGGTGTGTCACAGGACCCAGTGGTGACCTCCACCTCTACTTCTTACTACCTTAATGATACTTGATCATTGTAGATATTCCCAGTTCAGACCAGCCTGCCCCACTCTTACTCACAAAACAGATCCTCAGTATAAACATTTTACTCCCCATTTTAGTCAGGGCCAAACTCCCCCACCCCTGACGACTGGATTCATCAGAACTTTGTGAGGTTAGGCCTCGAACTGATCCAAGTAATCCCCTCCCCAAGGAGAATATGTTCAAAATCACTTTGCCCAGACTACTGAGAAAAATGCCATTCAAATGTCTAACCAAAAGCACAGTAAGCACCAAGTCACATTGTAACATTCACACTGTTGTAGAAAGAGTCAGATTAGTTTGACAAGATTAGTTCTTTTAAGATTCATTTAGATTTCCCCCCACTTCTCTGTAATCCCCCTCAGACGTTGAAAATTAATCCTCCCATTATTCTTGTATTCCTAGACATGAACATCATGCTGCCTGGTTTATGGCATCTGGCATCATGAGCCCCTCAGCAAGCCTCCCAGAGTTTTCAGAAGGTTTTGTTTCAGTTAATTCCTCAAGCGTCCCACGATTCAAGTCATTGTATCTTGTAATTTATTTTATTAATCCTAAGTGTATCTTAAAAGAAAAAGAAAGAAAGTAATGAAAATAAATTAGCATTTTTGATTACAAAAGATACCTTCAAGGGCATTCTCATTTCTTGCAAAAGATCTTGCGTTGTCTAGTAATACTGGAGCGGAAAACAACAGGATGGCCCAGATTCCCTCATAAATGGCTAGTGTCTCCTTTTAGATGGGATCACTTTAACCAGGGAGTATAGGAGTCTGAGCCAGAGGTACAGTCCACATGTTAGAAACCGGCGTGGCGCATAAGCAAGGGCCACAACCATCCGTACGACAAGCCAAACCATAGCTGAATTTCAAACACCCCTCTCTAACTTCAGAGCTCGCACTTTAGCCCTATTGCAATCCACTTTCACCTGAACCATTACAACGGTCTCCCAACTAATCTCTCTCCTTCAACTCTTAGCTCTTACTATAAACCGTACCACCACACAAATCGCATCATGCTACTCCCCTACTTAAAATCTTTTGAGGGTTTCCCAATACAACCAGGGGGGAAAATACAGGCTCTTTTACATAGTATGTAAGGCTATGTATAAGTATCTAGCCTCTGTCTACTCCAGCCTTCCCTGGCACAGTGACTTCTGCTATAATGTAACATATGCATTCCCGAAAATTGCTGCATTATGCAAAATCATGCAATAAAACCCACTGGGGAGCAATACCTGAAAACTTCATCAGTGGTACATTTTTAAAAGGTAGGAGCCTCACAAAAATGGTAGCACAATCTTACACATTTTAAATGGTTAAGAAATATATAGGTACTACAATCAATATGTCACTTTACCTTGGAAAGACTTGAAGTTTGCTTGTGGAAGTGGGTGCCGGAAGAGTTTCAGCTTATGAATTATTGTGAAGTGATGGGAGGAGGGTTCTCTGAAATCATTAGGAAAGGTTGTAACACCAGATGGGTGGATGGGTGTGACTCATGTGCATATACTGAGCTGAGGCAGCTGGTAGATGTCTGAGGTATAAGCACGTGTACATTTAGTCATTTCTTACACCACTTGGTTCAGCTGGGCACAGCTTTCTGCATTCACCTAGTGTTCCTCTCACACAAAATTGCACATAAGCAAATGCAAAATCCATGTTATGCTCAAATTATTCCCTGTCAATCGTGTTGAAACAAATTTGCATCTTGAAAGCAAGTATCATAGCAGAGCCCACTAAACCTTCTGGCACACCATCCACGCTGTCCTGTGTTCAGCATCTCCATCAGGCTAAGTTTCTTCCCTTTGCATTTTGGTTCCCTCTACCTGGATTGCTCTTCCCCACTCTGTTCACATGATTAGCTTCATTTCACACTTCTAGCCTCGATTTCAGTGCCACCTCTTCAGAGAGCGCTATCCTGGGATTACCCTCCCCAATGTAGACCTCCACTATTATTATTCTCTGATCCAAAATTCCCTTTTTCCCCATTTCTTTAGAGCTTATATTATGAGAAGCAAACAGCTAATTTATTTGTCTTTGTTATTATCTCTCTTCCACTAGAAAGTAGTCTCCATGAGGTCAGGAACCACATCTCTTGGTATTTTTTAACATTTTGGCCCTGGCAGGTACTGTACTCAGTACAAACATAAGACCGAGGCATTTAGGATATATCACTGAAATGAATAAAAGAATGAAGGAATAATTATAGATCAGCAAATACCAAATATATACAACAGGCTTCCATAGAATGGCCTTATTAATGCTGTTATGATACTTACTCTGTTAAATCCCTTACAATTTAGCTCTTATTCAGATTTAATGCTCTCATTAAAAACAGCTTGAAGGGAAACAGTACAAAATTAAATTTAAAAAAAAGAATATATAAAAGAGACTTCAAAGAAAAGATTATTAGACTCACACAACACAAATATAACAACAGAAGAAAAAAATGAGGTTGACAAAACAGATGACTCATTCACACTCCTTAAAAAAACTGGACTCTAATCCCAGCGATGGTAACAGAAAAGTCTCAAATTTGGCAAGTGATTAAACAGAGATTACGGATTTAGTGAAGCCCTTATGACAACTCCATGTCTAGTACTAATATCCATCTTTTAAGAGGGATCCGGAGAAACTATGAAAGATCTACAAAGAATCATGTGAGTAAGGTTAAATAGAAGCTGTAAAGACAGGCTAAAAGCTACTTAGAGCCTTTGGCTTCCACCTTCTGCATCACAGAAAAGAAATGTCTACTAAAGTGTCTGAATGTCCTTTAATATCCATTTTATTCCTCTCCCGTAGCAATAGGACCCTCAAGTTTTAGCAGGAGATGGGGCCAGAGTAAAAAGGCTCCGTTCCTCATGCTCCCTTGTACTGTGTGTGGTGTGTGACCATGGGCGGAATTCTGGCTAATAGGATGTAAATAGCTACTTCTGGTTAATTATATGGCAGCTTCCATAAACCTTCCCTAAGATAAAGCTGTGTCTTACCCATTGTTTCATCTTCATTCATTCTTTCATCTTGGAAAGCAGATGTAACATCTTGAGCTCAGGTGCCCTGCTGGATCATGGGATGACCTTGAACATATAGGTTATGGTCAAAGAAGCAATAAGACAGAAACAGTCTGGGTCTCTGTAGACTTTGTGGAACAGGGCCACCATAGTACCATGGACCGTCTCACTGTAACACTTTAACATGACAAGGGAAATATCTATCCGGTTTAAGTAAATTTTATTTTAGATTTTCAATTTTAACTAATAAGTCACAGAGGCAAATGTGCCCACATTTCATGTTCTACAGATTAAAGGAAACACCAAGTCTTATTGGGCGTCTTCAGTGAAAATATCAGGCTATGACCCTGGCCGAGTGGTTCGGTTGGTTGGAACATCATCCCATATGTCAAAAGGTTACGTTTCAATTACCTGTCAAGGCACATACCCAGGCTGCAGGTTCAATCCCTGCTTGGGTGCTAATGGAAGGCAACCAATCAATCTTTCTCCCTCACATCAATGTTTCACTCTTTTTCCCTCTTCCTTCCTCTCTCTCTAAAATCAATTTAAAAAACTTATCCTTAGGAGAGAATTAAAAAAAAAATTCAGGCTACATAGGCATAGCCAGAAAGTAGAATGAGAAGCTGAATTGCACTACATAATCAAGTGTTAGGAATTTGGGAATTTATAAGGGACATTCTGAGGGAAAATGGTGGAGACATGAAGAGAGATGAGAGAAGGTCCCATGGTCTTGTAACAGAAAGCAAGGGTTAATGAAAATTCTGTGATCGTTATTTCTACAACATTTACTCTAAAATTGTCTTCCTCCACTATCAATAATTGCCCTCCATTTCCCCCAGACCTTCAGTAAAATATGTCTGTATTCTTGGTGTTTGGATACATGAAAAAGGAGGAAAGGTGGAGCTGGGTAGGCAAGGGTGACAACTTCAGGTGCTGAGAGCTAAGATTACTGCTGGCAAAAATTTCAAAGCATCTCTCAGTGTGGAACCACTTAGAAGAGAATAAATGTCTCCTACCTAATAAACATACCACACACACACACACACACACACACGATTTCTGTTAAGGGCTTTAATGGATGTCTGCAGAGGACAGAGTTAGGGGCTCAATATTGTAGGAAAGAAGATATCAGACCCTGGGAGACTTGGAAACATCCAAGCTAAAGACATTTGAGCTGCAAAACATCAAAAATCCTCTTTCTGGTCTGCATGGGGACTCTTATCTCTCCTTTAAAATTGTGCTTCAACGTCATCTTTATTAAGAGATCATTCCTAATCTCACGGCATAGGATTAATCAGCCCCTCTTTCACAGTAACAGGGCTTCTGAGACAGTTCTCTCCCGTTGTTCTTTCCCCGTGGTAAGCTATTTCAGACCATGCTATCTTGCATTTGTTTTGTCTTTAGTGCTTAGCACATAGTTAATACCCCTAAAAGCTTTAGAGAATTGAATTGAATCATGAGTTTTCATAATAAAAACAACTTCATGGTAGAAACCTTAAAGGTAATTTAAAAAGAAATATATATATATATATATACATATATATATATCTTTATTGATTTCAGAGAAAGGAAGGGAGAGGGAGAGAGAGAGATAGAAACATCAATGATGAGAGAGTCATTGATTGGCTGATCGGCTGTCTCCTGCACGCCCCCTACTGGGGGTCAAGCCCACAACCTGGGCATGTGCCCTGACTGGGAATCGAACCAGGATCTCCTGGATCATAGGTCATTGCTCAACTGCTGAGACACTCTGGCAAGGCAAAGGCAATCTTCATAAATCTTTATTTTACAAGTTTAGAAACTAAGAACTGGTGAGACTAACTGAATTTCTTAAAGTCACCCAGCTAGGAACAAACAGAACAAGGACCAGAACCCAAGTCTTTAGACCCCAGATCACCCACTGTTGCCATGACATTATGTTCACTGCTAAGAGGGCAAAATACCTCAGGAAAACCTGGAAAAATATGTAGACATTTGAGCTCTCTACCAAATCAGGTGCTATTTTGCTGTAGGTCAAATGAAACTGCGTCTATATGCTTCAAATTTGGGAAAAGGAAAGCATGATATTTGTGCTTCTTGTTTTCAAGATTCTTTGTAAGTTAGTGTTGAATATAAATAATAAGATAGATTTAGCAATGTACAGATAAGTGCATAGGTGCATCACCCTTCCTGGGGATCAAAAGTTGCAGAGGAAAGTACATTTTTCAAACTAAATATTGTTATATGACCCTGACCAACAAAGGGAAGGATAACTTGAATTAAAAAAAAACAGGAAATCAGGCAATACAGAATTATGTTTGAGCTGTTTTCCCAGCTCTTCAAATTCATCACAACATCTTATTTTATCTCCCTTATTTTTTCTCTTTTCCTAAATCCACTCAATCATTTATTGGCTTGTTGGTGCTCTAGCCTGCTTTTTCTGTGCTTTACTACCTCCCTCTTTTCAAAGATAAACACCTCACACCTGGGAAACAGATACCTCTAATTAATATTAAAAGCCAAAGTTTATGCCTGCCTTTGATGTTTTCTGGGATGCATTTTGGTGAATAATAATATTCTCAGTTCAGCACCATTCAACACCTAATCAAAGGTCAGTTTAGTAAAAAGATATTCTTGCAGTTACCCATCATACCTTAGTTCTCAGCATGCTTGTTAAGTGAAATGAAAGAAGTGGATTCTGAAATTAGAAAGTCTCTCTTTCACAAAACAAACTTCTCTGAACTAATGTTTTGGAGAAATGGGGACCCCAATTTAAAAATCTGAATAAAATTTTAAATTTTGAAGAAACATCAAAGTTGAGGATAGAGAGGAGTGATATCAGAAAGATGGTGGCATAAGAATTTTCTACCACCATCCCCCCCACAGAACATAGATTTTGACAACCATCCTGAGGTAAGAGTTACCTCTGTGGGAGCCCCAAAATATGGAAGTAATCAACACAGTTAGTTAAAGGATTGGGAGAGGTTGGGAGCATAGCAACCAGGGCTCAGAACTCATCAAAGGGCCTCAGATTTTATTAACTGCTTCACAGATTTCATCAGGAAACCTTCCCATGAGTCACTTGAGATGCCTTGCCTGTGTATGCTGCAAACTGGCCCACAGGAACACCCAGTGCTCAGCACACCCCACTCACCCACCCCACTCACCCATAGCTAGTTCTCCATGTGCACCCTTGTGGACTGCAAGTACAAGAATTTGCAGACAGCTCACAAGCATATGCAGAAAAACATCCCAGCTGTTGGATTGGGGGAAAGCATACAACAATTCAGGACCTTACCCCAGGAAAAATAAATGAGAAGCTCTGAGCACTAGACTGGCTTTGCAAGATCAAGAGGGTCATACAATCTTAAGAATTCTTCCACCGAGATGGAATAAGAAGTGTGGCTACATCTATAAAATAGTTTTGAGAAAGCCTCAGAATCCTTAGCTAGGCTTACTGGTGAAGGTTTTCTGTCCTGAAGTCAGTCAGTAAAGACTGGAGGAGGTAACTGCTTCTTCAGATGCAAAGAGAGCAATGCAAGATTTAAAGGAACATGAAAAATCAAGGAAACATGACAATACCAAAAGAACAAAATAAGTTTCTAATAACTAACCCCAAAGAAATGGATATCAATGAACTGTGTAACAAATAATTCAAAATAATTGTTTTAAGGAAACTTGGAGAGCTACAAGAGAACACAGACAACTCAGTGAAATTAGGAAATCAATACATGAACAAAATGAGAAATTCAATACAATAAAGAGATAAAAATCATTTTTAAATAACCCAGAAATTCTGGAGCTGAATAATGTAATGAACAAAATAAAAATGCAATAGAGCATCAAAATAGAACTTGATCAAACAGAAGATAGAATCTCTTCACCCAAAGACAAGGCATTTGAAATTATCCATGGGAAAAAAATTTTTTTAAATGAGAAAGTAAAGGAAGACTATAGGATTTATAAGACATCATTAAAAATCTACTATATGCATTATGGGAGTGCCAGAAGAGAAAAGAGAAAGGGGCAGAAAACTTATTTACAGTGAAAATACCTAAAATCTTCACAAATTTGGGAGGGGAGAGATGAACATCCAAGTACATAAAGCTCAAAAGTATGCAAACAGATTCAACCTAAAGAAGATTTCACTGAGACACATTATAATCAAATTGCCATAAATCCATGAAAAGTAGAAAATTTTGAAAGCAGTGAAAGAAAAAAGAATCATCACATACAAAGGAATCTCCGTAAAGCTTTAGGCCAATTTCTTGGCAAAAATCTTGCAAGCTAAGAGAGAGTGGAACATTATATTTAAAGTAGTAAAAGAAAAATAACTGCCAACCAAGAATACTTTACCCCACAATGGTATCCTTACAAGTGAGAGATATTTTCCCAGACAAACAAATCTGAGAAAATTCATCACCACTAGACCTACCTTACAGGAAATCCTAAGAGGGGTTCTTCAAGCTGACACAAATGGATGCTAATTAGTAACATGAATACTTATGAAAGTATAAAACTCATTGGTAAAGGTAAATATATACTCAAATTCAGAATACTCTAATACTATAAGGGTGGTATGTAAATCACTTGTAACTCAAGTGTGACGATTAAAAGACAAAATTACTATTTTTTGAATGAAAGAATATGTGAATTTTTTATTATTACTTTTACTTGATTACATAGTCCAGTCAAACAGCCATTTCTTGAACTTTTCACCTTTTCTGAGGAAGAAAAACAGTGTTTAAATAAAAATAACTTATATTATTTGGTCCCAGGAACAGTTTCATACAGTTCAGTCAAGAACTTTTTTTTTAATTTTTAAATTTTATTTTTGTTTAAAATATTACAGATGTCCCTTTTTCTCCCCAATGACCCATTCCACCCCGTCCCATCCCCCTCCCCAGTCCCTCTTCCCACCATTGTCCATGTAAAAGACAAAATTATTAAAAATAACTATATCTACTATAATTTGTTAATGAAAGTACAATATAAAAAAGATGTAAATTGTGACATCAAAAACATAAAATGTAGAAGAGTAAAGGAAAAGGGTACAGTTTTTTATGTGATCAAAGTTAAGTTGTGATCATCTTAAAATAGTGCTATAACTATGAGAGGTTTAATGTAAACTTCATTTTATGTAACCACAAAGAAAAACCCTATAGTAGATACACTGGAGATAAAGAGAAAAGAACCAAGCATAACACTATAGATAATTATCAAATTGCAAAGGAAGATAGTAAGCAAGAAAGAAAAGAAAAAGGGAACTACAAAACAGCCAGAAAGTATTAAAAAATGGCAACATTAAGTTTTTATCTATCAATAATTACTTTAAATGTAAGTAGATTAAATTCTCTAATCAAAAGACATAAAGTGGCTGAATGAATTTATAAAAACAAACAATATTCAATGGTATACTGCCTATAGGAGACTCACTTTTAGCTATAAGGACACACAGAGACTGAAAGTGAAAGATGAAAAAAGATACTCCATTATAATGGAAATCAAAAGAGTAGGAATAACTATAAATATACCAGACAAAATAGATTTTAAGTCAAAAACTGTACAAAACATAAAGAAAGTCATTATATAATGATAAAGGGGTGAATTCATCAAGAAGATATAATAATTGTAAATATTTATGCATCCAACATAGGAGTACCTAAATATATAAAGCAAATATTAACAGGTCTGATAGGAGAAATAGGTTATAATACAATAATAGTAGGGGACTTCAATACCCCACTTTTAACAATGGGTAGATTATCCAGACTGAAAATCAATATAAAACATTGGACTTGAACTACATTTTAGACCAAATAGACCTAATAGACATATGCAGAACATTCCATAAAACAGTAACAGAATGCACATTCCCTTTAAGCCACATGGAACATTCTCTAGGATAGATTATATGTTAAGCCACAAAACAAGTCCTAACAAATTTAAGAAGTTAAAATGATATCAAGCATCGTTTTTGATGACAATTGTTGGAAATAAGACATTAAATAGCAGGGGGAAGAAATTGGAAATTTTTCAAATAATGTAAATATTAAACTACATGCCATTGAACAACCAATCAATGAGTCAAAGAAGAAATAAAAAGGGAAATTAAAATATATATTGAGACAAATGAAAATGGAAACACAACATACCAAAATTTATGGGAAACAGCACAACAATTCTAAGGGACATTTGTAGTGATAAATTCCTACATTAAGGGGAAAAAAAGAAAGTTTTCTAATAAACAATTTAACTTTCAAGGAACTTGAAAAAGAAGAACAAACTAAGCCCAAATTTATTACAAGGAAGAAAAAAATTAATATTAAAGCAGAAATATATGAAATAGGGACCCAAGAGACAGTTTTTTGAAAAGATAAACAAACAAAAAGCAGAGAAGACTAAAACAAAATTAGAAATGAAAGAGGAAACATTAGAACTGATCCCATACAAATACAAAGATCATGTAAGACTACTATGAACAAATACATGCTAACAAAGTGGATAACCTAGAAGAAATGGATAAATTCCTAGAAATGTACAGCCTACCAAGACTGAATCATGAATAAAAAATCAGAACAGACCAATAACAAACAAGTAAAGATATTGAATCAGAAACAAACAAAAGTATATTAAGCCCATGACAGAAATAATTCTTAGCACAGTGGGGTCAGGGGTCCCCATTTCCTGGGTGTGGAAGCTTTTGGAAAATTCATACTGTCCTATGACGTACATATAATTGAACTTTGTCTCATGTGTATATGTATTAGTCAAGATAGGTTGTTATGATATCATAACAAATTATCCCAGCATCTCTCAACAAGGGTTGATTTCTTGTTCACACGACCTGTCCATCACAGAGTGGCTATAGTACTTGCTCCCAGCCTCAGGCTGACAGAGTAACCTCCATCTGGAACATTGCTGATAGTCACATTAGACAGGAAAAGAATATGGCAAGCCTCCTGCATCATAAAGCTTCTACTCAGAAGTGACAAGCGTCACTCATTGTGATGGCCCAGGCAAGTCAAATGGCCCTGCCTGAGCTCAACAGCATAAGAATATATGATCTTCCCCAGACAGGGTCCTCGATTATGAGCCATACAATCTTCTACAGTATGCTCAAGATAACTGTGTATGGTCAAGTGTGTAATTCTGATTCTCTAAATGTCAAAGTTTTTCTAAAATAAAATTATCTTTACAAAATTTCTAATCAAAGAGCCCTGGGCATTACTATAAACAGCTATCTGGATAGGGTGGGTCTTATTGGTTGTAATGGTCAGTATTTTGGTATCTACAGTCAGCAGCTTCCCTTACATAGGATGTCTTAAATTTTAACTCTGGCTATATTTGTGATTTTTAAGACTTCAGGTTGTCTGCTGAGGTCCTTAATGGGAAGGAGCAATAATCAAATTCAATAGGTTTTTCCTGTATGTCCATTCCAAAGACTAACATCATACTTAAGTAAGAGTTTGAATAAGGCTGGGTTGTAAATCAGCATGTGCAAATTTTACATGTTTTTCACTTCCCACCAAGAAGCCAGATCTTTAAATATCACTCTGCAACAAAACCTTTAATAAAAACAAAGGTCTCCTTAACCCCAATATGTAATTTTAGAGCAGAAAGCATAGATTTGATGTCAAAAACATCAGTCAGGAATTTAGTAATTATTTTTCCATGAAGTAAGCTTTACTTTGGTAAAGATAATGAAATGTGTACCACTTAAGTACTTATAAATCTAATTGAAAATACTCATGTCTATGTATCCCCTCCCACTACAAAGGATACTGTGTGTTGTGAGTCTGTTTACCTACAACTGAGAGGAGGCAACAGCTCTCAGACAAAGTTTCCAGTAAGTGACTTCAAGTTAAAATTCTCAGAAACAGCATTTTATCATGTCATTTCAGCATGATACTGCCTGAAGGCAAGAGGAAGAATGGAAAGTTTTCTTAATGTCCCTTTTACTCTTGGATATTTTTTTTAATTCTTCACCTTTTCTACTACTCAACCAAGCCCCTTCTGCTCAGTCACTTTTTTTTTTAAAAAAAATAATAAGTGATCATTATTTTAATAGGAACACCTAGGAATACCAGAGCTGAGATGTTTCCCATTCCCAGAATCTCAAGAATCAGCCTTGAACACTACACAATGTTGATAAATTGTAAGCTGCAAAAACAGATCATATTTCTCTCCAGAGGTGTTAGCTAAAGAAAGCGTAGGTAAGAGAGTTGGCTGATTGACCAAGTGATTAAAGGAAGAGATAAGCTGGTGTGTGTGAGCTGAGGACCTTCCTAAAGGCAAAGTCAAACCCAGGTAGGAGAAAGAGGGTCAGTATAGTTCTTTGCTAACTTTGCCTCTCTCTTGACCACCTCCTTCACTTACCCTTTGGTCAGTACCAACCCCACTTACTCCTTGGCTTCCCCATCACTATGGCCTTTGACCTTAGCCTTGATTTTAGCCCTAATTAGTTTAATCATCTGTTCACTTTGTGTTAGACTTTGTCTTCAGCACTCCCAGAGCCCCCATTAGAAAGCTCACCATTATGAATGGAAATAAACAGATAAGCCTGTGACTGGAGGTGAAAAAACCTCCTTGCTGAGTGTCTGCTGAAGATATAAGTTAAGACAAGTTTGAAAGGGGCCAGAGTCATATTTTAGATCGTTTGGTACCTGTGTAAAAGTGACTAATCACCCAAAGTTGAACTGCCCCTTGATGTCCCTGGTTAAATTGCTTCCTGGTAGATTCTAAGAGCTGCAATTTGATTTGCTTAAATCCTAGTCAGATGTAAAAGCTGAACTCAAATGGCAGTCCCTCCTTGAAGCCTCCTTTCTCCTCTGTATCTGCCCCTAAGCAATATTAATTGTTCCTTCTTCCATGATCTTCAATTCTTAAATCATAAACTTATTGTGGCATTTTCACATGTTATATTATTTAGCTCTGTGCATCTATGTATCATCCCTGCCATAAAGCACTCTCCCAAGGGCAAAATTAAGTCTTATTTATCTTTACATCTGTGATGCCAAATAGAGTACTGGACACATGGTAGGTGCTAAAGAGATCTTTCTCACTGAACTGTTATTTAGTTCAGGGTCAGCACTGTAGGTAGTAGAAATAACCTACAGAGACATAACGTGGGCTACAGAGGGAAGGGCATGAGCTTTGGATTTAGAGAAACCCAAGGTCAACTCTCAACACTGCCACCTACTAGCTATGCAGCCTTAGACAATGTTACTTAGTATCTCCAAAGTGATTTTACCCCTATAAGATGGAGATAATTATCCCCGCCTTGATAGATTGTAGTGTAAATTAACTAAAAGGCATGCGTAATATGTGACACAGAATGAGTTGCAGTAACCATAGTAACTACTCCACCCAGATGCCTTTGATGCTTCGCATGTGTCCTGTGTTCCCATCCTTCAGCTTCTGTGTGCTTCAGTCCACAATACCTCTCAGAGGACTACCTTTAGGTTACAAGAGAAGCTTTGCCTCAAAGACTTAGTCCTTAAGCTTCAAGGAGGGATTGTCATTTGAATTAAGCTAGGGCCAATGGCTTACTGGTACAGGAACGCAAGAGCCCAGCTCCCTTGTCTGTGGATGGGACAAACTCTGAAGTATAACTTGTGCTCCCGAGCTCCTCCTGGGACCAGGCTTAAGCAAGGGTGTGACCTATAATCACACCCTTGCTTGGTTTCTTCCCATTCTCTGTCATGTTTCCTCTATTCTCCTTCTGTCTTCCAGAACCACTGACTTAGTAAATTACTTGACATGAATCTTTGTTTCAGCATCTGCTCTCGGGACCCTGACCTAAGACATTATGCTCCAAAAAACAGCAATTATTGGTATATTCCAGGGTGGTTTAAAGAGAAATATATAAAATTGCCACCTTAAAAATATCTCCCTGTTGTCACCTTCCACCTACTTTCCAATCTTGACGTCATCAACATGTTCATCTCAGAAAAGGAGAACCAGTGAAACTTATTTTTTTCTTTTGATAAAACATATGTGCATTCATGCTCTTAACTGAGTAGCTGCCTCTTTATAGCTGGTTTGCTCAACATGCAGCATCTTGAGGCTGATTAACAAAATGTGAAAAATAAAACAAAATCCTGTTCAGCAATGTCTCAGGGATGAGAAGGATCCTTCCATGAAAATCTCATCCATAACGCCCAAAATAACAGATGAGTCTATTCCGAGACTGGCAGATTCTGCCACATCTTGAGGACATTCTGCCCAAGGGGCTGGGTGATTCTGAGGGTAAATTCATTTCATAATGTACTATTTTGCTGAGACCACTTTTCAGTTGCATGTCACAGAACTACTGTTGCATTTCAAAAAACTACTACTGGGCTATTTGGAAAAAAAAATTTTTATTTGATTAATTAATTGATTGATTTTAAAGAGGGGGGAGAGGGAGAAAGAGAGAGAAACATCAATTTGTTGTTCCACTTATTTATGCATTTATTGATTATTCTTAATGTGCCCTGACCAGAGATCTAACCTGCAACCTTGGTGTATAGGGATGGCACTCTAATCAACTGAGCTACCCGGCCAGGGCTGAAGATTTTTTTTCTTTCACCAAAGCCAGCTTGGGCAATGCTATCCCTTAACTATGACATAATATCATTTAAGTTCCAATTCAGGCTGTGCTACTTACTGGCTGAGGACTTTGGGTAAATCAGTCTTCCCAAGCCTCAGTTTCCTTATCAGCAAATTTGGAGAAAAAACAGTCTTCATATTATAAGGTTGTTGTGAGTACTCAGTGAACTAATATACTTAAAGCATGTATCCCAATGCTTGGCCTAAATTAAATGCACTGTAAAAGTTAGATTTTTTATTTGTTATTATTGTTTTCCCTTGTTTGAACACTTTCTCTTACTCTTCTAAATGAACAAAGAAAACAAATCTAATTTGATAAACCTGGGATATCTCTCCTGGGTAAAAAGGCTTAGAAGAAGGGATAGTCATTATCAAGGTGGGGGCTATCAAATAGCAGAGAGAGTAGGTTCACTTTGTTTGCAATGGTACATAGAACTAGTAACCACTGGTGGAATTCACATGAAGCTATTATATCTCAATATGAATAGAATTACCAGAGTCATCATTTCCCCACACTAGAAGTGAGTTCGTGGGAGATGGTGTGTTCCTTATTACTGGAGACACTCAAGCAGGTACTGAGGCACCACTTTCTTAGAATACTCTCTCTCTCTCTCTCTCTCTCTCTCTCTCTCTCTATATATATATATATATATATATATAGTTCTGAGACTCTTTCGGTTTCAGCTAATTGCAATTACAAGGAACTTAAGCCAAGACAGAACATAGCACTATGTTGCTGGTTGTCTTATGAAAGCCATGGATAGTAATGCAGACAGGACCCCAATGTCATCACTTGTGTGTATTTCTTCCATCACTGCATGTCTGCTTCTCTCAACTCTCTGAACAGCGAGAGAAGCTTCCTCTGCTTCTCAGTTTCCATGGCATAATGTGAAGCCAAAACTTCACAAATTTTACACTTTATAGGCCAGGTACCCAAAATGATAACTGGACTAATGCTCTTTCATTTTTGAAAACCCAAATTCCTCTGGAAGGAAATATGCTTGCTTTAACAGCAATCTGGACCAATCAAATCAATCAAATGTGGCCAGGGATCAGAATCCCACTGTATTAATATTGTCCCTCTCACAGTAATGACCAAAGAGATGAAAGGAGAAGAGGCAGTGTCCCAGAAAGAAGCAGAAGTTTCTAGAAGTAGGGAGAAGGCAATAATATACTTCAGGACAGACAAAATATGTCTCCACTCTAGAATGAATGAAAAGTGCAACTAATTTTCTTTAATTTTCATCTACCCCTGCAAGTCTATTAGTCCAGAGTAAGACTATCCACCACTGCATTCAAATTAGTCATTAATTTGAAAAATCAGCCTGAAACATTAAAAATTATGAAAATCATTCACTTATTTCTTCAAATTAACAATGAAGGATTTAGCCATATGAAGACATCTACCACATGTCATTGAATATAACACACCAGTGATTATAAAACATATCATTATTTTATGTACTACTAAGAAAGAAAAACATGCAAATGTAGTTATCAACTGCAAAAAGTATCCCAGTTTCAGAGATGTTAAACTGTGAAGATATGTGCATCTTAGAATTGATGAGATATGAAAAATTAATTTGAACACTCTGTATGCTCTGACATAGGCTCTCTGCTTTCCTTCATTTAACAAATGAGGTTTGAGCCAGTTAGGCAAACATTTAATGAGCATATGATAGGCACTGTGATAGGCAGGGGGATGCAGAAATGCTTAAGAAATCATCTCTGTCTTCTTGGAATTTATAGGGTGAGAAGGGATGGCCATAGAAACAAATAATTGCAGTAGAGATGCTCACAATCTAATAAGCATTCTCTAGGGTTTTGAAAGGCAACAAGGTCCTTCCTCGCTTAAGGCCCTTCACATTCTATTCCTTCTTGCAGGAATGCTTCTTCTCCTTTACCTGGCTCACTGCCCTTCATCCCTTGATCTCAGGTCTCTTCTATAGGGACACACATGAGAGCCCTGTTACTACGTTATAGTAACATGGCCCTTTTCCTTCAAAGTTCCTACCCTTACTATAACTGAAATTAATGTTCAAAATTTGAAAATTAAATGCTTTATGTTTGGTTTTGGCTCCTTTTCTATTTAGATGAAGAAATTTTCTACTCATTTTCCATGAATACATAAATGTATATATTAACATTATGCAAAGCAAATTAGGAACAGTCCCTGTGAAAACTGAGGACAGGAGACACTAATAGGGTTCAGGCACAGGCAAGATCTCACCCAATAAGGGGAATCAGGAAAGGTTTCATGGGGAGGAGCATTTAAAATAAGCTCCAGGGATCTCACAGGTAAATGCTGGAGAAAAGCATTCCAGGCAGAGGTGCTGACATGACTCGGGGTCAGAAGAGGGAGCGATAAAGGCAGCTCTGGGAAACAACCTTTAGTCAAGTTTGCAAGTTGGAAAGGTTGGCTGAGGATGAGTTAAGAGAAGATGTGGAGCTAACCTTACACCAGCGAAGGTTAAGCTCTGGACCCTTCACACGCCTGGCTCCTCCTAAGGATGGCGAGGTCCTGTTCCAAGGACAGTGGGAGGGAGCGGCAGCCTCAGCAGCCCGGGGAGCCTGGCGAGCTGCCCCGGCCCGGGGGCCACCTGCTATGGCTTCCTGGGACCGCGCTTCCAGCAGGGCCTCCACGTCCACCTGTCCTCCACAAAAGCTGCCTCCGCTGGACCTGAATCAGGGTCTGGACACTCTCTTTGACTCCAGGAAGAAGTGTCTACAAGAGAAGCTGCTCTGAAATCAGAAGGAAGGTGTTGGCAAGAGGATGGGCATTGAGTACCTGAGGAGAAAGACTAGCTGCTGCTGGAGCTCTGGAAACCCTGCTAAGAGACATCAAAGGATCGGGCTTTTCCAAGGCCTGCCCTAGGACAAGGAGCACCTCTGAGCAAGATCCTGCTCAGGATGTTATGGGTGCAGCATTCCCAACACAGAGTTCAAAAACAGAAAACTCATTTTTAAACAATTGGAAACAAATTTCTATTGACCATGCTGAAGAAAAGCTGAATTTTCTTCATAGAAAATTATAAAATCATTGTCATAGGAAGAAGTGACCCAAGAGCATGCAACTAAATATACAGGGAAAGAGTGTTATGGAGATATACTATAGAGGAAATTAATAAGCCATTTTTCTGAATTTTGTGATGATTGTGACATGACCTCTTTAAACAATTAGTAATGGGTATGATTTCTTTACACATTTAGGATGAGTAAGTATTGATATTTTCTGCCTAATTTGGAATTTGTTATTTCATCTTTTTTTAGAGAGGGCTCCAAAAATTATCTCAACCTCAGGCTCTCCAAAACCTTCATGTGATCGCGGTTGAGAGTCTGGGTTGTCAATCTCAGGAACTGAGATGGTATTTGGTCAGGAATGGAGGAGCAGAGAATACAACTAGTCCATTTTCATGCTAACTTATATGAGAATGAAGACAAATCTTTATACATCAGTGCCGCAACTTTATCTTTCATGGGCAGTGTCGATAATTACTTGGAAATTAAATGCCTTCTTCATTTTCCTTAAAGTTTTTCTCCTAACTTGCAGTTTTGCTGCAGGAATTTATCAGCCGATTCTCCATTTTGAAACAGAAAGACTTGCCTGTAAAATATAACTATTTTGCTCAGATCGAAATTCCTTCCCTAAGATCATGATGTTATTAATATGTTACATCCATTTTACCCATATCACTTTTCCTGAGTTTGGCTACCGGCACAGATTAATAGTTGTCTTTGCATTATGCAGTGGAACTTAATTTCTATTTGAATGTTTAACAGCATTGTAATGATTTTATTGCAATTAAGAATGATAAATGTTTCCCTTCCAGTCTCAAAATCAATATTCGCAAAGTGTAGGAGATACACTGGGATGTGTGAGTTAGTAGTACTGGGGGCTTTCAATTAACTGAGGGAAGATGAAGGAAAGCTGAAAAGCACTAGCACTGATTAAGCACCTACTATGTGCCAGGCACTTTACTAGGTATTTTACAAAATACAGGGTGTCCCAAAAATCATATATACACACTTTAACAGCTGATAAATCACTTAATTTTCACTCCTTTTCATATTGAACTGATTTGAAATAATGGGTGAAGTCAGACTAAGCTTTGAACAAAGAAAATTTATCCACTAGATTTTTTTATGGGGATACATAAAAGATAAAGTTTGCAGTGCAAAACCAGCAACAGTTGATGAGTTGAAGGCACATAAATACCGAATGAAATGATTCTTGATGTTTGTGATTCCGCTGCTTCGTGCTAGCGGCAGTGCCTGGACCAGCAGGGTCATCAGTTTGAAAACAGGCATTGACGAAAAAATTATTCATTTCTGTAGATTCTTTTAAATTTTGAAAATGAACTGTATGTTAATAAACACTGACTTTATAATCATTCAAAGTGTGTATATGGTTTTTGGGGCACGCTATAGAAATGGTAATAGAAAAAGGGATAGTAAAATCAGATAACACTTACCGCACATTTACTCTGAGCTAAGCACTTTCCAAACATTTCCTCAGTTGGTCTTCCTACTAATTATCTAATAGTATTTCTATTTCTATTCCTGTTTATGGATGAGGAACCTGAGGCTCAGAGAGGTTAAGTAACTTGCCCATAATCATAGAAATGGTGAGTGAAAGACTCAAAATTTGAATTCAGGTCTGTCCAGTTCCAAAGCCCCATAAAGGTAATACCCACTGTATTAGCTTTCTATTGCTCCATTATGAATTACCACAAATGAACACCCACTAATACCTCGCAGTTCTGTAGGTCAGAAGTCCACGGGGGGGTTGACTGGGTTATCTGCTTAGGTTCTCACTGGCTGATATCCAGGTGTCAGCTGGACCTGGCTCTTATCTGGAAACTGGGGGAGAATCCGCTTCTGAGCTGATTCAGGTGGTAGGCAAAATTCAGTTCCTTAAGACTGTAAGACAGTCTTTGTTGGCTATCAGCCAGGGATCTGTTCTCAGCTTCTAGAGATCTCCCTCATTCCTGACACAGGGAATCTCCACCTTCAAGCCAGCAAGGGTGCATTGAAGCCTTCGCATATTTGGGATCTTTTTTACTTTTTCTTCTACTAGCTGTTAAAAAGTATCTGCTTTAAAATGACTGAACAGTAATCTTAATCACATCTGCAAAGTCCATTTGTGGTAAAATGTGACATAATCATGGGTCTGATATCTCAACACATCTACAGTCCCGGAGAACAGGGCAAAAAATCTTTAGGGGGAATCTTGGAATCGCCCCTCCTGCTTCACACAATGATAGTGTTATGCATACTGTAGCGCTTTTCAGTTGCCTCTCCACCATCATCCCTCACTGGGTCATGCTCAAGCCACCCTAAGGTGCCAAGATGTACCATGTACTCACCTGCAGCGCTTTGTAGGTAAACACAGTTGCCTCTGCCTAGAACTCTGACCTGTTTCTGCTTGGCTAACTCTTACCTCTCCTTCAGATCTCATTTAAACCTCCCTTCCTTTGCAAATCCTTCCCCATCGTAAGACTGGAGTAGAGGCCTCTCCTATACGAAAGCATCTTGCACCCACTATAATATCACTTAGTGACCTGTATTAGAATTCATCTGTTTATCTGTCCCCACCCATTGGTATTATAGTCTGTTTTGTTGATGGTTTAGACATCTTTTGCAAGGTCTTCTATTATTTCTTTGTGCTTTAGAATTTTGAAAAGTTAATTCCCATTGGTTAAAAAATAAATAAAAAGTCAGCCCTCAAAATAAAGATGCTAAAGGAGCACAGAGTGGTAGCAAAGAACCTTGCTTTTCCTTACAACACTTCAAAAGTCTGCATAAATGTCAGGACTTTCATAGTAGGCACAGGCCCAGAGCTAATTATGTGTACCTCTTCCTTCTTTCCTTTCCTTTTGATATAATTTTGACTCAAAACATATCTCCAAGAGAAAAGATATTTGGAATACCAAGTGTTCACACATCATTTGTCTTTAGACTTCGTGGCCTGAGTTTATTGACAAACCATACTAAAAATAGAAACGAACAAGAGAAATGATGAGAACCTATTTGCAAATGTGTGTCAGCTTAATTAAAGCAAAAAGCTGGAGGAAAATATTCACATGGGAAAATGTATTTCAATCCTAATTAAAAGGTTTAGTTTCTTTTTAAAGTAATCTTATTTCAAAAAGTTTGAGAGATAAAAAGTAAGAAGAAAGAAAAGAATATTTGAGGCACTCAAAGAAAGAAGAGCAGGGACATCTAGAAGTAGAAAGATTGAAGTAACAAGTTCTTCACAATTAAGTACTGAGTTTTTCACCCATAGCAAATAGAAAACTATACCAGCACCATCTGTACACATTTTACAAAAATAAAGAGGGTATAACACAATTTTAAAAATCATTAGAAAGCAGCCATCAATGTTTGAGTCCTGAGACCTAGAAAAGAAATAAGGTCTAGATGTAAGCTGTTTAGAGACAAGTAGATAGAAAAAGAATATCAGATTTCTAAAGATGTTTCTTTTCTTCTCTGGCCACTTCAAAATTGCCTTCAGTGAGGAGTCTCTAAAATTCCTCAAATATCCAATATAGTAGCCCTATTATATTAGGTAAGGCAAGTTTTGGTGGGTAGACCAAAATTTCATGTGAGATCATTTGGCCCAACCTAGCACAGAAAGAAGTAAAAATTTAACAATTTCCTAGCTAATTTGATCCCTAAAAGCAGCCAAAATTTAAAGTTTAAAATGAATTCTTGATCTAGCTTTTCCCAATTATTCACCAAAATGCCATTGAACTTCGGAAAAAGACCAAAATCACAGAACACCAGAACACATACTATTGGATATGCTATAGCAAGAATCCGGGACATTTTGTCAGCACATTCAAGGCTGCTAGAGTAAGACAGGAAAGCCTACACGTCTTGCCTCCGGAGCCTGCATGCGGGGAGAAGTACCCTAATTGTCTCCTCATCTCAGTATGAGTTCCTTGGTTGCAACAAAACCTTGTTAACTTAATCCAAAAGAAATTTGTCAGAGTAATTTTGAGGTTCACAAAATCATTGGAAAATCAGTCTTGAAAATGGGCAGGGCCCCAAGATAGTGCCAGATAAGACACTCGCTGATAAGCAGGACCCTAAGCCTCATGGAAGGAAGAGTGGGGGTCCCAGGCATTCTCATTCACTTTCCCTTCCTTCTACCCTAGGAAGAGAACACCTGATTCCCTAATTTGGAAGCTGTACCTCTATCTAGGCTAAGGAAGAATGGATACCCTGGCTACAATCCCATCAGATGGTATCCTAGTAACAAAATAAAACCCCAAACTCCTTTCCACAGCCCACAGAACACAAATGGCCCGGCCCCAGCCACCTCTCCATCCCCACCTCCTTCTCGCCTCCTCCCTCACTATGCTCCAACCTCATCTTCCCACTTCATTTTCATAGCAACCATCAATGCCTAACATTATTAATTTTCCGACTTGATTGTCTGTCTGGCAGCCCTTTGCCCTTTTTCAATGAGGGTAGAGACCATATCTGTTCTCCCCAGTTACATCTGTATCTCCTGCCTACTGTTTAGGCATCATATAAAATCAGCAAAACTTTAAATGAATGCATGAACCAATATTGCAACATTTAATACATTTCTCAGAATTAATGGTGGATCTGTTTCTCAGGATGAACTGTTAAATCTTCCCAGGTAGGAACTGAGTTTTCCTCATGGCTATACCCTAGTGCCCAGCACAATGCCTGGCTTGGAGTAAGGTCCTCAACAAATGTTTAATGATGTGAATTCTATGTAGCTTTAAGCCTTTTTTTTTCTTTTCTTTTTTTTTATGAACTGCTAGGCAGGCAGGCTGTACCTAGAGAAATAGAGAAAGCTATTTTCTAAAAAGATTCCAAATCAGATTTCATAAGATGATAATAGCTAGAATAAAAAGTCCTTCCCATGAAAGCTCTGAAAACATTCTCAAATACTTATAGCCCTGAAATTTCTTTTGCCCAGCATCTTCCTCAAACAGCATGAATAAATGTGGCCCGAAAGTTAATCCCAACTGTCAACAGACTAGCCAGGGGCTCAGAGCAAGCAGCTCCTCCAGGACAGTCCATCCTGATGAAGGACACAACAGTGAGAGGCCCTGCCAAAAAAAAAAAAAAAAACCCTCCAAGGAAACTGAACAAACATCTCTCCTGGTAATAAATAAATAGTTCAGCTGGGGAATTATAATTGTGTGTATAATGCAGCTCAGATATAGGGCATAATTACACTCTAGAATCCATACAGTAATAAAAAGCTCCAGTCAGGGAAAAGAATGCTTGTTTGCCATGGTTTGACAGGCAAGCAACAAACAAGAACCACTTTTTCACCGTTTATTCAATAAAATCAGCATATTAAATATTCAGACTGAGTGTCTCCATTAAGCAACTCACTTATGCCTCTCCTCTTTCCTCCCTCCCCACCCCTTCCTTGTTTTGTTTTCATCAAGTAGGGGAGGAAAAACATAAAACCAAATCCGTGATGTGATTTTGAATGAGGCCGCTGCTCAGAGGTTCTGCTGCATTCAGGAGCCACCTCTCCAGGCCGTGGGGTGCAGGGATCAGCACAGGGGTGGGGGGAAGGACCCCACACAGCGAGCAGACCACCATTTTCAATCGAGGACAATAAGTTGGCAGGAGAGGGGTTGTGTAGCGAGGAAGAGAAAGAATCAGCTTCCCCTGCACCACACACCAAGAAGAAAAGTCGCCTGGCCTGAAAGCATTTAACTGGAAGCTAGGAATTGTGAACTGTAGCTAATAAGACAGCTGGCAACACAGCACAGAGTAAAAGAGCCAGGGCAGAGGAGAGAAAGGTGAGAAGGCTGGGGAACTGGACTAGAATGATTAAGATCAACTGGCATACGAGGTGAACACAACTGACGAATCTCTCTCTGATAGGCACAGGGAGGGGTGTCCAGTCTTTTCTTAGACAACCGAATTGCTGTCGGCCCCTTTCTTTATCCCATTTGGAAGGTCTGAACCTCTGCATCCTAACCTGCCTCGGAAGGAAGAGGTCACAAGTAGACAGGAGGAAGAAGGGAAATCTGGAAGTGACTTTCTCCAGAATGCAGGGGGCAGATTGACCCGCTTCCTTCCCAGCCTTGGCAGCAGCAAGGAGCTTGAGCCCGACTCTGTCTCTGACGCTGACGGCGGAGGTGAGGGACATGTAGCAGGGGGGCCTGAGGGGCCGACCCGCTCCAGCACGGGAGGGGTGAGGTCAGCGGTGCGGAGCCGCGGTGAGGCGGGATGCAAATTACAGGAATTTATGAAGTTGTTTCTGCTCGGTGAGCAGATTCCCGATAAGTTGAGTGTTAATAAGGCAGGCA
The DNA here is from genome assembly GCF_964146895.1 of Miniopterus schreibersii. Taxonomy (NCBI): domain Eukaryota; kingdom Metazoa; phylum Chordata; class Mammalia; order Chiroptera; family Miniopteridae; genus Miniopterus; species Miniopterus schreibersii. The sequence continues at coordinate 50,778,848 of NC_138106.1, read as the reverse complement.
AGTTTTCAGCTGTGCCAGCTGTTGGGAAGATGTTGGCACGCTCTTAACCCGGTATTTATTGGCTGCTACTCACTGCTGTGACAGCACACATGCGTACATAAGTGTGTTTATTCACAACACGCATAATCACCCTGTCACAACACAGATGCAAATCACGGCCTGTCTCCAGAGCAGAGGGGCGTCTCTGAAACCCAGGGCCCGCGAGGAACTCTCTGAAAGCGCTCCCTCCACTAAAAGCAATGGATCCCTGCAGGCTGCCCCGGCGTGACTGTGGCTTCTGTGAGGGGGAGGAGGCAGAGCCTGGGCTCTTTCCGAGTGGAGCAGAGCCTCATGAGGAATTCATTTTGAACAAGCTGAGTCACTTGGTGGTGGTGTCCTGTAAATTTGGGAGGGTGACACTGAGTGGTTATTGCATTTGAGTGCAGGGTTTTAAGGAGCTGTAATGGTCTCTGAGCACCCTGTGCAAACGTATCTTGTAGAATTAGTGGCAATGGGGAATACAAGAAACTCTGCAACAAACTGGGTCCCTTTAAATGCACTTGAATATGTATGTAAGCTGCTGGAGAGTCCGTCCTATGGAACCAAATGGCTCTTCACACACACTTAAAGAACAACAGAAAAGCTGGCCAAGGAGGAGACTGGGAAAGCCACAGGAATTTTGAAGTGGAAGAGGAATTGTATTCAAGTTCACTTATGATTAGGCAGAGAAAAGTGGACACCTACATTTGGTACCAACTAGATGGTGACTATAGTACACACACTCCCCAGTGTAAACCAACTGACCACCCCACTCTACAGAGAAGGAAACAGAGCCTTGGAGAGGTTGAGAGGCTCCTAAAGTCCCAGCAACTTGGGAAGGGACAGTGCTGAGACTTGGCCAGAGCTCGGGCTGAATGCCAAGCCCGTGCTCCTCTGAGAGCTGGCTCCCAACTGCCTCAGGTCAAGAAGGGATTTATTGAAAAGTCAGGCTGCAATCCTGGACCTAAAGTAGACTGATTTTGAGAAGCCAGAAATAAATTCAAACTGAACAAGGGTACTAGAGAGAGCTGCCCTGAAGATGAATTCATGATATAAATTCTCTGAGGGGTGACTCTAAACTGAAGTCAAAAGACTGACTCCACAAGCCCCAGCTGGTAGCCAGTCTCCATGTTTTATTGCTACACGTCCAACTAGGTGTGGTCACATCTTTTGTGAAACCAGGTGTACCTGAAGGTGACCCCACCTGGGCATCAGCTAAGGGGCAGTCCGTTCTCTGGTTTTCTTCCTGAGCGCCATCCCTTGCCCTCAGTTCCTCTTTTGTCTACTTCATACCCTCCTTTCCTTTCAACATTTCTCTGTCCTGATATTTTTAGGTTTCTGAAGTAACTCAAGGGTAATTTACTATGTCATGCTTTCTTGTACTAGTTGACATAGGTGGGGACCGCTAGAAATGCAAAACCTGGTCCCAGAGGAATGAGTCCCTAGTGAAATGAAGGGGTGGGGTGCAGCTCCATGCTATGGAAGGACATAAACGCCTCTAAGTTCTGGGTTTGGCTCTGCTGCTCTTATACTGTGTGGCCTTGGTCAAGTCACTTAACCTCCTTGGGCTTCCATTTCCTCATCCATAAAATAAAGAGGCTGAACTAGCACTGTGTGGTTTTTAACCACATGCACCCCTCTCCCAGGGGGCATTATAAAAACGTGAATGGTTGGCATTTTTTATTGTCACAGTGACTAGGGGGCACCTGTCCTGCTTCAAATGCCAGAGTGTGCAGTTGGAGAACACTGGTCTGCATGCTCTGTAGGCTCCTCCTCTGTTGTGACATTTGTTGATCCACTGGGGGAAGTATTGTTAGCAATGCCTTTCCCAGATTCCTCTCCCATTTTATATGTGCCCTCCAAAAGGCAAGCCTTTTTATTGTTTGATATGGTCTAAAATCAGGACAGGCTGTTTTAAATCAGACGCTGGCCCAGTGTACACCCAGGACACAGTCAGCTCAGAAATCCAGAAGGCAGCCAAACCTTTCACAAATCACTACCCGCTGCTTACAGGGGATTAGCATTTTTTCTCTCTAATTACCTCTCTGACTCCCCAGTTTCCTGGTCTCCTTTCTATGCATCCTTTTGCATTTATAAACTGCTTTCTTCAAACGTTTGGAATCATTATAAATGGCAAAATGGTCTTCTGGGTTTTTCAGGAGAAAACAAAGCAGATGCTCAAATGTCGATGCCCTGCACATTTGAGGTCTTTCTGAGCTCCCGGTTCCTGTCACACCAAGTGCACCCTACAGGAGAGGGAGCGTGTGCTACAGACAAGACTGAGCAGGCGCGTACATTCCAGTCAACTCCAGGCGATTTATTCAGCAAACTTCCTCCCAGCTTCCTCACTTACTGCTACCAACGACTCCAAATTAATGATCTAGCCAAAATCCTACATTCTTGGAATCATAATTATGTTAATCTCTTTCTCAAAGCCTTCTTTTGATTCTTTGTATTTACATAAATTTTCACCTTTTTTTCCTTCACTCAGTCCCTTTAATTCCCCAGTCCTCTTGGTGTTGGCATTCTTACCCTTATACGTTTCTTCCCAGCTGGTTCCTACTTCTTTCTTCCCCTCTGGGCTTCTCCCTTCAACTGTTGTGTGTCCTGAACTCATAATAATATTTCTGCAAAATTCATATCATCTACCCAGTTTGAGGAGCCCCTAGGGAGTAGGCACTCACCTTGGAAGCCTACTCTGCACTCATATGCGCATCCTGACCGATCTCGGCCTACCTGGAAGGCCCGGGAGGTCAACCTTCCTGGCAGGAGTCCACTGGAAAATTTTTTCTAAAGGAAGAGGGAATGAGGGTCACAATTAGGGAGAGGGTGGCAATCTGCTCACACTGTCTTTTGGCCTGTTTTGCCTCCAAAGACTTCTTGCCAGAGGGGAGAAAGAGCAATCAGTGGCTGTAAAATCTGTCTGAAATAAGTGCACCAGGCATCATCACCAGTTGCCAAAGCATAAGAGAAACCCAGCAGACCAAACACCAACCTGGACCCGCCTCCATCTGGCCCAGGAGAGGAAACAGTGGAAGATGCAACCCAACAGCACAGCAGGGCATTGGGGAGCACGTGGGACTCTGTGGGCAACTTCGTGAACAATACCAGAGGGACAGTCAGTGGAGAGTGACTAGCCGGGGCCCTTTAGTTAAAGTTCCAAATGGGGTGGCCTAGAGGGGAAACACTTGTGATCCTCAGAATATAACAGGACCTTCGAGTGCTAGAGGCCACTTAGGGCCTGTCAGGGGTCATCCTAGCAAAGAGTGCCTTTCTGGGAGGACAGCATCTACACCCCAACCCGAAGTCAGTCTCTGTCTAAATGGCTTCAGAAAAGATTCCTCAACCTCCACAAAACACTCAACGTGTTTTGAAAATCTATCAGAATATTCTCCCTCTAACTAAAATTCCCCGTTGCAGCCCAAATCCATTTATAAAGGGCCCCTTTGTTGCTCCAAAACAACGATTTTCCATTTACCATTTACCTCTCATGCTTTCACATCCTTCCCTAGGAAAGATAAAATGGTACCTACAGGAGGAATCGCAGGACCCGAAAGACAGTGCCACCTGGAGGAGAGGCAGGAGTGGGGTAAGGGTGAAGGGCCATTATGAAAACCAACTTTGAACTTGCAGTTGATGCTGCACTTTGGGTTAGCCAATTTAGGCTTATTTGCTTCACTGAGGAACTTCAGAAAAACTAAACCAATTCACCATTACCTCAAGCAGTTTTCAATGAGCAACTGTAATTATGAACTTTAAAAATGACTCATCTGTGGATTTCCTGGAACTTCATTCTAGGATTTGTTTAGCATAAAGAAACATGGATTTGTGAGTTGGATTAGAGATTATTCACTCAGGGGCCTTGCCTACAGAGGGATCTCTGTAACTGCATTCAGCATGCTCAGGGGTCAGGCAGCCTAGTCCAGCTCAGAGTAAATCTAATTATTAAAAAACACCACAAGTCACCCTGACCTTAAGCTCAAACATGCTTCCTCACAATTCCTGAAACAATATTAATACATACAGTAGTTCCTCCTTATCTGCAGAGGATACATTCCAAGACCTCCAGTAGATGCCTGAAACCGCAGATACCACCAAACCCTACATATACTGTTTTATCCTATACATACATACGCTTTTCACTTAAGGAAGCACTTCATGGTTTCTCTTTGGCATAATCAAATTGCCAGGATCACACTACTCTCATGCTTTGGTGTCATTAAGCAAAATAAGGGCTATTTGAACACAAGCACTGTGCTATCTAATATGGTTAACCTGATGACCAAGGCCACTACCAAATGATGAGGGGACAGGGAGTGTATCTGACAGGGTCGAGACGCTGGACTAAGCGATGATTCACATCCGGGGTGGGAAAGCACAGGATTTCATCCCGCTAGTTAGAACAGCATGCAATTTAAAACTATGAATTGTTGATTTCTGGAATTTTCCATTTAATATTTTTGGACCCAGGTTGACCTCTGGTAACTGAAACCATGAAAAGTGAAACAGATAAAAGGGGACTCCTGTATGTACCTCTGCCTCCAGAAACCTGTCAATATTTTTAAACAGCTGTCACATCCATCCTAAGATACTGCCCCAAGGGAAACATTCCTTAATGCTGCAATCATTTCTCATATTTCATGATTTCCATTTTTAACCATCCCCAATACCATTCCCTGGACAGATATCTGGAACAAAACACAGCTCTCCAAGACTCTGGATATCTCCCAGCCAAGGCAATCGAACACTGTGTCACGGGTGATGGCATTCTTTATCACCAGTATATAGGAAGTTATCGTAAAAACTTAGCTATGAAAAGAAATTCCTGGGGAAGGAAACACAAATGACCAAGGATCATATGAAAAGAGGTTCAATCTGATGACTAAGCAAGAAAATGTAAATTAAAACAAAAATGAAATATCATTTCACACTGATCAGATTGGCAAATTTTAAAAGTCTGATGATAGAAGTGTTGGCAAGGATGCGGAGAAATGGGAACTCATACACTGCTAGTGGGAGTACAAATGGGTTTAGCGACTTTGGAATGAAAACGGGAAATTTTTAGTCCTGGACAAGATGCAAATATTGTACAGCCCAGAATTTCCACTTCTACAAGGTTTATTACAGAAACTTGTACACAGGCTCACAGGAAGCTTTATCCACAATGTAATCAGAACGTTATTTACAGTAGCAATGGGAAGAGGGAGAGAAAGCAAGTCCTTTCAATACAAGAATAGTTAAATGCGTACAACTCTGCAAGGGAATATTATATAGCCTTTAAATGAATAGAACATGAACAAGTTTTTAAAACAATGTCGAATGAAAAATTTGTAGAACAATTTGTACATGATTTATATTATATTATATTATTTAAAAGTATACCCGGCAATGCTAAGAATTGCTTATAAATAGTCTTATGTAGATAGATATGTAGATATATACAATGTGGGTGAAAACTGAGAAAGAAGGTCTCAGTTTTCAAATGTTTCTGAAACATTTTACATCCTTAAAAAATGCTAAAGTAAATATGGCAAAATATTTACATCATTAAATTTCAATGGTATGTAGTTGTCTAATACATTCTTTCTACTCTCATACATATGAAATATTTCATATTTTCAAAGAGTACATAAATTTGGAAAATACAAAAATGTATAGTCAATAAATAAATCTATAACAGCATTACCTAAAAGATAAAATTGTTAATATTTTGTTTTATTTTCTTCCACATTTATTTACATTTTATTTTGAAATAATTTGAAGCTTTTGGAAATGCTGCAAAAATAGCATAAAGTATTCTATGTCTACCTTAATGTTAACAATTTACATAATCTTAATGCAATTATTAAATCAGGAAATTAACAGTGGTCAACACCATCAATGAAACTGTAGACCTTATTTGAATTTCACCAGTTTCTTCTCTATGGCCCTGTTCCTATTCCAGGATCCAATATTGCATTTAGTTGTGGTATTTCTTTAGTCTCTTCCAATCTACGACTGTCTCTCAATCTTAACCTGTCTTGTGTGGTCCTAGAACTTTTGTTCAGAATGTCTCTCCATTTGGGTTTGTCTAGTGTTTCCTGATGATTAGATTTAGGTTATGCATATTTTATAATAACACTACAGTAGTGATGCTCTGTCCTTCTCAATTCGTCATCTCAGAGGGTGCATGATAGGTAGGTCTGATCACTGGTGTTCATCTTGAGCATTTAGTTAAGATGGTTTTTTGGATTTCTTCACCATAAAATTACTCTTTCCCTCTTTGGGTGAGGTACTTTGAGACTGCTAATATCCTGTTTCCTCTCAAACTTTGATCTAATGATAGTAGCATCAATCAGTAGACTTTGCAACAATTATTACTGTTGTATCTGCCTAATGGTCATTTTCCCCCTAGTTCCTTCTATATTTATTAACGGGAATTCTTCTGTAAGAAGAATTATAGATTTGGATGAGTATGACTCAACGACATTTATTTATTCTATCAGCTGTATTACCCATTTAGAAAACAAAATCGAATTGTCTAAATTCAAAGATCTAGTTGACTTTATTAAAGAATTCATGAATCAGGCAGCATCCTTTCCAGCAACTAGAAGGGCTTTTCAGGGGTTGTACAAAATGGATGGTTTTATAGGAAGAAGGGTAGGGCAAGGGAGTTACTAACAAAAGAAAGAATTATTTGGGGCTGGGACATCTTTTTGGGGGGAAAAGAACAGCAAGAGTTTTTATTATACAGATTGCTTCTTCTTTCTATGGGTGATGGAGAGGGCCCACGTGACAGATTACCTCCTTGGTGTTGACTAGAAAATCCAAGACTGGTTGATTAAGATTATTTTTCTTCTAGTACTTGAATGATTTCAATTTTTGCATTTAGATCCCTAAACCATTTGGAGTTTATTCTTATATACAGTGCGAGGTACAGGCTTAATTTTATCTTTTTCAAAATGGCTACAAAGAGTTTCAGGATAAAATATGTAAAAGTCCATCTTTGCTCCAGTGCTCTGAGAAGACATATTTATCATATTCTAAACTTCCATATGTATGTGGCTCTATTCCTGCATTTTCTATTCATACACTAGTACTGTGTCTTCCAGTTTCATTAATGCAAATTTTAAACATGGTTGAGATCACAAGGTGTAAACAATTTTGTGTATCACCCTTTCATGTCACATTATAGTAGAAATACTCTAACATAATTTAAAATGCTTACTTAAAATTATTTAAGAGGTTTCATAATGTTGTTATGAATATAATTTAATTTAATATCCCTTATTTTTGGACAATGAGATTGCTTCCAACTTTTCCATGATAAATAGTGCTATAACGGAGAGATAATATTTGCTTCTTTATTAGACTTATTATTTTGTGATAATTGTAGATTTACATGCAATTGTAAGAAATAATACAGAGAGATACCATGTGTTTTTTACTCGTTCCCTTAATTGTAGCATCTTGCAGAGCTGCAGGACAATGTCACAACCAAGACATTGATATTGATACAGTCAAGATGCCAAACATTTCCATCCCCTCAAGAATCCCTCATTTTACCTTGTTGTAGCTATACCCAGGTCCCTCCCTTGAAGTCCATAACCCTGTGATTTCTTTGTGGACTCTGAATAAGTCTTCTCCCCAAGCATAAGTTTTGAACTATCATTTTTTATGAACATAAATAAAGAACAGTTCACAATAAATACATAGCCTTCAGGAGAGAAGTTATTTTATACAGGTAGATGTGATGGGATAGAGAAATTAACATGCTGACCCAGTAGTCCACCCTTAGCCATGGTGTCACTTTCCCTGGTTTCAGTTACCAGGGCCAACTGCAGTCTGAAAATATTAAATTGAAAATTCTAGACATAAACAATTCCTATGTTTTAACTTGCATGCTGTTCTGAAAAGCTTGATAAAAATCTCGCAGCACCCTGCTCAGGATGTGAGTCTTCCCTTCGTCCAGCATCTCCACACTGTCTACACTACCCACCCACTAGTCACTTAGAAGCCGTCTCAGTTATCAGATCACCTATGGAGGTATTGCAGTGTCTATGTTCAAGTGACCCTTATTTTACTTAATAATGACCCAAAGCACAAGATTAGTGATATTGGCAGTTAGGATATAGCAAAGGGAAGCCATAAAGCGCTTCCTTTCCATAAAAAGGTAAGTAAGATATTTTGAGAGAGACCACATTCACATAACTTTTACTACACTGTATTGTTATGATCGTTCTACTTTATTGTTAGTTACTGCTGTTAATCTATTACTGTGCCTAATTTACAAATTAAACTTTATTAAAGTATTATCCGTATTAGAAAAAGCATTGGATGTATAAGGTTTGGTACTATCCACAGTCTCAGGCATCTAGTAGGGGTCTTGAAACATGTTCCCCGGAGGTAAAAGGGAGCTACTGCATTCACAACTTGCCCCTTTGTCTACTTAGCTTTTTCTCCCAGCCACTCTCTGTATAAAAAGAGCCAAGACTCCTCATGATGGTTATCACATGAAAGCAATCAGGAGGATAATTATAACGACTCAGGCAACTGTATGCACAAAGCAGAAGAGGGGGTACTGAGTAACAAGGGGCATCACCAGGTGGGGTAGATGGAAAGTTTCGATATCAAAGTGTAAGAGACACCAAGTTTGGGGGATCAGAAATAGGATAAAATAAAACATTTCAATAGGATTTGTCAAGGGCACTTAATGTTTGAGAAAGACATTGAATAAATATCAAAATGTACCTCCAGGTCTTGATTTTTTAAATGTAAAACTACTCTGGGACCAGAGCTACACTACTGGGATCACAGCTTTATAAACATTGCACATTCATTAAACCAGCCATGTCTCCGGAACTTTTTTGAGGGGTGGGAGGTGGCTGAATTGGGGAGGGAGATGGGAAGATGGTGTTTCTTTTAAAACACAGAGTACTGAGCCATTAACTCTTAAACCATCCCTATTAAACCATTAACTCCTTGAGATCAGACACTATGTCTTATTTTTTCTCAGCTTTATTGAGATATAATTGACATATAACATTGTGTAAGTTTAAGAGGTTCAAGGTGAGGTTTGATACATAGATACCAGGAATCTGTCCTATTAATAACTATATTTCCAGTGTCTCACACATAGCCTTAACCCATGGCACACAGTGGGTGTTTCATGAATGTTGGGTGAATGAATGGCATATGAATTTTATGTGCTAGCTCCAAACTAAACTTAACTGAATGGTTTCTGAAAGTCAGATCATTTCAGGATGATAAAATCAACTCTACAAGCTAGTCTTTCTGGGAGAAACTGGTAGCATGGGGGCTGCAATTCAACCACTGCGGTTCACACTAGACAGCATCATGGTCATCCCTGAACCCCAAAGAGGAAAAGAAAGCGAATCTCCAGATACGAGCCAATTTAGAGATCCGAGAAGAAAACAGGTTAAGATTTTCAAATAACAGGTTTTTAATAATCCTATGAAAACAGACTTCAGAATTGCCTAAGAAACTTTTGGGGTGCCCAAAGACTAGAGAGATGAAAGCCTGGCCCACAGGGCTGAAACCGAATACAGACAAAAAGCTTAAGGATAGAGGCAGGGTTAAGTTATGCAGTTCATGTCCCTGTAAATGCGATTAACTTTATATGCACCCAGAAGGAAAGTTTGCGTGATGGCCTTGTGATAACTCTCCAGTTCACTGCAGATATAATAATGAAGACAGCACTGTACTTTGCTAAAAGGCCTTAGAGCATTGTTTACACATAATTCGATAAATAAAAAATCTGCAACCATTGTAGGCAAGCTGAGGAAGGAAGGGAGCAGGGAAGGAGAGGGGAGCAGAAGGGAGGAAAGCAGAGGGGAGGGAAGGGGAGAGAGAAGCAGAGAAAGGATGAAGACACCCATTGCTGGCAATATTGCAAGCTAAATACTCTGAATAATTACTCTTGATAGAAGTAACTAAACACTGGATTTGAAAAATATAGAGATACTTTTTTTTTTTAAACATTATCTTTATTGATTTCAAAGGAGAGGGAGCGAGAGATAGAAACATCAATGATGAGAGAGTTACTGATCAGCTGCCTCCTGCAAGCCCCTGACTGGGGATCCAGCACGCAACCCAGGCCTGTGCCCTGACCGGGAATCGAACCCTGATCGCCTGGATCCTAGGTCGACGCTCAACCGCTGAGCCACGCCCGGCCGGGCTAGAGATACATTTTTAAACACACTGCTGAAGGGACACAGAAAGAATCCACAGAGCCCCCAAATTTAAGTGAAGTCAAGAATCTTGAAAAATAAGTCAGCACCAGAACTAGATTTTCCATGGAAGCCTTCCCTTGTACCCTAAAAACCCTAAGCTTCTGCACTGTCAGCTCTATGAGTACTGAGTGTGAGGAAACCCCAAGCCCCCCAAATCTCCCCATCGGATAGAGAATGAACAAGAAGCTGACCCTGCCACACAGAGAGGGCAGCAAGGGGCAGCACCACTCTCAATTCTGGCGCTGGAGAGAGGTGAAGAAACATTGCCTGATGATTTGTAACAACAACACCTTTCTCAGAATTTGATTTAAAGTGATCCCAGGTTGGTAGCCACCCCAGGTCCTTGGGTGAAGGAACTACAATCCTCTTTGAAGGAATGCAATTTCAACCCAAGCCTAAAAGAATTCTTACAGAAAAAGTTCCAAGATTAAAAAAAAAAAAAAAAAAAAAAAGCTCACAGTTACACACACAAAGGATAACAAGCCTCCTTGACTGAAGATCAGCAGAAACAAGCACGAGTCTGTCCACAGCGCACCAGCAAACACTTCAGGTGTAATTCAGACCCAGAACACAGAATACTTACATTCATTAAGTGCCTCGAAATAGAAGAGAGGCTCCTATAGACCAGAAGCTTGAAAACATAAACAGGAAAACATCCAATAAGACTTAAAAAATCAACTAAGTAAAGACAAATTACAGAGTGGATTAGAAAACACCAAAGAGATTATAATTTTATGACTCAGGGTAAGGAAAGGCTTCTTAAACAAGACAGCAAAAATACAAACCATAAAGAATATAAGAAAATCCTGCCTTCATCCATGCTCTTCCTATAAGCTGGGCACCACTGTCAGCACTTTGCATGTATTATCTCATTGAATCCTCCCAGTGGCCCACTGCGGGAGGCATTACTATCCCCATTTCACAGATGAGGAAACTGAAGCTAGGACATTAAGTAACTTGCCTAAAGTCATACAGGTAGCTAGTGGCAGTGCTGGGATTTGAATCCAAGACGTGTGGCTCCAGAGTCTATGACCTTGAATAAGATACACATAACACATATTTGGCTAAATCAAAATTTAAAACTTTAACAGGCAAAGCACACAGCCATGCAGCTATTGTATACAATACAACAGCAGTGGATATAGGTCATTATAAACTTGTCCAAACCCATAGAATGTACAACACCAAGGGTGACCCCTAATGTAAACTGTGGACTCTGTGGGTGGTAACAATGTGTCAATGCAGGTTCATTAATTGTCACGAATGCACCAGTCCGGCGGGGAATGTTGATGGGGGGAGGGAGGCTGTTTGTATGTGTAGGGGACAGGCGGTGTGCAGGAACTCTCTGTACTTTCCACTTAATGTTGCTGTGAACCTAAACGTGTTCTAAAAATAAAGTAAAATAAAATTTTTTGATCAAACATCGTAAAGAAAACTAAAAGACAAACGCAAACTGGGAGAAGATATTTCCAACACATTCGACCATCAACATTAGCACCTAGCTTCTACATCAACCTTTGGAGCCAGAGCTGGCATTGGACCATTCATGTATGGCTGGTCGTTTTCCAAAGAACCACCTAACCACAGATTAATTTCCACAACTCCCCTCATTCAAGTTTAATTCCCCTCAGAATCAGAGTTTACCTGGGATAGGATTATTGTACATTATGGCTACTACCAATACCTTTTGTCTTTGAAAACCCCTGTCCTCAAATTTTCTTTAGAACTCATACAGTGAGTTTCTCCAAATCCTATGAAGTTCTCTGAAGACATAAACAGCACACAGTCATGTTTTAAGGACTGGGCTCTAGCTCCACCGCTCATTTGCTCTGTGAATGTGGACAAGTTACTTAAACACTCTATGCCTCAGCTCTCATGGTTGTGAAATGAGACAACAAGCACTGTCAGAATCAAGTCTGGTGATGCAGGTAAAATAGTATATCCTGGGAGATACTCAAAAGGATACATCCATAGCATGGCCATGTGACTCAGTGATTCCATTCCACATATCCAAGAGAAACAAAACCATATATCCACACACAATTTTTACATGAATATTCATAGCAGTATTATACATAATAGCCCAAAAGTGGAAAGAACCCAAATGTTTACCAATTGATGAACAGATAAACAAAATGTGCTTTATCCATACAATGGAATATTATTCCACAGTAAAGTTAAATGGAGTAAGTGGAGTACTGATTCATGCTACAACATGAATCTTGCTAAATGAGAAAAGCCTGTCACAAAAGGCCACATATGATATGATTCTATTTAAACAACATGTTCCGAGCAGACGAATCCATGCAGACAGAAAATAGATGAGTGGTTGGTTGCCAGGGGCCTGGAGTGGGGGAAGGTGGAAAGCAATTGCTAAAGGCACAGGATTTATTCTGAGGTGATGAAATGTTCTGAAATTAGATATGGGAGTGGTTGCACAATTCTGTGAATTTACGAAAATCCACTGAATTGCAGACCTTAAAAGTGTGACTTCTACGGTATGTAAATTATATCTCAAAGTAGTTATTTTAAAAAGATCAAACCCACCGTACTTGATAACAGTTAAGTGCTCAGCAGCTATTGTTATTTTGATTGTTTAGCAATCTGTGTGTCTTCTAGCATCCCTAAGTTACTTTGACCAAATGAGATTTTTTCCAATAAAAAACCTAAATGATAGTTCCAAAAAGCCATATACAAGGACAGCATAAAGCACTCCAGAGGAAGGTCCAAGAAGACCCTTGCTGCCGAAATGAAGAGAGAGTCGTGAACATTTGGGAGAGCCCTGGGGTACGGTAAGCTCCGGAGCTACTTGTGATCTCTTTGGGCATGAACAGCACGTGTCAGCCTCCACAGTAAATATAATAGCAATATACTGAACTAGCTGGTATTCGTTTCCCAGCCAGGTGCCAGCCACACTCCACGCGTTCTCTCATTTATCCTCCCTCCTCTCCTCTGAGTTGGTTCTGTTCTGATCCCCATTTTTCAGGTGACAACACTGAGGCAGAGAACAGTCATCTCCAGAACCCTCGCTCTTCACCACTATCATGCTGCCTCCAACACAATTGCCAGAACCGAGAAATTCTTCCCATATTTACTTAATAATTATCATAATAATAGATAACATACAAGCTTACTATACTTGCGGCAGTATTCTAAGTGTTTTACATATATTCATCTATTTAATTATCACAACACTGAGGTGTAGCTACCATTTTCAGATGGCGCAAATGAGGCACAGAGAGGTTAGGTGACACGCCCAAGGTCACACAGCAGGTATGTGGCTGGGTTGTGATTTGAATCCATATAATCTGGCTGCTGGAGTCTGTCCTCTTAATTATTCTGATATGTTGCTTCTCTAGCTGATGTAGATAGTACTGGCTTCAAACCAAAAACTTGTCTAAATTATCCATATACATTCTTTTAAATCTTCAGAACAACACTATGAATTAGGGATTATTATGAAAAAATGTATTCTAAGTAGAAGAAATAAGTATGGAGTATTAACTACTCTGTCCAAGTTTATTTAATGAACAAGTTTCAAAGCCAAGGCAATCTGATTTGTGCCAAGGTGATTTGGCTCAGGAGTCTGGGCTTTTAACCACAACTCCATACTCCCTCAGTAGTGAATGAATATTCCTGGAACTGCAAACAATGTTTATCAGTATGTAAATAGAGATCAAGCTAAGCCTGAAATACTCAGAAAAGTTTAAAATAAAACAAAATAATACAATAAGGAAAAAAATAAAACCACCTTTAATCTGCAGGGCATGGGATCATGGGACCATATCAGAGGATCCTGGAATGGGGTGGGAAGCATATTTGTTTCTCTCTATATTACATTTGGATTATATACTGAGGTGTCCTCTGAGATCCTTTGTAGAATATATCCATTCTGCATTCAACAGATTAGCTAAATTCACTCAAAAAACAGGCTATTGAGCCATTTCTCCTTCACTACCCATCCTGTGTACCCCAAAGTCAAATGATGCAAGTTGTGTCCACCACAAGGTGCAGGTTCCAAGACTGCCCAGCCCTGCACCCCCTCTGTCCCACAGACCTGTACGGCTTTGAAAGGAGCCTATGAAATCCACTCTCTGCTACTCAGAGAACACCTGCCAGTGCAGGAAGGGGGCATAAGGCCCACTTCATTGCGTTGACACTCAGAAGCAGCTGTTAGCTCCTCTTTTGTAGGCTTGGGGAATCGATCCACTTAGAGCCATTACTCTGTTGTCCAATAAGCCTGCTCAAGATGTGCCCGGGCTTCTTCCTCGCCTCTCCTCACTACTGCCAATGCTTGGGTTATTTCTTTGCACCTCCACTCCCAGAGCTGATTGTGATCAGAAGAAATAAAGTAAAATATAGTGTATTGGGGTCCTTTTTAGCACCATAATTACAGGTTTGATTGGAGAGAAGACTGACACTATTGGTTAAAATGAAGTCTTTGTATTATCTATGAATATCATCCAAGGCTCTGAAGAACAGCCGTTTTGCAACTTGCCAGTTTGCATCTCTCTGAAATAAATTACAGATGGTACATTTGTCCTCATGGTTATCAGTTATACTCACGTGCATGTACGTCCTAAAAATAAATATATAGTCTCAGAACCGCACACATCCCAGCCAGTGACACAGATCTACACACCAGCATCAGCAACTTTGTAAGGAAGGCTTATCCTTCTCATCAATTTTTTCTTGGTGCCAGCAGAGATTCGCAAGTCGCAGTCAGCAGCAGTACTATCAGAATGTATTTTTAAGCCCATTGTACTGTTTTGACAAACTAAATGATTAATTAACAGCAATCTAGCAAACAGATCTCTACTTACAGCTTAGAGTGAGAGAAACACACAGATCGCCATAACTGTTCTATAGTCACCATTACTGAGGAAGAATACTGCTTAATTAATTATAATTGATCACAAAGATTAGATTCAAATGCTACTAGCAGGGCAGAAGAAGCCCAAACTGAGGAAATAAATCAGAAAACCATTCTCTGAATCCATAATGAACTAACAAGCTTTGGAGATAAACAGATTTGTTGTAATTGTAGTTTTAAAAAAATAATTTAAGAACATTTGGAGGCCTTTGGAGAGAGAATACAGAGTAGCTGGGGAAAGGGGTAGACCCAAAATCAGGAGAGCACTGATTCAAGTGAACACTGATGTTCTCATCTCTGACTCTGTAAAACAACCTGTAAGGTGTCCTCCAGGGTAGGGGTGAGGCACAGGAAGTGTGTACATCACACTGCAAAAGCAGCTTTGATGAATCCTTCCTGCTGGTCATGTTCTCCCTGACCCATAGGCATGTCTTGTAAGCTGGAAGACCCTCTCACAGCCTTCTCTTCTCAGCTCTCATAAAGAACTTCTACTTTTTCTGCCAGGCACCCATTTCTCCTCCTTCTGACTATAGAGGGCCCGTCCCTAACTCCAGGCATGTGTGAGACAGTGGCCCCCTTCTCAACTCCCCACTCTCCACTCCCCATCCCTACTGCAGTGCTTGTGCCAAGGAGAGGACTGGAGACCCAAAGGTTTCTGAAAGGTTTGAAAAACCAGAGCTTGGAGAGAGAAGTCCCATCTCATGCCTCACCCTCTTTCTTCTGAAGAAATAAACATCATGGCAGATGCAGGCAGTAGAGATGGGGAGTGTGGTCCCCAGCTCCAGAACGTAGGTCCTCAGCACTGCCCAGGTGCCCGAGCACTCATTCAGCTTGTCTTTCCAGAGATCCTTTTTTGTGTTAGATAGTTTAACTTGAGTTCTAAGGCAGTCCCAACAGTGTGCTACCTAAGTTAACTAAATCCAAAAACTCATCAAATAAAGGGTTTCCACTCTAGAAATAGTCTGATGTAGAACTGGAGCTATTCAAGACCAGACAGAAGATTTTCACAAATTCTTGGCTTGACTTCTGGAATTTCATCTCCTCTATGGGCTTCACTGAAGCTGCAGGTTTTACAATCAGGATTGGGTGATGGGGAGAACATGAGCGTTGTAATAAAAAAAGTCTGGCTCCAAGTTGTAACTCCTCGATCGTGACCAACTGTCCTAACCTTTCTGAGCCATAGTTTCCCCATTCATAAAATTAGGATGATAATCCCCCATTGGGGTTTGTGAGGATTAAATGAGATAATGCTTGAAAAGTAAATAAATAATAGTGTCTGGAACAATACACATAGACTCCCAGCTTACAGGTGGCATCACTGTCTGCCATCATTGCTGCTTTCCTCCCCTCTCCAAGGATGACAACTGAGTTCCACAATAACATCAACCCTCTTTCTCCTGGTACAAGAGAAAATGGCAAATGAGTAATTAGGAGCTAAAATCCTATCTTACCTATAAAATATTAAAACCCGATTTTAGCTTAGAATTTATTGGATCTGATAGATGTACAAGAAATGTTCATGCATTTATTAATATAGTTGGTTGTATTAATAGTGGCCTCACTAATTTAAAATAACTTGGGAGACAGCTCAGCCCAATTATGGGATACCTTTTTAAAGTATACTTTAATTAGTTACAAACATATTCAGTAACTGAAATAAGTCTGAAAAGCATTTCCAGGGAGAGTCTATGATGTGGTGCGATGACAAAAATGATATGTAATTGGTATATCAAAAGTTGATACACAAAATATCAGGTTAATTCTTATCGCCTATGGTGGAACAGAAAGGGCCTTGAACTTGTATCGGAAAAGGTGACATTTCCTCATGTTTATCTATAAAATGAGAATTTAAATGCCCAAGATATGGGATTACTGTGAGCCTTCGAAGTCAAACAGGTGAAAATAAAACCACAAATCCTGTGAGACAGGTTTATGTACAGGCAGCTCATGATAGTATCCCAAGGTCCAGCACAGGGCCTGATGCATAAATATTCATCTATTTAGTAAATACATAAATAGATGAATGAATATGCATTCGTGCATCAGTTTAGCACATAAATTACCAGGCCTTGGAATTTCAGGAGGCAACTCTGTGGCCTCCAGCCTTTATCTGACCTTTCAGGTGTTCGTACAGAACCTTTGGATTCTTGCTCTAGCCCACACTGGCTACCTTTACCAGTGTTTTCCCATTGGATTGGGTTTCCATTAGCCTTGTCTGTACCCCATGAGCCTGTCGTCTTGGTCATAATTTTTTGAACCAGAAATGGGCCATGGACACAAGAAGATTCAATCAGATTTTCCCAACTCAGAATTTGAAATTTGGACTAAAAAATTTTAGCTTTTTCTTGGTCAGTTGCTAGAAAAGAAATATGTAAACTAAGGAGCTCTAATGAATCATTGTCTACCATGTAGATCGGAGAAGCAGGTCTCAGAGAGAAAAACAAAGAGAACTTCAGAAAGAGACAGATGTTCCATTCCCAGTTCAATGCCCTAAAGTCTAACTGCTTCTCTACCCCTGGGATCCATAAGATGTTCCCTACACACCTATGATAACTTTTTCCTTTGTGCTAACTTGGAATATAAGCAAAATAACTAATACAACTGGGAAGGAATAAGCAATAAATTTTAATAAAACTCCTTACTGCTACATAAATAAATCAGAAGGAGTAAACAATCTTTGCTCAGGCTACATTCATTTTCTTGGTTTATGGTGCTGGGCTGAAGGTAAGCTTGGGTTAGTAATAGAAGACTTAGATATGTTCTTATTGTATGTGTAGGAACAGCTCAGAACTTTCTAGGATGAGTTGATCATGGTATAACACACTTACATTACTTGATTTCTTTTCATATTTTGTTTCATATTATTGCTTCTAACAACCATTTTCATTCCTACTGTACAGAAGAGGTCAGTAAGCCTCAGAGAGGAAAAAGGAACTTCTCCAAAATTTAATAGTCAGCAAGAAGCAAGAAACACACACAACTTCATCCTTTCTGTTGGTAAGTGCTATGCTCTTCCCACACCAAGTTCAAGGATGGGATGGAAGCCATCTGGATAACTTGTACTTGAAGGCAGTAGATCTCAATAATTTTAGTACGGGGAAATGTTTTGAAATCAAAAGATTTTAAAGACTTGCACTTCAAAATAGGCATATTTTTAATATTCACTGAGAAAAAAATCAATGAGAAAAATTATAAAAATGTTAATAATGCCTTAATATAAATTTTTTCTGTTATTAACCAATATAGAAAATTGAAAATTTTATGTATTTATGTATGTTGGTGGGGGAGGAGTGTTAAAAGAGAGAGAAAGAATATAATTGAACAACCACCTTATTTTTAATGTATTCCAAATATACAGGGTGGGCAAAAGTAGGTTTACAGTTGCTCATATAGAAAATAATACAATAATTAATAAATAATAATAATACAAAAATAAACTGCGTTTCACATACTCACAAGTGTGGTTGGTGCACTTAAAAATTCAGAAACCCTAGCATTAAACCCAGACCTCTCAGGGAACCTTGGCCATCAAGAAAGAAATCACTCCAATAGAGAAAACTGTTTCTGATTTTAGACATTTCTGAAGAGGTTAATTTTAGGCTCTTCAAAACTGGTTTCATTTGGTAAAAACTGCTTGGAGGGAGCCTTGCCTTACCCACCTCCTCCTAAGTAGGAAACGTGGACTCAGGGTTTTGGGGCAGGGAGGCGGGGGGAACCTTGAGTTTTGTACAAAGAGTTTGGTCAGGAAAACAGAAGCCACTCAAGATATTATAAACAGGAAGAGATTTCATAAGTAAATCAGAGGCACACACAATTTTTGTTAGGACTGAGAATAGAGGCCAAGGGAAGCTGTCACCAGTGACCACAGCTGCTTGCAGCACAGTGTGGGTGATTCCCAGGAGGCCACACAGAGCACTGGCTATGCCTTCTGTCTACAACTGCTGAGTTTATGTGCCTGCCTACAGCTGCAGCCAGAAAATGGCTCTTCCTTCTCTTCCTCTTCTCAACTCCATGGAGTGCTTCTCGTTGGCAGAATAGAACTCGCAGTAATGCTGGTAAGGGGTGCTGGGAAATGCAGTTCTCGGTCTTTCCTGTGACGGTGTGAGGGGAAAGTTGACGCTGATTTGATAATAGACAATCCAATACAATCTACCTCTCTTCTCAACTCAAATACAAAAAAATGCTTTTGACCCATATTTATTTTGTAAACACCATTAGCAACTTTATGTGTCTACCTCTCATACAAGTGTACATGCACTCATCCTCTCCTGGGAAAGTGGAGACTCATATCTGGGTAGTATTAAGTCTTCTTAAGTTTAGTCACAATCTTTCTTTGATAGACAGTAGACTGAATATTAAATTAGAAAGTCAATCACAACTAACACACCTTATATAAAACTGTATGGAAAAGAAAGGATACAAAGAAGTAATTGGTATATGAGATAGATATAGATAGATAGATGATAGATGATAGATAGATAGATGATAGATATTAGATAGATAGATAGATAGATAGATAGATAGATAGATAGATAGATAGATGATAGATAGAGATAGATGATAGATAGATATAGATAGATAGATAGATAGATAGATAGATAGATAGATAGATAGATAATAGATAGATAGATAGATAGATGATAGATAGATAGATAGATAGATAGATAGATAGATAGATAGATAGATGATAGATAGATAGATAGATATAGATAGATGATAGATAGATGATAGATGATAGATAGATAGATAGATAGATAGATAGATGATAGATAGATAGATAGATAGATAGATAGATAGATAGATAGATAGATAGATAGATAGAGATAGATAGATAGATAGATAGATAGATAGATAGATAGATAGATAGATAGATAGCTAACATAGTCCTCATTTTTGCAAGCAGTCATAAGACCATAGTTAAACTTCCTTCTTTGACCACCCATTCAATATTCTCTTTATAATCAGTCAGTACCTAAGCCAGCCACACCTACTTATCTGCTGGAATGACCCAAATCTTCAATCCTGAAGGTGCCCATGTGAGGTTGTTGTAGACTTCCATTAAGCTCTCTTTATGAATATGGAATGTACACCAGTAAACCCCCTAGGCTCCAGGCACACTCCACTTTACCTCCCTTATGCAATAGTAACCCAGTTTCATAATTAGAATTAATCACCAGTGATATAGTAACTCTCTTCTTTGTCTCTTGTTCAGTGCTGCAAAGGAGTCCCTAAATGGTCAGACTGCTGTCTCAACTGCCAGTAAAAACTAATGTATTCCCTGGTGAAAGGATTCTTCATGCAGGAACTAAGACTTCTAAAGCAGCAGGGTCCATAGTTGTGGAGTTGGGAAGCAGAACTTGGTTTTGCAGACCTATGTATCCTGACAATGGGATAAATGGTATAATATGTGGTTGCTAGTTTGGAATATTTACTGCATCTTGCTTCTGAGTGAATGTGGGACATGATAAGACAAGTGAATCCCATGAGTGTGACTTTTTCCCTCCCTATTTTTATTTATTATTTTGACTACAAAATAAAATTCCTTGGTCAGAATAAAAATATTGTGTGTGATACCAAGACAGTGAATAATGCATTCAATAAGTCCACAGATGGTGGTGCTGGCAGAAACTCTGCTGACAGGGAAGACAGACCCACATCCATATTATGCCTCTATTCCAGGGAGAAAAATATTGCTGCCCCCTCAACGATGGAAAGAGTCCAATGTAATCAACTTGCCACCAGGTGGCTGGCTGGTCCTCCTAGGGACCGTTGCCATATTGGGAGCTCAGCTTTGGTCTCTGCAGTTGACATGTTGACATGTTGGGCACTCAACAAGAGCAGCCAGATCAGCGTTGGTGAAGGGAAAATCTATGTAACTGAGCTCATGAATAACATGTATACCTGTTAATGTGGCCTCTTTGTTGATGAGCAGGTTGTGAATTGGCTGGGCAAAGAAGCTGACAGCATTCCAGAACAGGCTATCTAGTCCCTGTGATCACTGAGTCTTCTATGCCCCAGATGCCCTTTGGTGAGCAGTGACATGAGTAACAATTGCCCTTGACCCTATGCTCATTACAAAAGGTTCACCCATACACGTCTTCCTCATAGTTCCCTGTTCCCAAGTCTCTAATCTTGATCTAATCAAGTCCCTGATCATCCAGTGAAACTTTTGCCACTGTCCAATATAGATCTATAACTCTGCTATGAATGTTTTTCCCCCAGGTAGGTTTTCCCTTCCCTGCTGTCCTCTAGGGCCACCCCTGCAACGCAGCAGCAATCCATTCCTGCCTGATACTAGAACATCATGAAGGATTATCTATAAAGCAGAGACCTCAGTTTTTTTCTTCTCTAGTAAAATGATCATAAGCAGCTTCCCATGAGTCAATGGGTGTGCGATGAGGGAGAGGCAGCCCTATGGAAGAAGTAGATTTCATGGGAGCTCAAACCACTTGCTCAAGTATCTTACTCCTGCCTCTGGGACTTACACAAGTCCAATGTCATTTACACCAGTTCCACTTAATTATGGAATGCTGCTGCACATGCCCACCTTAATAGCTTGGTTAATCAGAGATATTCAGTAGATGATGCATAGTTCAGGTTGCATGGTCACATATTATCCAATAGCCAGAGATTTAGTCTCTACCAGGCCTGGTAGCAAGCAAGGAGATATTTTTAACTGGGTGTGGCTTTACTTCATAACCCTAGAGGTCTGCTCTGTGATCTCTAATCAGAATTTTCCTGGGATTCCAGAAAACATCCCTATATGTCACGGGTATTTGCACTGGATCTGATTTCATAAGGCTCAAGGCCCTGAGTACCTTCCACTACAGCTGTACATGCTGTACAGCCTTCTCTTGCGGGGCCCGACTCAAAACTGGCAGTCTTATGGATTATTTGGTAAATGAGTCAAAGCACCAATGGAAATGTGGTATTCAGAGAAGTCAACTAATGTTGCACTTCTTTATTGGTGATTGGGGACACAAAATGCAGCCACCTTGGAGGGGGTAGCTCAACACCTCAGATCACTGAACTCCTTAAACTGCTCTAAAATGAGGAGCCCTGACTTTTCACAGATGTTTCCAACCCCTTGTACACATGTTCTGATGAGGACATCTAGTATATTTGCTACTCACCAGGGGCAATTGGTAGGATGCCATCCATGTGGAACACCAACACGGTGGCCTATAAGTTACTTGGATGATAAAAGTTCCTGCAGACTCAATAGGATAGAAAGCCTGATAATTGCCATAGATATGAATAAATGAGACAAGACATACTACTGTCCCTGTTAGGTGAAAGAAACCACCTCTGGTGGTTTTTGTTAGTTACTATAGAAAAAGGCAATTGATAGATCTATGAATACATATAACATACTGAAAACAAGGTAGCTATGAATACCAAAAAGATGACAGAGTCAAAGCCATAACACAGGATGGTTTAACATGCAGGTATCTGCTCTTGGAAAGAGACTGGTACTGGAGTTACTACTTGATTCAGATTAAAATAACACATTGTCCTTCTTCAAGATCCAGTTGTACTCTGTGTAGAATAAACATACATGTTAAATGGTGATGACATAAAAATCACACTTTTGCATCTTTCAATGTTTTTATGGTAGCACTGATTTTGTAATTTTCCAAGGGAATATAGGTTTTGGTTTACTCTTTGTGTGGACGAGACAGTTCCATTGGGCCCTGTTTGGCTCTTCCTACAATAACTGTTCTAAGTCTTAAACAGCCAAAGCCGGCATTTTTTAGTGGCCAAGCATGTCTTTCCAACTATGCATTCAGGAACTAGGCAAGTTAACCACAGGGTGGAGCTGTGGATGCACTGCAATCACTGTGAGATTGACTTAAGTCAAAACTCCATGTATCATCTGACTTTGTAAATCCTTACTCTGATTGGTGGACCACAGTAGTAGACTGGATCCCCAGAGGTAGCATTAATTCAGAACTAAAGTCTAAGAATAACCAAAAAATATGTTTCTTTTTCACTTTCCAAGGGCACAGAACCTTAGAAAATGGTTTCATGACTCTTTGGGGAAGGATAGGAGGACAACTTACAATGTATATTGTGGCAGTACTATAGGGTTCTTGCTCAGTGGGAGACTTTGCTCGGGGGGGGGTACTTCCTCCCTTCATTCAAGCATCTTTAGGTCTACGACTAGTTATAGCCTGGAAATTGTGTGATAGGAATTTAATCAACATTTTAGTGACACAATTCGGGGCTCTCTGTTCACTAGACATATGGTTTTTTCATTTATTCAGGCTAAACAAGCCTCTAGTAGACTTCCCATTTATTTTGGTCCTCAGTATACCAAAATCAACTACCTATTCTTCCAAATCTCTGAGTGTGAAATCACTGTGATTATTACCCTGGCCCTGCTGCTCATTACCATAATCACCCATCCCTTGTCTTTGGTGGTTAGGCATTATAATTTGCTTCCTGTCTTTCCAGGATCCCAAACCCCCATTTACTTAAGGAAGCTCATTTTAATCATGGCATTTCCCAGCACCATTCTTGGCCTATGAAGGACAATTAAAGACTTTTTCAGAGATACTAGTGTTCCCCTCACCGATGCCTTTCCCCATGCCTCAGTGAAAAGAATGTTATCTAAACTCTCCTACCAAAGGTGAGCAAGGGAGTCATGCATGATAAACCCAATGCAACAATTCTGTCTTGCTAAGCTGTTAGCTTCATTCCTTTACATTTTGCCCAAGAAGTGTAGCATCTCAACTTCATTTACCACAAGCCGCAACTGAATCCACTTTATGTCCACCAAGTGAGCAATTGTTAAAGTCACTTTCAGTTGTTTGAGATAAAACTTCAAATCCATTTTGAAAATTCGACCCAATCCAATGCAACATTACTTCCTCCTTGATATAAACTTTAAGAATCTATTTGTACTCTATCTCCTCCAAGTTTAGATTGTGTTCTCTTATCCCTGGAGGCTTCTGAGATCCAATATTAGTTTGGGTCTGTAGAAATGAGGGATAGTGGTGGGTAAGGAAGCCTTAAAAATAATCAGCTTTGCCCTGGCCAATTTTGCTCAGTGGTTAGAGCGTCGGCCCATAGACTGAAGGGTCCTGGTTTTGATTCTGACCAAGGGCATGTACCTTGGTTGCAGGCTCCGCCCTAGTCGGGACATGTGCGGAACGCAACCAATCAATATGTCTCTTTCACATCGATGTTTCTCTCTCTCTGTCTCTCTCTCTCAACTCCTTCCACTCTCTCTGAAAAGCAATGGAAAAAATATCCTCAGGTGAGAATTTAAAAAAAGAAAAGAAAAGAATCAGCTTCTCCTAACTGCCTTAGGCCATTTTATTTCAGATTCTTTGATGATGAAGAGACAAACCACCTAATAGATGGAAGGACTATTTCTTTTGACAAGGGAGTTCAGAATGATTTGGAGTTCACAGTTCAAATATTCAACAGAATTCATCCAAATGTCTCATTCTAATTCTAGGGATTCCATGTCTTCATTAAGCTCCCCTATGCACCGAGAATCATCCATCCCATAATCCTACACCTAATTATTTCCTCCATAACATTCTATTACAACAGCCACTTTGTCTCCCAAAGAATTTTTTTAAATATATCTTTTATTGATTTTAAGAGAGGAAAGGAGAGGGAGAGAGAAAGATAGAAACATCAATGATGAGAGAGTCGTCATTGATCGGCTGCCTCCTGCATATCCCCCAGGGATCGAGCCCACAACCAGGGCATGCGCCCTGACCGGGAATTGAACCATGATCTCCTGGGTCACAGGTCAACACTCAGCCACTGAGCCACACTGCCTGGGCTCCCAAACTATTTTTAATAGACATTGATGAGCAAAAATAAATGAGAATTTAACTAAGTTTCATGTACCATGGACTACTAAGAGCCCCATGCCTGCCATCAGCAAAGGCCCACACTCAGTCCACAACTGCTTCAATAACTAATGGCTTTTCTTTCCCTTTGGCTTCCAAAGCTCATAAAAGTACCTATCATTAGCCAAACTCAGCACTTGATGAGAAGAGAATCTGGGAAATGTAGTCCCAAAAAATCAGAATCATGAGATCACAATGGGGAAGTGGAGGTTGTTTACTGTTCAGAAGGGAGCAGGGCTGCTGCTGAGTTGACAGCAGAAACAGAGAGCCTACGGTGTGCTAATTAAGACACAGGATCCCCATGACAAAGCACAGCCCAGACAGTTCCCAGACACATTATGGGAGCATAGAAAGTGAGACTAAAGAAAGCTAAACAGTCATGTGACCAGCTCCTCATTTTCAGGCAAGCAACTAATGTCCAGAGAGAAAATGAACTCTCAAAGGTCCATCTTAATTATTAGCATAGTCAAGATTTGAACCCATAAACCATTTAAGATCCTTTCTACCACTCAGCGATTGCATTTTGAGTTACTTTCTGGTCTCACCAAGGGCATAAGCTGTTTTTTCCCAAACCCCATGCTCCTGGGATCACTCTATTCTCCTCAAGCCCCACAAACTGCCTCACTGCTCTAGATAAACACACCCTCCCACCTTGTGGATATTAACAGATCAAACCCAAAGCACTTTACTTTTAGTGGGAGGGGATCTTTGTTTCTGAAAGATTCAGATACCCAAACAGATCTTTTCTGGTTTTCCCTCCTTATTTCTTATTTCTTCTAACCTCTACTTTAGGACCGAGATCCCTTAGTCACCAGAAAAAAATATTTTCTCTCCTGAGGAAATAAAACCAGCCTTCCATTTATCTACACAAACAAATCATGACTGAACAACTGCCCTGGCCTCTGCCCATAAAATCTCCCTAAACTAGCTTGCCTTCCTCCAAGTCTACAACCACTCCAGTAAGCACCAAAAGCCTTCCTCTTAGTCAGTCTCAAATCTTTTTTTGTTCCCCTCACAAATCTGCTCCCACAGTTTCAGGATCCTGGCTTACCTCTGCCCAGATAAACATTAGCACAGCACATTATCATATCTAAAACCCAATCATGCTTCAGTGTCTCTGGTTTTAGATGAGAATAACTTAATCCTTTTGGAGAGAAGAAATTTGGCAACATTTCTGTCCTTTGGTGATAGAGTAGGATTGTGATTTTGCCAGGCCTTCGGGAAGTAAAAGAGGGCTATGTTAATCCTACTTTGCCAGGCACCTGTACCCACCGGCCCTTGGGAAGGTTCAAAGGAGCCTAAGGAACAGCAGACAGATGGGAAGCACAGTGATGGCCAGGGCCTGGTGCCGCAACACCAGACCTCTGGAAAAAACAGGGCAGACCCTGAGGGTCGAATGAAGTCTCCTACCTTGTCTCTGTATCTAAAAGCTAATATTATCTTCTCCCTGGACACATGGATGATCTTGTCTCAATAGCATGTGTGCAGAGACAGAGGGGATGCCCCAGAAAGGCTGAGACTCCACTTAGCAACCAGCTCCACGGCAGGAGGTCACAGAAGAGAGAACACATTGTGTGTCCACATGGCTGGAACCCTGATACTGCTAAAGGGAACCTGGAAATCTGAACAGCCTGATTAGTTGCTGCTTTTCCTTAGGGCCAACGGGGCAGCACCAGGAAGAACTCTCGCACACAGAGCAAAGGTCAGGGGTCAGGGTGGACTGGGTGCCCTGAGTTCAGTGTTTGCTAGACATATCTTCCTTCCCTACTATGTAAGCCACCACGTCTACTCTCATGCCAGGTAGTTGCTGGATTAAGGTGACTTAGCTGAACTCAGTATGAGTATGCAATACCTGCCGATGCTTATTCTTGATTCCTCTCCTGAATGTGTCCATTTCCCAATAGAACAAACACCAAAATAGATAAAATTTCACAAGTCTCTAAATGACAGGATGAAAAAAAAAAAAGTCCCTGTTCATCTTAAAATGGTTTCTCAGTAAGAGGCTGCAGAGAATTCTTGAAGAGATTGGCACTGGCCATGCGTAGGCCGGAATGCACGCCTTCCAATTATCTGACACCCTCTTCCAACACATCCAGGGCACTCTCTGCATCTCATTTGCATCAAATTCATTTGAGCACATTTTTGATTACTGTTTTATTATTCCCTTTCAATCCCAAACTTTCAATAACAGAGGTTTATTATCTTAAGTGATTCCTAGGCTTATAAGCAACCTTTACTCCCCACTCCCTCCTTCTTCCTATCTCCTCAAATTGTGCTCCCTCGCTCACCACTGCACGCACATACATAGCCCTCATTACCCTCCTACTGCTAGTGTGAAGTATTTCCCATAGAATCGTCAAAACGCGGACAGAAATTGTCAGTCATTGAAAGGTGATCCTCAAACTTGCTTAGAAATTATTCTTTTTGCACTCACTGTTCCTGATGTCAAAAGAATCAACTTTAATGTAAAGCTCAATAAAATAGCTCATGGTTTCCTATATTGGGTGATCACTGCCACAACAGTGAAATACGCCCTGAAACTTTGATGTTTGGGTCAAAGGTAAAATTCAGGAAAAAAGAAGACAAGGGAAGTAGAGAGAATTGAATAAGGCAGCAGAGTAGAGCAAGAACGCCAAACAAGGCCCTGGCCAGTGTGGCTCAGTTGGTGGAGAATCCTC
Organism: Miniopterus schreibersii; assembly: GCF_964146895.1. Taxonomy (NCBI): domain Eukaryota; kingdom Metazoa; phylum Chordata; class Mammalia; order Chiroptera; family Miniopteridae; genus Miniopterus; species Miniopterus schreibersii. The sequence goes on along the minus strand of NC_138106.1, from coordinate 50,751,175 downwards.
CCATGTACCAAAGCGTTGCTAGTTGGATTCCCAGTCAGAGCACATGCCCAGGTTATAGGCTCGATCTCCAGCAGGGGGCATGCAGGAGGCAGCTGATGGATGTCCCACTCTCACACCAGTGCTTCTCTCCCCCTCTTCATTCCTCTCTCTCTCTCAAAAAAAAAATCAATAAAATATTTTAAAATAAAATTAACAATAAATAAATAAAATAACGCAGAACAAGACCAAGAGAAAGAATTGGAAGGGCTACGTGATCCTTTCTCAGTGCCTCCAAGGGTTAGCATGTTTACCTGTCTTCCAGAGGACTTTCACACAGAAAGTGGCAAGTAATTTGTTCCTGGAGCTTACAGCATTCCTTACAGGAAAAGAGACCAAGTGATCTAGGTACAGTAAGGCTGACCCGCCTCATTTGAATTGTCATAGCCACTCAAATTCTAATTTCTGAAACCTCACCAGTTATCCATGGCCATGTGTTTTTCCCATCCCAGCCCAAGTCTAGAATTTTGAAGTTTTTTAATAATCTAACTTTCCTGTGTTCATTGACCCACAGGGAATTTCCCACCATGTAGGGAAAACTGCCCACTGAGAGAGAATTACCAAGTTCACACATTGAGGTTAACAACCACGGGGAAAGCTAATGGTTCCTGCTGCATGTTTCATGCCCAGACTCTAGAACTGAGACTAGAGGAGTGAGCATCCTAGGCTATGCCAGACAGGTGAAAAATGAGCTGTGAACTCTCCCCTGCTGGAGGAGATGAGGCCTCTGGTTAAAGCATAGCGGCACGGCTGTTGCGATCTCAGGAGGAGGCCTGCCCCACTGCCCCCTCAGGAGAAAACCATCCATGTATAACGTCTCCACCTCATTAGAGCTTCATCTATTAAATGCTGAGCCCATCAGATGGTTGTCTTTGGTGTGGAAGAGCAGAGTCCTCGCTCTTGGAGGGGATCTGTGTACCCTCCTGAGGAAGTCCAGTTGGCTGTGCTAATTGCGAACAGATTTCTCACACACTGTTATTTCTTCATCTGCCCGGGAAGTACATGCTGCACCACAGGAGATGTGGGACAGAACTTTGTTGCTAGGATTCTAAATGAATAGTGGCAGTTAATTATTCATACCAGTAAAAGGAAGAAACTTAATGAGCAGCCCAGCAATGGCACCTTCCCCAGGAAATTGAATAAGATGAAGAAGAAACATAAAAATCCCAGGTCACTTAGCCCATTAATTGATCTTTAGGTGGGACCATGCTCTATGGCAGAACCAGAAAGGACTTAGTCTAAGATCCTCATTTACAAATAGTGAAACTCAGAACTGGAGGAAGGAAGTAACTTGCCCAAGACACAAAGAAAGTAAGTAGCCCTGAGCTCTTATGTGCTGTGTTTTAAGCATTTTATATCTATGTGCTCATTTAATCCTAACAATTCTGTAAAGTAGGCACCTTACAGGGAAGCTTGGCTGATTACCAGTTATACAAATGGCGCCAGTAACATCCTGCTCATCTGGAAACTCACCTAAGAGAACCTTCCCCTACTTAAATTTCTACAGCCTGTTTGCCTTTCCCCTAGACACAGCTACTAAACCAGCAGATGCCAGGCTCAAGAGGAACCAGCTCAGAGTGAGCCCACGCACACACAGCTCTTGAATGTCTGTGGAGACTGAAATTATGGGACAGAAGACAGAAAGAATTCAGTTATAAGAGAGATAAAGGGGGTCACTCCATAATACAGTATAAATTCTAGATTCAGTGCTCATGTGGCCTGTTTCCTATTCTTCTTTTCTTTGGATGTTGTCTTTTTGATTTATTTATTATTGAGTTAACATCTGTTAATAACGTTATATAATTTTCAAGTGTACAACATCATAATTCGATATCTATATATGCTGTGTGCTCACCACCAAAAGGCTAGGTTCCTTCTGTTACCGTATATTTCACCCCCATTTTACCTAATTTCCCCCCACACACACTTCTCTACCCTTTTGGTAGCTACCATTCTGTTGTCTTTATCTATGAGTTTGTTTTTGTTTAGTTCTGCTCATTTACTTTTCTATTTTATGTTCCACATACGAGCGAAATCATACAGTTTTTGCCCTTTCCACCTGTCTTATTTCACTTACCATAAGGCCCTCAAGATCCATTCCTGTTGTCACAAATGGCAATGTTTCATCTTTTCACGGCTGAGTAGTATCCCACCGTATGTATATACACCATGTCTTCTTTACCCATTCGTCAGCTGATGGACACTTAGGTTGTGTCCATGTGTTGGCTACTGTAAATAATGCTGCAGTGGCCCTAACCAGTTTTCCTCAGTGGTTAGAACATCAGCCTACAGATGAAGGGTCATGGGTTCAATTCTGGTCAAGGATATGTACTCTGTTGGAGGCTCAATCCCTGGCCTCAGCCAGGGATTGTGCAGGAGGCAACCAATGGGGAAAAAATCCTTGCATGGGGGCTAACAAAAATAATAATAATAATAATAATAATAATAATAATAATAATACTGCAGTGAACACAGTGGTACATACATCTTTTTTAATTACTGTTTTCGTATTCTTCAGATAAATATTCAAAAGAGGAATTGCTGGATCATATGGCTGTTCTATTTTTAATTTTTTAAGGAGCTTCCATACTGTTTTCCAGAGTGGCTGTACAAATCTGCAATCCCACCAGCAGTGCACCAGGGTCCCCTTTCCTCCGCATTCTCCAGCACTTGTTACTTCTTGTCTTTTTTATAATGTCCATTCTATCCAGTGTGAGAGAATATCTCATTGTGGTTTTGATTTGCGTTTCCCTAATTATTAGTGATGCTGAACAGTTTTTTTCATATTCCTGTTGGTCATCTGTGTGTCTTCCTTAGAAAAATGTCTATTCAGATCCTCTGTCCCTTTTTTAATGTTTCCTGTCCTTGAATGCCTGCTGTGATCAAACTCAAAATGAACTTCCCTTTCCTTAGGCTAGCTTGAGTAAGTGTCCGCTTCTTGTAATCAAAATTTCCTGTCAAAACTAACATGAATATGCGTGTGTGTGTGCATGAGTATGTGTATGTGTGTTCATATCTACATGCTGACTTAAAGCATGTCAGGTAAAAGCTAATATACTGAGACATTAAGGAGAAGAGAAAATACTTGGCCTAGTATAACTGAGCACTTGGAAGGGAAAACATCTCTCCCATTTGTAGTCACAAGATGTCTTCTTATCCTGAACCGATAGTAATAATAATCATAAGTAATGCCAATGAATACTAAACTAACATCTGAGTTCTTCCTATGTAGCTCCTAACCATTTTATATGCATGCACCTGTTTAACCCTAACAACTCTGTAGCATAGGTATTATTGTTAACCCCATTTTATAAGTGAATAAATTAAGTGAGAGGTTAAGTAACTAGTTCAGTGTCATCCAGTGAGTGGGTGGCAAAGCCAAGATTTGAACTCAGAGGGTATAGCTTCTCAGTCTGTACTCTAAGTGGTGGGTTGGCTATAGAGTCCCCAGGTTCCTCCTTCTCTTTAAAAGACTACATGCAGCCCAACAAGGAGCTTTCAGAATCACGGAGGGAGACCCTACTGGGCATCAGCAAACAGGTCAGCCTCCTAGGGACTAGGCTAGTAGAGGGTTAAGGGTAAAAATTTTGCAAAAATTATTATTGCTTCAATTTCTCAGCCCGTGTGATTTAAACCTCCGCCTCAGCTGTCAAGCAACTCTAATTGCATTTTAATTTTCACCTCAATGTTAAGACCTGTAGATCAGCAATGTTCCTTTTCTTAGCATTCCATGTGGCTACATAAGCCCTGAGTGGCAGGCCAATCTCAGTCTTCATGGAGCCCGTGAGTACTAGTGGTTTAGGAGTTACTGGACACTAGTAATATGTTACATCCCAGGTATTACCAAGTATTTAACCCTATGAAAAACAAGTTTGAAAATAAAGTTTGAAATTTTAAAAAATCCACATGTTTTAATTGCCAAGAATTAGATTGTTTTATTTGTCTTCCCAGCCAGGGACCCAAGATCAGCCTGCAAGCTCATCACACAGTTCAAACCAACTCACTGCTCAGAGCCAGCCCATAGCCGTCCATTTTACTTTCTCTTAATGTTTGAGCAGAAAAGATGTAACTCTTTCCCTTCTCAATGACATAAAGAGCTGATCTGAATAAGAGGGATGGGATGGTTGAAAAGAGCTATGGCACAGGATACAGAATGAAAGAAGCACCACTGTAGCCTATTGAGAAAAGCATCATCAGGGTCACAGGCAGAGCTGGATAGTCACACAAAACATGAACTGCCTAAAGATAACAGATTTTGCTTCAATGGAATCATCCCAACTTTTGTCTTATGTTTGAAGACCGAAAAGAAAATATATCCAATTTATCTGAGTTCAGGGTCTGAAGTAGCTAGCTCATGGGCTTGTTTCCTACGAAACCTTTTCAAAGAAATAACCTGATTTCCCATTTATCAGGGATTGCCTACCAGATAATCCAGTTTCATCCCCGATTGTCTAGCAATACTTTATAATCCAGAGAATGTAAAGGAGAGATGCAGCTGGGAAAGCAAGATACGGGAAGGAGCAAAAGCTTCTTTTTGTAAAATAACACAAGAGACACTGTCAGCATTTTCAACTTCAACAAGAAACAAAAGAAAATTAAAAATTTGGGGACCTGAGGCTTAGAAATCTCTTTCCATTTACTTCTTGTCTACCCACCCCAAGGTGCTATGAGAAACCAGGGCTATTACTAAAGCTTGTCTAGACCCACGTTTGCAGGCAGGAGCTCTTTTCCCTGACACCACGGTGCTTGCCTCCATGGCCTGCGTATGCCGTTTCCTTGGCCTGCTTAATCTCATTCTTCCTGTCCCCATGAGCAAATGCACTCCTGCTCTACCGACAAACCTGGGTTCACATTTTGCCCTTCTCTGAACTCCCATAGCTAATCCTGGTACTTAATTACATAGATTAATTTTTATTGATCTTGTTTATAATTTTGGATAGCTTACCTTTCCAAGGAGGCTCTAAGATATCTGAGTATGAAAACATGTTCTTATACTACATCTATCTGTATTCCTCACAATGCTCTAACAATATGTACATGGCTCACATTATAAATACTCGATGCTTTTTAATGAACTGGCAAGAGAAGTGCAAAGTGGGTAAGAAGTGACCCAGCAGCCAGATGGCTAAATGTTCAAAGGGTGAAGAGAAGATGAACTTAACCCCTGTGGTGTCTTTAATACTGGCTTTGTGACTCGATGTAAACTTTAGGAAATTTTTTCATGAAAAGCAGCACCTATTTTAAAGGTGGCAATGTCTCCCATGCTGGGAATTGAGAAACCTATAGAATATTACAGAGTCCTAATCCCATAGTAGGCCTTCAACAAATTTTTATAAAATCTAATCAAGGGTTGGGTCCCATCTAAGCTATTGGTCCATGGAACATTGCCAGAAGTGCTGTCTTAATGATAATAAATAATCCAAAACATTTTTTCATGGCTTGTTTTTTCATGTTTTATTTATGTGTTAACAAATAATAAAAATAGTAAATATTTTTTCAAATATCTACTCTGTGCAAGACATTGCCAGACACAGAGCTATTTTGCATATATTATATCCAGTCTTTTAAAAAAGCTGCAAAGTATGTAGTATCATCATTGACTTTTTAAAAATAAAATGAGTACCTTAAAAAAGTTAAATGGGAGTTCCGTTTGGAAATCCAGAAATCCAAATAAATCTTCCTACCAAAAATCACATAGAAATATGGGATCAAATAATATAAACATCTGTTAAAGAGCTGAGCATATGACAAGCCTAGAGACAATGCCAAGGATTAAAAATGAAGGGGGATCGGAATCCGCGAGAGTAAGTATATGAGCTGCAGCTGCAGAAGTCTGGGAGGTGGGGAGGATTCCAGGTTCTATAACCCAAGTCCCTTGGATTTTATGCCCAGACAGGGCCAGGAGATAAAGTACAGCACAGAGTCGAAATTAAGTCGCTTCACATAAAACCTCAATGGGAACTTCAGTAGGCTGTAAATCCAGTGAAAGGGTGAACTAAGGAAAACCTATCTACTAGCATAGAGAAATAACAAAAAAGCTTTTTCTGTCATGGCCTGGGCACTGGTAGAAATAAATTCAAGTTTATCCCAAGAACTTGTAACCAGGGATGTGTGTCTGTGAGTGTCTTGAGTATGAATTTAGCACTTTCAGGCTCTAGGAACCATAAAAGTGGTCTCCAGCCTGTTAATGTCCCCTGGAACACCCAGAACAATAAAACAAACAAAACTTTCCAAATATAAGAACGTGCCCTCCAGCCAGGCCACCCAAGATTCAAAGAGAAAAAGCACCTTTGCATTAGTTTAGAATCCAAAATTGCAAAACAAAGAAAATCTCAGTAAGCGAGAGTCAGCATATAAAACCTAACAGGATTAGACTCTTAAGATTGTCACATGATGACATTACTAGGGAAACTGCAAAATAAATATTTTAAATGGCTCATTGTAGAAGGAGTGGAAAATTATTTTTTAAATGAATAAAATATTATAAATGAATAATAGAAAAGTTTGAAAATAAAACAAATCAGAATAGCTATAAAAATTTAGTGACGTAATGAAAGAAAATAAACAAAAGATATAAAGTTTTCGATCTGGAGTTTGATGGTGAGTTCCCAAGCACTCATTACAGTATTCTCTGTATCTTTTGTGTGTCTAAACAAAATAGTTAATTGAAAAGTTAAAAATTAAAGAAACTTAATTAAGAGGTAATTGATTAGATACAACAGGAAAGAACAATGAACGAGAAAGTATTTGTGAGGGATTTACCAAAAATTAGGTTTGGTGAACTAAACAGGTTAAAAAATATGTAATAGTGCCTGGCCGGCATGACTCAGTGGTTGAGCATCAACCTAGGATCCACAAGATCGAGGTTGGATTCCCAGTCGGGGCACATGCCCGGGTTGCAGGTTCGATCCCTCATAGGGGGGTGTGCAGGAGGCAGCCGATCAATGACTCTCATCATTGATGCTTCTATCTCTCGATCTCCCCCTCTCCCTTCCTCTCTCTGAAATCAATAAAGGCATATTTCAAAATTTTATATGTATATACATATATATATGAGTATTGAAGAGTGTGAATGACAGAATGAGAAGTCTCATATGTCTAATGGGAGTTTCTGAAAGAGAACATAGGGAGAAATGGGCACGTGTAATTGCTGAAAAGATAATAGCAGAGGGTTTCCAAGTATTGAAGAAAGACATAATTCAGGATTTCCAATTATTTATGAGCAGAATAAGTAAAAATAAATCCACACCCAGATACCCATTGTGAACTCCACAACACCAAAAACAAGATCTTAAAGGCATCTGGAGAGAAGATCCAGGTCATCTACAAACAAACAATAATTAGACTAACAATAGATTTCTCAACAGCAACAATAGAAATATGAAGACAAAGGAATATCTTTGAAGTAATGAAATAAAAGAATGCCAACCCTGAATTCTTTAGCAATCTAAATCATCATTCTTGATTCAAAGTGAAAAAAAGAAAGAAAAACTATTTCAGGCACACTAAGTCAGAGATCTCTGCTCCCACTAACAGTTACTTGCTCAAAGCACTGATAATGTACATTAGGAAGAAGGGTTCTCAACCCAAAATGAAGGGCTGAAATACATGAAACAATGATTACCAAGTAGAATTGTTAAAAATGTGGTTAACCTAGCCCAGCCAGGCGTGGCTCAGTGGTTGAGCGTCGGCCTAGGATCTAGGCTATTGGGGTTCAATTCCCGGTCAGGGCACATGCCCGGGTTGCGGGCTCGATCCCCAGTCAGGGGCGTGCAGGGGGCAGCCGATCAATGACTCTCTCATCATTGATGTTTCTATCTCTCTCTTTTCCTCTCTCTGAAATCAATAAAGATATATATATATTTTTTAAATGTGGTTAATCTAGATAAGCGTTAATTGCAAAATCAATAATCACAATGATAATCTGTGAGTATAAAACCAGACAAATCTTAAATATTACACAAATAGATTCTAAGATTCTTCTGTTGCTCAGGAGGAAAACAGAGATTTTGTTAAGCCAAATGTTCATGTTAAAATGTTAAGCATGACCTTTAAAAACTGAAAGCAGACAGCATGAACTTCAAATAGTGGAAAAAGGAAAATGAATAAAAATAAAAATCAATATAAGGCAGTTTTATAAAAGGAAAAAACAGAACAGCAGAGCCAAGAAAAAACAAAAATAAGATGAAAAAATAAATTATGTTAATCAAAATAAATGTATGTTATACATGCTAGTTAAAAGACAGATTGACAGTGACAATTTAAAAATCCTATGATATGCTGTTTATATGAACAGATAATTCATAAAACGCCAAACCAAAGGCATATTAACATATAAATAGATGCTCAACCTTATTAGCACTTAGGGAAATGAAAGTTAAAACAATCATGGTGTCACATTTCACAGCAATTAGATTGGCAAAACCTTAAAAGTGTGATAATTACAAACTATTGTGAAACAATATAACTTTTTACATAGTTGGTAGAAGTATAAATTGCTACAATCACTTTGGAAAGGTATTTGTCAAAAATCTAATAAAGTTAAAAATATGCATGCCTTCAACTTTGCAACACTACTAGGTAAATGTCCTAGAGAAACTGTTATAAAAGTATATGTAGATTTATATTCAGAAATACTTATTTGTAATGAAAAAGAAAACTATAAGCAGCTCAGGTACATGACCAGAAGCATCATCTTAAATTCCAAATTAAGCTAAATGGAATACTATGCAACCAGGAACATGAATGAATGAATGACAACCACATGCAGAAAGGTAAATGTCAGAAACAATGTTGAGCAACAAAGGCAAGTTGCAGCAGGAGATTACAGAATGGTATTTATATAAAGCTTAAGAAACATTTTATAGATTCATGGATATGAAGTATAAAATTTTGATAAAATAATGATAATTGCAAAGTTCAGGAAAAGAGAGAGGAAATGGGATCAGGGACGTGTGAACATTGTACTAAAACTGAACACGTTACTTTATTTTTTAATATATAAAGCAAAAAATATAAAATGTCCATAGAGTTCACTGTATCGGTTTTAGTACTTTTATTTACAGTTGAGTGAAATAGCTCATACATTCATAAAAATACATACAACTTAAATACATACAATCGTTATTTTTAAAAGCAAAATATTTTTTAAAACTAACATTTGAACAGTGAATTAGACTAGTGTTTCTCAAATTCCAATGGCGTATGAATCACCTGAAGATTTTGTTAAAAGACAGATTTGGATTCGATTCGTAGGTGTGGGGTGAGGGCCAAGAAGACCCATTCTGCATAAGCTCCTTTGTGATGTTAATTCATTGGTCAATTGCCTACACCTTGCAAAGCCGACTGGGAGATTATATTACTCCCTAAAATGTGTTGCTCCTCTCTGCGCTGGATTATACTTTCCCCACCCCCTTGATGTCAAGCTTAGTCACGTCGGATGCTCTGGCCATGAAATGGCGAGAAGTGATGAAGTGAGCACACCTTGACGAGGCCCCAGCCTCCTCTCTGTCTTCACCCTTCCTAATCCCTGAAGTCAGAAGCAGATGCCATGATTTTGCCAAAAGAGTCAGAATGAATAACACAATGAATTTTAATGGGCAAAGGCAGATGGGACCGTCCTCGGAATGCCACCTTCTCCCGGTTTGCATCTGAAAATCTGCCCTAATTTCACCGAGGAAATAATCTAATCACACCTTCAGTTTATCACTCAACAAAGCAGAGTTTTTTCATCAAGTGCTTTCTCAGAACCTTCGATTGTGCTCACGTTTGAACGATCTGGGAACAGGAAGAAATTAGCCAGCAATGCTGATAATATTGGATAGGAGAACAGTGCACATGGTGAAAACTTAGAAATGGAAAACAAAACCCTGAGGCTTTAATTATATAAAGAAGAGACAGGACTTTAAAAATGCAAACTACTGTATATAAACTAAGATATATTCATCTTAGGAAAAATTATTCCAAAGCACAAATATTCACTGGGAATGAAAAACAGATAAGCTGAAAGGGACTAGGGAATGATAGGTAAGAATGAATGTTGGTGATAAATATGAATAAAATATGAAATCTCGATGTGCTATTCCAACAAAAAGGGCTATTGCTTTCATTTTGATTAGATAAGAAAAGAGACTATGTCCCAGAAAAAAACAAATCATTTATCTTTAAAAAACTGATTAAGCTGTATTTAGAATGCTGCACACTGCATTTGTAGCTGCTTAAAAATTATTAATAAGTAAAAGAAGAAAAGTTTTTCTGAATAGGATGACCCAAATGGCTAATGGGTAGGCGACTTAGACATAACTAACTGTTCGGTGCCCAGCTCAATCTTGGGTCAAAAGGTATAAAGCGTTTCCACTCTAATTTGGATTCACTCCTGACTGGCATCAAAGGAAAGGGCTTCCATTAAATTTACTATTTTTACCTCCTGACAGGAGTAAAAAGCTTCCCAAGAAGCATAAATCACACACATGTTTTTCTAATTTACTTTTAATCTCAAGAGTTGGCTAACTCCAGCACGCAAGCCACATCTGTAATAGCGGCCTCCATCTCCACCGCCTTTGTCAAGAGGGCTCAGAAACATAAACCGAGTGATTAGCAAGAGAGCCCCTTTACTGTGAGAATCAACAGTGTGGTGTGTTTGGAAAGCTGCCTAACAGTCTCTGTGCTGCTGTTAGAATTTGCTCTTTCAAATCAAAACGCTCCTGCACCAAGGCCCTGCTGCTTCTCCCTGAATGCTACAGGGAAAGGTAAAAAGTTTCATTATGCCTCTAACCAACAGCACAGTGCCACTCGTAGTGGAAATTTTCCTCTCAGCCTCTACCCAAAGTGCATCAGGCGGCATTAGCCATTACTATCCGCAATCTAAGACAATGAAGGGGGGTACCCAGCAGAGCCTAATGAAGTCTCCACACGAATAAAGGGATAGTGGTACATATGGGAGTGAAATTAGAAAGAAAAAAAATTTGCACATACACAAGATGGAGAAGTGCATTTATGTAGGAATGAATGAGTGGGAAAGACACTCTAGCAGTCAGCATGGATCACAATCTGACCAAGAAATAGCCACGTGGCACTAAAGTTTAAACAGTTGTAGAGGACGGGGTCAGTCCTTAGTGGAACAATAAAGAAGAGTTAATAGAGTTAATATAGCTGATACTTATTACAACACGGTACTAAACGTGTTGCACTAAATGCGTCACTTCATCTTCCTACCACAACCTAATTATCACCATTCCCATTTTAGAGACAAAGAAATGCAGCAGAGAGAGATAAGCAAGGTAGTGGACGGCCACAGGGCTGGTGCTTTTGCAGAAGGGAGGTTTGAACCCAGGCATGCGAGGAAGCTTGGCAGACAATCACACCAGGCTGCCCACGGCTCTCGGGAGCACAAAGTGGGGGCCAGAAAGAAGAGCCACAAAGGTGAAGGAAGGAAGTTTCCAAAATAAGAGTTATAGGGCTAATTTTTAAAAAATCAGTTTATTTATGCTGAAAAAAAGAAGAAGAAGAAGGAGTCCTCTCTGGAGGGGAAGGAGAAGAAGAAATGAGGTGCATTTTTATTCATTAAAACCCTTGCATCCAGCAATTTTCTTGAAACAGGCACATGGATTTTGACACAATTGCTTGGGCAGTTTAAATGAGTTGTCCCAACTGAAGGATTAAAGAATTCAAGATACGCTTGTGCTTTTGGGAATATGTTTAGTGATTGTGGAAAAAATCGATTTTTCTTCAGTTTCATGTTTTATAGGCAAAAACATGTTTGCTTGTTTGGTGTGGGGAGGGAATGTACATTGCAAAAATGAACAATGCCAAGAAAAAAGGGGAACACTGACCAGAAGCCCCTCCTGCTTTCATAGGATTATCTGTTCTTTTTCTGAGTGGCTACCCAAGTCCCCATGACAGACACCTAAGAAGAACCATGGAGCAGGTGCTGTGTAAGATGCTGGAGACACGTGCTTCCTCCCCAGATAGGCCACAGTCTCACAGTTCAGAAACAACAAAAAGACAAATGGAGAAATAAGAGAAATATAAAAGTAGAAATAATACATTCCAAACAGTGGGGGAGGGAGCATTGGCTGTACAAACTTAAAGGACAGAAAGGTTTAATCTGATCCAAGGGTTCTGAAGAGGTTTAAAGGGAAAAACTGAGATTGGACTGAACCCCTGGGAGGATTTGGACAGAGAAAACCACTCCAGGAGAGAGGGTTGGCATGAATGAAGGCACAGCGGTGGGAAAGAAGAATGTATGTCTTTGAGAAACACTGAGGGCCATGATTTGGCCAGAACATAAGATACCTATGTGGTAGAAGTGGCTAATATAGTTGAAAAAGTAAGTTGAAGCCATATTGTAGACCTTCTTAAAATTTTAAATTTTGACAAAGATAAGTATTAATATTCCCAAGCAGAAGAGTGGCAAGATCAGAGACAATGTACTGTAAAAATATTACTATGCCAGTAGTGGTATGAATTGGGTAAGAGATCTGAAGAAGAGTTGAAAAATCTTCACACCTAATCTATCAACTACACCCTCAACCATAGGCACCCACCATTTCAGAGGCCTGCCTCTGCCCATGGAAGGGATGAGTCAAGAGATCAGAAATGAATCCAAGTGTCCCATCATTACAGGAAAAAAATAAGCCCATATAAAATGCATATGAAGATGGCTGCTACACCGCCCGCCTATGGGCTAGTTTCTGCCATCTGTCCTTAAAATTAAAAGGTCCTCTTCACCCTGTGGTTATGCTCCTGAGCACAGTACATCCCTTCAGATTATGCTTCTGACCCTCTGCTCAGTTTTGCTGTCTCTGATTTCTGCCCAGTTGACCCTCATTTAGTTTCTATCTCTGTCCACTAGCACTTTGTTTAGTTGCAAATTGGTACTTTGGTTGACCAGACTCCCAGACTTTCATTCCAATGTTTGCCCTGGGATGGTGCTTTCCGATCTATCTGGGTTCCACACTCTGCTGCCATGAGCCATTCCAGCCCTTTCTTGATCAAGCCTAGGATCTGAAACCTCTTGAGTCTGGAGCCCTCGGACCCCACTAATCAGGAAAGATTAACAGTCACTGTCACCTCTGTGAAGAAGCACTTTCTAAGTGTCTCCATCTCCCAGGCTTTATGGAAAGAATTTAAATCATCCCAATGATAACAGCCAGAGTCAGAGCTCATAAATTCCAGAGCAGGAGGGCTCTTTGGAAGTCATCTAGCCCTATCTTCCCTCACTTTATCCAGAAAATAAAAAACAAAAACAAAACATTAAGTGGTGTATTCATAGGCACACAAAGTAGCAACCAAACCTAACATCTCCTTCCTCAATCCAATAATGTTTGTTAGCAGTTAGAATATATAAAGTGTTATCAATCTAAATTACAGATGCAATCAAGACCACAGTGACTGCATGATTTTTATCTACATCCTATGGCACTTTATTATATAACCCTGCATCGCTTATTAATTGTTATATTCAATCATCTTGACTTTCCAAATGGTTTGAAATTCTTGGAGGGCAGGCACTAGATTGTTTTCTTTCATCCCCAGCAACCTGGCATGGTGCTAGACATAAGGTAGACCCCCAACAATTACCAAATGTGTTTGTTGATTGCAAAGAGGTGAATTTTTGCACCCTTTGCATTTAAACATATGATATAGTATATCACCAAGTTCTATTAAGAGGGTAAAATTACGATCAGGTTTTTGTTTTGTTTTTTTACTTTTTTTAATGTTGGTAGTTTAGGTATATTAACAATATATTCTTAATGCAGTAAATGAGAACTGATAGCCTTACCAATACCATTAGCAATGAGGGACCTGGGGTGATTCCTGTATCTGCAGAGGAGGAAACCAGCTGTTGAATTGTTTCTCAGCAACAACACCTAATGCTTTATTAATGCGCATTTCATTTGCCGAATTAATCAGCAAGGTGTCTCCCTTGCCTCTTTTACCCATACTCATTCTCTACCCGCAGTAGCAAAACTGCAAATATAGAGGGATTTCTTAATCTAGAATCTGGTACCTTGAGCAAAGTGGAAGCTATTTCCCCTTTAATACTCACAGAATAGTAGCCTCAATGAGATTTCCCCAGTGTTGGGGAGAACTAATGGAAGAATTGTTCAATTATACAAAATCAATCATGTAAAGTAAGACACTGCTAAGTAGTGGTCTGAACTTTTGATTCTTCTAAACCAGAGATTTTCAACAGGTGTGCCACGGCACACTGGCATGCCACAAGGATTTTTAAAACATGTAATACCTGACTGTTTAGTCAGGGGCACTGACCTATTTTCCTTTAGATTGTCAAAAAAAATAAATAAATAACAACTGCCAACACAACAGTTGTGTTGTTGTGTTGACTGAATCAAGGTTATGCCTATTTTTGAATGAACCGAAGTTATGCCTATTTTTTTGTCAGATCAGCAAAAGATATATTTTTTGGTGTGCCACAGAATTTCAGTAATTAGTTTATGTGTGCCATGAGATGAAAAAGGTTGAAAATCACCATTCTAAACCAATATATGCTTGAAAAATCCTGTACTGGATATAGTAATTTTTACAGACATTTTGGAATAAATGGATTATTAATAAATATTAGCACTAATCATCATATTTACTACTATTACATTTATATTCCATTTTTCTACAAATTGCTCTGGACACTTTCATGGTTAAATATAAAAAACAAATAAATGAACAAAACATCCTAGCACCTCCAGCATTTGAATATAGAATTTGCTGGGCTGTAAAACCAGTGAATTATTTGTCATGCAGCTTAATTCTGTCATAAAATGCTAATCAGCCTTTCTGTCACTTTGCTCTTGCCCCATATCTTTTTATGAGAACATTAACATGGCTATTACAGAGCAGAGACTCTTATGGCTGCAAACTTACTTACCATTTATGTATATTTTTTTCTAAAAAAAAAAAAGTGTTGCCACCAAGAGCCCCCAGACTCCTAGTTAACCATAATCTTAGTTTCTGGCATGGAAGCTTGAGTCTGCTGTGCCATCTGGATGGCGGCATCAGGTAGCCAGGGCTGGAATCAGCTTTCTTCTGCTCAGACTGTTGTGCGGAGGTCAAGCTGTGAGCCTTTCTTCCCATCTTAGCAAAGAACAACTGGTGCTTCCTTTGTAGAATTGGTGAAACAGGCTGTATTTGAATAGTCCTTCCAATAGAAATATAGGCTCTAGAAGATAATTTCCCAAAGGCCTTCAGAGTTGGAACTGAAGCAATAAGAACACCAGGAAGCCTCCTCTTACATGTGTGCAGTCAGTATTCCAAAGCCACTCACTAATTCTTTCCAACACTGGGCCTTTAGAAGGGCTGTCATGTGTCTTATATCTCAGTAACTGTCCTGTGGCCCAGGAGGAAGCTACCGTGCTACAAAGACATGTTTTATACCACCAAGCATGGTCTTTGAACTCAGACAGCTCTAAATTGGCATCTTGGCTCTATCATTTACTCTCTGTGGCTCTTGTTGAATCACTTGTCTTTTCTGAGCCCCTGGATTATGGCTGTTGTTTGTGAAGCTGTAGTGAAAATTAGGATAATATCTAAAACCACATGGTACAAAACAGTGGTAACCATTACTATTATCCTTATTACTATGTTATTATTGACTTTCAATAGGAACCAAGTTGGGTGTTCAGTTGCATTAACTGTATTTTAGTACAATTCTTTCTGACCTTCACCTAGATTTCTCATCTCTCTTTGTTTATCTGTAATTTAACTCTCTCATTTTGCATGTTTTAATTTAGGCTGCTTCAGGTCCTCTTTGGAATTAGATTAGACATAATTAAATGTCTTCATTGTCTTGTGCAAAAAAGTAAAGCAAAGAAGGTCTCTAATGTTTCTGATGTTTCAATCCCTGCTTTTTCATTCTAACCAGGGAGCGTCAGGGAAATCGGTCTTTTGAACACTGTCCCTTTCTCCCCAGTTAGTCATGAGCCCAGAAATCTGTATGTAAACTCCACTTTGCATAGCACCCAGACATCTGAATCGGTCATTCTCATGTTAATTTATTAAACGTGGCAGCTCTGAACTTGGATGGAAGTGGGAAGAATGAAGAAAGATTCACAGGCACTCTTTTTTTTTAAATATATCTTTATTGATTTCAGAGAGAGGAAAGGAGAGGGAGAGAGAGAGATAGAAACATCAATGATGAGAGAGTCATTGATCGAGCCCACAACCCGGCATGTGCCCTGACCGGGAATCGAACCCTGATCGCCTGGATCCCAGGTCGACGCTCAACCGCTGAGCTACGCCCGGCCGGGCCACAGGCACTCATGTTTAGTGAACTGTGGGCAAACTTCAGATAATTGAAAATAGTTTCACTTTCTACGTGTATATCTTTGGGACTGTGCAGGCCCATCTTAAAGTATGATGATGGTAGTGATGCCAACCTGATATAGACATGTCAGGAATGATCAGAACTGCCAAGCTGATCAGAGCGAGAGTCCACAACAGGCAGTCCTGTCTCCTTTGTCATATTTTTCCTTCGCTGCCACCTGGCCCCCTTGGGAGCAGTTTAGGGGCCTCCAGGTGGGGGGGGGGGGGAAAGCCTAAAAAGAAGCTGGAGAAACTCTGAGCTCCCCCTGCAGGTGACACTTTGAGTGTTCCCTGTCTCTCCTGTTCATGGCTGTGAGATGTCCAGGCAATCAGAAGTTGATTGTCATCAAGAAGAAAATTCTTGTCAAGAGTCACTTAAATTGTGTCACTCGGGAGGGAAAATCAATACCAACAATCTCACAGACATTACTGATTTGGAAGCCTCCCCATACCCTCCCACTCGCCCTAAGTCACTGGGTTACTGCACTCGCGTAGGTAGGAGGGGGAAAAAGAAACGGAAAATGCAGTCCCAGCCCTGAGCAAGCAACACCTCACCCAAAGCCTGCTGGCTCATCCCTCACTCCCTGACATTCTCTCTAGTCAGAAAGGGCAGCAAAGAAAGGTTTCGGCACATAGGTCTGAATGAATTTTATAATAAACTTCCTAATTTATTTTTATGTAAGTGAATTCTCTTCTGTCCTGTATTCACTATCTCCCTCTCCAAATGCAAATTGAATTCCCCGTCTTTGCTCTGCTTTCATTTCATGTACGCTCTGTAAGGGCTCACAGAAGGTGATGCCTCGCTGACTGGAGCTGCTGTTCCTTCCCGGTTCTGAACCGTGTTCAGTAGAGAGCAATTAGTAGCAGCACTAATAACAGGACACGGGTGCGAGGCAGCTTAACACAGGCAGCCTGGTGAGTGTCCGAGTAAGCAGGCCCGATCTGGGAGGAGGGGCTGCTTCACCTCGCTGCCCATTCCGTTCTCATAAAGGACTACTTGCTTTGTAGGTCACTGTGTGCGGAATTTGTCTCCTGCAAGAATTACTTAAACTTCGTGAGTATGGGAGAGAAGGTTGCATTTGGGATTTTTTTAAAAAATCTTTTTGGTAGGAGAACCACGGCTTGTGGACTAACTATGAGAAAACCCCAAATATGTGCCCCAAATATATAATATAAACTTAATACCTTCCTTTAGATATGGCAGAAACACAAACTGGAATAGATGGTCATTCTAATGGTAGCTCTGAACCCAGATGAAAATGGGCAGAAATAAAGCAGGATTCAATGAAAAAGTAATACATTTTTCTGGTTTGTAAATGAAACTCTTAGAATTTGACTTAGTTCCTACTGAATTCACTGTCAATCACACTACAAGCCCAGTAAAAAGTGTTTTTGTACAAATGTTCAAGGAAAAAAAATTCATTGATGAGCTTTTTAGAACCAATTTTAGTAAAGTCTCCAAAGAAATCTGAGGTCACTGTGTCCTCTGGTTGATTATTGACACACTATCTTAGGGTGGAGGAGAGTAGAGTCTGGGCAACTAAGTAACTGATAACCAATGAAGTTATAGAGAACGGAACCTTGAGTATCAAAAGGTAGTGAACCCAAACACCTTATCTCTGTCAGATACTTCAGAAATTATCAAATCCAATCTCCCTCGTTTTGCAGAAGAAGAAACTGGAGTTCCAACAGTTTGGGACTCTGATCTGAGAATGCCTAAAGTAGTAGCAGAAATATAACTAGAACTCAGACAGCATCACCCCCAATCCAAGGTCTTCTAACTAAGTCAAGCTCACATCAAGTGTCAGAGAAGTGGAAAAGGCGGACAGGAGAGTATACTTGGCTCCTGATGCCTCCAGAGACTCAGCACCAGAATCCAGTCCCTGAGATGCAGTGTCTTCTTTCACAAAGGGAATAGGGCCACTCTTATTACACATCTATTGAGGAAGAGGTTGCCAAGAGCCACAAATCAAAACAATGAACAAAATTAAGGGATATCTTGACAAACAGATCCTAGAAACTGGGCCTGCAGGATCACTCTTTGCAGGACTTTCTTTTGCATTTAGTTAAAGAAATGCGGGCAAACGGTATTTTCTTTACTGCATATCTTTTTTAGGCTAGTTGAGTGTTGATTGTAATGTTTATTTATAATAAAGTTCTTGAATTTATTAGTTCCATCATTTTTCTCTTTTTGACTTCATTAACTTCTGAATTTATTTCTATTAATTCCCTCTTTCTTTAACCTAGGAGTTTTTTTGTAATTTTGTTCTTTTTATACTTTCATACATGGCTAATACATATCCTTTTATTTTTCTTTATTAATAAATTTAAGCCCACACCCTTTTTTGGTGAGCTTAGCTTTAGTTATATCACTCATATTCTGATAGGTAATGTCTTCGTATGTTTAATTTTCTAGTCAGTCTCCAGGCCCAGGTTTAAGTTCACATTTAACCTAAGAATGGTTTAAGAAAGAGGCTTAGTGTGCAAGTGGTAGAAATCTTTGTTTTCTAGTTGGTAATTAATCTTTAATGTAACTGTATTGAATTCTGTGAATGTTGTCCATAGTTCCGAAAATTTTTGGAATCCTTCTTTAGGGCCTAATGTAGATCCACTTTTGTGACTGTCCCAAGCACTTGTTAAGAAGATATTTTCTCTGTTTTTGGAGTATGGTTCACTATAGACTGATGCAGCTTTATCAGTTAATAGGTCTATCTTGTTAATTATGTTTTCTAGGTCTTCCACATATTTATTTACTCATTTATCTACTTAATTTCTCAAGGAACTGAGGAAAACTTATTAAAGTCTACTTGTACTAATGTATTTCCATTGATAGTTTCTGCTCTATTTATTTTGATGCTATGTTATTTGATTGAATTACTATAAAATCTTCATTAAGAATAGTGCCTTCATGATTTTGACTTGTCCTACAACACCAACCAGAGGAGTTCAAGGTTGATCCCATATAAATAAGAGGACAATCGTTGGAAAATTGAGTGACATTAAATAGAGGACTGAGCTAGACTTGGAGTTGCCTGTGTTATAAAGCCGTCCCCTAACTACCTGGCCAAAGTGACCTTCTCTCCACTGAAACCTCACAGCATTTGCATTGCACCTCCCCTGTGGCTCTTAACATTCCCTGCCTTATGATAATTTAAGAGCAAGTTTAAGGACTTAACAGAAGGCTTGAAACTTCTTTATCTTTATAGTCCTCATAGTACTTAGTACATTTCATTGCTTTGAATCTAACAGATGTTTAATAAATAGCTGATTAACTGAATTGATTCATCAAAATAACAGTTCCTTTAGCCTTTAAAACAGACTCTCTGATTACAGGGTTCTCCAAAGAAACAGAGCCAAAAGGAGGTATAGATATAGATACTAGTATACAATTTACTACCCTAAGAGAAGAGATTATAAGGAATTGGCTCACACAATTATGGAAGCTGAGAAGTCAAGGAGCTGAAGACCTAGGAGAGTTGATGGTACAGCTCCCATCTGAATCTGAATGTGAAGGCAGTAGAAGACCAGTGTGCTAGTTGGGACACAGGCAGGAAAAACAAATTCTTCCTTAATCAGACTTCTGTTCTATTCAGACCTTCAAAGGATTGGATGGAGTCCACTCACATTGGGAAGAACAATCTGCTTTAATCAGTCTACCGATTCAAATGTTCATCTCATCCAGAAACACCCTCACAGACACAACCAGAATAATGTTTTGCCAACTATCTGGGCACACACGGCCCAGGCAGACTGACATATAAAATTAGCCATCACACTCCCTAATGACACCGATAGAGGCCTAGGTTGATAGCCTGTGTGTTATGACACTAGATACTGTATCTACTTCCCTAACATCCCTCTTAACACTTCAGATGCAGGAGAGAAGGGGAACTCACCCACAAAGGTGTAGAATTTGCTTTTGATTGGGAATGCGAAAAGTTTGGAGAATTTATTTGTGTGGTATGAATACCACTATGATAGAGTGGGTGCCCTCGCTCTTTCTGGGAATTTCAACAACGTGAGTTTTTGATAATAATGATGAATTGACTGCTCCTTCTAGTGTGAAGATTCATAACAATATTTTTCCTAGACTTGCTCTTGATATCTCTTTAGTCCCTTTCTCAGTTTTAGAAAACTTTGGGTCTTTTAAAACATTCGAAAATATGTTTGTAAAACTTGAACCAGTACATTGAGTAAATGTCAACCAAAGAGCACACAGGAACTCTATGCTGAGGTCAGAGAACACGTGGAATGCTCTTCCCAGGAGTGATGAAGGCACGCTCTCCCTGCTCTCAAAGAGCTTATAATTTGGTGAGAACCACCTCACAAACGACTAACTGGAAAATATGACATAATGAAACAAGTGCCAGCCTGAGGTGCAAGAAATGTCTACAGAGGCCCCACAGAGGGACAGCTCATTACACAAAGGCAGAACAGGATTTAAGATGTGTGGTATTGGAACGCCAAAGGGGAGGGTAAGGGGAAAGACATTCCAGGTTGAGCAATAAATATCCCTGGATGTGAAAGTGCAAGTCGCATATTGCTTATCCTTGTGACACAGGACAAGGAGGGATTTGGTGGGAAACAACATTGAAAAGGCCACTTGGGGTGAGAGCAAGGGGCGTAGAGCCCAGTCCCTGCAGGCTCTGGAGTTTCTTCTGTAAAGAATGAGGAGCCAATGAAAGTATTTGAGATAGGGAATGATATGAAGTTGGCTACTCAGAGTCTCTGTGTGTTAGGAAGAAAACTCTAGTCACCTAAAATTGTCTGGAATAAATAGGAAGGGCAAGGGAAACAAGGGAAAGAGAAATCAAGACCACAAATCAGAATGTATATTTGTCTTGTACTGCTAAGGAGCAAATTTCCACCACCTAATAATTTACTTTGACACACACTTATTGCCTCAGTTTCTGAGAGTCAGAAGGCTAGCCTCAGGTGGGTCCCCTACTTAAGGTCTCACTAGCTTGTAATCAAGGTGTCACCAGAGATTTGGCATTATCTGGGGCATAACTGGCAAAGAATCTTCTTCCAAGCTCACTCAGGTTGTTGGCAGAATTCCTTCGCAGTGTAGAATTGAGGGCTTGTTTCTTGATGGCTGTTTCCTGAAAGCCATTCTCAGCTCCTGGAACTGCTCAGAGTTCTTTGATACATGTGGTTTCCCAACGTGGCCACCTGCCTCCTCAGAGCCAGCAGAGGACACATGTCTAAGACATATAGAAGTTGTCAAATATGGACATGCTGAGGAGGTACAGGTCAGGGGTGTGTTGAACTTAAGAATCCCTGAGAAGCTTGTTAAAGATGAAGGTTCTCAGTAATCCTTCTAAATTTTGATTATGTGAAGACCAAGGAATCTATACTTAAATAAGCACTCTCATTACCCTGCACTAAGAAATGCCAGAAGGATGGGGAAAGAGAAGAATTTATTTTAATTCAGCTCAGCAAATATTCACTGAGCATGTGATGAAATACTGAGGTGTCAAAGATGAAAAGACAAGTCTGCCTTGAATGTTCCCAAAATCTAGTGGGAGAACAGAGACATGGGCAGAGCATTAGAAGGAATCACAGGGCATATGGTAACCCAAGGAGGCTCAGGAAGCTCAGGTATAGCAGAGAGAAAGTATTAGAAAGACTACCCATAGGAAGTGTTTCCTAAAAGTAAGAATCATGAATATTTAGTAGGTTCTTAATATCTATTCGTTTAGAAGAAATATCTCCTTTAATCCTTATCATAATCCCCTTTATGATGCTACTATTTTTCTATTTTACAGATAAGTAAACAGAGACTAAGGGAAACAAAGTAATTTGTGAAAGTCACTCAGCTAGTAAATATGAGAACAAAATAAATCTGGGCTTTGAACCATTACATTAGACATCCTACGGAGAGTCTTGAAGGATCAGCAGAAACTTCCAAGGTAGATACGATAACTGGGAGGGGTAGAAGGAAAAACAGATACCAGGTATAAGGAAATTATTGTGTATATCAATTTTGCAAAACAGTTAGAGTCTACTCAAAACGTATTTAAGTTATTCCATCAGGAAAATGTTCAATTTTACATAAGAAAACAACTTTGTCAACTATAGTTAGAAACTTAAGGAATGCTAAAGGATCGCTGGAGAGAACGAAGGGAAAGACCTTTGTTTGATATGAATTCTCAGTCTAAATCAAGTAGTTTTATTTTAAGTAAGGGGACATTATTATGGTTTGTGTCTCTTTAGTGGAAGAAGGGCCAAGTAGCTAAAACGAATGATTCTTGACTCTTACGAGGACATCTTATCTCCTTGCTTTGATAAAGAGAAACAGCTAGACAACAGCCTGTGGCAGGAAATGCTTATTTTGTTAATTCCAAAAACACCCCTAACTACAGGAGAGGACAGTTCAGAAAGTCCTCTCCCTCTGGTAGTGAGGACAGTGATGCGACAGCCCAGGGTCATGTTCTGATTAACACTGGAGCTAGAGAGAAAGTGTTGATCTATGTCTAAGGTCTACAGCTTCCTTAAAACTTGCTTCAAATTATATTTCCATAAAGTGGAGAAATAGGCAACCCGTATCTGTACACATCTAGACAGTTTTTAATACAGTATCATATTTTAGTATACAGAACAATGTCAAATGTCAAATGAATTGTGAACATTAATCATTTTTAACCAACTGGGCTGGAAACTCTTGGTCAGTGTCCCAAAAGCTTTCATGACATGGCAACTGCTGAAATGCCAGGTATAGCTTCTTGACAAAAAATAATTAGTTTTTAGAACAGTGTTTCTCAATAAATCTGTGGTTATGGGACAATCTTTTTGTTATTTTTGTTTTTTAATGTTCAGCCCACTGCAGATGAATATGTAGTCCTACTGCACATGATCAGTTATGTATCTTGCACTAAATTCGACTTAATATGGGTGTAACACAACACCCTGAACTGGTCCTATTCAATGAGATGAGGTCATGAACAGTCTGCTTGGTTTTCATGACAACGTCAAATTGCTATAAAATGTCCAAATGCTCTCAATTTCTGCACTTTTCTCATCAGAGACTGGAAACAGTTTGCATAGTGGCCCTGAGCTACAGATGCTGCTTTGGGGAGCAATGTACAGACGATGTACCTTGCTCATGTGAATCACATTTAGTGGCCGTGAATATGTCATGAGATAGGAATAAAGAAGAGACCAACAAGTAGAGACAGAGTAAAGGTCCTCTATGGGAGAGGAAATGACGGCTGAACTAATACATTCTGTCAGCACAGCCAAACAGAATGCCAGCCCTGTGAGAGGAGGGTCCCTATCCCAGGCCTCCCTTAAGCAAACGCCATCTCCAGCCTGCAGCAAACACACTCCAAGTGTCTGCAAACATAGGGTCCCATGACCAAATCCATGAGTGACACAAACACACGTGAAGTGATTTTAGACTCACTGCCTTTTCCCCCAAGCTGGCCTGGCCTGCCCCCAGAAGGGAATCAGAAGCAATGCAGCTGTATCGATGGGTCTGAAATAGCTTCGGGAACCCCTATCCTGCCCACAAAAGCCCTAAGTGCTTCAGGAGAAAACTCAATGCACATAATCCTTGAGACAATTTTTCCTACATTTTATCATTTCTGAAATTGGTGTACATGTTATGACCAATGTGTACACTTAGTATGGCAGTGTTAGATTTTTTTGCTCCCAATTGTGTTTAAATTGATATTTAATAGTGGTGGCATTTTATAAATGGAGGAGATTAGGTATATAAATCCATTGTATCTCAAAGCATGTGATATTTTATTTCTCTTAGGCAGCCTTGTTTTAGGGATGTATACATCCTGAAAAATGCCATTTGATAGATTTCAATAATATAAATATAATAAAAACTTGAATTTATTGAGATCCCTGCCAGGTATGTAAGAGCTTCACTTGTATAAACTTGTGTAAACTGTATAGTGACCCTATGTGGTTAGTGCTCATTCTGCAGATAAGGAAAATGAGGCACAAATAGGTTCAGAAATTTTCCCCAAGATCCTACATACAGCTAGGAAGGGTTAGGGCCAGCCAAGGTTTAAGCTGATGTTGATTGCTGACAACCTGATTAAAAAAAAAAACAAAAAACTGAAGTTCATTACTTACTGCATTAAGGAAGAAAACATCCTTGAAAGAGTCTTGTTTTCTAGAAGGGATATTTATGGGGTTTAGGGCCTGGTTTAAGAAAGATATTTCAGTGCATGGGCCTGATACAGATTGGGCCAAGCTCCTGACACAGTAGTTTGGGACTGGTTGACACAAGCAAGGAAAGCGTTCCAGGAGAATCTTAAAGAGTAAACAATGGCTTGATGAGTCCAGTAAAGTGATTCATGGTCCTGAAAAGAGGTTATTTACTCTGATGAGGGATAGTTGAATCATCTGTATTCAGATAAATGGATTTTTCAGGAAGTTCCTTAATCAAGTAACATTTGCAATGTCATATTCCTGGGCAAGAATGTCCTGAAATAAGGTCATGTTAATGCAGAGCATGAGCTGTGCGGCTACAGATGGTTTGTGTTCTCACCAGGTGGATACCATCTGGTATGGACTAAATTGTGTACCCCGCCCCCCAGACCCATAAGTTGAAGCTCTGGGTGTGACTGTATTTGGAGACAGGGACTATAGGAGGTCATTAAGGTCAAATTAAGTCATAGGGGTGGGGCCCCGATCAGATAGAATTGGAAGTCTTATAAGAAGGGGAAAAGAGATCTTTTTTCTCTCCCTCTTCCTCTGTCCCCTCCTCCCCTCACTCTGTCTCCCTCTGTCTCTCCACCCCTTGCACCCCCTTTCTCTCCCCACACCTCTCTCCATGTGCACTGAGGAAAGAGAGAGGGCGGCCATCTGCAAGCCAGGAAGAGAGATCTAACCCAAGCTTGCTGGCACCCTGATCTCTCACTTCCAGTCTCCACAACTGTGAGAAAATAAATTTCTGTTGCTTAAGCCATCCAATCTATGGTAGTTTGTTATGGTCAACCAAGCTGGCAAATGCACCATCCATACTCATAAACATTCATTTACACACGCTCAGCTTCCCTTAGTGAGTGGCTATAGGAATTCAGAGAAATCATGCCTATCAACGTGGGTTAAGCTGTGGAGAACGGTATGAATGTTAGCCAATAGCATTGTTCATAGTAGTGGTCTCTGCAGTTTCTGACTTTTTGAAGGCTCAATACTTGGTCCTGAGTTTAATGACATGGTTGAGTAAAGCAATTGAGCCTAGCAGTGCTCTGATGCAAGACCCGACTCAAGTTAATCAGAAAGGAAGTTTGGCAAAGGGATCGAAGAACAACTTGGCACCAAAAAAAATCCACATTCTCTCTATTCTTGAGAAAGTGAACACCCAGCTGTGAATTTATTGACTCTCCCTTAATAAGTTCTAATGGAATAAATTTTGTCTTCTTGGTGCCTGCTAATTAGACAATTATTTAACTCTTGTTTCTTTTTTTTAATGACTCTCTGCTGTTGTTTGGAGATTTCTGTCTATTATTTATAATAAAAACCTCTGTCACATTTTTGCCTCATTTTCCTTAACAAATAGTGCATTCCCCAGCCCCAGCCCTGGTTCCCTTAGTTTTCCCTCCCCCAGCACCATCCTGGTCCAGAGCTCCCAGAGTTTCAAAGACCAGCTGTTATCATTTTGTTGACTGGGAGATTTTTAGAAACTTCTATCACAGGCACAAGGCTCCATGGGGGGCTGTTGAATTAAATATCAGCTCTTCAAACACGAATTAGCTCAGAGAACAAAAGCAGCAGGAGGACAGGGGACAAACAGAGGCAAGTGCTACAGTCCTCCCACTCAGTGACTGGGAAACTGGCCCTCTCTCTCTTCCCCGGAACTGAGACTGGAATTCCTGAGCCAGTGGCAGCACTTGACCATGGCCAGTCACGTATCTCTTTCTAGGACTAGAGATCAAGCTTAGCTCAGCCCAGGGTGACACAATCTCTCATCAGAAGATGAGTACATTCGAAGGAAATGATCCTTTTCACTGTCTCCTCAGCCTCATTTCAGCATCCTGAAGGTTTTCTATTGAACTGCTACTTCTTTCAAGGGAAGAAGTAAGGAAATAAGAAAGTGAAGAATGAACATTTGCTCAGCCTTACATGCCAGTAGCTGCTTGCCGTGGAGATACTATTTGCCCATCTTCATGTTATAGTTATGTATAGAGCACAGTAGCATAGAGACTAGATCCTACTCAAAGCCTGGCCAGGGTTGGATTCATGAACATGAGGCCTTTGCAGTCACATAGGGCCCTTTGCTCAAGAAGGCCACACTTGGTTAAATGCTCTGCTAACTTGAATTCTTAATAATTTTATCTTTCACCTTGTGTTTTGCAAAGGAAACCCAGTAGGCCATGGAGCATGCATACAAGCAGAGGAGATAAGGGCAACATGCATATATACGGTGATACCCCTTCACAGATGGCATCTCTGATGCCCAGAAGCACTGAATATCAGTGGATCCATGATGTGTGGGAGCTCAACACTCAAAGCAAGTACAAGGTAAGCACGTTAAGTTCATGACTGAGTGAGAGTCATGGCAGCCACCAGAATTTTCTTTGAACACAAATAGAAGGAAATGGTTTGCTAAGAAACACAAACTATCAAGGAACCCTTTCATTTCTCTTTTTACTCCTATCGCATCCGTGTTAGCCAGCCACTTATGCTGAGAATGGTGACATAGACCAAAAAGGAAAAATAGAATGTAAGGCAACCCATAGCTTCTTGTTCTTCCAATCCCTCCTTCCCAGTCTCTCCTCACTCACCAGTAACTGGAAGCTAGAGAACATTGTAGACTATCAGTGTATCAAGAAGTGAAATAACAACAGAGTTGGGTTTGTGCAGGGATACCACTATTCTAGCAAGAACAGAATACATATGGATGCACACAAGAGCAATGAAATGCCAATTGCATCATTTCAGTGAATGCACATCGGTTACAAGCTCTTATATTTGCATTTAATGCATTGAAAGATGGAATTGCACAATTTAAAGATAAATAAGTTTTATGCTAATAACTTAAAAGTTTAGTTTTTCTTTACTTAGTATTAAATAACAAATCACACCGTGACAAGCAAAAAGTGAGACTGAAAGAAAGGATAAAGCTTTATATTTTAATTCCTTTAACCAAGCTTTCTTCCTGATTTTTGGACAGAGGGCCCCACATTTTCAGTTTGCACTGGACCCTGCAGTGTCCACACTGCCTGCAGCATCAGTATGCCCTGGGAGCTGATTAGAAATGTAGAATCCCAGGCCCCTTCTCAGACCTGCTTTGGAACAGTAGCCCCAGGTGATACACGTACAAGGTACACATTAAAGTTGGAGAAGCCCAGGATGCAAGAAGCATTCAGTGATTCACAGGTGTCCAATGGGGGAGCTGGGATCCAAACTCTGGCAGCCTGACCGCAGAGTGAGGTGAGAACCCTCTACATCCCCTGTGGGCTGAGCCAACCTAATCAAACAGCTCTGTATGTGAAGTCAGTGCATATTTACCCAACTTACAGATGTAGAAACAGCTCAGAAAGGGTAATGAAAGTTCAAGGTAGTAAGCTGCCAGCTAATAGGTGATAAAACAGGAATTAGAAGCAAATCTGTCTCATCCCAAATCTAAACTGTTTTCATTTACACTAGTAGTTTTCAAATAAGAGTGAGCATCAGAAATAACTGGGCATTTTTTAAAAATGCATAATCCTGCACCCCACCCCAGACACATCAAATCAACATCTCTTTGTTGGAGCTTGAAAATCTGTATACGTAAAAACAGTGGTTCTTAAATTTGGCGCACAGGAGCACCACTTGGGGAGCTTTTTAAAAATCCTGATGACCAGGCCACCTCTGAGATCAATTAAATCAGAATTTCTGGGAGTGGGACTCTGTCAAAAAAATGTAAAACTAGTTAAGAACTCCTGTTTTAAAATACTCCCAGGTGGTCCCGATGCTCAGCCAGTGTAGGAACCCTGCTTCACACCTGAACGTGCTCCTGGTCACAGGGCTGCCTGCTGGGCTCCTGAGAGAGCAGGTTAGGAAAACGTGACTAATGAGCAAACAAACAAAAATATGGAATTTCAAGAAACTAATTTTATTTCTAGAGCCAACCTAATCAACCAGCTCTGTGTGTGAAAAAATGCAATTAGTACTCAGGATCACTGGTGCATGTTTTGTTAATACAACTGTAAAAACTTATCAAAGACTCATTAGCAGCCAAAAGCAAGAACTCTACTAAATATTTACATCTGTTTCCAAATCACCATTCTTATCTTCAGGAATAGTGGCATTCACTAGGCATTATTCTAGAACCTTTGTCAAGCACCCATATTAAGAGAGAGAGGTGTTCTCTGTAACAGTCAGGGAAGCTGGGGAGCCAGGGACCCTCCAGGGAATGGGAAGGAGGCCTCGGGGAGAAAGTGCGGAGCCAGTAGGCTCTTATGAGCTGTTGGCAGAGAATCTCAGGAGCTCAGGGTTAAAAAGTCCCCAGAGGTCAAGAATTAAAACTGTCTTTCAAAACCCGACTCTGCCTACAGCACCTGGCCCTGACACAAAGCTGCTCAAAGTTTATCTGGTGGCCACCACCTTCTTGTGAATTACCTGGGCGCTTGCTTCAATGGGCAGCAATTTCTAATCTCAGCCCAGCATCAGATAATAATCCCACCTACTAGATCAGCATCACTTGGGGACGGTGGTGTGTTTTTTAAAAAAAAAATAAAAGGATTCATATATACATTAAACTTTGAAGACAGCTGTTCTGATAGTTCCATCAGTAAGTTCTATCCTGGTGTTAGTGGCAAATCCACCAAGCTAGGGCCACTATGGGGATGTTCTGGTGGCCAACTAGTTGCCTTTGCCCCCTGAACAGCACATATCTTCATACTACTATCTTTCCTATCTACTCTGAAGTGACTTGGAGATTGTTCTTCACATGTCCTAGTATGCAGAACATTAGCCACAAAAAGGGCTAATAGGATCAAAAATGCCCAATACAGGGGTCACTTCCACATAATCCAAGATTAGCTCTCCTTACCTATCCTAAATGGGTCCAACTGGCCTATTTTGTAAGGTTTCACTGGCACACAAAAGGTTCTTGGCATTGAACCAAACCTGCTCCCCAAAGCACAGAACAAATGGTCCATTATTGGCCCTCAAGGGCTACCCAGAGCCAGTGTTTCTTCCACAAGACAGTCTTTAATACCTACAAAAATGCAACACATCTTGCTCAAACCTTTTCTTCAAGCTTAACAATCTCATGTCCTTTGAATTTTTCTTTTTATTAAATTCTCTTAAAATTATGTTTGTATGTGGTCTTACATAATATATATTTTTAGTTCATGTGAATGGAATTGTGTAATATCTCATTCTATTCCTTATTTTTTTCATCAAACCCAAGGCTTTTAAGAAATACGTGTGTTACTCTGTGTACCTCTTAATTTTTTCACCAACGTCAAAGTTTCTCCACACCCCTCCCCACCTCTTCTGCACCCCCAAGTCTTCCTGCTATCCATGTACTCCTATTTTTACATGTATTCCTCTTTCTCCATGTATCCTTTAAACCAAGGCATCCAAGACTGAACTTCATCTCATTCATTATAAACACACAGGATACTGGAGATATACCAGGGTAGGGCAAAAGTAGGTTCACAGTTGTTTGTATGGAAAATAATACAGTAATTAATAAATAATACTACAAGAATAAATTCTGTTTCCCATACTCACAATTATAAACCTACTTTTGCTGTACCCTGGATTTTAGGGGGTATATGATCCTAGATTCCCACAAAAGTTACCCATCAGCATGGTCTTTAGTTGTAATGACAATACCTCGTTTCAATCATTGACCATTGATAGACAACTCCCTCCTCTGAGGCGGAAGAAACCTATGGCACGGGGAATACTGTCTCTTGAGTAATGCTGCATCCTATTTCCATGCATGCCTATTGCTCACAGAAACACTGCTTGTGTTTTTAAAGGTAATTTTATTAAAGGAGAGTCAGAATATGCAAAATAAACCTTAGAGACCATCTAGCATGAAGTTGCCTGAGGAGGTGCTAGTAAACTAAACATTTTCTGAAGGAGAAAACTGAGGTCCAGGGGGGTTCAGCGACTTGCCCAGGGACACAAGCCAATTACAGTCTCAGAGCTGAGTGAGAAGCCCCAGGTGGCCCCACTTCCAAGCCAGCTTTTCCCAGCATCCCTGTGGGCCATGCTCCCTGCAGCACCCGCACGGGAGGGCTGTGCATTGACTCCTGCAGCTGCCTTCCCCTCCTCCACCCTTGGATCCTCTGAAAGCAGAGCACACAGACCCAGTCTGTATTGGAGCTTCTGAGCTACAAAGCCTGCATTATTTAACACTGGCGTTAGCTATTGGGATGGAGAATAGACTGCACTATAATAAAATCCATAAAATATACCAAATTGGATTTTTTTCAGGGATGGCTCCAAGCACAAGTTGATAATCAAAAGGTTTTCAGAAAGACTGGAAATAGTGTTTGCTGTGTTGAAATTTCCCTGAATCTTAAGAACATTCCTGCTCCCCATCATCCACTGAGTGAATATTTTAGGCAGAGACGTGTTAATCTAAGTCATGAAGGAGCAGGACACTTCCAAAAGGCCTGATCAAGAAGCCTTTCTCCTTGGGTTTAGAGCCATCCCCACCTTAGCGCATGAAGGTCTGTAGCCCTCACGGTCTCCTAATACTTCCCGAGCAGCCCAGTCAAGGCGGCGGAAGCGATGGATGCACGTTCCAGCAAGGTGAGGAAGCTGCCAGGGAGAGCCAGTGGCAGTGACATCTACCATCCCTTTATAGACATCGGGGCTTGCAGGGCTACTAATAACAAAGCTTCCCAGTTCCTCATAAGGACTTGACCACAATTCCAATATGTCACCAGGCACTACCTTTCTTAAAGCTTAGGGGTCAGGGAGCCCTGTTTTCCGTCAGTGTGATCAAGTGAGAGGCAGCAATTAGCACAAGCCCCATCATAATTTTCCTACTAATATAAGTGCTTTAAAAAAAGAACTTCCAGTTCAAGAAGCTTTCATGAGCATACCCAGTGACCTCTCTTCCAACACAAGTTCCCAGTGAAATAATTAAAATGATATTATTTAAAAAATAAAATCATAACAGTGATAGCACCTAAAAGGAGAGTGATCAGGGCATCAGAAAGTTTAAGGAAATCCTGGAAGACAGAAGGTTGGATGGGAGGAATATCACAACCCAAAACACTAGAAGTAAGACATGTTCCCTAGAGAAGCTGGAGACAAGCCAAGCACCTTGGGGTCAACAAAGGACAAAGCTCAGGATGAGGCCCTGAGGCAGTCGGCTGAGTTAACTGTAGAGCTCTCTTTAGAACAGCAGAGCCAGCAGGGTGTTCATTCCTCTTCCAGGTACACAGGACACAGTGGCAGGACCTTGGCCTGCTGGGATGAAGCTTTACAACCGCCCCTTAACAAAAACTGGCAATCACCTGGCTAAGGGCCTACGTGCGGGCGTTTGAGGCAGAGAAAGGGAAGAAAGTTTCGTGCATTTCTGTTCTCCACACCATACACTAAGAGAAAGAAGGGGGAAGAGGAGGAGGAGAGGGCCCCCCTTCATAGCGTCCTCCCCGAGCTCCTTCAGCTGCTGTGACAGCTTCCGACTGAGTGCCTGCTTCACCGCAAGCTGCCGTCTCATGGCCCATCCCCTCACACACGCCCACGCCCCTCCCGAGAGAGTCCTGTTGTCAGACACCAGCACAACCAGAGATAAAATCATATCAGGAATATGCACTAATTAATCTAGCCCTTCACCCATGTGCTTTAACCAATAACCAGGACTCACTAGACAATTCAGTGAAACCTGGATGGAGAGGAAGGAGCTCTACCACAGCGACTAAACCAAATAACTGACTCAACACGGAGAAGGTGCTACTACAGTGAGCACATACGAATTTTTAAAAATCTACTCTGCTCTGAGATGCCAAAAAGGGCTTGATTTCTATAAAACATCACAAGTGTAGATCCAAAAGATGAAGCAAAGGGACCAAAGAACGAATTAAAGGTGGAGGGAAAAGTTAAGTGATATGGAGGGTAGAGTCAAGAAATCCAACATCTATTTAATAAAAGCTCTGGAAGTAGAAAACAGAGACAATGGATGTGGGTAAATTAAATACAATGAAACAAAATTTCCCAAAGCTTAAGACACACAAGAATATTCAGATAAAAAGTTTCCACCAAGTGCCAAGTAGGATTAGCAATACAGCTTGATGAAATTTCAGAATTCCAAGGATAAAGAAAAAAATCCTAAACATTTTCAGAGAGAAAATAACCACTTATGAAAGAAAACTCAGAAAGCATTTTCAGTGTTTTATTTATCAGCCACTTACATAGCACTCATTATATGCCAGGCCCTTCTCAAGGCACTTTAAAAAGAATAACTCATCCAGTGATTTAAAGTATCACAGTCCTTTTCAGTACATGGAGCTTGAGTACTGACACACAATCAAATAATATCTTCAAAGTTGTAAGGAAAATATTTTTGAGCTCAAAATCTCATACATATTCAAACCATCAATCATGTGTGGGCAAAATAAAGGCATTTTTGACATTTAAGATGCAGGAAATTCACGTGCCCCTTGTGAAAAATGAAAGCCACTGGAAGCTATTCCAACAAACTTAAAAACAGATACAGAGAGACAATATGAGATATAAGAAGCTGCAGTTGCTCGATATGACCTAGAAGAACTGACGAGGGTTGACAAAAAATGAAACAGTGATCCAGTGGACCTTGACCTGGGATATTCTCTTTTGAGCATGGGTGGCTTAGTGACATAGGATGACATTGCTGTCTCTGTGACCAGGCACTAAACTCGGCGTGACTATGGATACTCTATGCACAATCATTACACTGCAAAGGCTGGGAGGGAGGGGGGGTGGTAGTTTTTCTAATAAACCTATTGTCAAAGCAAGGAAAAAGTGTCATTACAGGAAATATAAATGCAAGTGAAAAAATACTAATGTAACAGAAATTGAGGAGAGAAAAGGGACACGAATGACTGGGAGAAAATATAGTGAAATGAAGACTTCATCCTTCATGTCAGGGAATCAACAAATACAATCCAGTTTAATAAATCAAGAAAAGAAAATGTTGGTATAATTTAAAGTTTATAATAACAAGCATCAGAACAACGAAAGGTAAGAAACTAGTAGTTACTGGGAGTAGGTTTTCTGTAAACCTAAAACTGCTCTCAAAGAGTCTGTTAGTTAAGAAAAAAAGTAGCTACCTGCGGAGTAGGTGGGTGACCCTTCTGTGCGGTTTAAGATTTTCATTATGATTACTTTAATAGCATGCTTAACCTCAGAATAAGTATGAAATAATATACTGAAACAGAATGGAGGATTTTTGACAAGTATGTTTGATCCTTACTATGGTTATTTACGTATTTATCTTACCCCCATAAAGTCCTTGAAAGCTTATTTGTGTATTTCATGCAGCGATCCACACAGAGCTTTTAGCCTTGTGTTCACGTTAAAAGGTTATTTACAGGGTGGGGCAAAAGTAGGTTTACGGTTGTTCATATGGAAAATAACACAATAATTAATAAGTAATAATACAAGAGTAAACTATGTTTTGCGTACTCGCAACTATAAACCTACTTTTGCCTTGCCCTGTATAAAAATCTTAAAGAAATAGAAGTAAAAACGCACAATTATTTATGTTTCTTACTAATTTTCAACGTTCGTCAGTCGCTTCATGTGTGCAGTACTATCTAGTTAGGACTCTGGCTGGGAGCCAAAGTCGTCTTAGTGCCATCTGCTGCCTGTCTGGCCCTCCTGTGCCCGCCGCTCCCTGGCTCTTGACTGCTTTCCTCAACTCATAGCCCTTCCTTGGGCCCTGCCTGGCGGTATGTTCGTCCTGCACATCTGCCCCTCCACCACTTGTTCTCCAGTGTGACCGCTTTGCGTCATCTGGTCTCTGAACGTCCTTCCTGGCTGCAGACAGACAGGCCTCCTACACTCCTCCCCGCCACGAACCTCAGTGTGCGTCTGCCTCTCTCGGTTCTGAAGACCTACTGTGTACATGCCTTTCACTGATGCTGGGCTCACTTCTGAATTTGAGGTATCTATATAAATAAATAACTGGACTCAAAAAAGCAGAGAGTTGGAAGTTAGGAAAGTATTTTTCAAGATTGGCTTGATTAAGAACATCTACCTCGGGTGGGGTGATGCTACCTCCTCCAGTTAAGCCAAGGGAAAGGAGCGTAAATGGACGCCCCAGAGAACTGAACGTGCTCTCTCTGCAGTTCTGTGAGCAGGGTAATAGTGAATAACTCATGCCTGTGAAATCCAAAAGGTAAGAGAAACTGTGGCTGGCCTCTCATAGCATGAGAAAAGAGAGACTGTTCTGCAGAGGCAACCAGCACTCCCTGTATTCGTGAGGGAAATACATGTGGGAGTGTTTCTGGTGAGCCAAGTGTGGGCTACCCCTGAGCCAACATGGGATTCTCATAGAGCCTGAACAAGAGAGCCCCCTGTAGGGGCGAGGGACCTGCGCCAAGAGAGGCTGGGCAGGTGGCCAGCTGTAGGCCAGGGGACGGAGCAGCGTCATAAACTCCAGCTGGATTACAAGTACAGTCAGATGTGTCAGGCAAACCTCAGGTGAAAGAAGCCCTGCGATGGTGAGGGCAGGAGAGGGAATTGGGACATTTCCAAAACCTATCAGAATGGCTAATGAGAGAGTCAGCTGCAAACACTTGTCAAGCCCAAAAGCACTGATGGCAGCTCATAGAATGTTTACCAAGTGAGAAATTTTCTCCCCACCTGCGCTAGGCAGATTTCTAAGCTGGCGTCCTCCAGGACTCCTGCCCTCGGTAGCCAAGCCTTGGTGTGACCGCCTTGAGTGTGGGAAAAACCCGAGACTTGCTTCTAACCAATAGAATACAGCAAAAAGTGAAAGGATTTTATAAATGTGAGTAAAGTTCCTAATCAGCTGACTTTAAATAATCAAAAGGGAGACTACCCTGGGTTGGCCTGACTTAATCAACAAGCCCTTTTTAAATGAGCACCTAGATATCAGCAATGCAAGTCACAATGACTTCTACAGGAGCAGGGAAATGACTCTGCCCACATGCCCATGAACTTGGAGGGGGATCACACACCTCAGATGAGATCACAACCCAGCAGGCAGCTAGACTTCTCATTTGGTGACTGCTGTAGGTCCTTTTGTTCTTCTGGGTCCACTTGTGAGACTGAGCAAAGGACCCAGCTGGGCCTGCACTGTGAGCTCATGAATTGCTAAACTTGTAGTAATTTGCTTCACATCAATATAAAACTAATATACACACCCTACACACACTACAACTCCATGGGGGTTGAAACGAAGGTTAACAAGATGAGGGAGGGTTGGTTAAATTACTCAGTGGGGGAAAGAAAAAAAATAAAAAGCTGCGATCAGCTTAAGGCAGGAGCTGACTGGGGGAGGAGAGAAAGCACAACTTTACATAAAGATTAGTTTTTGTTATTACCTGGAATTGTGTTTGCGGTGCGTTTGTGTGTAAACTGTTCTGCCGCCCTGGTTATCAAGTAAGAAAGGAAGGAAAGTAGCCTCCAGCCCCACATCGTGGGCATTAATGGGCAGCACAAGAAGCAAAGTTGCTTTCAGATGACAACCCTGGAGTCTTGCTTGTTTTTTATGTCACTTCATTACACTGAGACCTCCACATCCCAAATTAGAAATGTTCGTGCCCGACGCTGTCTTTCATTCAAGCAGACTGTCCAGTTACTCACACCCAGCAACTATTAAGAAGAAACTCCAAGCCTCCCAATTCCCTCAAAAGACTCCCCTCATCCTTATTTCATTCTATCTTCAACTTCATCCCTGCATTTTCTCAGCTCCAGACTTCCTGACCTTATTTTTTCTTTCTAACCCTCACGTGTATCTTTAGACTTGACAGATGTCTTCTCTCTGGTTAGCTTTAATCCCCTTTCTGCAATAAGGTCTCTCCCTGGGTCCATCTACTTATATCTATGCTGAGTAGCTCCCATGCCGGACCAACCCCTGGTCTTTATGACCCAACCCTGGTCCACTTGACTGGTATCCCTACCAAGATTATCACAACCTCCCATGATGGGGGATTCAATGAAAGTTGGATATTCTCAGCAGTCTGCTTATGGGGAGAGAGAGCACAAGAAGATTGGCCAATAAAAAGCACAGCCCCAAGGGCACAATCTGTGTGCACGCCTGGGTGCATGGGCACCCACACATGTAAATCTAGGAAGCAGAAACAGCAAGAATTAAAGAGACATTTCATTTGGTGTCAGCTATGGGTCCATTTTTCCTTCTGGGTCCACTGTGAAGCTACAACTAAATGGTCCAGCCTAAAAAATTAGAGTCATGGATACTGAGGGTTTCATAGGGCCTTAAGGAAACTCTGGGACAGACCTACAGTATGAGAGCTGGTCTGTGACAAGCCACCCTGCTCCAAGTGCAGACCTAAGTCCTACTGCCGCAGCTGGGACATCAGAGGAGCCAGAGGGCAACCTCACTGCCAAACCCAAACTGTAACTCAGAGAAGACAGGGATCTTATCCTTCTGTTTACCATTGTATCCCCCCACCTAGAACAATGCCCAGCATTTGGTTCATGTTCCATAAAGGTCCACCAAATGGATGAGTGACTGAAGGAAGGAATTAATTCCATCAGCCCCATATAAGTTCCAAGATGACCCTGCAAGCTAGAGCTTTGCCAAACAAGTGGACATACACATAGCCCCATGTTCTCGCTCCTCTTTCCTCTCTCTTTCCTTTGCCTTTTTGTCTACCCGGGTCAGTTTTGTCTACCTCTGTGTCAATGCCCCCAACTCTCTCTGCCCCTGATCTCGCTTGCTGACCCCTGTGAGACTTCTCTACTCCTACTCTCTCAATTTCTCTCTTCTCTCCCTCTCATGCCTCTGTTTTATCCCACTCCCTCTCTCTTCTATTCCCTGTTATCCCTTCATCTTTCCTTTCTCCCTCTGTACCTCTTCCTCCCACCCCTCACCTCATAGGCTCATCCATTTTCATCTGTCCCTCTCCCTACCACTCACCTACCATAATATTAGCTTGAAGTACATTTTATTTGTTACGTCTATTGATTAAAGTTTTATGTTCCCTGTTCTTAATTAATGTATCATTCATTCTGCTCCTGTATATTGCTGTTGCATATTTCAAACAATAGATAAATTGCTGATAAAGCTATTTGTAAATCAATGTTCTGTAAACTGAATCATATTTCAAATGTACTAGAACTTGCTAGATAAAAGAACCTATGATGAAAAATTAAGCAGTTTCCAATAATGCATATTTTTGTGAATCTAAAGTTTCAGAAAATGGCTATGCAAAATAAAACAAACTCATTTTAATGTCTCCACAATCATTCTGCCCCAGTTTTGGTTGATCTCCTTAAGATGGATATTAGATCTCAAAAAATGTCTGTAAAGGGAACTACATTCTCCTGGGAGGCTCTTCTTTATGAAAATGGAATTGTTGGAAGATGAAAGATGAATGAGAACATGCTCAAAGTCTGCAAATTTATAAAAGGTAAAAATACAAGGAACATTCATTCATTATACATGTGCCTGCTCAGTTACTATTATATTCCAGACACCCCAGTAAGTACTGAGGATAAAAATTTGATTAAGACATAGTGCTTGCCCTCAAGGACTCGCAGTCTAATAGGGGGCGAAACACATAAATAATTTCAAAACAATGTGTAAGTCTTTTAAATAATAGTAGCACACATTTTTAAGAAGACTCAGCAGTGGCACCAAGTAGGGAGAGCTGCACAAGAGCAGAAACTGGGTGTGTTTTGATTGCTGTCTTACCGCCAGTGCCTAGCACGGAGCCCCTTATATTAGACACACAATGAATATTTTTTATTAAATTGTTGAGTGATCTACTCCACTATGGTAGGAGTTGGAAGGAGAAAATCGATAAAGGCTTCAGTGAGAAGATATGTAGACCAAGCTTTCAAGGAGAATCGATGGGATCAGCTTCCCATGTAGAAGCCACGAGCTAAGGTTACAGAACTCTGCACAGTCAAGAACTAATTTCCAGCAAGCACATGCCAATCACAAATGCCCTCTCTCGGGTTATCAGGGGGAGATAGAATTTATTTTCTTTCATACGCAGTTCACCATCTTGTTTTTTCTCTTTACGTCTTTGTCTGTTTTTACCACGGAGCTGCTTCTTGCCTCCGTTACCCCTCTTTGCTGTAATTGGTCCCTCAAGGATCTCTCTGACTAATTCTTCCAACTGCCAGCTCTCTCCTTCATAGACTCCCAGGTTACTGTTGTATCACAACTGCTGGAGGTAGTTCCCTACCACATGTATATGTTAGGGCAAAAACGTGCTACCAATGCTAATACAGCCTTGGTTGCCCCTTAGGACCTGTTAGGTATGGTGTGCCTACTATATAGGTTTCCATAGGCAGCACAAACTTACGTCCAGAATTTTCCAGGACAATTTTTATCTCAAACACTCTCTTCTGTTGTTCCCTAAACCTGCAGAATCCCTGAAGTTTGACTGTTTCATCTCTTACCTATGTCTTCCAGTTTGATCTCACAGCATGAAGCAGCACAAAATTCTTTTGTCAGACCATGTGTCACACACAATTTTTGTTTCAGAGAACCTGAAGACCAGATTCACGGGTCTTGTCTCCTCTGACAATTCCTAAGTCCTAACATTTGCTGCAATAACTTCCCTTCTCTGGGGCTGCTCTAGGAACAGGAGCTGCGTGGTTGCAAGCGCTGTGCAACATATTGGAATGAAAACTGGAGGTAGTCAGCATTTGCCCTTAGGGAGGGTGGGAGAGATGATACAGGTGGCAAGGCAGGACATACAGCATATGGGCTTTGCAGCCAGACAGGCCAAAATTCAAATTTCATTTCTACCACCCACTAGCCAAGCAATTGCCTTCCACAACAGCTGATAACAGCCCATCTAAATGCTCTTCCTCCTCTACCTGGGGGTGAAATGGAGACAGGAGTTCCTCTCCTAGCAGCTGAAGTTTGTCACCCAATGGTAATTAAGGCAGTAGTGAAATTGGTGCCTGCCTCTGGCCTTCCCCACCCCAAGGCTACCTTCTGTCAATAGTCCCACATGCTCCTATATCCCCTTCATTTGGAGGCATGGCTCACACTCTAGCCCTTGTCTCCTAAGTTTTATAGATAAGAGATGAAATACTGAAACTTCAGGAATTCTGCAGGTTTAGGGTACAGTGTAAGAGAGTGTTTGAGATAAAAACTGTCCTGGAAAATTCTGGATGTAAGTATCCCATGATTAGTATCCCATGGACTCTCCCTGCTCTGGCATCTCCAAATAATAATTCCCCAAAGTTTACCTCTGACCTCTCAGCTGCTGCAGCATCTTCAGTGGTTCTTACCTAGTGGTCATGAGCTAGGAAAGGGCTCCTTGCAAACCTTAGATTTGCATCCTGGCTCTCCAATTCTCATGTCTCTCACCCCTCAGGAATGCTGCATAATGTTACCTAAGTTTGTTCCCCACAGATGTGTCCACACAGATGTGCTGAGCCCAGAGTAGGAAGGCACTCCTCTGCAGCTATGTAACTGCAAGGCTGTACCTTTTCCTAAATCACACAGACACTGGCTGTGCCAACAGCGGCCCTTCTGACCACGTAAATGCCTTCCAGGAAGCTGCCTACACACTGCCCAGCTCAGCAGCCCCCAACTGCTTAGCACCCCTTCTCCTTCCTTGCTTGTCCTCCCTCCACTAGCCACACTGTCTTCTGGCAAATCTTTCTCTTCCATTAATTTTTCTCTCTGCTCTCCTATCATCCCTTCCACGTGCCTTGGTCGTTTTATGGAAATATCCAAGTTACACCAGATTCTCTTAATCCTGACTCCTAGGGACTCCAGTGCAGCCATCTGAAGCCAAAGCATAAGAAGGACTGCACAGCACAGTGTGGGCAGTCATTTTCTAAGAGCTAAAATACGCACCCAATTTACATGACTATTTGCATTTGTGTATAAATTATACATCAATATGTATCCTCCCAAGACAGTGAGTTACTAAAATAATTTTGCTACTTTCAGCTTGTCATTGCTCAATTTTTCCTCTCTCCCACTTGCAACAACACCCACGCACATCTTTTCAGCCCTTAGGAGAGAGAGAGTGATAAAAAAGAGGGGGGAAAAGAAAGCATAAGATAGGGAGAAAATGGAACAAAGGAGGGAATAAAGATGAGAGAAGGAAAATATTAATGAAATAATAAATATTTGAGTAATTAAATAAAGGATACCACTGTAATGAGCTTATGATGATGATTAAACACAACCTTCTTCATAACAATGAAAGCAAAATAAATATAAAATCAAATATATGCAACCACTCTAAAATTTCCTACTTATTTCAGATATTAGGGATTAATTTCTATAAAAAGTGTCTTTGATAGGTCACTTTGGCATGCATATATAGATTCAACCTTTTAACTGTAACCAAATGTCATAAAATAGTTCAGCTATGACTGTTTTGTGCCCACAATAAACTAGCTTTCTATAAAGGACCAAGCAAGACAAAGTGTGTAGTAGACAATGCTTGTCCTATAAACCCACTTCACTGGGGACTTCCCTCCCCCACCCTATCCTGTCCCACCCCAGTTCGGTTCTCCAGGCAGCCATGTATTCACTGCAGGACCCCTGCATCCTGGACCAATCGCATTCTTTCTCCTGGGAATCTGGACGTGCGATGCAGAGATACTGGGTATTCTGAGCTCTTCACTTGACTCAGGAGGTGAGTTTGCCCTCCAGGGACAGCCAACTTCAACTGGACAGAAGGAAGCACAAATAACAAATTCATAGAGAAAGAAAGCTTGAGGCTGAACCATGTCTCTTCCTAGGTTCTGAGGGGTTCCTAGCTCTAGGCTGCAGTCCCATTTTCTGCTTTGGGAACTCAGAGACACCCATGTGTCCTTATAATAAACTCTCCCTTCCTGCTCCAGCCAGTTTGGGTAGCTTTCTCTATTTGTACCAAAAGAACCTTGACTAAGACTATTTAATCCAATTAATCCAGAGGCATTTCCAATTTAATTTTGTATTTCTAATAATTTTTTAGTATATTTGAAGTGTTTTGTAGCTGATAAAACTTTTTTTCATTTTCTATGAAATAAAGTTGAATTCTTTAGGATATAGCCACTTTGCCTAAGGAACTTGCCTTAACTGTGTTATTAAAATATCAGACACTGTAGGTAAACATATCACTTTGCGTTGCACAATAGATTATGACTTTGCAAATCACACATCTTGGAAAATAAAATACATTGAAGTTCAATAAAATTCTCACCTGTGGGTCTCACTTCTTCATTTCTGCCATCAAAATACAAATACCTCATTAAATGTGAACAAACATTGGAAATGTGCTAATTCAGTTAATAAATGCATGGAAAGAGCAAAGACACGAATAATTTTTTTAAAAAAAGGCAGCAAGAAGGAGGCAATAATACTAAAAAGGAATAAGTCTGAGAAGTTCTGCAGGGCAGGCTACAGGCTTAATAACTAATTCATCGCAGTAGAAAAGAAAGTAGAACATGGTAGACGAACAACAGGGCCTGGAAGATGAATTGGGGCCTGTTCTCTCAGCCATGCTGTGTGGAGCACTCACCCTTCAGTACAAGAACCCCACTGAGTATTCTGTCTAATGGGTTGTATAGCCACAGGCCAAAGCCAATGCACATCCTTCATATTGCACAATGCAGAAGCAGTAATTCTCAACTAATTGTTTTATGTTTCAACAAAGAAATATATTACAAGCGTATACTAGTAACTGATACGATAATTCACACAATGTTGATCCCTATGATAGGCGCAGACTGGGAATTGCACATGTAAGTAAGAGACATGAGCCCCATCTTTAGTAGATACAAGTGTTAGTTCAGGCCTGTGTTCATGCTCTACTTTCTCCACTCAATGGGGCTAAGGTAGCCCCTCTTAATCCAGAGTCTATATATTTCTATTTCATCTGGACTCAACATAAACTAAATCGTCTCTGCAAAATGAAAAGAAAGGTATTTGTTCAATCGCTCAGCTGCTTATTCATTAATTATTACTTGTTTTTACTGAGTATTTACTACCACATTGCACAACTTCAGGGGGCAGCACTCGCAAGGTATCCCACATTCAGCTCTTCCTCTCAGCACAACAAGGACCAGTGCCCTGGAACTTCGCAGCTTACATAAGCTGTCTGCCACTGGACAGGCATTCGGAATGACACAAAAGTAGGGAAGGAGTTTATTGTTGATTGCGGGGATAAAGAAAATCCTCATTAACAAAAGAAATATAATAACGCCTCAAGCAGGGTAAAAATACAGTGGACATTGCAAAGCAAGCATCCAGTCTCCCAAAAGGCTGCTTGAGGAGATTAATAAAGGAGTCTTTTGAATACTATGAGCAATTTGCTGACTGCACAGGTGGCCTGACATGGCCCACTGCTGCCAAACACATTCAAAGACACCACGAGGAAGCGAGGCGAATGGAAGAAGCTTTTCACATTTTTTAATCTTCTGTGAATTATTTTCCTCTCTGCTCTGAGCGGAAGCAAATCATTCTCCCGCCTCCTTCCAGGTTCACCTCCTCCCCCATTTCAACACACACACACACACACTACGATTTAAATTTATAATTCATCTGTGCTCCCCTTCATTTGGGTTTCAGTGATTCAATTTTAGGGAATGCAAATCCGTGTTCTCTTGCTACCTTCCCAAGCTCAGTAATCACTTGTCAGTGTACTGACTGTAGATGAAATTAAAGGACATCTGAAAAGACCTGTGATTCTAAGAATAAACATTAGAGAAGATTACAAAGTAATAAATCCATATTTGGACACCAGGTAAACTTCCTTTCATGTTATTTCTTTGGCTCATGGATATCTGATAATGCACTTCTCCTAGATAGTTAAGTACAGTAGGTCAGGAATCCAATTTTGATTTTTTCTCCTCACATATCTAACATGATCTATTGTTACAGTTGCCTAAAAATAAGAAATTGATGCTAATCACATATATATGCGACTGCATACACACTCACACCATGCAAGTCTCCCACCCAGAGACAAACCGCCTCTGTTCTCCATTTCCCTCCTTCCACTGGCATCTAAGTTTTTCCTGTTACCAAGCAAGGAAGATATTAATTTTTTGCTCTAGTAGTCAAAAGATTAGAAGCATTAAAACAGATGCACCACAGTCATGTTTATTTGAAAATTTTTTATCTAAAGACCAAAAGGAAGCAAATCTAATTGATACATACATGGAACAGGCTGCATTCTCAAATGGATTATTTTCTTGCTGCTGACTTGCTCTATGTAACACCTCATCTTTGCAAATATAGGATTTGCTTTCTAATGAGTCTCAGGAACTCCTCCCTGTCACTCAGCCATCCGGGGAGCAGTCCTCTATGGCACGACACGTCCCTTCACAGGTGGCTCCACCCGCCAAGAAGACAGCAGAGATTCCACAGTGGGAAGGAAAACCACAAGACAGAAGGCTAAAGTCAAGTGAAGATTTAAGTGAGAAAAGTTGTCTTAGTTAGGGGAGGGAGGAGATTGGGAAGATAGCACAGAGAAGACAGAGACCAGATCTAGAAAAACATAGTTGTCCTCTTCAGGACAAAATGAACTGCACAGTGGTGCCTTAGAGCAAATAAAACCTGTCCAGTCCTTAGAAACTGGAGCTTTGTGAAATACAGATTCCTGGCCCCCACCCCCAAACTGCTGAATCGAAACCTCTGGGTACTGAGCTGCAGAATCTGTACATTTTCAAAGTGCACCAGGAGAAAGAGCTTAGCAGTGTTTGGAACCATAGCCTTGTTAGACATGCACATTCTGTTTTGTCCAAGTAGAAGCCAGTCTCAGCACTGTTGTTGCAGATCCTGGAGCAGGGACAAGCCAATGAGACCTCTGAGACCTGGGTTAAGGTGGAAACTGAGGGGCAGAGGAATCGCAGTTCTCAGTGAGCAAACCCTAACAAAAGATCGCCATAGTTTAGACATGAGTTCACAGCTCTGGAATTAGTGGCAAAAACAGGAATGGAAAGGAAAATCACATGCAAAACATATTATTGAGGAAAACTGAATGGAATGTGTTGGTTAAACACATACAGTTAAATATGATGTTCAGACACAGTGATTCCGAGGTTTGGGTTTGTGTCCGTGAGCCAGCATTTTCTCTCCATCTGCATAACCACCACCCTTTTCCTTACCTGCACTAGAGCAATGGTCTCCAG
Organism: Miniopterus schreibersii; assembly: GCF_964146895.1. NCBI lineage: Eukaryota > Metazoa > Chordata > Mammalia > Chiroptera > Miniopteridae > Miniopterus > Miniopterus schreibersii. The sequence goes on along the minus strand of NC_138106.1, from coordinate 50,706,604 downwards.
ACCAGTAACCCTATGTCCATCTTTGCCCATTCCCTGCCAATCCATTCTCTTTCCACAGACCGTGATCATTTAAAAATACAAATCTGATCATGTTGTTCCCTTACTTAGTATGCTGCAATAATTCTTAGGTCAAAGATCAAAGTCCTCAACATGACATCAAGGACCTTCGTGATCTGCCTCAGCCTCATCTCTTACTACCTTCCCTTTCAGCTCACTTCCCTACCTTCATCATTTTCTCCTTTGCTTTGAAGCACAGTTTCCTCCCACTGCAACCCTCAGGGCCAAGACTTTAAAGAATGCTGTTTTTTATGCCTGGATGCCCTTATCCAGCCCTGACTTATCATTCAGATCTCAGGTCACACATCAGTTCTGCAGAAAAGAATTCTCCTCCCAGTCTAAGTCAGGTTCTCACACTCCCTGTACTTTCCCTTTGTTGATCTTCTTTTGAATGCAGGAAGTTATACTTCTGTGCATATGTGATTAATGCCTGTCCCACTAGGATCCGAACTGCACTAAGGTAGGACCATATCTTTTAGTCCATAATCTACCAAGCACCTAGAACAATAGCGTCTGAAATATAGTAGATACTTGTATTTCCTGGGGGGGGGGGGGGGAGCCAATATACATGGATGAATAAGAGAATAAGGGTACCATTGAAGAAACATGGAAATCAGGAAAGGAAAATGAAATGAAGGGTTTGATTTCAAGTATTGACACTGGTTGACAGCAGCAAAAGCAGGTGGAGTTAAGTGAAGATAAAAATTACAATGACATTTGACTTTAACAGAGCATTGATAATGTATGTTGTGCTCTAGGGCTGAAAATAAAGAATTGAACCATGTAATTATATAAGTGGTAGTTAAGTCCTGAGAAATCCAAATGGAAAAGTACATATAAACAATATCAGAGAACCAAATATTGAGCCCCAGGAATGCCCATGGTTAGGGGCTGGGAGGGCCAAATGAGAGGATAGGCCGGAAGGATGTGACCAGCCAGGGTGGTGCAGTGAGATACAGAGCATTAGGGAGGGATTTTCCAGATTCGAATTGTCAAAGAAGTCAAATGCTGCAGAGAAGACAAGGACAATGAGGGTGGAACAGGCCACTGGTATTGACATAGGTTTGCTCCTCAAAGAGCTGAGCACTTGAAACTCTGTCACGAAGGATGGGTAAGAGAATAAGGAAGGTAGATAAAAGCCTGTTTCCAAACACCTCCCACATGGACATCTGCAAATGTAACCCAGCATCTTGATTAGGACATCATGCCCAGAGGTAGGTAGGCAGAGTAGAAGCTCTTGGGATGGAATAATAAAACACACAGTTCCCTCCTCAGACACTTAAGCTCTACTTTTACTTTGTTTCTGAGCATCCATCTTGAATACTTGCTGTCCTGCACGCATTGTGGATCCAGGAGTGGTTACTCACCGTGCTTTTCCATGGCCTTGTGGATGGTGACATTTTGTTCTTATTAAGAGATACTAAAGAAGTCACCAACAATGAAGGAGCTTTGCCCAAATCTTTCCCAGATTAGAATCCAAATTGGTTCTAATCTGAACCAATTATGCCACATATCCTCAATAAATATTTACTGATGCTGATGGTGATGTTATTTATGGCCTTTGGTTTATGCTCACTGTACTCATTTTCATTTCAGCACAGCAGAATTTGTAGTGTTATAAATATCTGTGAAATATTTCATTAAGTGTAAATTCAAAAATCCAAACATATAGCGACATTCCTTCTTGAGATGCTAATTGGCAAACATTAAGGGAGAGCAGCTTGGGGCAAACACTGAAAATGTCAGTTGATGAGGCTTTATACTTGTCTGTAACACCCCTGACACCCCAGAATGTGTAAACAATGAATAAGATAAAGATCAGAGGTCACTTACTTGAGTTTTCATAAAACCATAAGGTAATACTAGAAATCAACATATGTACCCTACCATATAGCTTAAGGCTCAGAAAAAAAGAGAGCTGAAAAAAATGGAACTGACCAGTTTCTATCTAGAAGTAACCACTAGAAAAATTACTTTCTTCCAGTATCAATTAGCAGGTAGATGAAAATTGGTTGCAGAAAAGAGTTCTACCAAACTGTTGCTCCCCACCCAGCACCCATCTCTCCCTGTTAGGTCCAGTTCACTTGGTGAATGTGCACACTTCTGGAAAAGCCCATCCGTGGCCCCTTAGGACCAGTGACATAAGTGGTGAGTTATCAGAATGTTTACATATGACTTTAAGGACCTAAGACTAAACCCAAGGAGAAGGCAGACAAGAGAGAGGGAAGTTAACCTCCTCCAGCCCCTTGCTTTGATATTTTGATATCATCAGCCTTGCCTTCTCTACACTCCTGTCCACCCAAAGGAGAGATGTGTTCATTACAAGTGGCCCTGGATATAGGAAGTCCTAATGGCTTGAATTGTCTGCAATTTCATGATAAACCAAGAGTGTATCATCTAGAAGCTGAAGAACATGGATGGCAGTCCCTCTCTTTCCTCACTATATTTGGACAACACATCTGATATTTGTAATCCACCCTAGGAGCCACACTTATTAGGGATGTAGACAACCTGAGGTAAGTTTAAATCTCAGTAGACAGAAGCTCTCCAAACAATGTCATATAAAGGCAAGTAGAAGGAATTGAGGATATTCTGCTCAGAGAAGAGTAAGATATGGTGGGATGTAGAGTGGAGAGATAGGAGGGCAACAGTGCATTGTTGAGCTGTACCAATGTCAATGGTGTATCCACCTTCCCCACCAGACTGCGAGCATCATGAGTGCAATGACCATATTTTATTTGTGTCGGGGACTCAGGGCATGTCTGGGCCCATAATAAGTACTCAATAAATATTTGGTTAAAAAAGTGAATGACTGAAATTGCCTTCAAATTTTTGAACAACTTCCAGGTGGAAAGGTGAGATTTGTTCTTTGTGGTCCCAAATAACAGAATTGAGAACAGTGGGTAGAAAGTATAAGGAGATAGCTCTTACGTTGATATAAGGAGGAAGAACACACCAGCCAGGGGATATACCTATTTTTTTTTTATCAAATTGGCAAAAAAATATAGTATATTTTTTGGTGTACCACAGTATTTTAGTGATTAGTTTATGTGTGCCAAGAGATAAAAAAGGTTGAAAATTCTTGGTCTAAGGCATCAGTATTTTAAAACACTCCAGATGATTCTAATGTGCAACTGCAGTTGAGAAGAACTAGTCTAGATTTAACTTTAAGATCACTTCAAACTTAGACTCTGTGATTCTACTTCTGAGGAAATGAGCGTTTCCATTCAAACATTCCAATATTATGACTGACTGCCTAATTCATTACATGTTCTCTCCAACATTGGTTAAATGAATGAAGCACCTAAGGCAATATTCCAAACAGAAGGATAGAAAATTGGAGAAAGACAGACAGAGAATGAGAGGGAGAATGAATAAGAGAGCTATATTAAAGCACCTTATCTTAGTTTTTAGTTTGCAAAAATCTAAATAATTGAATATGCACTTTGTAAAAATTTCAGAAAGTGTTAGATGTCCAAACATGCAAAGTTCTTCTCCTGACGTTTCCTGATATAGAATCCCCAGCAGTTGGATCACCAGTGGGTATGGATTTAGTCAAAGGCCTCACTCGGATTCTCAAATCTCAAAATGCTGTTTGAGACCTCTCAGCCTGGGGACTGAAAATACCAACTGGGAATGGGAGGATACATATGGTTGTTAGAATGCAAGTAGGTGACAATCAGATAATTTCATATGCTGCTTTTTATCCTGAACTATTTTTGTAAAAGTCTGCTCTTTAGTAAATGAATAATTCACTTATATTCCAAATGTATTTTAAATATGTCACATTTGAAAGCAGGGTGAGATATATTTAAAGAATATGTTATCACTTTTTAATAGGGTGAAAAGTGGCTTGGGGTCATGGTCTAGACACAAGAAGCCAGTTGGCTGCACATCTATAAAAACAAAGAAGGAATGGGCACTGAACCCTTTCCTTCAGTCCAATAACTAGAGGCAAATTCCATTCAACAGCTTCTTAGTTCAGGTTTCCCTTCACTTGCCTTCTATGATCCTGATTTTGGCACCTGTGCTTGTTCAGTGTGTGGTTGCCACTACCTGTGGTTCCCAAAGACTGAAAATTCAACTCATTTACATTTACATCCTTAGAAGAGAACATAATGCTAGAATAAATTTATCATATCATTAAAATATAAGGTCTTAAAAACACATTGAGACAAATATAATTAATTTTCAACATGGAAAGTTGGAGGTGGGAAGGCACAATGCCATGTCTATTGTAAGTACTCAAAGATTCTAGAATGCAGTGACAAAAGGTGAGTTCAAGCAGAGACAGGTGTGTGATATCTATCACCCAAATAACACAGATACTGCTCGTTTAAGCTGTATGTTTAAAAGGAACGGTTAGGTGTGATTTACTGTATTCTTGGGAAACAGCGTTTAAGAAATTAAAAACATAGCCTTCAAGAATAAAAATCCTATCTGGCATTTTTAATAAACTCATAGCCCCCCAAATTTATTTTTAAGACCATTGTCTTTTCTTATTCTGTTTAATTTATAGTAAGTTCTATAATATCGCAGGACTAGTAGTAGGAAGCTCTGGCATGAATGGGATTTTCAATTTTAAATAGGATGATCTGGAAGGCATCACTCAGAAGATGACATTTGAGCAATGACCATAAGGAGTGAAGGAACCATCCATGCACATATCTGGAGAAAGAAAGTTCCAGGCAGAGGGAACTGCAAGTGAAAATCTCATGAGGCAAGAATGTGACTGGAGTATTAGAAGCCACTGTGGGCACTGTAACAGGTAGTGAGAGAGGAGGAGACTATTAGGATATTAGCTCAGAAACAGGTGAAGAGCCCTGTAGGCCTTTATAAGGACTGAGTGAACTATGGATCCTTCTCTTCCAGGCTTTGAGCAGAGGAGTACCATATCTGACTTTGGTTTTTAAAGGATCACTCTGCCTGCTGTGTTGAAACTCAGCTGCCGAGGGCCAGAGCAGAAGCGGCGAGACCATTCAGGAAGGATACTGCAACACACCAGGTGGGGGAGGACCGTATTCAGAACCAGGGTGATCGTAGGAGAAGTGATAAAACATAGTCAGATTCTGGATTTTTGGGTATTTTGAAGATAAAACCAATAAGCTATTCTGAAGCACTGAAAGTAGGATATGAGATAAAAAGATAAGTTAAGGATGATTTCAAGGGTTTGCACCCAAGACACTGAAAAGAAAGAGTTGCCATTTACTGGTAAGGAGAGATGAGCAAGAGCATGTTTGGGGAGAACAGAAGTTCAATAGGAGACAGATGAATTTTCCAACATTCCTATTACAAATTACAAGTTAAGCACATGATGTAGCATTTCAAGTCCATCTGAGAGTTCCAGGCTAGAGATATGAGTTTGGGAGTCTTCAGCAGACAGAAGATATTTAAATCCATGAGTCTGCATGGGCATGAGTGTAGACTGAATAAAGAAGGCACCCGAAGACTGAACCCAATAGTTAGGGGTCAAGAAGAGCAATGTGTACCAACCAAAGGGGCTAAGATGGAGCAGCCACTGACCACTGGTGTGAGGAAACCAGAGTGTGTGCTGTTCTGGGAGCCAAGGGAAGAAACTGTTTCAAGTAAAGGGTATAACCCAGCATATTAAATGCTGTCAGATCAATTAGAATCTAGCTGAGACCTGGCCTGTGTTTCTAGCAATGAGGTGGGCACTGGTGGTCATTATAAGAGTGGCTTGGTTGGAGTGGAGGCAGAGGAGGTAAAAAGCTTGCATGCAATGGATTCAAGACAGGAGCAGAGAAATTGGAAAGAACAGGGAGAGACTATCCAAGTAGCCATCACTGACTGCAGGAGACAATGAAGAACTAAGCAGACATATCCCCCGACTTAAGCAGAACTCAGCACATGTAAAATGAGACCATATTCCTATTCTTAGAGGGAGGAAAAAGCTGTTTATTGCTTTGTAATAAGGTGAGACATTTTTTAACTGTTCATTTTGTCAGCCTACCTGGCTTACGAATCTAAAGTCACAGTGTTCCTGTCCAACTTGACAAACTCAGGTGGCAGGCTTGGATTTCAGCTCCATCTTCCTAGGCCATCCTACAAACCCAGGCCCCAAAAGATTCAGCCCTCCTCCCAATCAATAAATTGCAGTTAATGCCCTTAAGGAAAATGGTCTTGGATGAAACTCCCAGTTAGCAGCCAATCCAAGCCCATTAACTTCCATATCTGGAAGCAGGTGAGTAAAGGAAATGAGGCTGATGGCTTCAATTTAGTTTTCATTTATCAGCATCACAATAACCTGACTCAAGGACATACAATTCAGGGTGATTGGTGAAATTGCTGAGTAGAGGTCCAAGACCGAAATAATGAGGCTGAAGGTCAGGATCCACGATTACCGGTAGTTGTTTCAAAGAGCCAGGTTTAGAGTCAGGGAGCAAGAATAAAGGGCACCAGGAGGCTCTAACCCAGAAAAGCCATCAGGCTGATGTAGCACATGACCATTCACCATGGGCTGTGCCTTCAGACTCTCAACTTCATTAAAAATATGCATAATGACAGTGATTACCATAAACCTTATATTTCTATAGCTTAATCCCCTCCAAAATGCTTACTGTTTATGTTTTTCACTTGAGTCCCTTAGCAGGCAAAACAGTCTCTACTTCATAGATGGAAAAACTGAGTTTGGAGAGGGTGAGGTACACAGAACAGCAAACGGTGATGGCCAATGAAGAGCACACTTCGCTTCAGTGAACAGCACACTCCCCTAATCAGGAAAAGAACTGGCTATTTGAGTAATCAACTTTGGAGAGTATATACAATGGGATGAAAATGTTTTATCTGTTAACACCACAATTCTTCTAAGGAAAAAACTATCTGTGGTTAGGAAAGTACTTTGATAAATAAGTAGCAGATCCTGATTTGCCTAGCACAATCCCAGTTCTTTTGCTTTTGTCCTGGAGAAATTATTACTATAGCCCACTTTTACCTTCAAAGGTGTTCCAGTTCTTAGATGTGGTCACCTTACTGAGATGTATATGCTGATACATATAAGCCATCTGAGAGGAGGCAGGGAGGGAGGGAGGTGGGATCCCACCCAGGAGCAAGGGTTAGCAGGAAATGAGGCAGCCAAGTGTTGGTCAAATTGTTATGGATTTGACATAAATAGAAATAGAAAGACAAGCCAGAAAAAAAAGAAAAGAAATGAGCAGAGTTGCAAGAAACTAGGCAAATAGTGTGTGGTTGGGTCATTGTGTGGGGTTAACACCCAAATCCCCAGTTACGGGGTGACCTTAGGGCTTTTAAGTACAAAGATATCTGGTTTCCAAGTTGAAATTCTTTTTATTCCTAAGATGTAAAACCTTGTCCTGCCCTCCTTTCCCTCACTTCAGTCAAGTCTACTATACATGTAAATGCTTTATGTAAGTAAGACTTTTTTCCTTTACAGAAATTAAGGAAACAAGTTTCACAGCTAGGGCTAAGATACACAGAACAAAGAGAACACACAAAGGACTGAAGATAAAGCAAAACCAAAATATAGAGGACCAGAAGTTTAGAGCCAGAGGTGACCATGAACATGTAAGGTCCCCAGGAATTCTCAAAATCCACAGAGCCAAGTATGGAACGTTGGGACAATGCCCTATAATTCTCACAGAGCAGAATCCTCCAGTTCAGACTTGGGCTGCATAAACAGTGAATGCAATAGGGATTGACCATTATTTGATTAATTAGAAAAGTCAGTTAAGTTCCTTAAACATTTTATTAAAAGTTAAACCTACACATGTACATTTATTCTGCAATGTATTAATGTGCAGCCAAGGCTGCTCCTTCGACCATGAGTCTGTTGACTGGAGTTCCCCTTTGTCTTTCTTGCATAAACCACATCCAGAATAATGCAGAATCTAATTTCTTTAGATGAAGAGAGTTTTGTCTAGGTGTCTATGATAGTTATCTAATCATTTGCAGGTGTTTTGCCCATCCCTAATTTGATGACAATCCTCCTTAGCAACTTGTTTTATCAAATCTTTCCAAAGAACCTTAGCTTTCACGGACATGCTTTCTCCTTGCATTAATGTCCCATCTGCTTATGTAATATTTAATAAAATTATATAATTATGATAACAAATACAATTGGCATAAACAAGTTTGCAACAAACACAGCCGACTCTTGAGAGGTGGAGAAGTCACCGTGGGAGCAGGCATGGTTGGTGTATTAGAGTTCTCGATCTGCCAGGACTCCAGGCAGACACCCTCTTTACAGAGGGAAGGGAGAGCTCTATTATTCCAAGAAGCTTAGTAAGGAGGTCATTTTTACAGCTTCTTTTTGGTTTATACATAATTTTCCTGAAGAGTTGAACAGCTTGTCAATGCACAGCATATGGGCACTGTGGCCATGCCCTCCTCCCTCCAGTGGCTCCATCACTGTCAACCCCGAGAGCTCCATTCAGTGGATGGACCTGACCCAGAGGCTGGAGAACCACTTCCCCTCATGGGGGAAAAAAGTCACTCCCATTCCTAACTGAATGATCCTACTGTGTGGCAGGCTCTGACATAGGCTCTACCTTCAGGGAAGCCCCTTTAAAGAAGCCAAGCTGTACCAAAACCCAACGGAGCAGCTCCGGGAGATTCTCAACAGGACGTTGTAACATTTAGTGGAAATGACTAATCCCGGGCAGTCAACGTAAATTAGGACTCTCTTCGGCTGGAAAGGGCAGAGAGCTAAATCTAAGCAGCAGTCAGAGAAAGCACATTTGCTCCCCATCAGAAGAGCACAGTCACGGTGACGTGGAGCAGATGAGCTCATGCGTGTAATTTCCTCTTTTCCTCCAGAAGTGGGAGAAAGGAAAGGTGGGCCTGTGAGGGGAAGGAAATGAAACACTTCTGGAGGGTGACTTCCTTGCTCACCTGAGGAGACAGGTGCGCCTGGATAGCTATTGGTAAAGAGCTGAGGCTTTCGGCAGCCTGAGGAAGTACAAGAACCAAAGGAGCTTCTGATCTCAGAAATTCTTAAGTGATAACAGCATTCTTGAAAGTTACCGATTTTTTCAAAGATTGATATTAATCACTATAAGCAGTTAATAGGCAAGATTTCTAACTATACCTAGGTTTTGCGTTTAAATTTACTCTTAAACTTTAATGTTGACTCTGCTTCTAGATTCTTCACAGTGGGAAATTTAGTACAAAAAGTTGTTGTTTTTATTCAAAAGGCACAATTGAGTAAAAAAAATATGTACCATTGTCTCAGGGACTCAACCTCACCAGTGGCCCCATTAGGAATTCACAGATGAGGCAGTTTAATTAATAAGAGATCTTGACAGGAATGCAAACCAGAAAGCAAACTGCACACCATGAAGTACTGGCAACTGGCAGGAGGGGGGACGTAAAAGGAGACAAACTGAGCTGAACGTCTCCTTTGGTTTTCTACTTGTTTGTTTGTTTATTATTTATTGATTTGTTTTTATATTTCTATATTTAAAAGATATAAAAGGAAGCAAAGAAATTAAATGGAACTTGCTTTTGGAGGCCACAGGAACAAATATTACACAAATTTTGTTTTACCTGCTGCCAACTCCGCTGAAGAAGGGAGACCTGGTTCCAGCCTAGCTTTTGTGTTTGGAAGTTAGGCGGCAGGTCTGAGTGGAGCCTCCGCACTTCCCTCCTTTCCCTAGCTCTTTCCCAGCTCAGATTCATGGCAAGGAGGCCCATGCTGAGGCCTCTGCGGGAAACCATCAACAGTAGCAGCTAATGGGGAGCCTAATGACCTTTTAATGGGACAAGAAAAGCTAAGAGAGTTGTGCAGATAATATTTATAACAGAAGAAAAAGAAACTACACAGTAAGCTGAAGCAAGAGCTTGCCAGCTAGGCTCTGTTAAGCCCAGTAAAGAAAAAGCTGCAGCCCTCCTAGAGAAAGGACATTATCACTCCCCGGAAGACTTCCGCAGCATCACAGCACCCACCGCAACCAGCAAACACTGTGTGTAATGAGACCACATTCACAGTGCACCGTGGTGCCTCACAGGACACCCGTGTTAAGCAACAGCAGCAGACAGACAAGTTTCTTAATTTGCATTTATGAAAAGGTGCTAACCCAGAGGAAACAGTCTGCTGGGTCTCCAAGACCTGGGTTAAATCCAACTGAAACCAAACATGCTGTCAATCAGATTCAAATATGGGCACTGTCACAGAAGAGCATGATTGTACAAGAATTTCCCAAGGCTTGTTATAGCACCTGGTTTTACCAAACTACCCCAAATTCAGGTTTAGAGCTTAGAGATTTCCATCCCATCCACTCTGGTAATATTAACACACTTGAAAACTCGATGACAGTGATTCTCAAAGTGTGATGCCTGGACTATTGGCATCCACATCACCTGGGAACTTGGCAGAAATGCAAATTCTCAAGCCCCACTTGAATTCTAGTTACTGAGAAAATCTGAGGGTGGAGCCCGAAATCTATGTGTTAAGAAACCCTCCAGGTGATGGTGAAAACTCCCTCAAGTTTGAGAACTGAGGGTCTATAACAGTGGATTTCAAACATGGCTGTGCATTGGCATCTCCCAGGAAACTTTAAAGAGCAAAATGCTGATGCCTAGTTCCTACCTTCTCCCCGGCCTCCAGAGATTCTGATTTAATTAGCATCTGGTGCAGCTAAGACATTAGAATATTTTTAACTCCCCAGGTGGCTCTAATGTTCAAGGAAGTTTGAAAAACACTAGGACATACCCAGAAAATGAATGGAAACAGACAACGTCTCATACCTGGGGCAAAAAGCATACAGGCAGCCAACGGGTATTCAGAGCCATCAATTCCAAGTATAATAGGTAGTCCATACTGACAGACTCAACAGCGGTTTTCCTTGGTCATATTTTAGTGAAAGAGAAAGTAAAATTTTCCCTGAAAGTTTTAGGCTTCATTGATTTAAATGTATATTTGAGATTTCCTGTTTTGTCCCTACTGCTAGGGAACTTAGAGGCTAATTTCGTCCTTGGGAATTTCGTCTCTTAAAGTACCTGACTCCTGCCCTTTTACACCTGTTTGAAAGTCCTGCGGCCAATGCTTCTCCTCACTCTGAAGGACATGTCTCCCCAGGCTCTGCAGTGACGTGTCATGGGATCCAGGGAGCCACAGGACAAAGGTGGCTCATAAGTCTGGAGTCCCAGATTTAATCAAAGTTAGGTCATTTAAAATGTCTTAATATTAGGACAAGCATAATATATTATGAATTGGCTCTCTCTGGGTTCTTCCCAAGCCTCATGAGAACAGTGCCATAGACTTTCCTCTGCCATCAGAAGCACCTCACTAGGGAAGCTGGAAGGGCACTAACACGGTACACGAGCCTTACTGAAAACTGCCCAAAATTATTTTGGAAGAAGGCATAATATAAACAAATAAATGAAGCAGTTTCCCCTTGAGATCCCTTCCATGTCTTTATTCAAGGACATTATTATTAGTATCTCCTCTCCTTCAAACAGTTTATTCTTTGGATTCCATTGAACACCAACATTCAACAAAGAGAAATAAGCTCTTCCCCATTTGATATCATTGACACATGAGACCCCACCGAGGCAGACTATCGGAACACCTTTGACATAACGCAGTGAATCCCATGCCTGTCTCCTCAGTGAGAGTGGATGCTGGCCTTACAGGTGAGGACTTCCATCTCCAGGAAGGCTGTGACAGGAGCAAGTCAGGACTGAGGGGCAGAGAAACAGGAGAACCGGGCAGGAAGCAAGAAGGATATGTTGATGAAATTGGGATTCAGGGCAAAACCTTGTAAAAATTTATAAGACAAAAGCCTAATTATAATTGGGCATTCTGACCCTCTCTTAGAAGAACGAGAGAGCAGAGAAAGAAGAAAAAAAATGACAAAAATCCAAATCAAGACTGCAACCTCAAGGAGAAATTGTCAGCATTTTATACAGAATGCTTGCACCATATTTACACATTTATTACACCCAAGGGGTTTAAACTGTTCTGTCTTTCTGCTGTCCTCTAGGTGAAAAATAGAACTCTGCTCCTCAGAGCTTTTACAAAAAATGGCAATAAAGTTCTCCAGAGAGCTGGCCCTGTCTCCCAGCTTTTCATTCTTCCTAACCACGTTTGAGCACATAGAGTTGGCGCTTTGGGGCGTATTTTGTGTAACCTTTGCTTTAGGCACCAGCACACCGCGCTATATTCTGGGGCCTTCGCACTTCTGCTGGTTCACCCAGTGCAGACGGCAGCATCCCTTGGGTTTGTCCATATTTTAGAGTAATGCAGTTTCTCTTTTTTTGACGGAAAAAAAAATAACATAAAACTCCTAACTATCCTTATTAGTATTAACTGTTCCGAGCCACAAAGTAAGCATGTGCATTTCCCAGAAAGTTGATGAGATAAGCCTCTCATGTTCCACGAACACTGCCTTTGGAGCCTGTGTAACAGAAACATCGTAACAACCATCTGGCCCACATCCCTGTCCTAACAATGGTGCACAAAGAGGAAAGGTGGCCTCTTAGAGCCGCACAGCCAGTGAGACAGAGCCGCCGTCTCCTAGTTGAATTCAGTTTTCCTCCCACTGCACCTCACCATGCCCCTGAATGCCACAGAGCACAGCAGGGCTGCCAGCTGCTGCTGCAGCCAGGAAACAATAAAGGAAACAGAACTGAAGCGAGTGGGATGGGAATGAAGACTGGACACCTGACGAGTGCGGAAAACTTATGCGCAGACAGGAGGCAGTCAGCAGACCTGCAGCACAGGTCATGGCCCGGAGGGAAGCGATGGAGGCAATCTACAACAGCACAAGCACACAGGGCCAGGCCAGATGGCGCCGGAGCTCCAGAGATGTCCTCAGAGCCTGGCCTAGGGCAAGGACTCTCCTCTCAAATCTCTCCTGGCTCTTAGACAGGTACAAGATACAAAGTCTGACCCATGAATTCTTGCACCCAGGGAGGTAGAAAGTACAACAGATGGTCTAGAAAATTGCTTCTAGCTTCTGTGTCTTTATCTGTGAAATGGGTTCATGTGAAAAATGAAGTTAGATGTGTGAACCTGTATGTAAATTACAAAGGAGGCTGAGCTCATACTGTTACTTCTATCGTCACAGTCACTACTACCTCAGGGTCATAAATTACCTAGGCCTTTAGGGAGTTTGTGACATAGACTCCCTAGGCTTAAAGATGGAGAAAGTGTGCTGCGAAATGAGAACAAGCTTTGGAAACAAACAGAGCTGGGTTTCCACAGCAGCAGAGTGGCCTTACCTTCTCCAAGCCTCAGGTTCCTAGTACAAGTGAGAAAATCATTCAAGCCGGAGCACTGAATGATAATATTTTAAAAAACAAAGGAATGAAGATCTCCCTGAAAAACAGTCAATCTCAGGGCCAGTGCCAAATCTTTCTTCTAAACAGTCACTCACCTCCCCGATTACAAATCTAACCCCACTTGGGCTTCTCTGGACAACACTTCTTTGTCCTGAAAAACTGTCCCTCTGTCCATCCTTTTCTGATTGTCCAGGAGTAGAAAGCCAAACTCCAGTCACAGTTGAATCTTCAAGTCGAGAATAGAAATACAACAACTAGAACAAAGGGGAGGGGGGGGGACCAACCACCTGTCAAATCCATCAGTTTTAAAATTAACTAGCTAACCAGAGAATCAAATGCTCGTTACATAACTTTGGAAACTCCTTCACAGTAACTTGAAATGATTGCCTTGATGGGGCTTTCTTCTTACACACACAAGAAATTAAGCCCTCCGGTAAAGGAAAGCAGCAGAGCTGGAAAACAGCAAAAGGTATAGTGGGTAGAAATGATAGAAACCACAGTTATCCGATCCGGATCCAAAATATTAAACAAAGAAAAAAGACTCATTATTCCGTCAGCTGTGAGACATCTTTAGCTTGCTCACACTGGCATGCGTCCCCCTGTGGTCTTGTAAAACTCACTGAATTAGAGTAAAGGAGCATTAGCCGCAGCTCCGTCTTCAAAGATGCCATGTAAAGTAGACATAGTAACGAGCAGGGTTTTGCCTATTCTCACTCCTTCGTTCTGTTTCTCTGCTCTGCTGCAAGCATCTGGCCCGTCTTGGTTGTATAATGTCAAGTAGAGTTTACATTTTCTTGCACTCGCCACCACCTCCCAACCTCAAGGCCTCGGCCACTGCCAGGGGAGCCCTCCTGGGTTCCTCCAGGAGGGACTGAACTTCCCGAGCCAATAAATTTGGCATAAGACAGCTCTTTCCTCTAAGACAGTACCTGGTAAATAGTGCCCAGGCTAAACTGCTTGTACTTGAAAAAGCAAATAAACCAAAATGGCATGTTTGTGGGTGTGCGTCTCGGTGCTTTGCTCTGTAAATTCCTCCTGAATAACTGATTAGACCAGGGACCTGCAGAGTCTTAGCTCTGAAGCAAGATTAGACCTGTGAATTCAAATTCACAGTTCCAATCACCTCTTCAAGATTTGAGAGTTCTGATACATCTTGCCATTTCCGTTTTGTAGAACATTGGTGGACTGCTGCAGACAAGGTTAAGGATTTGTCTCCTCGGGACCACCCTTTGCAATGAGCATGTGGACGAAGCCACGGAACAGGATGACCAGGAACTGAGTAAGAGACAGAAGACCTGGCGATGGTGTCATTGTCTTCTTCAGCTCTTTGACTTTTAACTTCCTTCCCACCTATGGGGTTGAGATAAGTCTCTGTAAAGGTACAGAAGCCATCCAGGGAGGTGTGACTCTGTGCTTAATCCTACACCAAGCAACCACTCTTGGAGACCGTCCTATAGGCCTAGAATTATGCAAAACGCTGTTATCTCCAGCACTTAGCACAGTGCCACGTGCACAGAGGTCAGACACTCAGTAATGAGGTTTGTTGAATGAATGAGCACTTGGCTTAGACTGTAAAAAAGAAGTTAATGCTAGAATTTACATCGAAAGATTTCAAATTATGTGTTTTTAAAAAAAAGATTAGTTTTGATCCTATTGCCCAAAGAAATGTAACAATGCGAAGTAGGAAATCAGAAAAGAAAAAATCAAAAAGTCTGATTTGACCCCCAAAACAATGCCTGATAGGAAATAAAAAAGAGACATGGTAAGAAGCAGAAGGGGCCAGACAACCGAGGGGTTGGAACCTGAGAAATGGAGAAACCCACCTGCGTAGGGCAGGTGGTCCCTCAAGCTTCCAGGATTTGACACCAGAAGTGGAACCAAGTGGTTTGAGCATCGTAAGTAAAAGTCTGGCGAAGGCCACCTGCAGGCAGACAGGGTTCAGCCTTGGGAAAGTCCAGCTGCAGCTAGAGACTGATTTGTGGGGTTCACAGATAGGACCTCTAGGAACTAGGCAAGCACCCACTGTTTAGGCAGAATTAGCAGGAAAGCCCTCCTTGCACAGCTGCTGAAAGAAAGCCTGGTGTTCCTTAAATCTATCTCCCTTGCCTAGATCTTCCTTGGTCTCAGTTGGCGCTTGAGACCAGGGTGGGCTGAGCCTACAAGAGCGTCAACAACAAACATCAACATTGCACACGCTGTGCCGGCCACTGTTACATGAAGTGTTATGAACTGGGCACTATTGTTATCATCTGCACTGTACAGATGAGGACATTAAATGCTTGTCCAGCGTCATGCGGCTAATAAGTGGCACAGCGGGGATCTAAACCCAGGCAGCCTGGCGCCTGAGTCCTTGCTGCTCTAAACAATGTATCTGCTGCTTCCTGGGGCCCCTGCTGTGGGACCCCGAGGGAGGGTTTCAGGGAGCACCGTGTTCTTTCTAAGCAGGACCAGCGCAACCAGTTACCTATGTGGAGATCCACACTTTGAAATGCGCAGAATTAGAAAGCGGCACACATCACCAAAGCCTCGCACACAGGATGGCACGACCCTGGAAGAATAATTCAGCAGGGCAAAAGCCCCAAAGGGCCTGACGCTGGTTCAGGCAGGGAATTAAAATTTACACATTAAGGCTCAGATGTGCAGAAATGGAGTTTAATTCCCGTGCTCTTCAGCCCTTCTCCCCCTTTCCCTGACCCTGCCAGGCTTCCAAAATCCCCTGTGGCTTAAAACAGTCTCCTTGGGGCAAATGCTCAGTGCCTTCAGGATTCACCCATTAGAGTCCACAGAGGGTGGACTCAATGACTGCTTAGCTCTGGGAAAGCTTCTAGCTGAGGGTCCTGTCCCACTTCCTCCTGGGCATGGGCCTCTTTGGCATGTGGGCTATTTCCAAAAACATTAATAAAATTAAAAATTCAGTTCCTCACTCAAACTTGCCACATTTTTTTACTTAAATTTTATGTTGTTGGCAAACTTGCTACCTTTTAAGTGTTCCACAGACACATGTGGCTAATGGCTACTGGACTTGGATAAAACAAATACAGAACATTGCCATCATCACAGAATGTTCTACTTGACAGCACACACACACACACACACACACATAGGGTTGTCAATAGAATATTCTGTGGTAATGAAAATGTTCTATGTCTGTACTACATATAAACATATGTGTGTGCATTCTTATTTGTAGCTTACTTTCTTCCAAAAATATCACATATATAATAGAACACATATATAACAAGACATGAAAGAATTGAGTCAGAAACTCCATGCTTTGTAGAACCAAGCTCTGTGAACATGGCATTAGGATCTTGAGCAAATTACTTAATCTTCTGAGCCTCAGTTTCCTCATCTTTAAAACGGAGATAATAATGACACCAGTCCTACCAACCAAGTGGTTATAATGATCACTTGAGATAATGCACGTGGAAGTACTGTCAAATTTTTAAGACAACACCCAAATTTAGCTACTGTTGTTCCAATTCAAATTCATATGTTGAAACCTCACCTCCAATGTAATAGTATTTGGAGGTGAGACTTTTACGAGGTGATTAGGTCATGAGGGTGGGACCCAAAAGTACTGAATTAGTGGTTATTTAAAATCCGATCCACAGAGCTCCCTTCAGTCGTGTGAGGTCACAGTGAGAAGACCATTATGTGTGAAACAGAAACTAGGCTCTCACCAGACACCCAATATGCCGGGGCCTTTACCATGGACTTCCCAGCCTCAAGAACTGAGAGAAATACATTTCTGTTTTTAAGCCACTCAGTCTACGGTATTCTCTTATAGGAACCTGAACTAAAACAAATCATTATTTAATTTTAATGATAAAAAATATAGCAGCACCCACACTAATTACATCCCAGGTGCTAAAGGAATGAGCATCTATATCTCAGGGGTACTCTGTTAGCATGACAAAGTCATAAAGAATAGACAATGCATTAGAAGACTGGGGATGGAAGTTTCTAAAAGGAGAAAAAAGAAGAGTTCTTATACCTGCTACAGACCAACACATTACTTGTCAATTCTTTAAAAATTTAGAACATACTTTATAACAAAAGATTTTAAAATATTTACAACAAAAATGCATTTTTTTAGAATTACTTACCAAGCTGAATAACTTTAGGGATATTGCAAACATAACATGCTTTGATTTCAGCAAAATATTAAACATTCCCATGATTAGGATGGTGAAATGCGGACTAATGGGTAGTGTGATTATATTTGTGTCTGCTTGAAAACCTACCCCCAGGTAGTATTGATTACGTTTCAAAGTTAGCTTGAAAGGGAGTCTGGAGAATATTGTCCTTGGAGCCATTCTGTTGCTCAGTTTTGACAATGATGAATGCTCTCAATGGAGTGTTTGCATATGACAACACAGAGCAATTCACCTAGGCTTCAGCAGAGAAAGTTTTGGAGGGGCAGGCAGGCAACTTAAGGAAGGGAGTTGGGGGGGACTGGTGAGGCGATTATCTAAAGAACTTATATGCGTACCCCAAGGACACAGATAATAGTTTGGTGAAGGTCAAGGGAGGGGGAGGCGGGAGGGGGTGGAGGTGGCCAAAGGAGAGGAAAAAGAGGGACACCTGCAATAATGTCAACATTAAAAATTTTTAATAAAAAAATACAAAAATAAAGAACACACACACATTAATACTGGACATTTTGTCCAGCTAAACAAACTGCAACCATACAAGGATATATATTGTTAAACCCACCTTAGAATTAAGGAAACTGAGCCCGGCCGGGCATGCCTCAGTGGGTGAGCGTCCACCTGGGATCCAGGCGATCGGGGTTCGATTCCCGGTCAGGGCACATGCCCGGGCTGCGGGCTCCATCCCCAGTCGGGGGCGTGCAGGAGGCGGCCGATCAATGACTCTCTCATCATTGGTGTTTCTATCTCTCTCTCTCCCTCTCCTTCCCTCTCTCTATTTAAAAAATAAAAAATAAATAAAAGAATTAAGGGAACTGATAGAGCAGTAAAATAAGTTACTTAGAGTCTCAGGATCAGCCAGCAGTACAGCTGGAATTCCAGCTCTGGGTTTCCTAACTCCCAAAGAGTCCCAGCTTTTTCTCTTCCCCGAATATAAGCACATAGCTGGTAACTGTCTTCACTGTCAACAATGTGGGACTCCTCACCTATCCTTTCTCTCTCTTGCCCACCTCCTTGCGTGTTCTATAATCTGCTCTTTACCTCCTTCCCTGCCTAAGTACTATCCCCGCTCATATCTAGGCAGGTTCTGCTCCACTAGAGTTCTTAAGGAGAGGCCAGGGGCTGGTCCCTGCCCTAGAAAATGATGTTCATGTTCCCCCAAAGGCAAAATCACTAGATATCCCAAACACAGTTGGGAGTGACCCATATTTTACTGTTTGTTCCATTTTCAACTCCAATGGGACAAATAAATGTCCTATATTTTAAACTGGAACTAGGGTGTGTGTGGTAGTGGGGGGGGGAATATGCACGTGTGTGTGAGTGACAGAGAATATAAGAGAATATGTAATACTCTCGCTCCCTGATTTTATAGATGAAAATGGCTAGGTCAATCATATTTTGTCCAATCAGCCTTCTGAAAGCATGATCTTTCTCATCTAACACACCCATACGCATCATCGCATACCTAATAACCTCTATTTTTAATATTGACATCTGAAACCCCAACATTTTCATTCCTATCTTTCATGTTCACTTTTACCTTCATAACAACCCTGTCTGATGGAAAGAAAAAATATTACCATTCCCATTTTAAAGAATCAGAGAATGTTAGTTATTAAATTTTAAGAAATTATATTTCCAAGTGTCTAGATCTAGAGTCCCCTGGCTTCCAGGCCAGCTGTCTAATCTCATAGGGCTCCTTCACAGCATGGCTAGGAGAGAAACTAGGTCTCCTGCCTTCTTATTCAGGTCTTTTTATAGAAATGCAAATTCATATTCTAAAGGTGGGGGAGGGGAGGTTTAAAATGGAAATAATTTTTAAAATTTATCTTTATTGTTGAAAGTATTACAGATATCCCCCCTTTTTTCCTCATTGATCCTCTCCACACCACACCCACACCACCACCCCGCCCCAGACTTCGGTAATTTATTCTCCCTTTAAGTAAAAAGGAAAACAAAAAGGAATAGAAAAAGAAAAGTAGCAAAAACCTACCACTTCCAATGTAGCTATGACCATCTTCAAGCGTGGGCAGGGCGACAGTTATGAACAATCACAAAGAGCCCAACCCCCTGCTCTGTGCACAGACTCTGCGGCATCCTCGATGATGACACTCACAAATGTCCACTGAGCACCCTCTAAATTCCAGGCACTATGCTTATGAGTTTTATATTTCCTCTGGTTTACTTAGTCTACAACCCTAAGAGATAACTATTAATTTTACAGATGATTAAAAAAAACCTACATTTTCATCCATCTTTATTCTTCATAACAGTCCAAATATATTGCTGTTACATTGCTACCATTTTAAAGAAGACAAACTGAGGCCCAGAAAGGTCAAGTAATTTGCCCACGGGTCACACTGGTCTCCTGATGTGGATGGAGCGCAAAGCTCCTTCTACAGGGCAGTATCTCAGCAATAAGCAAAATGCCTTCAAACCCTCCTCCCATTTGACCATCCATCATAAAACATTTAAAGTCAGAACCTGATGATGAAATTCTGAAAATAAGCCTCAGACTGGGTCTTGTAGTGTCTCACTGAAGAAAGACCAGCACTGGCCCCTAAGGATATCAAGAGTCAATAATTTTAAATGTAGACATGAATTTGTCACAAAAGCAAACAACTCTCAAAAAAAAAAAGAGGAGTAATTTCATAGGAGGAGAATTCTTAAAAGATAAACAAGAATTGATGGCTTAGGGAAGGTAAAGTCCTGGCAAGGGGTTGTAAATCCTGATCATAAATTAGGGCTGAAACGAAGAGGATTTTTGATTCAACTGCTGGGTAAACTGTTTTATTGGGTACACTAGCACCACCCTGTGGTGAAGAGAAGGAACTTGCAAGGTTCTACCTGTTCTGGTAAAAGCCTTAGCTATGGAGGTAAAATAATGTTAGATACAAATCAAAGGAAAGGGCTCCAGAATTTCACTCACTAAGTAACGATAGCTATTGTAACCAAATACCCTGCTTTGTGTAAATCTTGTTTTATCCCAGACAGAGCAAAATGAGGCTAGTTCTAATATTTTCAAAGATATCTCATGCATATCATGAGAATTTACTGATGAATGTTAAGACATACTGTTGAGATATAGTAAATCTCACATTTATAAAGCACTTTCACATACATAATTTTTATTTTATTATTAAGACAACCATGAGTGTAAAAAAAACAAAACAAAAATCCATGAGTTAGGCAGATAATATATTTATTCCATTTTACAGATGAGAAAATTGAGGTTAATTTGTGTTGCATTAATTGTGAAGTTATTCGTGAAGCTTCCAGAGATAACTAAGACATTAATAAGCCTACATAGGACCTGAAGGTATTATAAAGATGAGCGTGCTGAAAAGGCCCAAATATGAGAATCAAGACTCAGTCAAGTAAATGTTCCATTCTCTTTTAAATTACTTCTAAAGAGTTGATTTCCCAGCAAAGAAGCCTTCCACAATTCCAAAAATGAACAGAACCAGAGCAACAAATGCTCCCGGAAATAAGCAGCCATAATTGGCTAGAGCGATGGACCGTCCCATGTGCTGGCCCATCACTGAAGTCCTTCAGGGCCAACACACTGACATGGAAGGACATTTCCACCAAGCTGGCTCCATCACACTGCTGTCAAATAATTACATCAGCTTAACGAAACCCCCTCACCCCATCTCCAGGTTGTCCAAAATCTGCTGATTCTTTCTTGTCCACAGAACATCAGGGAAATCATTTTCATCCTTCTGTTTGGTCTGAGCCAAGAAGCTCCATTTAGCAGAGAATAGTCTTATGTGTAATCTTACTAGGCCTGTGGCCTGGCCATGGTGAGATGGGATGTATCGGCCAACATTCTGGACTATGCTTAGTGGGATCTGTGTTGGGGATGGAGTGTTCACCTGTCCCATTTGGAAGGGGGCTTACTTGATTTCTTAGTTTTGTATGATGTTATGAGACATTGGGATGGGCATATGTTTGTTCAGCATTAATCTTATTTATCTCAAAAGGCAATTCAAATATATTAATAAATATACAACAAAATGTGTACACATCAATCTTTGTATTTCTAATTATTTTTACTCGATATTTTTGGAAGAGAGAGGCATAGAACTTGATAGTTATTCTAAATTCCATTTGGAAAACTGGGCAGACAAGAATATCTTTTTTAAATACCTTTTTAAAAGAATGAGGGACTCTCTCTTCAGGATATTACATTATTTCAGTTCTTTTTCCTTTTTTTGTTGTTTGCCTTTTAATTTGATGATGGGGTTATTTGAAATAGATTACAAGAACTGGAAGATTTAGAAGAATTTTTGGCCAAAGATCGGTACTTTTTTCCTCAGTTAGTCCCAAGTTAATTAACAGGTTTCTTTTTAAAGGCACTGAGTAAATGGCCCAGACATCAATCAGACATTTTTTCCAACAAAGTCCCTTTATTTTCTACTCAAGATAACATTAAGAAATCATCAGACATCAATTCTCCTTGAACTGTTTCAAAGGCTTGAGCCAAACTGGACACACACACACACACACACACCATATTCACTGGCTTAGGTGCGTCCTAGTTAAGTTCTCAGGTGGTGACCTGGTTCCTCTGTTTCTCCTTTGAGAGGTCTTGGCCTCATATATTATAACCAAACATGATGAACTAATAACATCTAATCACAACTTTCTTTTTTTCATCAGGGTTTCAAGAAGTGAGCTTCCTATTCTCTAAAAAGATATTACAAAGTGGCAAACATGAAAACATTTTGAGGACATAATAAAAGTAAAGCTAATGAACATCTTAAGTGTTTATTCTCTTTTCCATTATATATATCATAATAATAACCTAGACCTCACTGTTCACAGATGAAGTCTGCATTTTCAGAGCACAGGTTGAGAGCCTGTTGGCAGGTGGCAACAGAGTTACCTAAGGATCCCTAAGAACAGGCCAAACGATATCATTAAGGAATGGAAGAAATCTCAAGGATATTTTTGATAGATTTGCCTATATTTTACCTATCAATAAAATAATAAATCAATAATAAAAATAATAAAAAGGTATAGAAAAATAAGCAAAGAATTATACAATTCCTAGAGAAAAGCACTAATGGCTGCTAACACTATGGGACCCATCAGCTGCTTAAAATATATGTAAATAAAATTAACTATAATTAAGGAAATGTAAACTACATCAGCAATAAAATATTATCTTCTCTCTATTGAGCTGACAAAGATTAAAAACATTATAAAAACTCCCTACTGCCCAGTAGGACTTAGACCTTTTATATTTCTAACCCTCTTCTATTGTGAAAATGCTAAGACAATATGTATTAAAAGTCCTAAAATTTTTATAGCTTTTGACCTAGTAATTTCATTCTAGATAACTACCCTAAGGAAGTAATCAGAAATACAGGCAAATTTATGTGCATATATGTTTATTATAGCATTATGTATTATAGTAATAAATGAGATTGATAAAAATGCCCAACAATAGGGGACTGCTTAAGTAAATTACAGGCCATACAAACATGCATATTGTGAACTGTTACACTGCCATTAAAAATTACATTTACGAAGAAATTTGAACAACATGGGGAAATGCTTACAATGCACAAAGTGAAAGAAATGGGATATAAAGCTATTTATATAGCATAATCTCATCGTTATTTTTAAAAAATATGTTTGTAAGCAGGAAAAAAATAAAGTGCTAAAGCAGAAACAATGTGTAAGATTACAAGTGATTTCTATTTTATTCTTTATAATACTTCTTTGTTTCTTCCAAATTTTCTATAATGAGCATGTAGTACTTTAACAATTAGAGAAAATACAGGGTGTCCCAAAAAATGTATATACACATTAACAGCTGATACTTCAATTTTGAAAATGAAATGTACTTTAATAAACACTGCCTTTATAATTATTCATAGTGTGTGTGTATATTTTGGGGGAGACATTTCTTTATATTTATTTAAAGTGGTCAAATACAAGGTGATGGAAGGAGGCTAGACTTTGGTGGTGAGCACACAATATACAGATGTTGTATTATAAAATTGTACAACTGAACCTTATGTAATGTTAATAACCAATGTTACCCAAAAACGATGAATTAAGAGAAATAAGAAAAATAAGTACATTCCATAGCTTGGCACTCAAGGCCCTGTGAAAACTATTTACCAGCTACTCTTTCCATCCCTGATTGTTTCCTAAATGCAGCAGGCATTTCCCCACTCCCTGCTTTTATCCTTAAAGTTCCTACTGCTTGGAAGTCCTTACAAAAACTTGAAAGTCACTTCTTCTAGGTGACACTCTCTGACGCCTCCAGTAAGAATCTTTATTTTAAAACCACTTGATACTGGGTCGTAGGAAGCCATTTACCAAACTAATTCTAATTATTCATTTATATGTCTCTCTCCCCTCTTTAACTTCGAACTCTTCAGAGGCCCTAGGTCTTAGAAATCTTTAAATCTCTAAAATCTAGTGCCATTCCTGGCATGCCATAAATATTCAATATATGGATGAATGAATGATAAGTGGAAGGATGGAAAGATGGATGGATGGATGGATGGATGGATGGATGGATGGATGGATGGATGGATGGATGGAAGAATGGATGGAAGAATGGATGGAAGAATGGATGGAAGAATGGATGGAAGAATGGATGGAAGAATGGATAGAAACCCATAAGTTTTTTCAAAGGGTGAAACAATGTAGAAACAAAGTCCTCCTCAAATTGCTTCGCATAGTTAGATGTGTACATACAGCAGATGACGCACCAGAAGCACTGTGTTGAGCATTGCTAAGACAATTGAGCTATAATTAGCTTATAATAGAACTGAAATTTTTCTAGTTGAAACAACAAATCTGTTTTCCTGCTTTACAGTAAATGACTTTCTACAAGGGATATCCACACGCTATTTTATTATTAAAAACAT
Source organism: Miniopterus schreibersii (assembly GCF_964146895.1). Taxonomy (NCBI): domain Eukaryota; kingdom Metazoa; phylum Chordata; class Mammalia; order Chiroptera; family Miniopteridae; genus Miniopterus; species Miniopterus schreibersii. Next base: position 50,682,240 of record NC_138106.1, on the reverse strand, counting down.
TCCAATAAAAGATATGCTGAAAAATTATTGCAATTTCTACTAATTAAAAACTAATTAAGTCATTTGCTGAATAATACATATACTCTACTTGAATTATCTATGAGCATGCTCTTCACTTACAAATATTTGTCTCCATTTCATTAAAGTAATTAAACTGCTTCAAGTATGGTTATTTTTACAAGCATTTTATAGCCAACTCTCAATTTTCCATACCAATGGAGAAGCATAATTGAAATATTTAAAAATGAATAAAAGATAATACAGAACCTCCCTGCAGTTCTTTTCCTCCTCCAGTTTAACAAACAACAAAAACAACCGACTTGAGTTTCAGCTTGGCTCCCTTCCCTCACTCCCACTCTGGTAGCACCCCGCACCCCGGGAAGCAATTGCGCATCCACAGTGAGACCTGAGCACACAGCGCCTCCCCCCAATTCCCCCCCCTCCCCACCCCATCTCTTCTGTTCGTCAGGGCAAAACAGAGGGAGGAGGGGGCCTACTTCACCAGGGCAGGGGGACCATCCCCAAATCAATGACAAAATTAATTGCACTCTGTCTCTCCTATCACATTGCCCATGCTTTGTCCCAGGCAATTATGACAATTCCTTAAGTTCCTACAGAAAAATATGCTGCATAAAGCAAAAAAATTCTTTCCGCTAAGCATTATAATGGAGATTGTGAGTGAAGGTGTCAGCATGTGCGTGGCCGCGGATCTGGCTGCAGCTTTGTTTGCTATTTTCAAGCGAGGGGAATTATGTGGAGGAGACATTTCCTTTCACAGAGCGGGAGGGCGCATAATTATGAAGGGGCAGAGAGTAAATATAAGTTGGATGCAGCTAATTACATATTTTGAGAAACGTGACAAGCAAACATATATTGGAAACGGGCTGACAATCTGTTTTCCATAATAGGCACTTGGTCGGGGAGAAAGGGAATAGAGTTCTCACTCCCTAATGTCAGTCAGCTTTTGCCCTGAATGGAAGCATGGCCTGTGGGAGGAGGCAAATGGTGCTGCTCAGAGAAAGCACCACCCAAGGAGGCAGAGAGTCATGCGGGGGGACAGCCGTGAGCAGATAGGCAAGGGGAAAGGTGGCCCGAGTGCAAACGGTACATGGCCCGGAAAGACCGCCTCCGAGGGCCTGAAAGCTGCAGCTGTGATAGGAAACAGAAGGCTCATGATGATGAAGATGAATGGGTGGGTGGATGGACATGGACGGACGGACAGACAGACAGATAGATATGCAAACAAGTGCATAGATACATAGAGAGAAAGGAAAAATAATATTTGGTACCCATGCCTAGTATGTAAGTGCCTATTAAATGTACTAAACTGTCAAGGTCCTCAGAGACAGTATCTGGTTCCTAAGGTTAAAGACACAAAGCAGGTTGTGTGGCAGGAGGCAGGGGAGGGAGTTTTTATTGTTTTTTTTCCTTTTTAATGCAGGCCTCAGAGGCGGTCCCCAAAGCATGTTAGGAAGGCTTGAAATGGAATTTCATTCCAACCTCATTTGTTATATGGCATCTCCTTTATTCTGGACTTTCCCCTGCTTTAAATTTTATTGGATTTTAATCGGAGACCATCTGATGAAATGTTCTGAACCTAGATTAGAATGGAGCATGTACTACAGCTGAATGAGAGGGAGGACAGTGGAATCACATAATGGAATATAAAATAGATTTTAAAAGCAATAAAACTGCAGCAGGCGGAGGGGTCTTCTCAGGGGCAGGGAGAAGCGGGGACATGCAGATATATACACACCACCCAGAGAAAGAGTCCTCCAGCAAGTCCCTCTCCAGGCCTTGGCAGGTCCCCAGCCCACAGCCACTCCCCTCAGGCCTGAATGTGCTTCATCCTGCCCAGAGCGCAGCAGAGAGTAGAGGCAGAGTCTGGGCTGGTTTATGAGAATAAAACTGAACAAAGTTGTAAAAAGGGAACAGGCAGAGTTGTCGGGAGCAGAGGCAGGCCCTGGTCTTCTCTAGAGTTCATTATGAGCAACACTGGAGGTCACGGAAAGCAGGGCTTCTGGAATCTACCACGAAACTGAACTCCAGGGCACCTTATGAAAATGCAGATGATGATTTAGAAGGTCTGGGTGGCCCGAGAATCTGCATTTCCAGCTCTAAAGTGATGCTGATGCTTTGTTTGGGGACGATGGAATGAAAAGCAGGGTGTTTCTCACCTGCTTCAGCATCATTCAGCCCCTAGTTACAGCTCAGACGCCTGAGCTCCCACCCAGATTCGAATCTCCGGGGATGGCGCATGCTGATTTGCATGTTTATCAAGCTCCCCTGTTGATTTTTATGCCTGCTCTTCCACAAGCCAGACAAATTATTGATAATTTATAACATGGCGCTCTCCACATAAATGACTATAAGACAACAAGCTGACTAACTGGCAGAGTCAAGAGTGCTGTGAGGAGGTGGGGAGTGGCTCTCGCCAGGAGTTTAGCAGTGAGCCTATGAACAGAAAACAGTGCCAGGAACTCTCACCTTGGGGCACAGAGTACATGCTTGAGGGCAGGCACACCCACCCAAGGGCTACATCTTCCTGACCAGAATTTTTAAAAAACAAATTTCATCAGCTTCCTATTCAATGGAATCATTCGGGGAGCCGTCTTCTTTTTTTTTTTTTTTAATATATCTTTATTGATTTCAGAGAGAGGAAAGGAGGGGGAAAGAGAGAGACAGAAACATCAGAGAGTAGTCATTGATCAGCTCCTCCTGCACGCCCCCGACTGGGGATCGAGCCTGAAACCCTGGCATGTGCCCTGACCGGGAATCGAACTGCCATCTCCTGGATCCTAGGTCGATGCTCAACTGCTGAGCCACGCCCGGCCGGTTGGGGAGTACACCAACCTCTTTCCCACCCCATGCTCATTTCTTGTTGAATTTCCTTTGTCAGGCAGACCCACTCCTCCATTAGGTCTAGGCCTAAATATCACCTCCTCAGAGAGAACTTCCCTGCCCACCTCACATTACGTGGGTCCCTCTCTGGCCCCCCGTTGTTCCTTATAGCATATCTTATAACTGGAGATTGATTCACTTGTTTACTCGTGGATTTTTTTTCTCTGCCCTTATACTACGGGTCCTCTAAGTGTGGCCCCTGGAAAAGCTGCACCAGCACCACCTGGGAAACTCTGGGGGCAGGGCCTAGACTCTGTGTTAGCAGCTCTTTGAGTGAACTGTTGTGTGCTGAAGGCTGAGAAGCACTGCACTGGACTGTGACCGCAGGGGAGTGTAGACCAGGCCTGTCTTGACTGCCATTGTGCGCCCAGCACTAGAATAGCGCATGTAGTAGACATCTGGTAAAGTATGTAAGTGAAGAGATAAGTCCCATAAGGTCAGAACAATTTCCACATCCCAACCAGAATCCCAACCTAAAGCCACCAGAATATCTGCAAAAGCTCTGTTTGAAAGAAAACTCTCACATGAGAACCCTGGCTGGGTAGCTCAGTTGGTTAGAGTCGTTCCAATACACTAAGGTTGCAGATCTGATCCCCAGTCAGGGCACATACAAGAATCAACCAATGAATGCATAACTAAATGGAACAACAAATCGATATTTCTCTCTCTCTCTCAAATTTAATTATTTTTAAAAAGAAAACTCTTGCATTAATTTTGTTTCCAATGAAGGAGTTCTAAGCTGTCTTTGGAGTGGAGACTGAATTTTAGGGAGCAAGGCAGAAGCTGGAACACCAGCTGTGGTTCAGGAGAGATGATGCAGGAACCAGGCCAATGGCAGTGGAAATGGACAGAAGGAGGTAAGCTGAAGAATGGCTCTTAGAGGCTGAGCCCATGGGACTTACGCTCGTTATAGACGGAGTGGTGTGAGGTAAAATGAGTTGTTAGAAAAGGAATAGCAGGGAGTGAAACTGGGGTTCACAAGTATACCGGGTCCCAAGTAAAGAATATAGGACAATAACAGATAATAAGGAGGCTGCCTTGCCTAGAAATGGTCACAAGGGGCCCATATTCCTTTCTCTTCATAACCCCTTCTACCTCTCCACCTCCCAGCAAATACATGTACCCCAAAGATGGAATGGCATATTTGAAAGAAATCATTTAGAGGCCCCACGTCCTATTGTGTGGCTGAGGGTGATCCAGGCCATGCAGGAAAAGTGACTTATTCAGGTCACATGGCTGTTGGTGGCTGTGGGGATCGAGTCCCAGTGTCCTACCTCCTAGTCCATTAAGATACTTGGTTCAGTGGGTGCTCTGTGGGTGGGAGGGGAACACTCCGGGGCTCAACATGTTTGGAAATGCTGCAAGAAACATTCTCTCTAAAGAGTTTTAGTGCACATTGTATTAGGGCTATGACAAGCCTTCCATCAGAGAAACCTGTCTAGCCCAACATTTCTCAAACATAGTTGATCTGGAGTTTCACCATCCCACAGAACTTTGTAACACCTATCAGCACCCCCAAGCCACACATACAAAGCATGAGCTATAGGAGACAAAGGGATAAGTTAATCCCAATTCAAAGGTTACATCTGAATTTTTCATATACTCACACAAGTCTTGGTGCCTGTGCCATGTTTATCCACATTTGGAAACCTTTAAATGACTTTTTGAGCAGCTGGCTGGGCTCACTTCGAAGGCATTTCGCTATGCCCAAGGGAAGATAACAGAGGAAGCACTGCAAGGGTCAGGTATTCCTGAAGGCTTAGACCATGGAGCTCCTTAGGCCTGAACCTGGCACTCAGGAGCCCTGCACTGCCCATCTTCCCTTTGCCACTATATGGCCATAGCCTGCATGGGAGGGCACCCTAGTGCTCTGGCAGGAAGAATCCCTTGACATGCCCAAGAGGACCTGGTGAACAGGAGCACACAGCCCAGGGAGGACTGGGCATGGCTGCCTACCAGGAGGAAGGGAAGGGATTGGGGCCCAGTGCTCAGAAGTCCCTTACCTAGGGGCCATGGGGGCTTGGGCAGACCTGAGTCTGAACCTAGAACACTGGGGAATGAGACCTCTCAGAAATAGGGGACTCAAAATTAGGAGGGGTATACAGGTGGGGACCTTACTAATAGAGAAGGGCCTGGAGAGGACACTGGGAGCTTCACTGAGCCACCCCATCTAGGAAACAGTGAGAAGAGTTGATGCTCTGGAATTTACACAGACCAAAGTCCAAATGAGCAAGGCTCTCAAGCTTTAGCTGCATGACCTTGGGCAAGATACTTGATTTCCCAGAGCCTTGGTTTCTGCACATGTAAAAGAGACACACTAATTTCTACCTCCCAGGATTGCTGGGTGGTTTAAATCAGATGAGTGTGAGAACACTGACAATTACTCAGAGTGCAATCAACTATAGGTATGATTATAATAGCTATTACTGGTGTTTCCTGAGCACTTACAATATCCCAGGCCTTGGACTAAGCATTTCTGAGACACTGGGTTGTCTAAGCCTTCCAGGAGCCCTCTGAGACAGACACTAGGTTAGACTTGACTTTACAGCTGAAGTTGAAGGCCAGGAAAACTAACTTACTTGCCCCAGGCACACAGATGGAAAGCAGTGGAGCCAGCATCGCAACACAGGCAGTCTGAGTACAGAAAATATTTCCTGCTCTACTGAACACAGATGCAGGACAGTGGCAGAGAGGCAGGTTAATGGTGAGCCAGCCAAGCTCAGTGGGAAGGTGGGCTATGAATGCTGCAATAGTCAATGGCCCCTCCTAGGGTCAGTTTAACAAGCATAATCCTTTGATTTCAATTTGCGCACTCTGCCGGAGACAGAGAAAGAACCAGAAATCCTGTCAAGGGATCCAGCTAGTCCTCACTGGGGATAGTAGAAGAGCCCAACTGAGTGGCAGTGGCCAGAGGGATGCATGCCAGCCCCTAGGGTGACCATGGTATTCTCTGTGCCAACGTCCAGGACAGGAGCTTCTTCCCGGCCCTTGGGCAAGTCCCACCTACAGAGTTGGAGTGTGCAGCTCCAGCAAGGCCAGCAGTGGGAGGCCCTGGCCTCAGTCATATCAGACCATAGGCACCCTCATGGAAACCCATCTAGCCTGCTTGGTGCAGCAGCACTCGGCAATCTGGAGGCAAAAGCTCCTGGGTAGAGATTAAATCATGGGAAAGAGATTTTCCCAGTTGGAATTTGATGGACAAACCCCACCAGCCCTGAGTGATGTTTTTGAAGAAAGCTAGTGGGGGCTTTAAGGAGCTAGAGCTTCCAGGAAGTAGGGGGGTGGGGTGGGGGAGGGGGCAGTGACCTTGACATCACCTGTTTGCACTTGGCCACAGCAGGCAGTCCCAATGCTCCAGTAAAGACCAATTCTTAAGGTTTCAATATTCCATGCCAGCTAGGAGAGAAGTTCCAGAAGGGCTTGATGAGAACCCCAAAGAGAAATGACAGCCCTGGGTGAAGTCAAAAGAGTGGGGTAGAGGCACTAAGTGGACTTGAGGCTGTGGTGCAGGGAATGAAAGGAATTGCTATGCCTCAGCCCCAAAGCTCATCTAAGTCATAAAATTCAGGATAGAAAAGTTTATCTCAGGAGCAAAATTACACCATAGCCAGTAACCTATGGAGCAGGTCCTAAAACCAATCAATGCCGGCTAAGAAGGCCAAAGTCTGCCTTACAGCCCTGGAGGAAGGAGGGAGGTGGGGGAGAAAGAAGGAAGGGGAGAGGGAGAAGATGGGAAAGAAGGGAGGAAAGGAGAGGGAAGGAGGGAGGGGGAGGACGGAGCTTCTAAGTTCAGGTCAAATACTAGATGAAGAAATTGTATATCCAAGGCCGGCCCATATGTGACAGAACCATTTTATTCGACTGCTTAGGATTTGAATAAAATCCATTGTTTTAAAAGAATGCTGCCAGATTTGGGAGGAAGTCTGCTCTCATTATACCTTTAACTCCTATAATAAGGGGAAAAAAGAGTTTAAAATTAAACATAAATGATAAAAACCTCAAAGTTTTCAAGTCAAATTTCATTAATTGATAAAGGTCTACCCTGAGCCCTGGGCAAGGGCAGTAGAAGGGATTTGGTTAATTTGTAAGATTAAAGGCATTTTCAATAATTGAGGCCACATTAAACGGAAACTCTGTAGTTTGAATGACATTCCAAGGTCAGAAGACTGGAAAGCTAGGAGTGATCCAAAAACACCAAGTTAGCCTTTCAGACAAGAAAAATTCAAGCTACTGTGGCCTTGAACTTCAATGACTGATAAACAAGAAACAGACAATATAAATTGGTAATCTACCTGTTTATACATAGATTTATCTTTCCTTTGGTTAAGGAATCTGACCACTGGAGTCTTGAATATTTTAAGGTGTTCTGTATAAGGTAATGTGTTATCTTGACAGTTTATTAGCAACAAAGTCAAGAAGGTCAAAACTGAAGACTACTTCTATAATTTTATTTCCGCTCTCTTTACATCTTAATAAAAGGTGTCTCTTGCAACAGTAAACAGAAACCAATCCACATTTGCAGGTGCAGAAAAGGTGCTTTTGAATATATCATCAGCAGAGAATGACATAAGCTTATTGGAATCAGCATTACTCAACACTCTTTGTACATTGGTAAGATACAAAATGATGTTTCTTCTCCTGGCCAAATAGAAAGTAAATAACAAAGTCCATAGAATATAAAACTAAATCAACTAAGACGATAGGAGTTTTGTTATTCTTGCTATTATTAGTAATAATAACACCATACATACAGAACAAAATCGGTTTCTAATATTTTCCCATCGTTCATTGGTCAGAGAGAGCAGGAGTAGGTTGAAGGAGCAGGTCGAGGCTGAGTGTCCCATATCCCCTCATTCCCTCACACCTTCAGAGGTGGCCCTTCAGGGTCAATGGGACACGGAACTTGAAAACCACAGCCATAAACTGCCTGATTTTAGCCTCAATGTGACTATCGTGGATATTGTGGTTGCCACCCTAACCACCATTCCCCTTTCTCTTGACAGCAGGCAAGATTTCCATTCTGAAATCCACACCCTACCCACTGCAGCCTGTGTGCTTCGGCAGAAGGTCTTGCCACACCTGGTTTCTACGTGGAGCATGTAGAAAAAGAATTTTATCCCACCCCAGGCCCCAATTACTGGCTCAAGGGTATGAGACAATTCGGGCCAATGAGGCTGTCCACTGGAGTTTTCTAGGGGTCTGCAAGAAAAAAGCATCATCTCTCTGCCAAAGACTTCCAGAGGGCTCATATATGTGTATGTATGTATATATACACACTCCAAGTGTGGACAAGGAAGCACATGGGCCTTGTGACAGTGATGGAGAGTTAGTCTCAGGAAGAGTCTGGCAAGAAGAAAAACAAAAAAGGACAGAGATGAAAAGAAGCATAATCCTTAATGACACTGTGGTCTGCTGAATCGCACCGATCCTGAAGCCCACCTAGCTCTAGACCTCCAATTACATACGCTAATAAACTCTCTCTAGTACTTAAACTGATTTAACTTAATTTTCTGTTACTTGGAGCTGATTTCACCCTAACTGGTATGGGTACTGTGTAAGGTGATTTAGTCAGGTGTCTTGTCTCTGTTTAGAGATAAGATTGAAGTTCTAAGATCTAACATGACACAGAGCACACAGCTAATAAGTGATGAAACCAACTTTCATGTCCTCTGACTCCAAGTCCTTTGCATGGCCACATGTCATCTCCATGACGTGGGCCTAAAAGCTCCTTTCTCAGTTTTATGATTCTCACTAACTTTGAATTTAAACATTCTGACATCATACAATTAAAATTAAAATGTGAGTGTTGGTTCACAATATGTTAGCTTATTAAAGAAGTACCAGTGTTTTTGTTTTTATTTTCATAACAAAGAGCTATAACCTACTTGTAGACCAGACACTAAACCCATCAAACAGCTCCATTCATATCACCACAAACAACATCAGGCATGAGGACAGGCTTCAAAAGTATGTGCAGGTGGTAAGTATGTTGTTCTTGTTGGACAGACTATGAAATACATTAAAATATATTATCCAGTGAGAGGAGAGAAGATGCTGATCCTTCCTCCCTCTGCCCTGATGTGTGATTAATTCTATTCATGTGTATGCTAAATAATTGTGGTTGAATCAGGACTCTTTCTACTGTCACAGGGGAAGTCACCCCACTTAGCTTAAAGATCAATCAATTCTATGAAATTATATGTGTCCAGGCAGGAGGAACAGAGAGAGAACAGTTAGAAAAAGGAAAAGCAATTTGTTCTCGGAAGAGATAGCTTGGGTTACTAAAGAATAAACAGAAATTGAATCAAAGGAGAAAAAAGTCAAACTGCCTAGAGTTAAAACATATATCAATTATTATTTCAAAATAGTGTTATTTTTATTCTAACTAATTTCAGACTGAGAGGGAACTAGGCAGGAACTGGGCAGTCATACCCAAAGAAAGGCTTATGTGCATCCTCACACTTGGAACGCCGACTTCTCACCTACCCAAATGTTAGCATCTAGAGAAGGTCGAGAACAGTGGTTAGGAATTCAAGTTTCAAGACAGACCTGGATCCAAAGCCCAGTCCTAGTATTAGCTAACATTTGACTGTATGACTCAGAAAACTACCAGACCTATTTAAAACTATTTTCTCATTTGCAAAATGAGTTGTTGTAAAGATTAAGGTTATACGTGTAAAATGTTTAAGATACAGTGCTCAGTAAATTGAAGATACTTTTATTAGCCATATGCCAATCATCCTTCAGAACTTTGCCCAGATTCTTAATTGTAGATGCAGCCTTCCCTGGCTTTCCAAGAACCATGATAATTTCACCTATTGCAGCTACTAGAGCAGCCATTACCATGATTCTCTTCCTAAATGCTCTAGCTACAGACTCCAGCAGGTTCTGCAACATTAACTCTTCCCCTTCCAGAATCAATCCTTAGCTGGCTTTGCAGACTCTCCCTGGGGCTGAGGATCATGCCTCTATAATTGCTGCCTCATTTTCTGGGTGTCTGAGCACTCCTACCTTAGTCTCGCCCTGCTCTAGAAGTCTGTAACTTCTGGTGACCCTAAGAGCATTCTGGGGAAAGGGTGGCTCTCAATTAGAACCACATATAAGGCAGGATCCATGGGATCCATTTTCACAGAGGGTCCTAAACACTGAGAAAGTGAGAGTGCTCATGCCTCTTCCTGTTTTCTGCAAAGACTATGCATCTCAAGGGCTCCCAGCTTGGCCTTTTCTGAAAATCCACACTACTGCCCCAAGTACAAGCTCAGATAGGGTCTTGCATCAGTCAAGGCAGTCAGGAATCAAAGAGCCCAGAAGAAATTTGAATAGAGAGAATTTAATGCAAAGAACTATATGAAGTTATTAATAAGGAGAGCAAAAGAACATTAAAGTATCACAGAGGCAGCAAGTACAAGAAACAGCCATCATCCCTAGGGCTGGAGGAGCAAAGGGAAAAGTATGTAGTTATTAAAACTCAGAGAAGGAAAAAAAACTTCCAGGAGGGATATAGTCTTCTGAGAAGGGAGTTCCAGCTGACTGGTCCTGGTGTCTGCGGGGGGAGGGGGAGGGGGCTGGGTTTGCAATGAGGCTGATTCTCTAGATGCTGGGAAAACTGCAAACCAAATTCACCTGCTGCTACAGGAAGGCACTGTTGCCTCCAGAGTGAAGAGGCTGTACTGGGTGGCACTCAAAGGAACAAAAGCAAACAGAAAGGAGTAAATCCCATCTCCCTGCTCTAGCCTTGCGGTCTCCCTCTTACTGCCCCCTACTGGCAAGTCCTAATGAGGAACCCGCTGACAAAGCATAAATGTGATTGGCTGCCTATCACAAAGCAGGGTATGGAAGGGTGAGAGACTAGCACAACGCTCCTCTCCTCCCCTCTGACCAGAGATTTTGCCCACTGGGAAGTCACTGGAGGTTTCAGAGACATCCACTATGTCCTTCTCTTCTCAAAGGACCCCAGCCCTCAGCCCCAGTAGTCCCTGAGGAAGGCAGGAATTTCCCAAGGATATGAAAGTCTTAAAGGAATTCCTAAAACTGCCCACACCAGATCAATCTCGTGTAGGTCAAAACATCCTAATATTTTGTATAAGGTTGTCATTCCTTATTTTATTGACCACATGTTCCAGCCTATATCACTAGATTTATTCATCAATGAGCACTCGGTAACAGTCCATTTAATACAACATTAGCAATATTAAATTCCCAAACTTTCCTCATTCTCTAAGATAAATGTCTTCCCTTTGTTCTCATGTGTAAATTCACATCTGAAATGTGTATGTACATTTTCTTTTCGTTTATTTGGCTTAAATCCTATTCCCATTTCCCTTACTATTTTTACACAGAATCAGCTTGGGCATTTTTACACTTCCACAAGAAGGGGGAGTCTGGGATGATGGCAACTTGGTACAAGTCCCCACTATCTTCTTAAATTCACATGGGCTGCTGCTCCTACCTAAGTAGCTGCTGGGGCTGATGGTCAGCTGAGTGTCAGAGAGGTCTCAGGCCCCAATCCATGTCTAATGTGGAGAGTTCAGGGGAGGCCTGAAGACCAGGGTCAAAGAGCTAGTGTAATGACTGGATACCTTGAAGGAGTTTGGTCCCCAGAGATTTTCACCCCTCTAAGGGTAAGGTCACCATTGTCTCCTTGTGAGAGGTCTCATGGGTCCCCCAAAAGCTGAGATGTGCTGAGCCATGAGGCTGAGGTCTACCTGCCTCTCAGGTGAGGAGACTGTGTGGAGTTTGGGAGAAGGGAACTTTCTGCAGAGGTTCTAGACTGCTGTTTCCACTTCACCGTCCCACAAGATAGAGATCACATTACTTCTCACTACCATCAGGAATGCTGCCACTTAGGACACCCCAATAACCAGATTTGAGTATCAGTAACACACAAAGGAAAATAACAACACAGCTAATGGTTCCAGAGAAAGTAAGACCAAACAAAGTGGGTACCCAGCGAAGTGGTGCTTCCAAAGGAGATAGATGACAACTGACCAAAAATATATCAATAGCGCTTCATGAAATTACAAGCACAGATTACAAGCATTCACACAAGATCGTCCAGAACTGAAAACCTAGCTTTTCAAACTAAATATCTCAGTGAATTAATTGACAGAGAAGTGGTAAACACTGAGACCCAAAATTGTGCCCTGGAACCCTACTTAGAACAATCTCAAAGTACAGAAAAGTAATTATGAGGGAAAAGATAAAAGACTTAGAGAATAAATTCAGGATAACTAACATGTCAGTAATAGGAGTTCTAGAAATCACCAGTGGAATACAGCGACCAGAGGAAATAATTTAAATACAGTAAACAAATAATATAAGAGAACTTTCCTGACATGAAAGAAAGTGCAAGTTTTCGGATTAAACACATACACTAAGTTCTAGGCTAATGTGACTGAAAAAGATATACTCTTGAGCACATCATGTTAAAATTCCTAAACTCCAAGGACAACAAAGTAATTGTGGGTTTCTAACAGAACAAATAAGTTATCCACTGAGAAATGGTATAGAAATTTTTATTCATCATATTGGAAGCTAGAAGATAAGATGTTGGAAGATATCTTTCCTACAGAGAGGAGAGAATTGAAATCCAAGAATTTCACATCCAACTCTGATAGTTAAATGTCAGGAGGAAACCTATTTGCATATATTCATGTCACCTATCCCTCATCTGAAGAAAATTCTCAAGAAAGAACTCTAGCCAAAAAGCTGATGAATCAGAGCCAAGATTTCAATTTGCAACATAATGGAGAAGAAACAGTGGTGAGCATCAAGCTTTGTTTTGGGGGGGGGGGGGGAGAATTATAAATGGATACTGAAATTGTGGGAATGAGTAATGTATGCACTATATAAGGTTTATTAAAACAGAAGGGCTAGACTTCAGTGAAAATTTTAATAATATTTAGAAAACTAAAAGTAATAAACTATTTCAGCAAAACTTTGAGGTTGGGGCTAGAGAAAAGGAAGACGTCTTCCAAAAGTCTCATCTGGGTTAGGGCTGGGAGCTTACAATATGGAGAAAGTTAAAGTAATCTTTAAAAGTCTTATTTTATTGGAGTAATGGTGAAAAAAATAGAGGGAAGATGCAGGGTCTTGATGGGGGAAATAGGCAAAATATCTTTTTAAATAAATAGTACAGAAATATGTATATGATTTTGAGCAATAGAAAAGGTAACAGGAAAGTACAGAACTTCCAAATTAATAAGAGGAAACAAATGAAATGAATATCAACTTTAACAAATCAGCAAAAACAAAATGAAAAGGAGTACTCATTTAGTTTATTTAAATTTTTTAGTATTCCATTTGAATTTATCTGTTGGCTTTGTGGCTATATACCTTTGCTTTGTCTTGCCTTTTAGTGGCTGCTCTAGAAATTACAATATAAATAGCTAGCCTTACCATCTCAGAATAATTAATGTTTTACTGCATGTAAAAGGTGGAAGACTTCCAACCATATAAGTCCTCCCACCAACATTTATGCTATAATTGTCATACTGTATGTATTGCATCTTCAGATATTGAAAATCCCACGTTTTTGCTTTTTTCAGTGATATATATTTTTTAAAATCTTAAGAGTAAAAAAGTATTTTCTATTCACACAGAGATTTGCCATTCCTGATGCTCTTCCTTTATTCCTGAAGACCCTTCCATCCTGAAATTTTTCCTAGTAATTTCTTTTTTTTTCTTTTATATATATCTTTATTGATTTCAGAGAGAGTAAGGGAGAGGGAGAGAGAGATATAGAAACATCAATGATGAGAGAGTCATTGATCGGCTGCCTCCTACACACCCCAACTGGGGATCAAGCCCACAGCCCGGGCATGTGCCTTGACCAGAAATCGAACCATGATCGCCTGGATCCTAGGTCGATGCTCAACCCTGAACCACGCCCGGCCTGGCTCCTGGTCATTTCTGATGGAACAGTTCTATTATGATGGATTCTTTTGGTTTTCCTTCATCTGAGAAAAACATTTATTTTGCCTTCATTCTTGATGGATATTTTCACTGGACATAGAATTTAGGGTTGATGGGGGCGGGGGGTTGGAGGAGGGGTTGGTTGTTTTTGTTTGTTTGGTTTGGTTTTTTTAGTACTTAAAGTTGTTTCACTCTCTTCTGACCTCCATGATTTTTTATGACAAATCCACAGTCATTTTAATCATTGCTTTCCTGTATGTAACCTGTCACTTTTCTATAGCTGCCTTCAAGACTTCATCTTTAGTTTCATCAGTTTGACTATGATGTATCTAAGGGCAACTTTCTTTAAGTTTGTCCTATTTAAGTTTCACTGAGTTTTCTAAATCTGTAAACATATGTGTTTATTTTTCCCAGGTTTGGAAAGTTTGAGCCATTATTTTTTAAAATATGTTTTCTGCCTCAATATCTTTACTCTCATTCTAGAACCACCCTGATATGTATGTCAGACCTTTGGATGGATGTCATTTCACAGGTCTCTGAGGCTCTGTTAACGTTTTTAGCCTTTTATTTCTTTGTTTCTCGGGTGAGATTATCTTCAAATTCACTGACTTGTTTCTCTGTCCTCTCTACTATGACATTGAGTTCACACAATGAATTTTTCTAATTTAGATATTATGTTTTTTTAGTTCTAAAATTTCCACTGGGTTCTTTTTTATAGTGTATATTTTTCTGAAGAGAGCTCCTATTTTTCCTTTCATTTTAAGTGTGTCTACCTTGTCCTCATGGAGCATAGTTATAATAGATGCTTAAAGACTTTGCCTGATAATTGCAACTTCTGGGCCATTTCAGGGTTGGCATCTATTTATTATCTTTTCCCTTGAGAATTAGTCACATTTTCCTGGTTCTCTGTATATAAGTAACTAGAAATTGGGAATATTATGTCATATACACTCTAGGTCCTATTATAATTCTCTGTGTTGGTGGGGATGTGGAACAACTGGAACTCTCATGTACTGCTGGGCAGAATGTAAAATAGTATAATCACTTTGGAAAATAGTTTGGGAGTGTCTTATAAAATTCAATACATACCTACCATATAACCCAGCCATTTTACTCCTACATGTTTTACCCAAGAGAAATGAAAGCATATGTCCATTCAAACACTGCTATGTGAACATTTATAGCAGTTTTCCTTATAAATTCCAAAAACTGGAAACAACCTAAATATCCACCAACAGGTATTTGAGTAAGCAAATTGTGGTATATCCATACAATAAAATATATTTTTAAAAAATAAACTCTTGCTACACATACAAAGTGGATGAATCTCAAAATCATTATGCAATTTGAAAGAAGTCAGGCAAAAAAGAGTATACAGCCTATGATTCCATTCACATAAAATTCTAGAAGATTCAAACTAATTTATATTAGCAAAAGGCAGAAGTATTTGCCTAAAGCCAGGAGTGAAGGGAGGGTGATAAGAATGCTTGTTATCTTGAGTGCAGAGATGATTTCACAAATGTATACATATATCAAAGTGATCGAATAGTGCATTTTAAATATGTGCATTTGATGTGCTTCAATTACATCTCAGTAAGCCATGTAAATAAAAAGAGGACTCGACTATGTAAACAAATAGAAAACAAAGTAAATTCAGCCATACCAGTCCCTGCTCTGTGTGTGACTGGATTCTCCCATTAAAAGACAAAAAACAAAAATCAGATTTGTTTTAAAAATAAAACTCTAAGCTTACAAGAAATACTTAGTGATAATGAAAGGTTGAAAATAAAGAAATATACAAAGAAATACTGAGAAAATATAAATAAAAGTTAAATGGAGCTTTTTAAAATCAGACAAGGTTATAAAAACATCAAACAAATCAAAGAGATTTTTACACTAATAAGAATGCCCTGTTTATGAAGTCACCAAATAACACAGCTGATAAATATGCAAAGCAAAATGCATTAAAATGCAAACAGAACTTAATAAATAAGCTTAACAAATATACTAGGAAGATTCAATATACTTCTTTCAGAAATAAATAGACCTACTAGACCAAAAAAAAAAAAAAAAAAAAACCTAAAGGAACTGAGTAACATAATTAATAAATTAAATAATATAAACAACAAAAGAGATAAACAATATAGGAGAACCATATGGCTCCAAATGGGCAATATATCTTTTGTCTTATGTCCATAAAACATTTACAAAAAAGTTGATCTTGTACTTTTCTTAAATAAAAATAGATCAAGAAAATCCCTTTACAGGCCAGCTTTTTCATTCATAATATACTGGGAACAAAAGATGAATATGGCTAATGAAAGCAACTGTCAGGACTTTTCTGAGACTGAAATACCACCTGACATTGAACATGATAAAAGGCTAAACTTGTCGGAAGAAAATCTGAGCTCAAATTCCACCTTTGCCAGCCTGTGAGACATTAAGAGGTTACCCAGACACTCTGAGATTCCAACTCCTACAAGAGAGCAGTGATTCTACTCATGCTACAAATTTCATAGAAGTTGTTGCCGGTGAGAAGGCAAATTGAGATCATGAAAATGAAAGCATTTTCAAAGTATAAAGTACCATACAAATGCAGGGTTTCTGTGAGAAAGTATGTCTAAGCAGCAATCAACTGGGTCACAAAAGGACTTAGCGAGAAAAGGGCTCCAGAAATATGTCTTTTTACACTGGAGTCTACTGTGCATGTAGGCAAAGTTCTTTTTAAAGAAATACGGAAAGTCCACCATTACTTGGAGTAGTAGGAGCTGCAGCAACTAACAAGAAAAACTTGTTACTAACAACTAATGAGGAGGTAAAGTCCCTCAGATAGGAGCTACTTAAATATTTGATGACTAATAAATTAAATGTTAATTAAATACTTCAGCAATTTTCTTCCCTGACCAGCATATAATTAACATTTAATTCGTTATAAAATATTTAAAGTTATGAAATATCCTATGGTATGTAAAATGTCTCCATTGTCAAATCATCTTGAGACAATGTGTCAAGGGTACAAGAGGTTAGACTGGTATTTAAACCTCAGGAGACAGAACATAAAAAGTACTTTTTGTGACTTTCTTACATAAAGAAATTGAAAATGAGATAAGGAGAATCTCATTTTCCAACTGAATTTGGCCAAGGAATTTATAACTAAGTGTTACCAGGGAGTAAAGGATGAACTGGGAATGAGGCACCCTTCCAAACCCAACACTATGTCATGAATGTTGCAACCACCTCAACAGTAAGTGGAAAACATGATTCAAAGTTGGGTAGGAAGAAAGCACCACTCCCTTGGGCCTCTTTGAACTTGAAATACATCTGGAAAAGGATCCTAATAAGGAGGAAGCAGATTGGGCAGAACAGTTACCTAGTAAAACAGGAGGTACCATGAAAGAGGTGTCCTGCTCCCGACTCCCCCACGATGCTTTGAACCAAATGTATTTCCCCGTTGGTTCAAAGCTGATCTTAGAAAGTACATGAGCCTGAGCTTACAGCAAGGAAAACAGGGGCTGTAAGAGCAGAGAGCGGTGGGAAGACATCTAGCTGGTAAGGAGAGAGGGATTTTAGAATAAGCATCCACATCCTGGTAAACCAGGACCAGAAGAGTCACTGGACCAAGAGACGCAACTTCTCTTGTGGATCATCAGTAGAGTTATGCAATGAGACAGGTTAATGGCAGTCTTCTAAAAGGAGGCTCCCGTGACACACACCTACAACCTCAAAGGGAACAAGTGGGTTTCATTTCCAAGGATCATGACTTAGGGATGCAGCTTCCCCTTCATCCCCTCAGTACCCCTCTGCAGGCATGGTCTTCAGCACAGCCCCAGCTCAGTGATTCAGAGAGCGACATGCATTCTATCTGAGGTGAGAGAAATGTGACCTGCACACCACACACTAAATTTCTGCCGTCACAAGGACTGATTCCAATAGCTTCTCAAACCCCCTAAATCTCTGTTATAACAGGCACTGATGGTGGCCTGCCCACACTCTCTTGCCTACCCATACTCTTCTATCTAGTATTTGAAGAGGGTCTGGCTCCAACTCCAGCCTCCAAGTCCCAAGGAATACATTCTGCTCAACATAATATATGCTAATCGTGGAAACCTCATCCTGCTTGGCTGTGATTGATTTAGGAATAAATAGGAACTAGCTCTTGCCCAAGAGGTATGAGGGGAGGTCTACTGGGACCTCTCTGTGAAGAAGAACCGAGAGAGACAGTCCTCAAAATCCTGTCTCATGTGTGTCTGTAGACAACCACAGGACAACAGCAGCCGTCTCATCACCATATGAGGGTTGATCCTGAGGAAAAAGCACCCCAGCGGGGTTGGGGACCAGAAAGAATGAAAGACCCTGGCCACTCCAAGACATTAATTAGTGAGCGGCTCAATTAATCTACTCTGGGGATGCCCCACCTTTGGATTTCTGACACTATGTCGTTTTTTTGACAGCCCTTCCCCTAACATGTAGCCTTCTTTTTATTGCTGTGTTCCATTTTCTTAATATTTTTGCTCCTTTTAACTCATTAATTCCCCACTACCTGATTCACACATCCAGGGCTTCTACTTGCACAGACCCCAGCCTGATCATACTACCCAGGGCAGTGCTGGTAGTCAAGTTCATACCAACTCCATAGCAATGTTTCTAAAATCTGGATCGCAGTATGGTTGGTGGTGTCCCTTCTAAATGGCAGCACCCCTGGGTCATCCTGTAATTTTGGATACAGGAGCTATATCCAGAATTACAAGAACAATAGTGAGGACATCAGGAGCTGACTTTCTCTTTGTGCTCTTGATTCCCACTCCACCCTCCCTTCTAGCAAGTTATTTCACTCACTTATACCTGCAGGTCCGGAGGCGGCCACTCCAGGGAACAGATTTGACCTTAGCAAGAAGCATCCATAAACTTCTGGGACTGTGGATGGCTTCAGTAGACAGCCTGATTTTGCAGCTGTTCTTGAAAACTGCAGTTTTCTTATTTGCCTTTCTCTACCTCTTCGGCTTTTGTAGCGCAGGTCCTGACCCTCTCCCTGGAAGGTGGCCGCCTGCACTGCTTTGTTCTTCAGGAAACTGTAGCCCCAGGTTCTGGCTGGCCTGCATGGTTTCTTACCTTTCGGTTGGCCTGGTTCTCATTCCTGGCACTGCCCTCCATGCCCCACCTTCATCCCTCACCTGACACACAAGAGCTGCCATCCACACCCCAATGTGTCAGACTCAGCCAGAGTTCTGAGAAGCATCCAGGAGAGGGGGGGAAATGCTTGCATAATATTGTGAAGCACATGGCCCTGTGAATATAAGCCAGGAAAGTGACAAGTAATTTTCCACTGGGAAGGTGTTAAAGAGAATTCGAAAGAGAGAATGGTGTATGCATCAAATAAGAATGTATGCAGAAGTTCTGTGATGCACACGGAGCTGTTTAGATTGGAGAATGTCAACAGGGTGAAAGCCTGAGGAAAAAAGGAGGGTTTTGGAAACGTGGTGTGATCTACAATGTCACAGCTCACCTTAACTGAGTCAGAATGCAGGGCGCCCCAGATTAGAATTGATTTCAGAGAAGGAGCTCTTGTTTGTGTTGCCTTTCACCTACCTGCAGGGGACTCAACAAAGGAGCGAAGAACAGTGATGAGTGTTCACCGATATGGGACACGGCAGCGCCCGCATCTCGCCCGGCAGCGTGACACGACCCTCTCACATGAGGTTATGCGGCGGCCTCGGGTTTGGTGACGGCTGAAACTCTGTTTACTGTGTCAGAAGATGTTTTCTTGGTGGAACAGATTTCAGCCATGCCATTTAACTCTCTGATGAACCCAGCCCAGTGACAGAGCATTTCACGTCCCCAGACTGGCAGGAAACATCAGTGTCACACGTAATTACCATCCTCAGAGAAAAGAATCCATTAATGATCTGGGCTGAAACCAGGTCTGAATACTAATGAAGGTGTGGCCTTCTAGGATATTAATTAGGGGTGACACTTTCAGGGAAAACTTGACTTTTCTTCCTAAGATTCCAGTTGAGACCATGTATTGGATGTGAGCAAAATGCAGAGTAGAGTAAGAAAGGAAAAGAAGGAACAGTGGAGAATTAAATAATAAAATATATAATATTATAATATAATAATTAATATAATATAATATAATATAATAATATAATATAATATATATAAAACAAAACAATAAAATTTAAATAAATAAAATAAAATAAAATCATGACCATGAGAAGCAAATCAGGAAGGTTTCAATCCTAAAACTCAAAAAAGTAAATCAGGTGCCTGAAACTCAAATGTCAGCTGCCCTCTCCTTGTCATTTGAGATTTAATAAAACTGATTCCATTCTTTTTCCTGTTTTGAGTGAACAGTCTACTAGTCTCCCCTAAGATTCCTGAGGATCTCTAGGGTTTATATTCTCAAGGTTTTTCTGATTCTAAGTTTCTCGATCTGCTGACTGTGACAGTTCAGCTTCATCTCTTGATATGCAAAATGTGGTCCTGAGACCAGGGTCTGGGCACTTGTTGGTAATGCAGAATCTTGGGTCCTACCCCAGACCAACTGAATCAAAATCTGCAAGTTTAGCAAGATCTCCAGTGTTTTGCATATATATTAAACTTCAAGAAGCTCTGCTATACTCAATGCAAACAGTGTAGATGTGGAACTCAGTTGCTTTATGATTTCCCAAAAAGCATTGCAGATTGGAGGCAATAGAAGGGTTTGCACAGAAGCAACACCTATACCTTATATTAGATTATTAGCCACTCTTGTACTTAAAGTCTTCAGACCACCTTGACCTGTTGCTCAACTAACTCTCAAATCTCACATCTCAATTCCCCTCATTTTATGAGGCAGAGTAATTCAGTTCTCTACTCTATCCTAACTCTGTGCTCACTTTTGCATACATAAAAACTCACTCTGTCCACTGATAAAACAATGGGTTATCTCAACCTTTGCTATCCCCAAAAAACCTGCAGAGACTTTGAATTTTAATGCTTTCCTTTCTCTCTCCCCTCTGGCCTCTGTGAGTGGAGGGAAGCAGGGCAGATGTATATTTTCCTCTGATATGACATATGTCGCCCCTACACCACTTGAAAGGAAGAAACTGTAATAGTCACTTTAGATTTTGAAACAATTTTTTTTTCATCCTGTGATGCCCAAATCTCAATTATTCATTGTAAAGCAAGATAACAGCAGTTAAGTCATTTAAATCCACAGAGTGTAAATGCCATATGTGAAGCTCTACTTTCAAATGTTTTACCAGAATTACAGACAATGAGAATTATTCTAAGTTCTAATTGGTTTCTCTTTTGTCGAGATCAGCTCCTAAATCAGACTCCAAACTTAAGACTTTGGCCAGGGCAGCCTACTACTACCCTCCTTGCCTGGGTCATTGGCTTTGTTTGCAGCAATGGGCCCAAGTAAGGAAATTGGTAATGGGTTTGGCCATGGGCCTTTTAACAATGCCTCTCTAGGATTGGCTATCCTCCCTAACATGATCTCACTAAGAAATTCTTGGCTAAGGTAGGTGTTGCCTCAGTTCCATAATCTTGCTTTTCATGCTTTAGGATGAGGTGACCAGGAACATGGGGTGTCACAAGATTTATGAACAGTAAGGAGAAGAGAAAGAGGTTCACCTGACTCCATGTGAGGTGGGAGCCAGAGAATGTTCCAGGCATGGACTGGAAGCACAGGCCGGGTGGGGGGCCTGCAGGGCTAATAACACATCAGAAAAATTTGCTTTATAATGTAGGCGGGCAGCAGCCTGTAGTAGGTATTAACAAACTTTGATCAATAGCAGAGCTGATAAAAATAGCCTTGAGATCAATTGAGCATGACAAATGTTTAGAACAACAAACATTTTTCAGCACCTACTAGTGCCGGGCATTGTGCCAGGCACACGTAATTGCAAAATTGCCCCTAACTTCAAGGAGTACAGTCACAGGACAAAGTTAATTTGAACATGTTGTGGTAAATTCTAAAATAGATATAAGCATAGGGGGTCATATATAAGCACAGAAGGCTTCAGGAGGAGGTTTCACCTGAGGATTTTTCTATTCTACTGTGGTGGCAGCTGATGTGCTATTTGTCACACCTTCCACCACAAATACGCTTATGTTAGGTTTTCTAACATAATTCTCAACCTAACTCTCCTGGAAGCTTTGTAACAGAGTTGTTACAATAGAGGAGTCTAGAGAAACCACCAACAGCAATGCAGACATGGAGGTCTATGGGAAACTGATGTTAGATTGTGAACTTCTGTCATAAAACAATTTGGAAGGTGATTATGAGACAACAGTAAGATATCTTATACTTTGTTATTCAAACTAAGGCACTTCTAAGAGTGAAGGAAGAACACTGTTAATAATTCATAGGGTACTTAAAACCTGAAACCATGAAAGTCCTAGAAGAAAACATAGGTGGTAAGCTCCTTGATATCGGCCTGGGTGATGATTTTTTGGATTTGACACAAAAACAAAGGCCAAAAAAAAGCAAAAATAAACAAGTGGGACTACATTAAGCTAAAAAGTTTCTGTACAGCAAAGGAAACCATCAACAAAAGGAAAAGGCAAACTACTGGATGGGAGAAAATATTTGCAAATCATGTATCTGATAAGGGGTTAATATCCAAAAGCTATTAAAATCTCAGATAACTCAAAAGGAAAAAAAGCCAATTAAAAATTGGGCAAAGGATCTGAATAGACATTTTTCCAAAGAAGACACACAGATGGCAAACAGGTACATGAAAAGATGCTCAACATCATGAATCATTAGCGAAATACAAATCAAAACCACAGTGAGATATCATCTCAAACCTGTTAGAATGGCTAACAAGTGTTGGCCAGAATGTGAAGAACCCTTGTGCACTCTTGGTGGGAATGTAAATTGTGTAGCCAATAGAAAACAATATGAGGGTTCCTGAAAAAAATTAAAATACAACTACCATATGTTCCAGAAATTCTACTTCTGGTATTTATTCAAAGAAAATGAAACAACCTAAGTGTCCTTAATGAATAAATGGATAAAGAAGATGTGATTTATGGACAATGAAATATTATTCAGTCATAAAAAGAAGGAAATCCTGCCATTTGTGACAATATGGATGGACCCTGAGGGCTTTATGCTAAGTGAAAAAAAGTCAGACAGAGAAAGACAAATGCTATATGATCCCCCTGACATGTGGAATCTAAAAAATAAAAAAATTGAATTCATAGATACAGAGAACAGATTGATGAATTGTTTCTTGCCAGAGGGGGGGAGTGGGCAAAATGGGTGAAGGTGGTCAAAAGGCACAAACAATGTTATAAAACAAGTACGTCCTAAGGATGTGATGTACAGCATGGTGACTGTGGTAAAAAAAAAAAAAATAGGGTATTGTATACCTGGAAGTTGCTAAGAGAGTAGATCTTAAAAGTCGTCATAAGAAAAAAATTTCTAACTTTGTGTGGTAATAAATATTAACCACTCATAATAAATGAGTTATTGTGATCATTTTGCTATATACACATAGATCAAATCCTTACGTTGTACATCTGAAACTAATATAATGTTATATGTCAATTATATCTCAATTAAAAATAATAATAACTTCTAGGACTGCAAGTATAAACTGAGACTAACCTGGATGAACTGGTGATAGGGTCACCCTAGTGCAAGGTAGCATTTCCAGTCATCATGTGTCTTATTCTGTTCTGGCTGCTATGACAAAAATATCTTAGACTGGGTAGTTTATAAACAACAAACATTTCTTTCTCACAGTTTCAGTCAGGGAAGTCCAAGATCAAGGTGCTGGCTGGTATAGTGTCTAGTGTGGGCCGCCTTCATCCTAGTACATAGACAGCCATCTCTCACTGTAACCTCACATGGAAAAGGGCAAAAGAGCTCTCTGGCATCTCTTTCATCAGGGCACTGATGCCATTCGTGAGGGCTCTGCCCTCCTGACACCTCCCAAAGGGCCATCTCCAAATACCATCACAATGGGGGTTAGATTTCAACATATGAATTTTGAATGAATACAAACATTTAGTCTATAGCACCTGGTACATACATAAGAAATGCCCTTACAACATACCTTGTCATCACCATTGGTCTTTCCTACATCCCGTTGAGAATGAATTGTTTGTGAAGGATTTCAAATAATACCTTTCTGAAATTTGAGATTAATCTTTGACCTTGAGAACGGGCAATTTTCAAGAGTGAGAGTAGGGTCCCACCTGAAGGGATCATTACTTAAAATAGGACGTGACAGGAAGAGAGGTGCTGGGAGAGCACCAGACCCGGGTACCAGGGACAGGCCTTGAGGAAACTGACTCAGCTACAGATTCCAACAGAGGTCCCTGATCTTCATCACTCTCCAATCTCAGCCTGTGTAAATAAATTTCACTAGTGGCTGGGGAGGGAGGAAGAGGAGGGGGAGGAAAGGTAACGGTGGAGGCTCCCTCAGTTGGTAGCAGAGGCCACTGAAAGAATGGGTGAAACTCAGCGAGTCAAAGCAGGATCTAAATGGTCCCCTGAAGGGAGACCATTCATTCATTCATATTGAGTTCATTCATTCATATTCTGCCTGTAGAGAATTAAACCACAAATCCAATTAGTGGTAGGGGCACTGGAGGGATATAGTGTCAAATACAATGTTGATTTACTACACACTTTAAAATATTTATTTATAACAAGTCCTTTCAAATAATAGTGATAGTAGTAAGCATTTATTGAATAACATTTCAGTCACTGTTCTAAGGGCTTCACAGTTACGACCTCACTGTATTTCCACACTAACCTTAAATGCTGGACACTATTATAATCCCCACTTTGCACCTGAGAAACTGAGGTACTGAGATGTGAGCTGTGAAGCCTTGGAAATACAGGAAGCAATGCATCCCCCAGTTTTGTAGTTCTGCCTCTTTAAAGGTAGATTTGAGCAGCTCTTTAAAGGCAGCGCCACTTAGGTAAAAAAACATATGGGGAAAAATTTGAGATTACCCCCAGAGAGCTCCTCAAAGGTTAATAAAATAAAATTCCTCCAGAAATGGTGAGAATTTTAAAGTTCTGTTCATTAACATGATACTGAGCTCGGTGCATTATTCAAGGTGCACCCCTAAATGAACGCAGCAGTGCAGCGTAGCTCACCTCGAACTAGTGGAGGGTGGAGAAAGCACCCCGGCTCCTATTTCTCGAAAAGGTGAGATAAGAGAGAGAAGTTGGGTGAAACTTCCTAAGAGAAAATCAGCTCTTGTGAGAAAAGCTCAGAGCTTCAGTGAGAACCAAGGGCAAATTCAGGGAGGGTCACCAGGCCCTGGGTCCCTAGAAAGACACGCGCCACCCAGGGAGTCAAACTGTAACTTGGCAACCTGCTCCCGAGGACTAGCTCGTCACTGTTAAAGCTCCAACAGACTGGAGCTCCCGTGCCCCGGACGGACGTGTTTCATTTTGAATGCAACGCTGAACTGCTCAGCATGAAAAGGTCTCATAGCGCAACGGGGCTGCCGGATGGGAACGCGCTGCCGAGAGGGGCAGGGGCTCAACAGCTGGGGGAAGCCTCTCAGCAGAGGCCCAGCGGGAGCCTGCTGGCCAGCGAAGGAAACACCGACGTCAGAGGCCCGAGGAAAGCGGCCAGAGAAGGGCGAGGGGGCCACGGAGAGTGTGGAAGGAACTGGGCTTCCTCTCCTTTTAAGTCCCTGTAGAAGGCCATGTGGTGTACGCAGCAGGTATCGACATTACCCGGGGTCCACACAACTGAAGAGCATGCCCTCGGCAACAGAGTCGGGGGAAGAGGGGGCTCCACATGGGCCTGGATGAGGCCCCTCGCCGAGGCCCAGGGAATAAGCCCCGCACTTCAGCCCCGCAGCGGCGGGAAAGAGCATCACACCTGGCAACACAAGCTATTTTGGCTTCTGTATGAAATGAATGTTGATTGTGTGTTGTTTCCAAATTAAATTTTTAATTAACTAATTCTTTCCTAAGAAATCTTCACTCTTAGAGTGCTGATAAAGAGGGAATAAAGCAACGGCGCCCATGGTTGATGAAATGAATTGCCTGAGAATTTTTTGTGAAAGGTCTCTGAATCGAGTCACAACACATTTATATGAAATGATATGTGAAATGTTCTCTAGGAAATGTCCTAAATGGGGTCTACATTTCCCGGCACCACCACATCAGGATTTTTCCTTCTTGCAGGACAGAACAGAACTAACAGACTGTAATTACTATTTGTTAGGAAGGTGTGGCTGGGTCTCTCTTCGCCCTTTCCAAAGAGAGGCTGCAAACATACAGTGAGGAAGAAAGCACGTAACATCTGCAGATTCTTGCTAAGACCCATGTGACATAAAAATCTCCCTTATTCTCTCCTTTGATATGTGGATTTCTATAAATAAAATCGGCGAAGCTAAGCCATTCGTAAGCCAGAGAAGACAAAATGGAATTGTGACTGGATGTCATGTGAGCCCACAGTTTCAGCCCAAGATAAGGTAATAAAAGGAATTAGCATCCCTGCTCCCCTTTGCTAGAGCAGTTGCACTCTGTCACCAGGCTGCCTGGTAGAGGAGAAGGAGATGCCGTCTTTGTAAAGAGCTTTTGTAAAGAGCATCTCAGCATGACAGGGAGAACCATGTTGGTTCTCTATGGGAATTAAGCAGCTGCACTGTACGAATCTATAATTCCAGGGAAGTGACAGCCTCAATGCCACAAAGGGTCAAAGCTTTAGAGGAAAAGTCACAATTAATCCCTATGAAGTTTGCAACAAAGGGTGTGCTGTCAGCAGCGACAACCCCAGGGGCTGCTGGCTTGGCTTCTCAGGCCATGCCCACATGAACTGGAGTGCCTTTATACTCCACGGTGGCGCTGGAGACTGGCGAGGCTCATTTCTTTCATCCGATTCTGAGAAGAACCGAATCCTGCCTCAGGATTTTGTATACCAAGACAAAAGGCCTAGGCAAAGGCACAGCTGTGGCGTGAAATGTGAGGTCTGGGCCAGAGTACTCAGAGGGAGCTCAGGCCAGGACAGATCCCTCAGGAGGTGAGGGTCAACATAGTGACAAGCTCAGAGGCAACTGTGGCAAACGGCCAAAACTCCAAAGGCAAATGTGGTAGCTACAATGGTTTAGAGAGCTGCTACAGAGACAAGAACATACAGAGTGGGGCAAAAGTAGGTTTTCAGTTGTTCGTATGGAAAATAATGCAATAATTCATAAATAATAATACAGGAATAAACTCTGTGCTTCATCTGTAAACCTATTTTTGCCCCACTCCATTTATAGTCAAGTCCATGGATGTGGATTCCAGGATCCTGTAGGATAATGGAAGCAGAATAGGTTGGTTGGTTTATTTGCATGTTTGTTTAATCTACAAAGTTTCCTCCTAAACATCATGCTAAGTAACAAGGGCAAGAAAAAACAATGCAGACTATACTTCTGCTTCTGACCATAATAGTAACCGATACCAAACTAATAGTCTCACAGTAATCAACTACAGATTTGGACAAATGGATGAAGCAAATGTTTTCAGATGTTGGACAACCTATAAGCAGCCTATAAAAGAGGAGAAGAATATGAGGTAAACCCTATGATCTTCCTGATTTTCTGTGTGAAAGCAGTTTCTTGGCCATAGTTCAAGGAGGTAAGTTCATGCAGAGCTTAATGACTTCATTGCCTAGAAAGACAAGCATGGAAATCAGAACCTCACAATTTGTGGAGCCTTGTACTAGCAAGAAGTGAGCCTCACAGAGAGGGAGAACAAGACATCTGCAAAGGGTCTTGACACTTTGAACAAAGATTAAGTTGCACATGCACAGGATGAGAGTAAAGAGGCAACACAGACAATAGCTACTGGGGATGAAAGCTGTGGAGATTGCAGAGGTCATAGAGTGCACTCAGACATGAGTGTTCCAACCAGTCAATGTAAAGAAGCCTCACTGTACATGCCAAAAAGTCAACTCGGAAACAACAACAAAAAAAAATGAGTTGCCTTATTCTAGTTATAGAGTTAAGCCTATAATAGATCTATTCTAACATAGCTTAAAAATATGCCTTGAAATCATCACACTGATCCCCTATTCGATTAACTGCCTGACAGAACAAAATCCAACACTCTTTAAGTAAAAACAACCAAAGCCAGGTTTTATTTAATGTAGTACCTACAATGTCTAGCACACAATCAAAAACTGCCATGCATGAGAAGTAAGAAAATATGATCCATAATTTAAAAAAAAAAAATCAATAGAAATATATCCAGAGATGACAGGGGTTTTGTAATTAGTCAACAACTACTTTAAATAGCTCGTATAAGTATGTTTAAGGATTTAAGAGAAAAGATAGATATAATAAATGAAAAGATAAGGAAACTAAAGAAATAAGGGGACCCTACATAAAAGAACAAAATAGAAATTATATAACTTAAAACTGATAACTGAACTAAAATGAAAACTGCTCTAGACGCTCACAACAGCAAACTGGACAGAGAAAGAAAAAATATCAGTGAACATAAAGAGAAGACAATAAAAACTATCCAAACTAAGCATGGGTAATGGGGTAGGGTGGGGGGAACTGGAAAAATGAACAGAATCCCAGTGACTATAGGATAATACCAAGCAGTCTAATAAAAATGTAATTGGATTTCTAGTGAGAAAGGAGAGATGTTGAAATAAAATATATATATTTGAAGAAATAATCCTGAAAAAATTCCAAATTTAATGAAAAATATCAACCCACAGGTTGGAGAAGCTCAACATACCACAATCCAAATAAACCAAAAACAACAACAGCAACAACACATAAGCTTATCATAGTCCAACTTCTGAAAATAAATGCAGCCAGATTTAAAAGTATCACTGAAATCTCATTAGAAACAATGCAAGCCAGAAGTTAATGACATATTTAAAATGCTGAAAGGAAAAATAAACATTGTCAATATAGAATTCTATGTACAGTGAAAACATTCATAAGTGAAGGTAAAATAAAGACATTTTCAGGTAAATAAAAACTGAAATAACTCATCAGCAGCAGACCTGCCCAAGAAGATGTGTTTAAGGAAGTTCTTTGAACTGAAGGAAAATCATGAAAATTATAAATATTCATGAAAGATACTGAAGTAAATATGAATAAATGGAAACCTATACCATATATTTCAATAAGACTCAACATCATAAAGATCTTAATTGTGAGTTAATTCATAAAGTTATTTGAACCCTAACAAAAATACCAATATAAATGTTTTCTACAACTAGACAACTAAATTTTAAATATAAAGTTCATTTGGAAAAAGAAACAAAACAGCCAGAAAATCCTGGTAAAAGACAAGCAAAGGGGGAGAGGCTAGCCAATGAGATATTAAAGCATATTATAATCCTTTAAAATTAAAACAGTACAATACTGACACAAGCAGACAGAATAGAAAGTTTAGAAACAGACCCAAATACATATGATAATTTGATATATGAAAAAATGGCATCTCAAATCATAGGTAGAAAATTACTTTTTAATAAATGTTGAAATAACTAGATAGCCTTTTGGAAATAAAATAAAATTGAATCCATTCTCACACTACCCACCAAGATAACTTCCAAACTGGTTAGAGATTTGTTTACAAAAAAATGAAATCATACAAAAACTAAAAGAAAATTATGTATATTCCTTTTAACTTAGAAAGAAGGAAAATATTCCCATATGACTTAAGTTTCAGAAGCAAGAAAGAGAAAGATTGCTCTATTTGACTACATAAAATGTTAAAAAAAAAGAAACAAAAAAAAAAAGGAAAAAAAAACACTCTTACATTTTAAAAAATGTTTTAAATACAATTGAACACACTGGGAAAAATGAAATATACCTTATATAACTTATATGGAAAAAGATTAGTTTCCATAAGTATATGAGCTTTTTTAAAAAAATTATAGCACAAAAGGCCCATAACCGAATAAAATAAAGGGCAACAACCACCAACAAATAAATTCACAGATAAGGAATGTTCCATAAACATATGAAAAGAGGCTTACCTCATTCTGAACAGGAGAAACATAAAACAACACAGATATACTATTTCTCTTATCTCCCAGCAAAGCCCATGAGTCTAATCATATACCCTTTGGGGAGGCTACAGGGAAACATTTGTTCTTATTCTTAGCTGCCTGATATGCAAAAGGGCAACTTCCAGTAAAATTACATTTGCATTTAGCCCACCTACATTTCTTTAACTTTAGTTGGTGATTCCCTGCATTCTATTGTTATCAGGAACCTTTTTAGAGACTCCTCTTATAATCAGGATACAGTTGGACCTGGATTACTCCATCAACCCCATATTTGCCAGATAGAGGTGATGTAATCTTGGTGTTTGACCTGTCTGTTGATATAGGACAGTGGGGAGGATACTTAGAACATTCCTCACTTAGAGCAAGCCCGTTTTTGTAAACAGAGTTTTATTGGAACACAGCCATGCTCATTGCTTACATATGGCTTATGGCCCCTTTTATGCCACAATGACAGAGTTGAATGGTTGCAACAGAAACTGGACCACAAAGCCTAAAATATTTGCTATCTGACCCTTTACAGAAAAAAAGTGTGCCACCCTGGCTGGTGTGGGTCAGTTGGTTGGGCATTGTCCTATGAACCGAAAGACTGCCAGTTCGATCCCTGGTCAGGGCACATGCCCGGGTTGTGGGCTCAATCCCCAGTAGAAGGCATGCAGGAGGCAGTCAATCAATGTCTCACTCTCACATTCATGTATCTCTCTCTCTCCCTTCCTCTCTCTGTAAAAATCAATAAAAATCTTTAAAAAAAAAAAGTGTGCTAACCTATGCTATAAAGCAGGGGTGGGGAACCGTTTTTCTGCCAAGGGCCATTTGGATATTTATTACGTCATTCGCAGGCCATACAAAATTATCAACTTAAAAATTAGCCTGCTATATTTGGTCAAACATTTAATTAACTCACCCCTAATGTGATGGCTGGAACTGCTTCTCTTTGGTGAGGGCTTGGCAGGGCCAGACCAAATGATTTCACAGGCCCTGTACGGGCCATGGGCTGGACATTCCCCATCCCTGCTCTAAAGTAAACGGGATTTGAACCTTGCAAACTTGTGGGACAGATTAGTTCTGCAGCAGGTCCTGATTCATTGCATCTCCTACTACCATGATCCCACAAGCAACTAAAGGTCACTCAGGTCTCTGGGGTTACTGAGGTCTTGAAGTAAAAGCAGAGCTATGGGACCGCAAAATCTTGGGCAAGTGTCCTCAGAGGCACCAGCCACAGTTCAGAGATGCACACTGGCTCCCACCTTCCTAACAAATTGCGGTAGGTGGAGTGTGATCCCAGGAACATCAACCTTGGAGCTCTAAACACGGGGATAGTTGTCTCACCAGCCAGTATAACTAACTGAAAGAAACCTGGCAAAGAAATACCCTTCTCTCCCAAGTACTGGGCTTTCAATTCTATCCCAGGGCATGGGACTTTGGGATCATGAGAACCCTGAGAAGCAGGTGACCCAGGTTAGGAGAGTGCAGCTTTTTCTCTGGCTCGCTGATTGAGGCAGAAAGGTCTTATTTACTAATTATCTCCCTGTCACACCCTCTGCTCGGACTAGATATCTCCCTACATACACACTCATGGGTCTGCACTCGAGGGAGGGCTGTTTAAGAATAACTTTGCTGGCCACTGCATGGCTCTTGTGCCCACTGATGTGCTGCAGGCCTGCCTGAAGATTTCCTGCCGCCTCTTTCCCATCCTTGCCTTGATAACGTGGCTGTGCATACCCACTACAGGCGGCTGCTGGTCTGGGATACTGAGCTATGTGAAACTAGCCTGGCTGAGCCCTGCTTTCTTAACAGCTTAAGTAAGATCTTCAAGGTGCTTGAACTTAAACGGCAACTTGATTTTCATTAGTTCTCTGCCCCTTTGTTGTCCCTCCAGTACGTGCTGCAAAAATGCCCAGATCATCTGAGTATGAGTTCCCAGTCACGTCCTGCATCGCCTCTCCTCACATCCCTAAGAGATGTGTAAACGTGCTGATTGTGACCCTGCTCCATTACACTCTTCACCAGCGTGGGGAAAGGCTGGTTGTGGGGTGCACTTGGAACCAACCATTTCTCCAAGTGCATCTGTTTTGGAGGACACAGCGGGATAAGTCTTCCCGCTGGCTTTCTTCCAGCTCCACTACATCAGGAGCCAGTGCAAAGTAACCTCGGGTCCCCAGACCAGATGCCAGCCTTTGGTTAGGTGCTGTCCATCTCAGGGGCAAGGATCAGAAGTCACATGTTCCCCCACACCCATGACTGGGAAAACACTACCCAGCACTGAAGCCTTTAACAGTGATAAACCAGAAGGCTAGATAATAAAGGTTGTCCACTCCAGAGAGTGACTCTGGATTTACCTGTATTCGTATATCTGGAGCTCATCTGTGCATGTGACTCTCAGGATCTCTTCTACTCCCCTCAGTCAATCCTCACATGTCCATCAGCCCACATCACTTGCTGTCTCCCTCTGAGTCACTATCTTTATGTCTCCTGGGTGTCGCAAGCCTGAGAAAGATGTGGGCAATTTTAAAAAAATGAAACTGAGCCTCTGCCTGTGAAAACACTAGAACCCAGTTCTGCCAGAGCTCCTCCCTTTTCTGACAGTTTGCGGGTGGGTCATTATAGAGCAAATTTCACCTCTGATCCTCTCGGGGCTGGGCCACTGTTTTCTTCCTATCACTGTTACACGGCAGATGATGGGAGAACCTGATCACCACCGATGTAGACAGGCCTCATCGCCCTGGCCATGCCTTCCACCCCTGGCCATCACCCCACCGGGGCTACCCCTCCGGCCTCTGCTGCCTCACTGACCTTTCCCACGCCTATCGGTCTGCTGAAGTGCGAGAGGGCTTCCTCACCACAAATGTTCCAGCTTTCTAACTTGGTCCTTTATATGCACTGAACTGTGCCCCCTCCAAAATCCATATGTTGAAGCCCTTACCCTTGTGTGAATATTTGAAGAAAGGGCTTTTAAGAGGCAATCAAGGTTAAATGAGGTCATAAAAGTGGGGTGTGCTAGGACTGGTGTCCTCTCTCTCTACCCTGTGAGGACACAGTGAAAAGGCAGCCGTTTGCAAGCCAGGAAGAGAGGCCTCATCAGAAGCCAAACCTGCTGGCACCTTAGTCTTGGACTTCTAGCCTCCAGAACTGTGAGAACATAAATTTCTGTCATTTAAGTCATCCAGTCTACGGTATTTTGTTACAGCAGCTGGAGCTAACTAGTACAATCCCCGCCAGGATGGAACTGCCTTGTCACTTGCTTCTAGCACACTGTTTAGTTTATGGCCCTCTAGCCTCAGTTTTTTTATATGTATCCTACAGGAAGTTGAGAGATGCTCCCCTCAGGCTCAGTCTGAGCATAGAGGAGGAGCATCAAGTGTTATGTCTGTCACCGTCCACCCTGCCCTGGTTACCCAGCTATGTCCAGAGTCTTGGCTGTTAGTTCTAATGCCTCCTCACTATTTTCCTCAGAAGGCCCCCATTTAGTCACCACCCAAAAAGGGCCCTAGTGCTTGTCTTGAACTGCTAGGAATCCTTCTTAGGAAGACAGTGTTGGACTCTGCAGAACCCTCAATCTATAGCGATTGCTTTTCTCATTTAAAAATCTCTCCTTGTGTGTCTCTGTATTTCTCACTCTATCTTTCCTTGTCTCTTTATTTTAAAAATGTCCTCTTGTTGTTCTCTCTTTGCTTCATTCTTGAGGTCTTTCTTTGTTTCTTACTCTTAATCATTCCCTTTCCTTTCTTTCACTCTTAATAATATTAAAGTATGCTTTTTAATTATTTTAAATAATGAATAAGGTTTGTTCTCTAGTATCAATTTGACAAAAATGATCAAATGTTATATGCCTCTGTTTGTCTGAAAATAAATAAGCAAATGAAAACAAAATTAATTTAACTTCTCTAATCCTTGACTTCTTTTGATTGGGTGCACTACTAACCAACATTTGTTGGTGCCACAAGGGGGCAGTGCAATCAAGCCGATCATTTAACTCAAACAGTTAAAATACCAGAAGCCAGAAGAGGCGGCCAGGGGCTTTCTCCTGGAGAAAAGTAGGACCAGAATGTAGCAACTGCCTGCTTCTGTCACTTGGGAAAAGCTATGACAGGCAAAGAGCATGAAAAAGATTCAACAGGCTTTCTAATTGGTTTTCACATCTGTGAATTCTGTTTACACCCAGCTGAAGGAGCTTAACAGTTTATCCTGGCCCAAAAGTCTGTTTTGTTGAAAATCAAGAGGTAGAGAAGGGTGGTGAGATCAAGGATGATTTCAAATCTTTGAGTGTGGTTGACCAGAAGTACCTCACAATTCGGCTATAAACATGTTGACTTCATGGTGGGGAATGGCCAAACAGAAATATCTAGCCAACATTTGTAAATCTGTGTCTAGCACTCAGAAGAGAAGTGAGGACAAGAGATGTAATCTGGGAGGTCACAGAAGCCACGTACACAGAGAGCTTAGTGTTCTGTGGTCTCCCTCCTGATGATTTACACAGGACTCTTCTTGGCACTCCTGTGTCTGCCTAACCTCCCAAGGTGGAATCTAGTAAGGTTTGCCTATCCTAACTCCTTCATTTGCAAGTGGCAAAAATTCATTTTAAATTAGAATCAGTAAAAAAGGGAACTAATTGGCGACTGTAACTAAAAAGTCTAAAGAAGTGTTAACCAATAGAAATACAATATGAGGCACATATAATTTAAAATTAATAGACTCATTTAAAAAGTTAAAAGTTCCAGGCGAAATTAATTTTAATAATACATTTTATAGATCCAATATGTCTATAATTGTTCTACTTTCAACATGTAATCAGAATGTTAAAATTATTGACATTTTACTTTTTTTTTTTTTTTTTTACACACTAAGTCTTCAAAATCTGATTTCTATTTTACATTTGCAGGATGTTTCAATGTGGACTAGCCATATTTCAAGTACTTACTAGCCATATGTGCTAGTGGCTATGATATTAGACAGCAGAGGCCTAAAGCTAGACCTTAAGGTATGACTGGATCCAAGCTTTCAAATAGTGTCACCGGGCTTTCTCACAGTTTTGCTTTTCTTTGCATATTGGGCTCATCCTCTCCAAAAAGAGAGATGCCTTCATTTGGCCAGACAAGATGGCCCACAAGTAGTTCCACTTAATATTATGCTTATAGCTCACAGTCACAGAGGGAAAGACATCATTCTGATAGCATCGATTGGTCCTGCTGATATCATGAAATTATCCCTGAACCAATCACTGAGGCCAGGGGAACAGAGCCAACTCCAACATACGTTGCCTTCAATAGATCTGGCGAACCAGGCTCTGACTGCCCAAGCCTGATCGCATGCTCCTCTCTGGACCTGGGAGGGTACAGCGAGGAGGCTGGTCAGCCCCACTAAACCACCTAGAAGCAAGGAAAGGGGGTCCCCAAAGAAAAGTAGGACACAAATCACATATATCCATTTAACAACCACTTGTGGGCTTAAACTGCCCAGACCCCAGGCTCAGTGCTGAGACCTGGGCAATTACGAAGGTCGGTATTAATAACTGTTCATCTAGTCATAATTTGACAAGCAGTTGCTCTTTTCTACTTACACCATAGTCACTGCGTGAGGAAGATGAGTTCCCACTGGATACCCACTCCTGATTTCAGGTTCTTTTAACCAGCTTCTCAGTGCCTGCAGCTGGATCTCTCCCATGCTAACCTGCATGGGATTCCTCTGAGAACCTAACCAACCCTGTTCCTCCATTCAGCCCTTGGACTTTGGGTTTAATTTTGGCTATTTCCTGACCTCGTGGATTGGTGCCACAGTACAGAGCTCACTCTTATGACCAGGACTAGTACTCTCAGGCCCAGCTCTTTCATGAAACTCTCATTGCCCTTGAGAGGCAGCTTCAGTCCTCGTGGCTCAATCTTGACACTGAACTCCAACAACAGCAGTGAAAATAATAACCAGAAGAGACTTTAAAGTTCAGAGAGTAAAAGCATAGATTCTGGAGCAAAAGTGAAGCTGGGATTCTGTAATGTTGAGCAAATTATTTAACCTTTCTATGCCTCAATTTCCTCTTCTTCAAAATACAGATAAAATAGGACCTATTCACCAGGCTAGTGTTGTAAATTAGATATGCAGATATATGTGAAATGTTCAGGAGAGTCTCTATAAGCATGTACCATGGAGGGTTTGATGAGGGAAGCAGAACACTGTGACTGATATGAAGTAAGGGTTTCATTATAGGGATCAGACCTTACACTGTTGTGGAGAAAGTGGGGTAAGTAAAGGTCCGCAAGAGGGAAAGCTAGAGGATCAGAGAAAAACCACTCATCAGGAACCACCAGCTCAGCTGCGGATTGACTGCTGCTGAGGAAGACTCCTGCCTCTGAAACTGCTGGTAGCCTGAAGGTCAGAAGGGCCAACAGCTGGGGAAGAAATTCTGAACCAAAGCAGAAGCAAGCAAGGAACCTCAGAACCCACGACCCACCACCTCTCTCAGCATTTAACCCATACGTTGCTGGTGACCCGAGAGAGAAGCAGGTGCCCTCCACCAAGGTACACAGGTGCCTACCTGAACCTGGAGGAGTTGGAGGAGATCTGGTGAGAGCAGAAGCAGCAGCAGGCCTGTAGCTGCTTGACTCCCGTAAACTCAAAGCAGACGAATGACAACAGCTCCGGCCAGCATGACCCCAAGCAACGACCCAGCTTTCCCGGCACCAGGGCTGCTGTGTGACTTTCTCCTGGGGCCCAGCCTAACCCAGAACCGCGGGAGGAAGGATCCTGCAAGATGTATTCCCAGCTCAGCTAAGCTGTCACCGTATAAAATCACTGCAGAGTGTTAGCTGTTGTTATTATTACTGCTACCAATATTGTGTGTGGGTCTTGTGTCTTTTTACCATTTATTGCTTATATTATACTCCACGAGAGGGTAAGGTCCTTGAGGATGCCTTAGTACAACCACTTTATACACAGTTCACAAAGTTGTCATATACATGTTATTCAACCCACATGACAACCCAGATGCGTGGGCAAGGTAGGTTTTATGACCCTCAGAAAGCTTGCAGAGGTGGTAAGTAGCAGGGCCGCAACTCAACTGCAGGTCCTGATTAATGCCAAGGCCAGGGCACCCTGCTGCGCCCCATCGCCTCTTACGCCACACGGGGGCAGCACAGTGCGCAGTGTGGCACTCAACGAAGTTAATCAATATAGCTTTCAATTTCCAGCTATGCATCAATTAAACGAGAATGTGGTATTCCACTGCGCAGTGAGACTAGTTTCTTTGAGAGGGTTGTGGGACCCGTGTAATTACTAGCCCGTCATCACACCACACCTGCCTGCAGAAATTCGAATGTTGAATTTTTAAGGGATGCAATTCCTACAATTTGCAGCAAGTGTCACCCTACAGCTACTGAACCATCAATGCCTGAGACCTAAAATGATTAAGAAGAGAATAGGTGCAAAGCATATCACGTAATTCAGGACACTGCCTACATTTTAATCTGGACAAAATAATAAAAGCAAAAACCTATTGCACTATTTCATGTTATCTTGCAGATAGCTTTTCACCAGAGTATTTCTCCCCACCCTACCCTCCTCCACTATCATCAAAAAGTGTTTTTATGACACCTATGTGCTAAGTGCTGGGAGTGGCAGAATGTTAAAGCAGATTTTTCAAAAGCAGTCTTTGTTCTGTCGTGCTTTGATATTCCCAAATCCTTATGATTGTCACTCAGAGTTGGGATCTTCTCTGTGCAATGCTATCCTAATAGCACAGTATCCTCTCCCTGCCTTCTGCTCCTCTGCAAAATGAAGAGTCATAATGAACTTGACTGTCCTTAGGTCTGGACAAGCCCTTTCAGGCCCATATAAGACCCTGGGAGATAATAATCTTATATTTGTTTTACCCCTTGTACTTTTCAAAGGAACTTTTATATCTATAATCTCATTGGAAGCTTACTATCTTGTACAATGAGTAGGGCAGGTATTACGGTACTCGTTGCAAAAGTGGAACTATGCTGCCGAACGTAAGCCAACTGGCCAAGGTTACAAGCTGGTCAGCCAAGAAGTGCATCGCCTAAAGCCAAGTCCAGAACACACTCTGCTACTGTCAGAGGAACCAGTCACATATACATACACATTAGCATAACTTATGCATGTTCCAATGAAGATGGATTTTGGAGGAAAGTGAGCAATCAGTTTCAGTGGGCTTGACAGCCATAAAGCCATACTCTCCAGTTCATCTAGAACCTAGAATGATGAAGAATGGAACTTTCTGGTTAACTGAGTGCCACACATATCTACGATTTGATACTGCCGAGATGGCTTTCCTAATATTGACTTATAGTACGATTTTTAGAATATAAGTTTCTTGGAGAGAAGAAACTTCCTTTTGTTTGCTGCTGCATCTCCAGTGCCTAGAAGAGTCCCTGGCACAGTAAGTGCTTAATAAATATTTGGTGACAAAAGTGATAACTGAAATCTTGAAGAAAACAAAGGGGGAACAGGAGTGAAATAAACACCCTGTGCTATTGCCTGATTCAGCTTTCTAGGTTTGCCCCAGTCACTTAATGAATGGAGGTAAGTATCTTCTACTTTATATCTCAGTCTATTTAATAAAGAGAACTACAGAATATGAAAATGAGACATTTAGCAGTAGGCAACCTGCCTTTCCCTGAGCCCTTGTCATCTCCCCAGCATTCATAAATGCCGTATTCAAATATTAAAGTTGTTCACAATCCTTCTCCAAGTCAGCAGCTTAAATCCAAGATTAAACTTCTCTCCTCCAAGGGTACTGATTTCTAAGTTCTGTCCATCAGAAACGGCTTCCTGAGTTTTTGAGGATATAGCCTCGTGAATAAGGGGGAGACACAGGCTAAAGGAAAAGCAGTTGGGAAGGCGAGGAAGGGAAGCACATTAGAAGGCCGTCTGCACTTGAGGTGGCAAAGGGTGGCCCGGAGAGCTGGGAGGCCTAGCTCTCCCACAACCTCCTGCATCCTCCGAAATCAACAGGCAAAATAACAGAATTAGAGGAAAAATCCTCCACCTTCTCTTCCCTTTCCCACTTCCGATAGACTAGAAAGCAGCTCCTGTCTCTGAAGCCACTGCTAGCGTCTGGGGCTGGAGAGGGGGACACGGAGGAGGGGGGAGTTCAGGATGACTGCCTCTCCCAGCACCTCAGGGCAAACAACACTTACCTCATGGACGGGAGTGAGAATAAATAAGATAATGTATGGACTGTGCCTGGCACGGGGGAGGCTCTCCATAAATCATTTCCTTTTCCTAGACTGGAGTGACCAACGCCCAAGCCCTCCTTTCCTCTGACCAAAAATTTCTACCTGACCCTGTTTTCCTCTCTTAAACAGATTTTTATAAGGGTTTTTTAGTGCAAAAATAAAATGACAAGTTTTCACTCTCTTTTTTAGACAAGACGGGTATTTTTTTTCATCATATGGAATAAAGTCGGAGCCAGGTGAGAGATGTTCCCCCCTTTAGGCAGTTTCATCAACTGAGAATAAATTCTCTTTCCTGATAATACTCCCTGAAATTTAACATTCTTTTCACCCTTAAACTCA
Organism: Miniopterus schreibersii; assembly: GCF_964146895.1. NCBI lineage: Eukaryota > Metazoa > Chordata > Mammalia > Chiroptera > Miniopteridae > Miniopterus > Miniopterus schreibersii. The sequence goes on along the minus strand of NC_138106.1, from coordinate 50,642,903 downwards.
ATGAAAAAAAAAGTGCTAGCAGCAACACATCTAAAGATTCCTGTACCATCTAAAAGTTAATTTCTCTTCAGTGCTTTGCAAGTAACCAAAAACACTACACTTAAAAGAAAAAGCTGCAGAAGCCTCCACGAAAGCTGTTCTTTTTTATAAAAGTGCAGTCACAAATCAATGCATTGTTAATGAAGGCTCTCCCCTATAGGCCTCTAGAGTTATGTAGATTCAAGACTTCTGGCTGGGCAGAGGGGGAGGCTGGGCATTTACACAATGGGGGCTTTCAGCTCCGTTTCCTTCAGAAGCACCTAGCAGAGGAAGTCAGAGGCCAGAACCAGCCTTTCCCCTCCTCTCCAAAGGTTAAGCTAGACTGTTATAAGAACTGGGGCCCAGCCAGGCGTGGCTCAGCAGTTGAGCATCAACCTAGGATCCAGGAGATCATGATTCAATTCGATCCCCAGTAGGGGGCGTGCAGGAGGCAGTGATCAATGACTCTCTTATCACTGATGTTCTATCTCTCTCTCTCCCTCTCCCTTCCTCTCTCTTGAATCAATAAAGATACATTAAAAAAAAAAAAGAACTGGGGAGAAGGGTGTGCTGATCTAAATCATTCAAATACTCTTAAAGATCAGAGCCCTGAAAGGTTTGCTCCGCGGTTAGAGCCTCAGCCTGAGGACGGAAGGGTCTCAGGTTCAATTCCCAGTCAAGGGCACATATCTTAGTTGCAGGTTAGGGATCCTGCCGAAGGCAATCAGTCGATGTGCCTCTCTCATGTTGATGCTTCTCTCTCTCCCACTCCCTTCCACTCTCTCTAAAAATCAATGGAGCCAGGCCAGGCGTGGCTCAGTGGTTGAGCATTGACCTGTGAACCAGGGGGTCATGGTTTGATTTTTGATCAGGGCACATGCCCAGGTTTCTGGCTCGATCCCCAGCGGGAGGCATGCAGGAGACAGCCAATCAATGACTCATCATTGATGTTTCTCTCTCTCTTTCTCCCTCTCCCTTCCTCTCTCTGAAATCAATAAAAACATATAAAACTTTAAAAATATATAAAAAATTAAAAATCAATGGAAAAAAATATCCTCAGGTGAGGATAAACAAACAAACAAACCCAGAAATGCACATTTTTTTCTTCTGGAGGCACATATATCAGAAAACACAATACGGCAATTAAGAGCCAGGTTGCCTACATCTGAGTCCTGGTCCCAGCTCTGCTGCTGCTGTGGAACCTCGGCCTATTTAATTGCCTGGGCCTCGCTGCCTCATCTGTAAAAGAGGAGAGTAATACTACTAATGTGGGCGTTCTGGGGGTTCTGGGGACCCAAGCACCACCACCCACTATGGGTTCTTGGCTTCACACAGGAAAGAATTCAAAATCAAGCCAGCATAGAGTTTAAAATGAAAGCGAGTTTATTGGTGAAGCGGTGAGACAGAGCAGCCCTCCTTTATCGGAATTTGCTTCCTTTGTTGAGGTTCACTTCATCTGAGATGGGGGTAGGTCTTCAGAGAGGGGGAGGAATATTCAGGCTCTTCCTTCTCGGAGGAGCTCTCTCCCTATTTTGTGTCTTTATATGGGCTTGCATTTTTGATCATGGCAGTTCTGGGTGTGTCGTTTTGCATGCTAATGTATTTCAACGAGTGTATAATGAGGCCAGGGGTTGCTGCTGGGTGAAATTAGTTGCCATGTTGAATGGAGCTGGCTGTGTCAGTTTTTAGCGACAAATCTGTTAGGGGGCAGTGGTCTTATTTCTTGCCAGTCCCTATAGCTTTTATCTATTGCAGCTGTTCTGCCACATACCCCATCTCAGGACCTTCCTCACAGAGCTGCCGTGAGGATTAAAATGAGCTAATAGATGTAAAGTGCTCAGAGGACCGCCTGGCACGTGGTTTCTGGTCACGGATACTATTCAGCAGAGGAGAGGGAGTGCCAGGGTGGATCAACACATGGGGCTGCTAGAAATGGATCTGTTCTAGAACAAGAGATTGTAAGTACTGGACCCCAGGCCAACTAAGCCCCATACGCATGTACAGTTAACTTGTACAGGGTTTAACTTTTTAAACAATTCATTGCCAGCAACATGGTTCAGGAGATACACTCATCAGCATTTCTCCTGCAGTATCTCCAATGGGACTTTCCCCTCCTTATAAAATACAAATAAATTACTTCTAAAGTAAGTCAAAGCTACAATTTATCAAGAACTATGTCATTTTACATACATTATCTAATTGAATCCTTAGAATTATGATGTTAAGAATTATGATCCTTGTTATGTAGGTGAAGAAAACGAGGCTTGGAGAGGCTAAACAACGTGCTGGAAGTCAGTAAGGACGTGACAGCTGGGGTCCGACACGCAGGTCCCAGGGTAATACACTGCGTCCTTCCACTTCGCTGTTCCCTCCGAATCCACCTCGTGCCTCCAGGGACTTTTCAGACCCCCTCAAAACTTCTCACCTAAAAGAATTTCCTCAAATTCACCCTCCTCTCACCATAGCTCTCACTACAGAGCGGAAGGGGGTGAGGGAACTAGGATTTTATGCACATTACAAATGCCCTAGGAAACTGATGAGAAAAAAATTAAAAGGCTGTGAGACTCCCTAAATGTGTAAAAATGAAATAGGAAGACTCAGAATGCCTGAGTGTATGGAGAAAATTATTTTAATGGTCTACAAAGTCAGAGATAGAATTTTTTTTCAATCATTAAAAAAAAAACACCAAAACACCTAGGCAAAGAATGACTGGAGGGAATTTAGAGTTCTATGCAATGGCAAGTTTGAGGCAGGGCCGAGATTTTTAATATGTATTAGCTGTCTTAATAAAGGGGCAGTCTATGAAAATAAATGAGCAATACCCTTGGCTCTACAACTTACTAGCTTTGTGACCTTGAGCAAACTACTTAACCTATGTAAGCCTTGGTTTTCTCATCTATAAAACTGGCATAGCACTAAACTGAAGTGTGTTGTCAGGATTAAATGGGATACACACAAAGTGATTAGCATGCTGTCTGGTATACAGTAGGTGCTCTGTAACTGTTGTTTTCCCACCCTCCTAATTCTCCTTAGTGATTTAAAATTGATGGTAATCAGAACATAGATGTGCAACTTTTGAATGAAATGTGAAAAATAGGAAACAAGGGACTATTTGGGCAAACAGACAATAATTAGAGCCGTCTCCTTTCTTAAACGGTCTCGAAGTGCTATTTTATATGCAGCAGCACTCAAATAGTACCTCTGACAAGAAGAGTTTGAATACTAAGTGTAAATGACTTAGCTGTCGCCTAGAAATTTAAAGCTGCTGAACTACTAACTGCTAATGGCTGATATTGAGTATTCACTATGACCAGACACTATGCTACTCACTTTATGTGCATTATTTTATTTAGGCTTCACAATCTCAAAGGTAGCTACTATTATCCGCATTTTGTAGATGGATTTGAGCCTTAGAGGATTTTATAACTTGTCTAATATAATGAACAATTGCAACTTGTCCATGGGCAAGGGCATGGACAAATGATTTTGCCCAAGCACAACATGCAAACTGCTATAAATCTGATGAGCTTGGGGAGAAAATGATAGTATAAAAATGTGGCTTTAATGTAAATTATTTTAGGCTAAATTATCTAATCTAGATGTCCAACCTGCCAAACGTAATCAGATAGCAACTGAACCTACAATGTTAAATACACCATAGACACTTACACTTACTGCTTTTTCTAGGAATTTCGCCTCTATTGTTAGTGTCTTATGATTAAGCTGGAATTTTGTTCCCTGCCTTTCCCTAAAATGGAGAAATAATATCTATTTGAAAGGGAGCTATGAGGTAAAGTTATAAATAACTATATACACATAGAATTTAAAAGTCACCTTTTCTCTAGATTGCATTTATCTTCTGTCAGTGAAAAGAAAATTGAATCTCTAAATTTAAGAGAGTTTTATTTGTGCCCTCCTGAGGACTATTGCCTGGGGATATAAATTCAAGAAGCCCTGAAAGTATGTTCCAACTTCAAAAAAATGAGTTGTACTTATATAGAAAGAGGGTAGGAGGAAGAAGTTGTTAAGAGTGGATTATTTTAGGGCCAGGACACCTTTTCTTTGGGGGAAGAGAATAGGAAGGGTTTTTATCTTGCATATAGCCTCTTTGGGGGATGGAGAGGACCCATGGCTGGTGCTTGACCAGAAAATTACAGACTAGTTGATTAACATTTCTAGGAGAGACTAAAACTGAAATTAGATCAGGTATGAGGTCTAGGTTTGGTATTACGGGCTTTTAGCATGAGTGACCACATTTTGGGCCTGTGGGTTTCTTTTTCTTTAACAATATTTTTCTGTAAAGTTATGTTATTTTACTACACACAAGTTAGATGGTTTGTGCAAAACTTAGGTGACTTGTCAAAAAGAGGGCTGTTAAAAGGCAAAACAACAAAGACCACAGATCTCTTTTTAGACACTGGTCTCAAACGGGAGTACCTATTGAGAAAACCAACTGGCAGATTACTTGTTTGACCAAATTGCTTAACAACTCTTAGCTTCAGTGTCTAGACTTATTAAATATGAGTGATGATGTAGCTCACATAGGAATGAATGCTTAAACACATTTTTAGCCCGGCCTGTGTGGCTCAGTGGTTGAGCGTTGCTCTATGAATCAGGTCATGGTTTGATTCCCAGTCAGGGCACATGCCCGGGTTGCTGGCTTAATCCCCAGTCGGGGACGTGCAGGAGGAAGCCAATCAATGACTCTGTCTCATCATTGATGTTTCTATCTCTCTTCCTCTCCCTTCCTCTCTCTGAAATCCTTATTTTTTTAAAAAAGGAAAAAAATGCATTTTAAAAAGTGTCTGTCATGTAGTAAGCATGAAACAAGTAATAGCTATTATTTTTATGTAAAATACATCATTGCTACTTAACATGGATTCTTTCAAATCACTACATTTAGTATGGTATTTCTACGGAATACTGAATCTCTAATATAACATCAAATGCCAGCCAGGGAGTGGTGCAATCAATTGCCCCTTGAATGAAGGACTGTGGTGCACCCTCGCTGATATTTGACTGCTACTTTTGAAACCTGGGATTAGGAGACCAATCATACATTTTCAGTTTCATCAATTTAGCACATCCTTCAAGGACTTTCTCTGAGTGCAGCAATGTGCTAAATGTTGTGACCACAATGAAGATATAGAAGAGACTGTCCCACCTGCTTGAACTTGTAAAAATATCTACTTGGCCCTGCTGGGCATGGCTCAGCGGTTGAGCTTCAACCTAGGACCCAGGAGATCATGGTTCGATTCTCAGCCAGGGCATATGCCTGGGTTGCGGGCTCAATCCCCAGTCAGGGGCGTGCGGGAGGCCCTGACGACTCTCTCATCATTGATGTTTCAACTCTCTCTCTCTCTCTCCCTTGCTCCCTCTGAAATCAATAAAGCTATATATATATATTTTAAAATCTACTTGTATACTTGTGATACTAATTGCAATTATTTCTTTTTGGGTCTGTATTCTTCCTGTAATATGAACTCCGTGAGGACAGCTATGGTGGCTTCTTTTCTGTTTTTATTTCCTACACCTACAACAGTGTTAAGTACATAGTAAGGGATCAAAAATAATTGGGGAATAACTCAGTTTACAGTTGAGCAAGGGATATCAATCATGTACACAAATATGGGAATTTAATACAGACGGTGACATGTAGCAAATGCTAGAGCTTATGAGAAGCAGCAGTCACTTCTCACCAAGCTGAAAAAAAGGATTTACGAAGGACAGAGTATTTGGATAGGACTTGTGATATATGATATATGAATATTTGTGTGGAGACAGGTGGAAGGTGCAGGAAAAAAAAAGAAATGCACAGGCCTAGAGCAAGAGTAGCAGAACTTGAGATGGGAAAGACAGTGGACCATTTGTGGAAGGGATTGAATGAACCAAGCGATGGAGTAAGAATTTTATTTAATACACAATTAAGAATCCTCAAAGCTTCCAGATAGTACAGGAAATTTGTTTAACTGCTGATATTTCAAAAAGTAATGTCCCAGGACTTCTGGTTCCAGCCAAGATTGAAAAGCCCCACTGCAAACCCAATGTATAATAGTCTTCCCTCTTACAATTAAAAAAAATACTAGACATAACACAACAAACAAGCACAGGAAGGCACTGGTCAGTGGACAGAAGATAGATCTCCTAGAGGTCTTGGTTCTGCCCCAGTGGAGGAGATGAGCCTGCACCCACACCCAGCATCAAGGTGGAAAGAGATGGTACAAGGCAGGGTACTGACACTTCCTTTTCCCTCATTTGAGCAGACCCAATGAGGAAAGGAGCTTCTACCCAACCTACCATCAAGACAGAATGAGGTGGCCTGCACTTGCCTCCCTCCCTCCTCCTGGAGTCATCAGGGCAGCATGGAGGTGTTTCTACTCCCACCCTGTAGCAACAAGTGATGTGAGCGCTCTGTTTCTTTCCTTCTGGGTGTGAGCAGGGCCCCACCGGGAGCTGAGCTTATACCCCCACTTGAAGGCAACAACTCCTTGCTCATTGGTGTCCCACCTTCAGTAAGGTGTAAGCATGGGCCAGGGGAGCTATCGTTCTTCCCATCTGCAGAGACAGTGTAAACACTCCACTTTGGCTGTAGTGCTCTCAGTAGGCACATCAGGAAATAAACACGTACACACATCTGGCTCTTGTGTTATACTTCAACAAGGGCAATGTCTGCTTCAAATATGTATACATTATAAAGAGTTTCCAGAGTCGAAAATATCTCAAATGTGGCCGAGAAACTAAAAGTCACTCATTACCCCACAGACCAGGAAAATCATGATTTCAATAAGAAAAGACCATCAACAGATGCCAACATCAAGTTGAATCAGATGTTGGAATTATCTGACAAGATTTTTAAAGCAGTTAAAAATGCTTCAGCGAGCAATTATGAATTCTCTTGAAACTAATTGAAAAGCTAGATAATCTCAGTAAAGAAATAGGATGATGTAGTAATACATGCTACAACATGGATGAACCTAGAAAAGATTATGCTAAGTGAAATAAGCCTGTCACAAAACACAAACACACACACACACTTATGAAGTGTCCAGAGCAGGCAAATCTATAGAAACTGGAAGCTGAAATTGGTTTGGTATAAGGAGTGGCTGTTAGTGAGTATAGGTTTCTTTTGGGGGTGATGAAAATGTTCTAAAATTAGATTATGGTGATGTTTGTGCAACTCTGTAAACAAACTAAAAACTATCAAATTGTATAGTTTATATCAACAAACTTTATGATTATAAATTATCTCAATATGTTATAATTTAAGTTAATTAAAATTTGCTTTAAAAAGAATTAAATGTAAATTATCAAACTGAAAAATACAGCAACTGAAATAAAAACTTGCTAGATGGGCTCAATAATAGAGTGGAAATGACAGAGGATAGAAATCAGTAAACCTGAGGACAGATCAATAGGATTTACCCTGGACAACAGAGATAAAATAGACTGAAAAAATGAGCAGAGCCTTGGGAGCCTGTGGGATAGTAACAATAGATCCATCATCAGAGTCCCAGAAGGATATAAGAAAGAGAGTAGGGCTGAAAGAGTATTTTAAGAAATAATGGCTGAATACTTCCCAAATTTCTCAAGTGCTGAAAGAAAAGAACTATCAACTATGAATATTGTATCCAGTGAGGAGTGAAAGGAATATAAAGACATTATCAGACAGAAGAAAACTAACAGAATTTGTTGCTAGCACACCTACCCTTACAAACTGGCTAAAGGTAGTTCTTCAAAGAAAGGAAATGATAAAAGAAGGAATCTAGGACCACCATGCAGGAAGAAAGTATGACGACAAAAAGCACAGAAATATGGACTTCTCATAAATCTTATAAATCATATTCGATGGTTGGAACAAAAAAACATACATCATCTTAAATCAAGAAAAAGATAATTAAAAGTAGGGAAAGAAAAGGGAGATGTATGGGAGTAAATTTTCACGCATCACTCAAAGTGGTAAAATGTTGATACAAGTAGACTGTGATGTGTTGTATATGCTTATTGTAAAACCTAAAATAAATATTAAAAAACTATACAAAGTTATATATTCAAAAACACTATAAATACATCAAAAAATAATCCAAAAATTGTTCAAGTAAACCACAAGAAGGAAAGAAAAGAGAAATAGATAATAAATTCAATAAATTTTTTAAAAAGGAATAGAGGGGAGAAAACAAAAAATAAAATTAACAGATTTAAGTCCTAAATATATCAATAATTACCTTAAATGTAAGTGGTATAAATATACCAGTTAAAAGACAGATATTTGCAGAATGAACACAAAATTATAATCCAACAATATGCTGTCTACAAGAAACTCACTTCAAATATAATCATAAAATAGGGATGTTGTGAGAGGATGAAAAAAGGCGTGCCATGCAAACATTAATTTTTAAAATGTTGCCCGGCCACATGTGGCTCAGTGGTTGAGCGTCGACCTGGGATCCAGGCGATTGGGGTTCGATTCCCAGTCAGGGCACATGCACTGGTTGCGGGCTTGATCAATGACTCTCTCATCATTGATGTTTCTATCTCTCTCTCTCCCTCTCCTTTCCTCTCTCTGAAATCAATAAAGATATATTTAAAAATAAAATAAAATAAAATGCAGGAGATATCCAGATAAAGTAGACTTCAGAGCAAAGAAAATTACTAGAGACAAAGAGGGACATCACCAGGAAAATACAGTGATTCTAAATATATGTGCAACCCCCCCCCCCCAAAAGAAGAGCCTCAAAATACACAAAGCAAAATTTGATTAAGCTGACAGGAAAAACAAATCTACAACCATAGTTGTGGATTTCAACATCCCAGTTTCAGCAAATGAATTACTAGATAGAAAATCAGTAAAGACACAAAACTAACAACACAATCAATCAATTGAATCTAACTGATATATTCAGAACATTCCACCCAACAAGAGCAGAATAAAAAATATTGTTTAAGAGCCAATGGAACATGCACCAACAGAGACTATGTCCTAAGCCATAAACAAACTTCAACAAATTTAAAAGAACTAACATAATACAGATCATTTTTCTGATTTCAACCTAAAAATCATTAACAGGAAGAAAAAAAAATCTGCAAAAACTTAGAAATTAACATATTTCTAAATAATCCATGGGCAAAGAAGAATTCTCACAAGAAAATTTAAAACACACAGGATTGAATAAAGATAAAAATACAATATGTCAAAATGTATAGATGTAGCTACGAAGTACTGAGGGGGAAATTATAATCCTAAATGCTTACATTAGAAAAGAGGAAGAGTTTCAAATCAGTAATATTTACTCCCACCAAGAAACTAGAAAAATACGAGAAGGATAAACCCATAGCAAGCAGAAAGGAGGAAATAATAAAGAATAAAAATCAATAAAACTGAAAACAGATATATAGAAAAAAATTAATGAAACAAAAAGTGGTTCACTTGAAAAAATCAATAAAACTGATAGTTTTCAAGACAACCGAGAAAAATAAAATATATGTAAGACACAGATCATAATTATCAGGAGTAAAAGGAGACATCAGTACAGATACTGCTCTCATTAAAAAAATAATAATAAGGAATATTACACATACCTTTACACTAAAAAAATGTACAACTTGTAAGACAGACCAATTCCTCAAAACCTACAAACTATCAAAACTCAATCAAAGTGAAACAGATAACCTGAATAATCCTATTACCATTAAAAAATTGAATTAGTAATTTAAAAGCTGAAAAAGAAATCTCCATGCACAAATGATTTTACTAGAGAATTCCATGCACTTACACACACAAATCCTCAACAAAATATTAACAAATCCAGCAAATGTTTAAAAAAATTACAAGCCCTGACCTACTGAAATTTATTCCAGGTATGCAAGGTTGGTTCCACATTTGAAAATTAGTCAATTACTCCAGCATATTAACAGGCTAAAGAAAAAATCATATTATTGTACCAAATGAAGCAGAAAAAACATTTGACAAAATAAAATGCCCATAAATAATAGACATTGTCAGAAAACTAGCAATAGAGTGAAGCTTCCTCAACTGATAATCTACAAAAATCTACACCTAATATCACACTTACTGGTAAAAAAAAAAAAGAAAAGAAAAGAAAAAAGAAAAAAGATTTCCCAAAAATCCCAAGAAATTTACAAAAAAGAAACAAACTCTCAAAAAGTGAGTTCAGCAAGGTTCTAGAATATAAAATCAACACGCATAATGCAATTACATTTCCTTTTTTTTGCATTTCTATTTACTAAAAACTAATATATAGAAACCAAAATTTAAAACACAGTAACATTTATAATTGTTTCCAGAAGTTAATATTTAGCGATAAATCCAACAAAACATGTATAGAATCTGCATCCTGAAAATTACTAAATGCTGATGAAATAAATCAAAGAAAATCAAAGACAACATAAATGAATAGAGAGATACCATGTTCATGGATTGGAAGACTCAAAATAGTAAAGATGCTGGTTCTTCCCAAATTGATCTACAGGTCTAATGCAATTCTTATTAAAACATCAAGGTGTTTTGTAGGCATAGATCATCTTCTTCTAAAATTATATGGAAAGGAACAGGCACTAGCATAGCTAAAACAATTTTAAAAGAGAAGAATGAAATGGGGGGAACCACTCTACCAGATGTTAAAGCTTGTTAAATAGCTACAGTGGTTAGCATTATTATTGTTGCAGGGACAGACACAAAGATCAGTGGAACAGTTAGATAACTCAGAAAAAGACACACAAATATACATTAAGTGATTTTTTTCAAAAGTGTAAAAGCAATTCACTGGAGTAAGGACAGACTGTTCAACTACGGTGTTGGAGCAACTACACTCTTAGGCATTTATCTCAGACAAATGAAAACTCATATTCACACAAAAACCTGTACAAAAACGTTCACAGTAAAAAAAAAAAAAAAAAAAAAATGTTCACAGCAGCTTTATATTTAAAAGCCAAAAACTGGAAACAACTTAAATATCCTTCATATCCATCAATGAAGAAATGGTTAAAATTGTGGTATATCTGTACCATGGAATAGTATTCAGCAATAAAAAAAAGAATGAACTATTGATACATGCAACAACTTGAATGGATTTCAAAAAAATTATGCTGAGTGAAAAAACGCCAATCCTCAAAGGTTATATACTACATGATTCCATTTATATAACATTCTTGAAATGACAAAATTATAGAGAAAAGGAACAGAATAGGGATTAGGAACTTGGAGAAGAGGGAAGCGGATGTAACTGCATAAGCGAAGCACAAGGAATCCTGTATCGTGACTGTGGCGGTGGTCACATGATCCTGCACGTGATGAAACTGCACTAAATGTGCATGCACACACACAAATGAGTGTATGCATGACTGCTGAAATCTGAATAAGGCTGATGGACTGTCAATTCATGATACTGCAAAAATAGTTATGCAAAATGTTACCACTGGGAGAAATCAAGTGAATGGTATATGAAAATATATTATTTCTTAGAAGTCATGTAAATATATAGTTATCTCAAAATAAAAAAGTTAAAACAAAAGAGTGATCCAATATACAAGGGTGGGCAAACGTAGGTTTTCAGTTGTGAGTACGTGAAACAGTTTATTATTATAATCCTAACCTGTCTTTTTCCATACAAACAACTGTAAACCTACTTTTGCCCATCCCTATATATATCAAAAGTTACAATCATGATCATAACTTTCTGAACTAAAACTTGGCAACTTCAGTTCAGAAATCATCAGTCATTTATCTACTCAACACCCATGTTAGGCACTGTTCTAGGTGACAGAGATCCAGGGCTGAAATATCAGGAAATATGAAATATAAAAATAGCTCAATGTATGAGAAAGGTCATTGCATCTACAATCACAAATGTGATAATTAGACTCAAATTTCTAACAAAAGTTAGGTAAATTTTGGAATATTGTATGCTAATTAAAATTATTATGAATACTATTTAAAAGAATGGAAAATGCTTATAAGATTAAGGGGAACACAAAATTATTCGTTAGTATTATGATAACTAATGACAACTTGTTTTTATATGAATAAACTTTTATTAAATTTTAGATAATTAGAAAGAATAAAGAAATGCAAGATAAATGTTTTCTAAACATCTGATATTATCATCATCTCTGTGTCACGGTATTTTCACACTTTTGTTTATTAAAAAGTATAGACATTCATTTATTTAAATTTTTTACAAAGTCAAGAACCATCAAATGAAAAAAATAAGTAATGCTAAAGTAAATTCAGCTTTTCACCAATATTGGAATGGTTAGGTTCTGAGCTTAGCCCTCTTGGAAAAATGGTGTATGAAGCAGCTGCTGGTTTCCGTTTATTCAAATAAGTCTGAAAATCAGGAGGCCACTCCCTGTGATGACTATGCTTCCAGGTAAAGAGGGCAAAGAGCATAGTGGGAAGAGGGAGTGCGAGACAACGCTGGGAAAAGAAAAGATGCTCTTATGGAACCACGGGGTCAGTATCATAAATAATTTAGGAAGAAGTCTGAGAAGAAAACATTTGTGTGTTGCGTAAAGTGTGATTAAGGCGAGATAGTCACCAATCCAAGCATGGCCAGATCTACAGAGCACAAAATAGAGTGGGGAGTTTGTAAGTCACCCGGTGAACTCCAAGGCCAGCCACACCAGGTAATTAACCACAAAAGGAGTCTCTTTACAGGGGTGTAAAATGCATTTGGACACAACTGCAATCCTGAGCTCTTACAAATCCAGGGCAGACCCTCCCAGGAGCATATCCAAAGACACATCCTTTGCATCTCAGTATCATCTTTCACAAAAATAGTTATTTTGAAAAAAACAAAAAAACAAAATCCAACTCCTGCCCTGTAACAACCTACTAACCTCTACTTGTCAAACAAGGAGCAAGTTATCTCCTTCGGTACAAAAGGCATGAGGTGCTGCCCTCATTAAGGGTAACCTGGCGTGATAGCAGGCGACCTGGAAGCCCTGCTCCGAGAGGCCGCCAGGAACGCCAGTCCCTTAGACCTCCTGCCTTCCTGCTCCTGCGCTGCCCCCACAACCTCGCTCCTTCGTGACGAACCAAGTGAACAGTCACTGAACATGGGGTTAACGAGAGTCTTTTCTTTCCTAGTCCAATGTCACCCGTGTATTTTTTTTTTTTATAAAAACCAATAGTTTTCTTTTAAAAAAATACTTTCCCAGGAAAAAATGAACAGTAATTGTCGTGGGCCTGTACCAGGCCCTAGAAAAACATAGACAGGCAAGAATCTGTCAATAGAACAATATTCCAAATGTGAAATTCATGGTTCAGAAATAAATATGAACGGGCTTCTCGAAGAAGTTTCTTTTGTTTTCCCCCATTTCTTACTGAATTTTGCCTATGTAAAAAGTTCTGATTCTGTGATACAAGAGCCAGACAATATCTGTTGGGACAAATATTAACCATTCATGCCATTCACCCTCTCATGAAGAGGGAACGGAGAGGCAGGGGATATCCCAGGATGTTCGTTATTTTTTCTAAAGACACCTATCTTTAAAATAACTCCATTATTTAAACTCCATCTGGCACTTGAGTCTCTTGGAAAATTATTAAGTTAGGCATGAGCTAAAAAACAAACCCGTCTGGACTGCAGTTTAGATTTTATGTGCTATTCTGTTCTTACATCATTTTCTTGGCTTGGCACATCTTTGAGATCCAGCTTACTGAGTAGGATCCTGAGACATCTGTGGTGGGGAAACAACGAGTCTTCAGGACAGAATATTCTGGTTCATTTCACAAATCTCAGTGGCAGGTAACAGCATTAGCCTCCTTCTTTGTGCTCTTTACTGGTATCATGATAAGGAAAGTGTTTCTTTCCCAGCACACCCACCACACCAGCCCCCTGGTAGGGGGCACCTTACTGGTTCTTTTCTGAGCACTCTATCCGCTTGTGTCCTATACAAGGGATCCGGCCCGACTCTGGGCTGGCACCATGACAGGGACAGCGCCAATTCGCTCCAAGGTTGCTTGGCTGACGGTGTGGGAGTGTGTGTGCTGAGGCCGAGGCTTCCTGCTCACCGGGCCATTATTCCTGGGCATGACCTGCGGCGATGCCCCTCTGTTGGCTGTCACTACCAGAGTCTTATGTGGAGCTGGGACCAGGTGGGTCCCATTAGCATAGATGGTGGGTATGTTGGCATTGCCTGAGCGCAGGGAGAAAGACTGGTGCAAGTCACTGAAGTGGTTGAATGACTCTGTGTTTCTGTGAGCTTTTGGATTGTTGCTCCAGTATCGACTGTTGTAGGTATTGGAGGAGGTCAATGTATTGTTCTCGGAGGAGGACATCTCGGTGTGAAATGCTTTGGCAGAACATTTAGGTGGAAGATCATCCTCTCTGAAAAGGAACAGAATAAAGCTGTCATTAGGATTCCCTTCAGATTTACCCTACCAGGACTCTCTTCTATAATAAGGCTAATATGTCTGTGAAAAATCCTCAGGAAAGGCCATGGCAGTTATGGTGGCCTTGGTTCTACCATTCATTCTCTTTGAGACACTACCCAAGAAAATTTTCCTCAGCTTCTCAGTCTCCAAGACTAGAAAAGGTCATTTCAAATCTCTCAAAGACTTGCATCTTCCAATATAACTAAAACAAAAACATCTGTGTGTGTGTGTGTGTATGTGTGTGTGTATTTTCTCTAAATAGGAAAATAGTCCATGAATAATTCTGCTGTGCTAGTTGCTATAAAATAGCTTGAAATCAAGCTATGGGTGTGAAGAACTTCAAGAAATGGTTAGAGTTGGCCTGATCTTATTGCACTTTGGGGTTTGAGAAATCACTGTGGTCAGCTGGAAAGTTTTCCTTAGTAATCTTATACTGGGATGAAATCTGTCCCTGTATATAGTCCAAACCCTTAAGAATTAGAAGAGGCTAATTAGAAGTCATTAATTTAAGAGGTCAATTCATTTAACATTTATTGAGTATCATTCCACTAGATGTTTCATGTAAAAAAGACACAGCTCTGATAGCCGAGAAAACTATGGTCAAATGGGGGTGACAATCCATATAAGAACATCTGCAAGTCTGCAAAGCTAGGCAAAGGGCTAAAGTCAATTTATGTGAGGAGGTGATGCCTAGACTGGTCTTTACTCAGAGCAAGGAATTTACTGAAGAGATGGATGAAAAGGAAGGAGTATAGCCCAGGAAGAGGGCAGAGGGACGAACAAAGTCCCCGGGGCCTGAGAGAATGCAGAACAGATTGGAACGCAAGTGATAAGAGAAGTGATGGGGGGTAAGACCAGGGAAACAGATGAGGGTCAGATCCTGAAGGGCTACATGTGTCATGCTAAGTAGACTACAGGCATAAGTCATGAAGCATTTTCAATAAGGATGTCACATGATGCAATCTGAAACTGAGCCTGACCCCCGTATCCCCACAATATGCCAAGAGTCACTTTTCTTTAAAGGTCATTTTGACATTACTTTCCTAAGATGTTCATATCATTGACTGAACTTTCACACCAAGCCACACTGCTCTGGCCTATCTGTGCACAGGTACTGGTATGCTCTTATGGTATTCCTTCGTGTTCTCATCTATAACATGTGTCAACGTTAAACACGTGTTCTAATCTAACTTTTCTATCGTGGCTGCCACCTAGCCCCACTTAACCCTGGAGACGTGGGAGGGAAAGGGGATATTCTTCACGTGCGTCCTCCTAGTCCTTCCCTTTCATGATCCAGTGAATAAAGCTGACTAGTACCAAGAGGACAGTGTCATCACATGCAAGAGAATATCAGTTAGCCATTTTAACTCTGTTGGCGATGACAGTCGTAAGACTAGCAAAGAAATCTTAGCTTCCCAAATGACTGGACATACAGACACTGGCTGAGCAGGACAAACGATCTGACACACACCTTATCTCATTGGGGATTTCTTCCTCTTCCTCCTCTTTATTTTTGCTTCTCCAGTAAAAGAATGCCCCTAAAATCAGTGCAATGCAAAAAATGATAATAACTGCCCCAGTGCCAACGGCTCCAGCTATTAGTCCAATGTTCCTGGGTTGGGCTGCAAAATATATTTAAGGTATATTTAAAGAACAAAAAATAAAAGAGAGAGAGAAATAGTATATACCTATGCAACTTTATAAACATAAGTTGACTAAACAATCTTCTTAAAATGTCCAAAATTGCCTAACGTATTACATCCATATCAAGTTAAACCCCACTTAACTTTCTGTGTCCCCAGTGGCCTGGACTGACACACAGCAGGCTCCCAGTTATTTAGGGAATGATCTGCTACATGACTCAGCTTCAGGAGGGCCACACCTGCAGCCGAGCAGGAGAAAGACGGTGCCTGTCTAACCTGCCTGATCTGTCCCACAGGAACCCAGCGATCAGTGGGCTAGCTTGTCACCTCATCCCAGACAGAGCATCTCTTTTGCAACTGGA
The DNA here is from genome assembly GCF_964146895.1 of Miniopterus schreibersii. NCBI lineage: Eukaryota > Metazoa > Chordata > Mammalia > Chiroptera > Miniopteridae > Miniopterus > Miniopterus schreibersii. The sequence goes on along the minus strand of NC_138106.1, from coordinate 50,626,485 downwards.
ATTCAAGTAACCCAGAATTCTCAAGACAAGAGAAAAATTCTACACTGCTTACTTATGATCAGGGCACCCAACAATTAAGCCAATATAAGGGGTTTGGAGAAAATACAAGAAGGTCTTATCTTGGCCATGGCCACAGAGCATTACAAATTGTGTAACATCTAGAGCATTATACCATCAGAATTGATTTGATTCTAATGATTCTGAGGAGAAAGTTTTGTCATAAAGATGACGTCTTATTGCTGAGGCTGAAAAGTATACTAATACATTTATAAAATATTTTCAATAATGATTAAAACCAAATGGATTTCTATTTAATCTTCAAACAATCTTAATAAACAATTAAGTATCACCCTTCATTCCCCAGTTTAACAAAGCTCTTGGCGTGTAAGACCTAGAGTGGACATCAGAACTGTATATACTTACGGGAGACGACCTGGAGATCCAAAAGGCAGGTGCTGGTTCCTATGGCGTTAGAAGCCACGCACTGGTACAAACCTGAGGACAGCGCACTGATGTTCCGGATGGTGACTGTTCCTTGGACCTGGTCTGTCAGAAAAATAACAAGCAAGTTAGGATTTAGGGGGTAAAATAAGAAAACCAAAGAAATCAGCAAAAGGTAAGACCATAAAAAGAGATAAACACTGAAGAGGTATCCAGAGCTTTCTTTTTTCAGAGATTTTTTTTCTTTGGTTTGTGAATTTTAAAGACTAAAATCGTGACCTCACATTCAAGATCTGGAGATACGCAGGGCTGTTTGCGCAGCTGTGGCAGAGCAGAGCGGGAGCACGTCTTCAGCAAGCACCAGCCTGATTCTAGCCACAAGCACACGGCCCTTTCAGAAAGGAGATGGGCTAATTCCTCCATCACTTGGCCGGCTCTGGCATGGGAGCAATTTGTTGAAATGGAGTTAGAAAATGAGTGTTCTTTTTACCTTCTTTCTTTTAAAAAATAGGGAGAGTTCAACAGGGTGGAACCACAGCTTGAAAGCACAAATGGCATCACACCCCGCTCTGCTTTAGTTTGCAGCAACACTGTATCCCACACAAGCTATGCACCCTGCTCTTCAGAATTAGAGAAATAAACGTGTACGTTTCCACTTCCAGCCTCTCCTTACTTCCAGGCCACTTCTGGCTGTGTTCCGACTCAGCCAGCCCGGGCTGCGGCCTGCCCTGCCACCTACTACCCACGTGGTCCCGAACCTGCAGCCTCCTCTTCCTCTATGTGTTCGCTTCCTCACGCGTGGCAGGGAGCTCCCAACATCATAGGTCACGCGAGGACTAGATGAGGCGATGTACGAAACGAGCTTAGCACAGTGCCTGACAATGCTTCCCAGTGGGAATTCCTTCCTGGCGCTGCTTGGGAAATTTGTATTTTTCTGAGGCATGAGAAAAACCAGTTTAGAAGTTGGGAAAACCCTTGACTGTCTCCAAATTCCCAACAGATATCAATACTCAGGATTTTAGGTTGACAGACAGAAATTCCTAAATCATAAAGCACTCTATATTTTTACATGATTTATGTATTTTTAAATAATAATGAATGACCATAATAATAAACAGTGAGTCATTTCTTCCACAAAAGTTTCAGAAGTATTCTATAAAAAAATAATAATTAATACATGGTTTATTGTTATTTGAACCAATATACTATGGCAAAATTATATATTTCAAAAATATGCAAAATATGATCTCAAACTGATACAAACACTTGATAATAAGAAATAGTAAAAATAAATGCCAAATTAAAGTCTATTTAAATGTTCAAAGATAATATCACAAATGCTTAATATTTAAACTCTATCATCCTAAAAGAAAAATCTAAAACAAATACAGCATTAAGCACACTATTCAATAGTCTTGATTTTTGGTTCATGCCAAATTTCCCAGATGCAGAAAATTTTATTTCATTTTTATGTTAGTGTTGAATTAAGATAAAGATGGAGAATGGACAGAGAGAGCACCCGTATCAATTAAGAGAATGTCCAAAGCACCTTCAAGGCAGACGTTAGGATACATGCCGCTTCGTACTGGCTCATTTCCTTGACGCCAATATACATAAACTTAGACAAAAAAGAAATTTTCTAGAAAAACAGATTCAGAAAAATCTAAATAAACCTACACCATTAGAGAAACTGAATCAGTAGTCAGAAATCTGCCAACATAACGTAACAGCAAGGCAAAGCTTTTATAGGCAAATTCTACGAAACAATCTGATAATCTCTATCTCATTCATACTGTTGCAGAAAATAGAAAAAGAGGAAAAGCTGCCCAACTCCTTTTGAGACCAGTGGATAATTTGATACTAAAACTGAACAAGGACAATGGAAGACAGGAAAATCATAGGCCATTCTCACTTATGATCACAGATGCAAAAATTCCACTAAAATATGAGCACTCTGAATGGAGCAATTTGTTTAAAAATAATCACAAGCAGATCTTATTCCAGAAACGCAAGGCTGTTGTCTGAAAATCTATTCATGTAATTCACTTACTGACATTTTGGTCTGGATAATTCTTTGCTCGGGGGGGCTGTCCTGTGCATTATAGAATGTTCAGCAGCAGTCCTGGCCTCTACCCACTAGCACCAGTAGCACCCTCCTCCAGCTGTGGCCATCAAAAATGTCTCCCAACACTGCCCCGTGAAACTGCCCCTGGCTGAGACTCCTGATGTAGAGGCTGGTGCACTGGCTCAAGCATTATGCTTCCACTTGGTGGGACCTGCGCCAGTTGTACAGCCTTAGAAGCACAGACCAAAGCACTACATTTTTCTTGAAATAATATCAACCTTACATACAGTTTTCACTAATCTTAGAATTCAAAAGTATGATATACCACAGGAATAATACTGAATCCACTCTATTATTATTCCTCCATATGAAAATGAAGCGTACTCATCTCTTGAGTATCCACATATGAATTATATGAGGACAACTTTTTGGTTACTTTTATTTTGACATAATTTTAAACTTATAGAAAAGTTGCAAGAATACCACAAGGAACTCTGTATATCGTATATCATCTACTCAGACTCAGCAACTGTTCATATCTTGCCCTATTAGGTTTATAATTTTCTCACTAAACATATAAATATCTTTCTGAACCATTCTGAAAGTGAGTTGAAGACATTGTGCCTATTTAATACTAAGTACTTAGTATTTCCTAAGAACAAAGACAATCCGCACAATCACAATACAACCATCCAAGTCAAGAAATTTAACACTGATACTACAGCATTATCTAATCCACAGTTTATACTCAGATTTCACCAACTGTCCCAATAATGTCCTTTTAAGCTATCTTTTCCTCTCTCCAGCTTCTAATCCAGAATTCCGCATTCCATTTAGTTGTTTTAATGCCTTAGTCTCTTTCCGTCTGCAAAGGTTTTGTCTTCCCCTTGGTTTGCTTGATGTTTCCTCTTGGTTCAGGTTATGTGTTTTTAGCAGGAATACAGCAGCAGTGATGCTGTGTCCTTCTCAGTGCATTATCAGGAGGCACAGGATAACAGTTTGTCACAATATTAATAATGTTCACTTTGATCACCTAGTGAAGGTGGTATCCACCGGGTCTCTACTATAGTTACAGTTGACCCTTGAACAAGGCAGGGGTTAGGGGAGCTGACACCACCCCCCAAGCAGTAGAAAATCTGCATATAATTTTTGACTTCCCAATAGCCTACTGTTGACCAGAAGCCTAATGGGTAACCTAAACAGTCAAGACATATTTTGTATGTTATATGTGTTATATAAGGTATTCTTACAATAAAGTAAGCTAGAGAAAAGAAAATGTTATTAAGAAAATCATAAGGAAGAGAAAATACAATTATAGTATTTATTGAAAAAAATCTGCATATAAGTAGACCCACGTAATTCAAACCCTTATTGCACAAGGGTCAACTGTACTATTTTTCCTTTGCAATTAATAAGTAATTTATGGAAACATATTTTGGAACTATGTAAATATATTGTTCCTTATCAAACTTTTACCCACTATTTTGACATCAGTGATGACTTTCCTAATTCCACCATTCCTTCTATATACTTTATCAGGCATTCTACTGTAAGAAATGCTTCCCCTTCTCCCCCACTTATTTATGTGTATCAGCACAGATTCAGGGACTCTCATTTTATTAAATGGACTATATATTTATTTTAATGTCCAAATGGTCTCAGATTTGGCTGGAAGAAACACCTCCAAGCCAGCCTCTACATACAAGGACAATGCTAATCCCCAAATATTATGCCCCTGTCACTAACCAAACATCTGGGGCACTCTCTCCTGCTGTCAACTCTTTTCTCAGAGAAAGCATACTGAGCTTATATTAAGCAACTGCAAACATATTAGTAAAGTAAATCTTCTGAAAAAAATTCTAAGTTACTTTGGGATTAAGTGCTATTTTGAGATCTACTTTATTAATGTAGCTATCATAAAGTAAATTTAAATTAAAACTCGGATTCATTTAATGTGCATTATTACATGAAATTATCTAAAGTAATTCTGATAACTAATCCAGAGTTTGAATTATAAAAGACAAACATTTTCATCTTTGCATTCAAGTTCTCTTTTATACCTAAAGTACCAAAGAATATTCAAGTTGCAAAGAAAATATCAAAAAATTACACTGATATATATATTTATTGAAACAAAGATATAGAAGGCTCTTTCTATAGATGGTTCACAACTTGCAAACAACCACTTTTAATTGTTCATTTGTAATTCCAAACTCAATCCAATATTTCAAAGAAATGCTATAAAATAAACCATAAAATCTTAAGACTAACAATATCTTCTTGGAGATACTGTTTAACCCCCTTATTTTACAAAAGGTAACACAGACCAAAAGAAGTAAACTGTCACTGAAAAATCTAGAATCTGAATATAATTTCAGGATTTGAAGGCAAAACCTATTTTAAACACACCACTTACAATGGTGATTAACAAGTTAGTGCACAAATAAAGCCATTTAGCCCACAGTGTGGCTAAAACATTTTCCAATAAAAAAATCAGTAGAGAACAACAACATTGCATTAATCATTATTAGAGTAACCCAGGAGATATTATGTTGAAAATAAATTTTTTTTAAGTAATGATATTTGGGCTAGGTTAATAAAAATGATGGGCGGTCCATTAATATTTCTGTTGGGATACTGAAAGAAAATTTACAAACTCTTTGAGAGGTTGGTGGTCCTGGTTCTTTAATATGTCTAATTTCACCATACAACTCAGGACTTTCCTTTTCCACGATTCAAACTTCTCAGGCATAACTAAGGCTGTTTTAGACCTCTCCATTACCTGACAGCTATTTAAGATTGTAAATCTGCCCTGAAAATGTTCTGTACTATAGATGGTGCAACACCTGAGACTGCTAATTTTTAAAAAAAATGATTTTATGTATAATTCTGTAGTAATTCCCCTCATTTCATTTCATAAATTTTCCTCAATTTTTCAAAGGTGTTTCCTTTAACATCAAATATAAATAGCTGAACTTACATGTAGAAAACCATCAGCGATACTTATGCCTCCTCCATGTTTACCTGCCTGGTGTGATCAACTCCTGGGTGATCTGGGGGCCCTTTTCCTGTTCTCTTTCCCATCTTCCTCCTCTAATCATAAGTGAGGCTGAGAACAGCCTGATGAACCCTTTCATGACCATGCTGATGTTCCTCATACTAAAATAGGCAGTTGTGTCTCAAGTAGGAAGTGGATTCTCAGTTATATACTTTAAGGATTATCTTACAATTAACAATACAAACAAGCCACCATTGAGCTATTTTAAAATCTTCACCATACCAAAACAGAATTTCCATATATAGGTACCTCTGGATAACACACATTTCATAAAATCAGCAATGAGAACATATAATAAAATGTTTTATTTTCTTTATAGTTGAAAACACAAAAATGATCCAGATAGCTTTTTCAGCACTAAGAAATATGGTGTGTTATTTTCCACAATAACTAATTAAATGGGTAAAGCAACACTCTACATACCCTGAGTGGCTGTTGGAGGTAGCTTGAGGGTGTTGTCTAACTTCTCCCAAAGGTAAGTTGGTCGAGGAATGCCTTCCTCTGAGCTGCAGAGCAGGATGACATCACTGCCGATATCCTGGGATCCTTGGATTTGGCAGTGAGGGGCAGAAGGGGGAACTATCATAGGAAGAGTAAACAATAAAAGTACGCAATCACTACAAGCCAAAGGATGACAGAGGAGACATCTAACACTCAGTACACTAGAACCTCACTGTTTTTGGAACACACCCAGGAGACTACCTGAGTGAAGCCAGTGGATAGTCAGGTACTATTCACAGGGCTTGGGCATAGGTGCAGGGCCTGCAACTTCAGTTATCAGGGAGCAAATATGTAAAAGGGGCTACGCTCTCTGATAGCATTTTCAAAGTATCTATGGTCTTGGTTTCACTCTGTTTCCTCTAAAGAATTCTTGAGATCCTTTGTATCAGCACATTGCCTTTAAAAACACTACTGAACACACATGTCACAGCAGCGTTATTCACAGTTGCTAAAAGGTGGAAACACCCCAAGTGTCTACAGAGGGATGGGTGGATAAGTGAAATGTGGTATGTGCACACAATGAAATTATTATTCAGCCTTGAAAGGGAAGGAAATTCTGACACACGCTACAACATGGATGACCCTGGAGGACATTATGCTAAGTGAAATAAGCTAGTCATAAAATGGCGAATAATGTATGATTCCGCTTATAGGAGGTATCTAGAGTAATCAAATTCATAGAAACAGAAAGTAGAACATTGGTCTCCAGCAGCTGGAGGGACACTGACATGCTGTTTAATGGGTATCCAGTTTTAGTTTTGCAGGGTGAAAGGAGTTATGGATACTGGTTACATACCAGTGAGAACATACTTAGCAATACTGAACTGTACATTTAAAAATTGCTAAGATGGTAAATTTTATGTTATGTGTGTGTTACCACAATTAATTTTTTTTAATTACTGAAAGAGCCCACTTGTAGAGAAGATAGCTCGAGGAAGAGCAACCACTTACCCTGCCAGCTACTCCTGGCTAAGATCACTTAACAAGGCTCTTCATTACTTTACAAGCAAGAGCCAGGCAGCCCCACTTTATACCCGAGCTGCTTTGTGGTGGGAGAAGTTCGGGTGAGGTTGACGTCTACCTGCTGCTTGAAAGCAATACAGTGCACATTTTCTAATCATGAAGGCAGATAAGGTCATAAAAATTATTACAAAAAAAAACAAAAAACACTAAAGGAAGAAGGTGGCAATTCATAGAAAAAAAAAAAAAGCAAGCAAATAAAAATATAAACTAATCCCATGGCTTGGAGTCCCATATTAGGAAATGCAGGTAGTGGAGATTAAATCCAAGTAACGATGTACTTGTAATGCTGATGGCTTTTCAATAAATGTGTTCAATCTTGTAAAAATGAATGAGTGAATGAATGAATGAAAAAAAATGCAGTATATAAAGGAACCAGGAAAGAAATTGGGTGGAGGAAGAGAGTAACCTACAGGTAGGAAGAGTGAAAAATCTCAGGGCACCCTAACTGCTATGATGGGATAAACCAATTTCCTCAGCTTACTGCCTTCAACATTGCCACTGTGATTCTATGAGGGGAAACCGAAATAATTTATTAACTATAAATTAAAGGCTTTTTTCCTTCCTTTAAAATAATGAAAAAATAAACTTGGATAATGTGGGAAGCTAGTTACCTAACTTACTGGTATAAGAATCAGAATAATATTAAATTCCAATAATATTCAGTACTCAGAGTATTTTAAAGTCTACAGTTTTAATATATTAGAATAAATAATACTTCTAGGGTAGAAACCCCTAACCTGGTTCTTAGTTTTCTTATTCTGTTTGAAAACTGGGAGGACAAGGCACCAAGGCTCTAGCATACCCTCCCCTCAAAAAGAAAAATGGCAAGAACCCTGGACACTTGGGCCCTCAAGTGGCTCGATAATGGAAGGAAAGGGAGAGAGCTTGCCAAGGAGTATGGGAGCAGGTTCTGAGACTCGAGTAGGATGAAGGGTCATCAAAAGCATCAACCTTTTCTCGGTACTTCTTTGGTCTCCCCAAATGAACTGAACTTAGCGATTTCTGCCCTACGTATCCATTTCAGAGGCAGCATTTTATTTCAGAGACAGTGGAATTGAGAAATAAAACATGTTTGGAATGGATTTAGTTAAGTATTAGTCTGATTTGCCAATATAATGAAAAGAATACTGGTTTGAGTAAAGAAACCTACATTTTAATCTAAACTTTATTGTGGTTCATTGTTTATATAACCTTGGAAAAGGCCCTAAATCTATTTGGTCTTGGTATTAAGACCAAATCGATCATATAATTTATCATTTAAACAAGGATACTTTTGAGAGTGAAAGGAGGTATTACTAAAATTAGGCCAGGACAAGAGGTGGAAACCAAGAACTGTGGTGAGCCTACTGAGTGTTACACAGACATGAAGTAGCAGCTAACTTACTTTCACATGTGCTGAAACTTGTGCTTCAGACTCATAATACATAATTCCTGATTTAAGTTGTTCTCAAGAATAAGTTCTATCCTGTAAAAACTTTAGCAAAGTGAGAAGCCACTTATGACGGTATTTTATACCAACTTTGTCCACCTTCAGAAAAAGTCGCTTAGGAAGTAAGTTTACTTAGGAAGTAAACTTTAGAGAGCGGCCTGAAATGGGGCAGGGGTGGGAGACTAGCAGGCGTGGAGAGGCAGAGTCAAGGTGGGCTGAGAGGAGGGAAGACAGGACACAAGCAGACTGCAAGCGCAGGACAGGCAGGAGTAAGCATGCTTGAGAGCAGATTCATAAGTAAAGCCCAAGTGCTTGGAACATTTGCTGTTACTCACCTAAAACTGTGAGACCGGTGACCCCAATGTTCCTGCCCCCTCTATCCGGAAGGTTGTTAACCAAACACTGGTAGGTGCCTGTGTCTGAGAGCTGCGTGTTGTTAATGAAGATGGAGACATTGGTGGCCGGCATGGTGCCTGCAAATCCTACCCTACCATGGAACTGGGGGGCACCATCAAACGTCTGTCCCCCCTGATACAGAATGACCTGCAAAGAAAGCAAAGTCTATTAACTGGCCACTGCACCTCCTTCTGGACATGTAACAATAACTATCTAGTAGACAGTAGACTGCACCAAACGTTAGAAAACTTTACTTCTAACTTAAGAGTTGTCACCAAGTTCTTACTATCACACCTGCCTGTAAGTATCTAGTGATTCTAAATTCTTACACACCAAATTGGAGTAACACTGTTTCTTTGCCTACCTCATCAGAATACAGAAAATGTCTTTATGCTATGCTACTATCAGCCCATAAATATTTTTACCAGTTTAAAAAATTGGTTCCAAATTTAAAAGTTTTTAAATCAGCACTGCTATTCTCATGCTTACTAGGTCACAAAATAACAGATCACAGTTAATGACAGAATATAAATGAATGCCATAAAAGGGAAGAAGAGTTGTAAGCCAACGACTGCTGTTTTTATATCAATTTCTATTATCAGAGTTAACTATTCATGGGAGGGGACTCAGAGCAGTGTTGCAAAAATCCCTTTGGGCTGAGAGTGAGGGACTTGGTTCTATTCCAGCTCTACCAGTAAATGTTTGGGTAACCGGAGTCAAGTCTTTCTGTGCCTCTTTGATTCAATCACTGACTCCGAAAATGATGAGGTTGAACAAAGTGATCTCAAAGGCTCAGTCCAATTACAAAAGTTCCATAGTTTAAAGAAATACAAGAAGTTCCAATTAAATATATCTATTTGTTCACCTACGGAAGAATGAATAGGAGGTTATGTCTTCACCCTTTCCTAACCACTCAAATCCCTTCAGAAAACTTAGCTTTTCAAATATTTTTAGGTAGTAACAAGCTTATTGAAGCAGAAAAGCTTCATAACAGAAATAAGTTAGCTTTGGGAATGAAGGTATAGTCATAATCACAATTCATTAATTCTCTGAGTATTATTTTCTGCAGTGGTTATCACATATTATGGGTCTTTTACCTCTAAATGATATACCTTATTAGGTAGCAACTTCGACTTCATGTATCCTAACTTATTTGAGACCCCAGTATGCCTGGCTGGCTTTATTTTGAAATACTTGTGAAGTTACCCAAGTAATTCAAGTACTGCTTTATTAATATTATCACCATCTTTAAAAAGTATTTTCTCATCCACCTATGTTAGAGTTCTAGTCCCTTACTTTCAAAGTATATTTTGCTTTGCTATATATTCGATTTTGATATTTCCTGTCAGTGATGTTTTTGGATGAAACTCCAGGTTCCTACATAAAATTCTCAGAAGAATTCCCCTGACATCTGTTAATTGTTTTTAAGTCTCTTAAAAAGACAGCTTCTTCCGACAGTTGACTAATCTGCAGGAGCGGGACCTAAAACAGCAAAGGCAGAATACACCGAAAGTGCCACCTTTCTCTAGAAACCAAACATGTCCTCAGGATGCTTTCCGACCCGCCCCCTCTGAAGGGATTAATATTCTAGAGGTTGCATGGGGTGGAAGTGAAGTACCTGCTCAGGTTGGTTGGCATTGGCCAGAGGAATGACCATCCAAATGACATTGAGGTTAATGAGGGCAGCGCTGGTGGTGAAGGTACAGGGCAGGACTGCGGTCTGGCCCCGGGCCACCTGGACACTCCCAGGGCTCTCTGAGACCTCCAGGGAAGCCGCAACACCTGCGGAGGAGCCAACAAGAGGTTATGTGCTCAGCCTCTCCTGGCAGAAAGGCCTGTGCGTTTCACACTATCAGCGATGTAGACAGACTGATATGACAGTCTTATTAAACGGCTAGTGACCAGTCACTAAGTCAAAGTAATAGAAACTGTTCTTCCCTTTCTTTACCTCTTAGTAACTATAAATGAAAAATAATAGCGGCTACTTAATTCTGTTTTGTAAGATTCTATTTGGTATCTGGCCAGATTCAAATATAACATGGGAGAATTCAAATGCCAGGGTTTGAGCAAAACTTGAAATGGTGATGGGAGATGAAAAATAAAGCCGAATTTTTAAAAAGCATCATTACATCAGCACGGCTATAAAATTAAATGTCTATACATAAATCTAACAAAATATGTGTGGGAACTATAGCCTGCAAACTATAAAACGCTGATGCCAATAAATCAAGTAAGACTAAATAAATGCATAGATATACAATGCTCATGGGCTGAAAGATTCAATATTCTTAAAGTGCCAATTTTCCTCAAATTGATCTATAGATTCAGAGCAATCCCAGTCAATATACCAGCAGGCTTTTTGCTGATATTGAAAAACTAATTCTAAAACCAAGAAAAGGGAAAGTGCTACAATAGCCAAAAGAATATTGGAAAGGAAGAACTTGGACAATTCACACTGTCTGATTACAAAATTTGCTGTAGCGCCACAGTAACCAAGACAGTGGGGTACCAGCCTGAGGACAGACCACCAGATAAAAGGCACAGGATCGAGAGTTCTGAAGTCAGCCCTGTATTTAGGTCAAGTGCTTTTCAACAATGGTACAAGACAATTAAATGGGAGAAAGAATAGTCTTTTCAATAAATGGTGTTGGAACAATTTGATATTAATATGCAAAAAAAAAGTAACTCAGACCCTTGCCTCATAGCATACACACAAGTCAACTCAAAATGTACCACAGACATAGCCCTAGCCCTTGGCTCAGTTGGTTGGAGCATCCTCCATATACCAAAAGGTGGAGGTTAGATTCCAGGTCAGGGCACGTACCTAGATTGTGAGTTCGATCCCCACTGGGATGTGTACAGATATTTCTCTCTTACATTGATATATGTTTCCCTCCCTCCCTCCCTCCCTCCTTCCCTCCCTCCCTCCCTCCCTCCCTCTTCCCCTCTCTCTAAAATGAATAAACATATCCTCAGGTGAGGATTTTAAAAAAATGTGCCACAGACCTAAATGTAAGAGCTAAAACTATAAAACTTTTAGAAATAAACTTTGTGACCTTGGGTTAGTCAAAAAGGTCTTAGATTTCTCACCAAAACCATAAATCATAAAAGAAAACAGTTAATAATTGGATTTCATTAAAATTTTTAAAACTTGTGTGATTCAAAAGATTTAAATTAAAAAAATAAAACACCAAGGTACAAACTTGGGGGAAAATATTTGTAAGTCATATATCTGATAAAGGACTTGTATACAGAATATATAAAGAACTATCACAACTCAATAATAAAAAGACAAAGAACCTATTACAATGGGTAAAATATGCTCAACATTATTACTCATTAGGATATTGCATATTAAAACCACAGTAAGACACCATTACACATCTACCGTAATGGCTGTAACCAAGACAAAACCACGTGCCGACAAGGACATAGAGGAACCAGGCTCCTCACTCCCTGCTGCTGGAAACGTACAATGGTACGGCCACTGCGGAAGCTGCTTTCCGTTTCTTAGACAGTTTAAGATAAACTTACCGCACAACCTGGCAATTCCACCCCTAGGAATCTACCCAAGTATAGCAAAAATATATGTCTACACATAGACCTGTCCTGTGAATGTTCACAGCAGCACTATTCATACCATACGCCCAAATGGAAACGATACTTGACTGGTGAGTGGACAAACAAAATGGGGAATGTCCATGCAATTAAACACTAGAAGGAAAAAGCAACAAGCTACTGATATATGTTACAACGTGGATGCTGAACCCTTCAAAAACCTTTTGCTAAGTGAAAGAAGCCAGATGCAGATAGCAGCATACTTTACTATTCCATTTATATGAAATGTCCAGAAAAGGCAAATCTATGGAGACAACATGCAAATCAGTGGTTATGCGGGCTGGAGAGGAGGGAGGAGGGACTGATGCAAATAGGTTCAACAGGACTTTTTAGAGCGATGGAGAATTTTTAAAACTGGATTGTTATGAAGGTTGTACAACTCTATGAATTTACTAAAAACAATTTAATTTTATACATTAAATGGGTGAATTTTGTGGAATATAAATTATACTTCAGTAATACTGTAAAAATTCAGAAAAAGAAAGCACGGATTTAGCAGAGCCAGCTCCTAGGAAGCCAAAATCAACTGTTACCTCTTCTGAAAAGAATGCCTACCCCCCAGGGACTACAGAACAAAATGGGCCTAACAGGAGATTAAAATCCAGCAGGGAGATCCAACAGAGAAGCTATTCTAATCATGAAAAATACATTAGGTCCATGGCAGTACCTCAAACTGGTTTTTTTTGGAGTTGGTATTATCCCAATTCTCCCAAAAAAAGTAACACAATAAAATACTGTCATGATTACATTGAGTTTAAAAAAATAAATGTACATAACACCTTCATTCTCTAGAACTTCGTGTTCTTCATATATAGCCTGATGATATTCTCAGGAGTTAAATTTTCAGAATAAAATGTTTCATAAAATAAGCCATCTGTGGTAGACTATAAAGCCCTTGATAACATCAGGAAAAGTCTCTAAGTTAAATGACTTTAGGGAATGTCTCTAAGTTTTAAAAGGGAAAGCTGAAAGAACCTCAGGTGTTAAGAGGCGGAAAGGGGAGGTAATTTGATCACAGAACAGGCCATGAACAGAAGAACAAGCTACATCATTGGGGAGAAGTGAGTTAAGGGAGTGTGTGTTACCAGATTATAAATGCCATGGAAATGTTTCTACTGGTGACAAAACCCCCATCATTTCATTCTTCAGATAATACCCCAAGGAAGTGAAGGGAATATGTCCCCTTTAACCTACCAGGAGAATGACTACTCTCTACCCTCAGTCCACTCATTTCGAGCTGAACTCACACAATCTCTGACACAAATTTTAAAAAGAAAAAAATGGCCAATATAAACCAAGAATGAAAGAGAAAGACATAGATGGTAAAAAGTATCAAAATATGGCAGGATTTCAGTACTGGAAGGGAGATTTGCAGGATGGGGGGGAGCTGGGGAAAACAGCACGTCGGCCGGCTGGCAGCGAGCAATCCCCTGGGGTGGGAGAAGCTATGGAAGACCGACTTCAACTGTTTACCTCACTTCTTTACCTAAGTTTAATCCTGAACTTGCCAATATCAAGAGAGCCACAGAAGAAATATTCTAGATAAGCTGCTTTTGGAACTTGTAAAAGTGTAGGTCTGAAGCTGGACAGATCTAGTTTGAAATCTGGCTCTTTCACCTATTTAGCTGTGAGGCCCCAAATAAATCTCTTAATCTCTGGTCGTTGCCTCATCTGCACAACAGGGCTAAATACCACCATCGCGTCATCGAAAGGGAACGATCAGGGCAGTACCAGGTGCTGGCGGCTGACCGTGACCACTACCGCTGGGCTATTGCTAGCTAATATTTAGGGCACGCTGACCAAATATCAAGTCCACATTCAGTATTATATATAAACATATACACACACACCTACATTTAATCCTACATAATGTATCTTATCCCCATTTTACAGAAGAAATTAAGGCCCAGAGAGAATCAAAACCAGCTCAGGGTCACATGGCTCAAGGTCACATAGGAAATGGTAGGGCCTGGATTCAAATCCCAAGCAGTTTATCTGTAGAGATCATACACGATACCACACATAACTAACACATAGAAATCGGTCCATAAATGTTATTATCACTACTATATGACACAATCACAAAGTTTAAAACTACTATGGGCTTTTCTGTAAAGCCATCAGATGGAAACCCCCTCGGCTTCCTGCTTCCAAACCTACAAATCAGCTTGGATCCGCCTCATCTGCTTCCTCTCTCCTGTTAGACTAAAGGAGCTCACCCAAGACCAACCTCGCATCTGAGCGTGATTTATAATCCAGCCTCCAGGCCTCCTTAGCAGCCTTATCACAGACTGCTTCATAACCTTCTCTCTTGTAGCTTCAACCTCTCCCACTGCACTGGAGCCTTCCTCATAGCATTTAAACATCCTCAAGTATTTCTACTTTTTAAAAAAAATTCCTCCCTCCCTCCACTCCACAGTCCTCTCCAGTGACTGCCCTCTCTCTAATATATCCCATTGCTCTTTCTGAAAGGGCCGTCTATACTCTCCACTGAAACTCTTCTGTTGTTCAGTCTTCATTACACCCTTGCAACTACCTCTTCTTAAAAACAGTTCTCCCCAGGTTTCTCAGAGACCTCCTGATGCCTTCGTGACTTCTGTGATCATTCTTGGACTCAGTGGCATCTAACAGTGATGACTGTTCCCCCTCCTTCTTGAAACACACATTTCCCTTAGCTTCAGTGATATAATTTACTTCTGGCTTTCTTTCTATCTCTGATTATTTCTCAGTCTCTTTTGCTGTTTCACCTTCCTCTACGTGGCTATTAAATGTTGGCCCCCCCCAAAGGGCTGCCTTCTTATTCTGCTCTCTCCCTAAAGGCTCAGCCACTATTATGGCTTCACTTCTTACACATATGACAATGGTTTCCAAATTTCTCTCTCTAACCCAAACCTCTCTTCTTATATCCAACTGCCTCCTGGCCATCGCTACGTAGCTATCTCAAAGGCCCCTCCAGTCAGCTTACTCCAGATGGAACTCTTGGTCTTCCCCTCTGTGCCTGCTTCCACTGTGTATCTGGCTCCTTCCAGGTGTTCCCTACACTAGGGAATGGATCAACCGGCCACCAGGTTCTCAATGTCAATTCAGAAATCTTTCTTGATTCCCGCTCTCTCTCATCACCTCCCAAACCCTCTCCATGATCTGTCCTCTGTGTTTCCTTGATCTGATCTGCTCTGTTCCACACCCCAGTCCCTTTCCTTAGTAACTGCCTACTCATCCTTCATATTAACTCAAGCATTGCCTTCTCAGAGAAGAGCCTTTCCGGACCCTCGGCCTAGGCTGAGTGCTTTCACTCTGAACCCCATCCAAACTTGTAATCATACTTTCATTAGTGTGATTATTTCAGATTTCTTCACCAGTATACTGTGAGGTACATTAAGAACTCCCCATTACTATAAGTACTCAATAAGAACTCAATAAATACATATTGCTGAATTGATCTAATTCAATTTCCACATGAAATACTAGGGTCCAAAGAAATAGCAAAGGTCTTAAGATTGGGACCTGCATCTTCTGACTTCCAATAAATACATTTTCTACCACACCAGTCTTCCACAGACTGTAAGCCAGAAAACTAATGATATGCTTAACCTGTATTCTGATTAGTGTGAAGTGATACTTCTGTACCAACAGAACTGACACTGAGCAATAAAAACTCAATTTATTTGAAAATATATCTGCTCTCCTTGGTCTCATATAGATACATTTAACTCTTTATAAAAGGGCTGTTATGCTCTTTAGCTATCAGGATTCTCTATGAAACAATTTTGATGGCTATATAACTTTTAGGGCAACACAGAATAAGTGGGACGGTAGTAAATGTCTGTGAAGTGACTTTATGGAAAGCATTTTTTATTAGAGCTGTGGTGTGCTGTAAATCCCTCCCATTCCCACCCAGCCAAAGAGCCTACATTCCCTGAATAAAGAGCCGGCCCAGGGTACTCGGAGTCTGTCCATAGGGCTGTGTAATGAGCCTTCCAATAAAAGGAAGCTGGAGGTAGCCCTCTGGTTCCTAGAGAGCAGATCACCAGTACTCTGAGAACTACACAATATATTTCTGTATATAAATTGAGGTTTTCTTGTTTTGGTTTATTTCAAAACTCAGAGTGATCAGAAAAGTTGTATAACCTGCTTAAGTTTACATCTACGGAAAGAACTGTCTCTTGAATAAATTTAAAGGGATATGGAAGAAAAAATGAAGTTGCTTTGCGATTGAGTCTCAGCATTCCTGTTTAACATACTGATTCAACTGAGTATAAGTAAAAATTTCTTAGAAAGACTAAGCAAGAATGAAATGGGTATTTTTCACATTCTAAATGCTTAGGATTTTTTCCTAGCTTACTAAAAAAAAACCTAAAAACCCCATTTCCTTTTAGAGTGCATTTCCATGTTTGAAATTCTAGGCAGGAATTTAAACTTTAATGCTAAATATCACATTAAAAATTCATTGAAAATATCTTACAATTCGCAATATTTACATGTAAAATGCATAATTTAAGAGCTGAATTGGCAGTGTTTTTCTTCGTACCTTCACCCAAGAAAAATTAAGTCAACTCATGAATTCTGAATGCTTCTCAGCAATGAAATAAGGAAGACATAAAGCACATGGCCCTGTTTCCTCTGAGGAGCTGAAATCATAAACAGTTGTCCATACCCTTTCTTTAGGCTCTTATCTCACAAGTTTTAAAGCAGAAAGAAACTCAGGTTTTCTCAGACCAAGAGACAAATGTTAGAGGAAAATAAGCTGGCAGCAGAGAATCCTTAAAAATCTTAAGAGAGATCATCCACACTACATACATAGCCAAGAGAACAAAGGATATGTTACAGTGATGATGCTAGAAAGGCAGCAACCTCCCCTACGAGTCAGAGCTGGAAGACCTAAAGTTCAGAATGAGACTGGCCCAAGCAATCCAACTGAGATTTCGAAGTAGAGTGTTTGCTGATGTCTGTGGAACGTGTGCTCATGTTTCAGGATCAGCCCAACTGCCAGAAAATTCTCTTTGGGAATATAGTCAGCAAAGCATCAAAAAGGATGTATGACATTTAGGAAGACCTATGTTATCTTTTCACCCAAAATGTTAACATCAGCAGCCACAAAATGCTTATTGGCTTATATGATTCCCATATGATTTCATAAGTGCTCCTTCTTGCATATAACATAAAATTCATTTAACCTATTCAAATTCAGTTTTGTGGTCCCATCAGACTGAAATAAATTTCAAAATACAAAACTTCTATGCTCTGCTCCCTGTTTTCTGAAGGAAACTGTGGAAGATCACAAGTGTCTAATATGGTAGCAATTTTTAAAACAAATCACTTTATCTTCACACTTTAACCAAATTTTAACTAGGTAAAATAATCTATGTTTATCATTGTTATTATATGGATTTTTAAAACTGCCATCTTAACTAAAAATAATGTTTATGTTAAATGACATTAAATTCTATTTTGGCCATTAAAACAGTACTAAATTAAATGAAGAGTAAATATCTGGTTCATCTGATCAATATAGGTGGCTTTTTTATGCATTGGCCATCTACATTAATCAATATATGGGGCCCTGGCCACATCTTGACTTCATTTTATGCCATATTAAACAGTGTCCTTTACGGTTGGTATACAAAGGTGGGCTACCATAAAATTAGACATCTTTATCTTCTGGCTGAAGCACTGGACACTCATACATGTCCCACGGTATTATAGTATTATATTTCCATGGTATTATGGTTCCCCTTTAGATGCTACTGCAGTGCCTTCTCGTTAACTTTTCCTTTTCCACCTAAACATTTCTCAGGAAGCACCACAAGGGCAAACAGCATGCCAGGGGACTAGGGCAGAGAGATGATTTCCTCAAGTGTAGTTCCAGACAGCAGTTCCAGAGATGAGGCACGGAGGGAAATTCAAAGCCTGTGCTGAACCAATGACCACATTCTGCATTATCACTCCCCTCTGTCACTTTTCAAATGATCAGAAAGCATATACATCTGCCTACTGGGCCCCTTCATCCCTATCATGTGGGTGACATTTACTCGGCAATAGCTCGCCTAGCCCTTGATTTGAACTTGAGTAGAATCCTCTTCAGCAAGTCTCCCATTATTGTCCCCCTCTCCTGATTTCATAGCTGGGTTTCTAGTCCATTTAGGAAGTCCCCTAAGGGGTAACCACAGGCTGGCAAGGTTGCAGACAATTTACATACATATTTTACTCAGCTTATATTATATGACCCTCTCATAGTTTTTAATATTTTGAATTGCTTATAATTAAAAAACACAAAACTCTAGATTATCAATTTATCTTGAGAGCTGGTAACACTGGGCCTGCATTTCCTATAGCAAATTATTCGTGCTACCCTTTAAACAAAGCATGAGCTCTCCACATTGCCACAATGCCCACCACTCCCTATTATTCTACAATATAGCCCACTTTACTCAGGACACCTGCCTGACTCCCGTGGGCATTTGTGTTTGCAAACCCTTTGGTAAAACTGAGTCATGTGATTATAATTAGCTGTTTAAAGAAGCAGGCCACAAAAGTGGAATCAGGTTTTTCAGTGTTATGATGCACATGACCTTATGATTGCCATCAGAGCCACAATTCCCTTCAAGGAAAGCAGAGTAAAGCAGTTCCTTAAACATGGGTCACCATGGTTTGTAACACAGAATCTCATTCACGCCTTGGCTATAAGTGATTGTACCAGGAATCAGAAATGGACCAAAACAGTCACCTATAATCTGGAAAGTTGCTTGTGAGATAACTGTCATAAGATCCTTGTCAAAAGATACAGCAAATACAATAGGAACTGCCTTCTGGTGGGTAGTTTGAAAAAGCAGTAGCATGTGAAGAAGAAGAGCTATGTCATAAAACAGGAATAAAAAGGGACATTAAATAATGTTAAAAGGGTCAATTCATCAAGAACACAATAGTCCTGTGTTTGTACCTAACAACAGAGTTTCAGAGTATATGAAGCAAAAGCTGATAAACTGAAATAAGAAAAAGGGAAAAAAACACTAGTTGCAGTTTATAATTACAGTTTCGTAGTTAGAGACTGGAACACTCTTCTGTCATTAACAATGGCATACAAACATCCATAAAACAAATAGATAAAGATCAGTTTTTTAAAAAATCAGTAAAAATACAGAAAACCTAAATCATGAACTCATGAACTAACCAATGAACTTAACATAACTGAGATTTTTAGGGCACTCTACCCAGCGTCATGGGATACACATTATTTTCTAGTGCACATGGAATGTTCACCAAGTCAGACCATATTCTGAGATACAAAACAAACTTTAACAAATTTAAAAGAATTAAAATCATACAAAGAATGTGAATTAAATTAGAACCAAATAACAAAAAGAAATCTAGAAAATCACTGAATATTTATAAAAATCCACTTCTAAATAAATCATGAGTCCTTTTCCAGTTACTGGAATGTGAATTCTCACATTTAAAATACTGAGGTAGTTTAATGAACCTAAAATGAGACTTAAATACTATTGAGCACTGTTTGCTACATGTCATTGTATCTAGATTCTAGCAAAAATAAATATTAGAATTGAAAAAATATATAATTCATGGGTCAAAAGTGAAATTACAAAAAAAATCAGAAAATGTGTTAAACTGCATGAAAATGAAAACACAATATATCAAAATTTATGGGAAGCAACCAAGAGCTACTTAGAGAAAAATTGGCATCTAAATGTTCATATCATAAAAGGAAGAAAGGTTTATAATCAACAACCTAAATAAGCATCAACCTTAAAAAACTAGAAAAAGAAAAGCAAATTAAATCTAACAAGTCAAAAAAAAAAGATAAAAGTAGAATTCAATGAAAATGAAGACAGAAAAATTACAGAGTAAATCAATGAAAGCAAAAGCTGGTTCTATGAAAAGGTAATGAAATTGATAAATCTCTAAAACCAAACTGATGAATACTATATAAGAGAAGACGGACATATAAAAAAGGGGACACAACTACAGATTCTAAAGACATTAAAAGAATAATAAATGAATATTATAAGTAACTTTATGCTAATATATTTGGTAACACAGGTATATGGACAAATTCCCTGAAAGACAAAGTACCAAAGCTCACTCCAAAAGATATAGATAATCCTGAGTAGCCCTATGTCCATTAAAGAAATGAATGTAATTTGCATTTCAAAATCCTCCCACCAAAATAACACTAGGTCTGCCCTAGCTGGTTTGGCTCAGTGGTTAGAGTGTCAGCCCCTTGGACTGAAGTGAAGGGTCCTGAGTTCGATTCCAGCCAAGGGCATGTACCTCAGTTGTAGGCTCAATCCCCGGCCCCGGTCAGGTCATGTGCAGGAGGCAACCAACTGAAGTGTCTCTCATCAATGTTTCTCTCTCTCGCTCTCTCTCCCTCTCTATCCCACTCTCTCTGAAAAGCAATGGAAAAAAATATTCTCAGGCGAAGATTAAAAAAAATAATAACAACACTAGGTCCAAATAGCCTTTTGGTGAACTCTGACAAACATTTAATGAAAAAAAAACAACAACAAAAAACAAATTCTATACATAATACAGGGTACACTCCCCACCTCATTTTACGAGGCCAGCATTACCCTAATACCAAAATTCAACAAAGATAATACAGGCATAGAGAACTACAGACTAATATCCCTTCGAAACATAGACACAAAAGTCCTTACCAAAATATTAGCAAATTGAATCCAGCAATAATATAGAAAGGATCATTAATCATGATAAAAGTGATATTTATCCCAGGAATGCAAGGTTCATTCAATATTTGAATTCAATATAATTTACCATGTCAACATATTAAATATATATATGTATATAAAATCTTTTCAAAAGGTTTAGAAAAAGGGACCAAAATCTATTTCTACTCATTATAAAAACTCTCTTCAAACAAGAAAGAGTAGGGAACTTCTACAGAGTGGTGACAAACATCTACAAAAAAACTGACAGCTAACATCATATTTAATGGTAAAAAGACAACTTTTACTTAATGGCTGAAATTACTTTCTTCCTATGATCAGAAACAAGGCAAGGACGTCTGCTTTTCACACATCTATTCAACATGGAAGTCTTAGCCATTGCAATAAGGCAAAGATAAGAAAAAAGGCACATAGATTGGAAAGGAAAATGTAAATTTTATTTATTTGTAGATAAAGCATTCATCTACATTAAAAATTCTAATGAATCTACAACAACCAACTAATTCCAATTAATAGTTTAGCAAGGTTGCAAAAGTCAAGGTCAACATACAAATATTAACTTTGTCTCTACACAGAAGCTATGAAATTTTGGAAATTAAAATTTAAAAATAACACCAATTATAATAGATTCAAAAAGACAAAACACTTAGGACAACTTTAACAAAATATCTGTAAGACCTCTACAATGAAAATTACAAAACTTTCCTGAGAATATTTAAGAACCTAAATAAATGGAGAGATAAAACACAGACATTAATCAAAAGACTTATCACATTAAGATGTCAAGTCGCTCCAAATTCATCTATTGATTAAATATAATCTTAATCAAAATTCTAGTGAGCTGTTTTGTCAAGTCAAACTGTTTCTAAAATATATATGCTAAAGCTAAATATTAAAATAGCCAAAATTTGAAAAGGAAAAAATGTTTGAGGACTTGCAATACGTAATTTTAAAACTTACTATAAAGCTATAGTATTCACAATAGTGTGGGATTGGCATAAGGACAGATATACACAGACTACAGAAATAGATCTACACATATATGGTCAATTTATTTGCAACAAAGGTGTCAAGACTGGTCAGTGGGGAAAGGATACTGTTTTCAAAATATAGTACTGTAAAAATTGGACTACCATATGCAAAAATATTAACTTTACCCTTACCTTACACCTGATATAAAATTAAACTAAAATGGATCAAAAACCTAAATTTAAGAGTGAAACTATAAAATTTCTGTAAGAAAATATATGCGAAAGTCTTCATGATTCTGAGTTAGAAAACAGTTTCTTAGGATACAAATGCATGAACTATTAAAAAACTGATAAATTAGACTTTCAAAATTAACAATTTCTCATCTTCAAAAGACACTATTAATAAAATAAAAATATCAGTCATATTTGGGAGAAAATATTTACAAAACACATCAAAAACTTGTATTTATAACATTAACAACTCTTTTATAATTCAGTAACGCAAACGATCCAATTTTTAAAATGCACTATAAAATACAAATAAGTAATAAGACCATAAAAAGATACTCAGCTTCATCTGTCAACAGGGAAATTAAAACCACACTGAGATATAACTATAAGTCAACTAGAATGACTTAAATTAAATGACTGGCAACACCAAGGGTCAACGCGAATGCAGAGCAACTTGAACTCATACATTTCGGGGGGGACTGCAAAGTGGTATAGTCGCTTTGGAATATTTTCACAGTTTTTAACGAAGTTAAATATACACTTACACATACTATCTGCCAATTCCAATCTTAGGTATTTATCCAAGAGATATAAAAACATACTTTCACAAAAATACCTATATGCAAATGTTCATAGCATCTTTACTCACAATAGCCAAAACACTGGAAATACCTCCAATGTCCACCAACTTGTGGATGGATAAAAAAATTGTGACACCCAACATGGATAAATATCAAAGATGTTATGCTGCGTGAATAAATCCAGAAACAAAAGACTATATACAGTAAGCATCCATTTAAAAAATTCTATATTATGGAATGGGCTCAACTATAGGGCAGAAAACACACCAGTGGTTGCCAGGGGCTAGAGCTGGGGAGGAGAGGAGGCGGCCACAGAGAATGACTGTGTAGGAGCATAAACAAACTCTTTGGGGTGACTGTGGTACTGATTAGCATTCTGTAAACATTTGTCAAAACTCAACAAACTGTGAACCTAAAAAGGGGGATTTTATTGTATGCAAATGATCTCCATAAATCTTTTTTTTTAATTAAAAAAAAAGGATGTTGGGAAGCTCACGAATCACTGAGATAGCCAGAGAAATAAGCTCAGGGCTAAAAGTTCTAGGAAAACATCCAACACAGAGCTGTAGAAGTGGCATGGTGAGAAAATTGCTGCAGCTGTCCCTGTCACCAAAGCCTGAATGCCAGAACCTTACTGGAACTACCAACGATGCCAGGCCTCTCTCAGGTACTCCACGCCACGCTGTCACCCCCCGAGCCACTCCCCTGCTGCCATCTGTGCCAGCAAACAGGGTCTCACATTGTTCTCACCCACATTACGGTCTCACCCATGTGTATCTGACTGCGGAGCCGAAGTCCAAGCCGCAGAAGAGGCTGGGCCTTTTGAGCTCTCACTTCTGGCACTGGGGAGGTGGACTCATAATGTGGAAATTTCTCCAAATACAGAAACAGCATTCAGCATATGATGGCCAGACATGAATAGGATACATGGTGACTAAAGCAAGCAGGAAAACATGAAAAGCTCTTTCTCTTTCTCTTTCCTGTCCTCTGCCTCATTTAGGTGTGTCTTTGTCAAGCCCTCTGTGTTTCCTTACCTCGCAGGCCCCGGGCAAGGTGGAAAGCTGAAACTACTGAGGATAAGCAGACTTCCTGTCCCAAGGGAAAGCCAGTGCTCACTGAGGAAACTATACTGAGGGAGAGGAGGCGGGAGGGGCTGCCTTTGAACATGAGAAAGAAGAAAAGTCTAGTGGGAAGAACATGGATGTTGGCCAAGTTCCTGGAGAAGAGGGGACCCATGCTCTACTTTCCTTAGGTGCCAAGGGAAACAGCACCTACGCAGAGGATGGCTGCCCTTGGATACTACGGAATCTGTGGGTAGAAGGTTCCCAGGTTCCAGGAGGCAAACTGCAGAGCAAGACTTCGAAGGACCCTATGGGCTCAAATGTGAGGAATGTTAGTGATCAAAGGGGTCCTCCAGTATTGTGGCTCTGTAAGAGATGTTGCAGGGTTCAGGAAGGGGCCTGAATAATAGTTGATATTACATTTCCTGCCACTCTGGTAAGAAGAGAACCTCAGATTTGTATTTAACTTGATTTAAAGATAATAGATGAATAAACATGTTTTGCAAACCTTTGTGGTCCTAGAAATGGTAAGTGTAATTTTAAAATAAATCTTAATGCCCCAGCCCCAAGAGTTATTTTTTAAAATATATCTGTGCTAAGGGCGGGATAAAAAGGGGACATCTGTTAATACTTTCAACAATAAAGATAAATTTAAAAATAAAATAAAATAAATCTGTGCTTCCACATTTCAGAAATCAGTTTAGAGACATGTCTGGGCCTGGGGAGAGAAAACTGACCATCTATGGTTTACTTTTTCAGTGTCTCAGCATTGCCTCTTGTTATAGGGGTAACTCTCGAGACAAATCTAAACTTGTAAGTGACTGGCCCTTTTCAGGGGAGAAAAAAAAAATCAGAATTCTTTGCTGTTTAGATTTCTAAAGAACTTCTGAAAATCTAGGTTTTGAACCTGGGCAATGACTAGGGTGGGAAGAATGTATTTTTCTTTCCTGGCTTAGTTTTGCTTTCTTCTCTCAAAATCTCAGGGTACTTTATATTTTGATGGGCCTTTCTGACATTGCCACACTGTAGCTCAATGCCAGTATCAGTCTGGCTAGCAGATTGAAGATTTATATTAGGAAAGACTAGAGTTTCCATATGGCAAAAGGCCAGATGAAGAGCCTTTACTGTTAAACACAGCCATTTCTCTCAACTTCGCCACTTGGTGGACACAGCCCCACTTGGTGACAATGAGTGAGCTCCATTTGTCTGACGAAGCATTCATATGATAACAGTGGCTAAATCAACAAGCAGAGTTATTTATGAACAAATAAAGCCTTCTGAAACCACCAGGAAGGACGTTATATTCTGAAACCAATGAAATTCTCCTAAAAAAAATGGTTAAACGGAAATATTTTATTCTTGTTCACCGACAACATTGCCTCTTTCCAAACTAAACACTGCTCTTCAAATTTTCCAGATCTTTTGGATATGTTTGTGGCAGTACTGGTTAACTTTTAGCTAGTTTAAAGCATTCTTCAATGTGTACAACATGAAAAAAATAAGAGATCTGAAATGTGGAAACAGGGAGTTTATCTATCCTGTTAGAAGCTCTTAGAAATCTAAAAATGAAGAGAGAGGTAATATGGCATCATGATTATGTAATGACACAGTGTGTCCAAGTACTTTCCCTGGCCCTCGACTCCCTGCTTACACTGGCGTTTGCCTGTCATCCCAGCCAGTGTACAGAACTCCCTCCTACAACAGATTTTCCAGGTCCAGGCATACACTGGGCTCTCCTGGATTGGTATGGTCTCTTTCCTTAGCTTTTGAAATACCCTCACCTGCCCCCGCCCTCCAGGCAACACACACATGATCCTTCTAATTCCTACCTATCCACATCTCAAAATTTCCCTGACTTCCAGAGCAGGTTACATTTCCCCTTTAAATGCCTCCACAGCACCTCATACAGCCTTGAAACTGTCGTAATACTTTAAATCCTACCTTACATTTTTCTCACCAGATTCTAAGTAGAAACTATATGCCCAGATCCCAGTACACAATGACCATAATACAGTTAATGTCCAATGAACTTAAGTTCGAAATACTGTTCTAAGCACTTTATATAAATTTAGTAACAAACAAGACTGGGAGGTTACTGGGACATGATATAATTATTAATCATGTTTTACACATGAGGACAGCCAAGCCCAGAGATGTTAAAAAACATTCCCATATAGAACTGGGATCCAAACCTATTTCTAGTCTGACTGCGAGGCCTTCCTATGTCTACTGCACACCGCCTCCTGGTCATCGTGAGAAGAGCCCAGGTCTTGGGATACGGGAACGGCTACTAGCCACGTAACCTTGGGCACGTTACTTAAACTCTTTGAGTATGGTGAGTTCTTTTGCCTTTTTAAGAAAAGGGATAAAAATATCTACCTCACAAGATCACTTTTAAGAAGCGTACATTAAAGTGCCTGGCATAGGAAGCTCTTAATAAACGGCAATTGAATCTCATCTCAAGGAGAGAAAAACAAAACAAACACAAAGTGCTAGGCAGTAGGAAACAGATAAAAGAAGAAAGTAGTAAGCATGGATTGATTCACCCACACTCATATAATTAATTGTCCCTTGAGAAAATGATCTTCATATCCTTATTTGAACCTGTACTGAGTTGTGACTTTTAATTTATTGAAAGCTGCACGAAGTTACTCCCAGGCAAAGGTTAAGAGAAAACTTCTTTGGCATATATGATATTTCATATCTACATCCTAGCCCCCTTCCCGAGTAAAAAGCCAAAAGACTAAATACTTTCCCGTGACAAAGCATGAGTGAAATCCACAAGTAAAATGTACAGTAAAAATAGAAAAGAAAGAGTAGAAACAAATAGCTGGCAGGAAATAAAAACAGAAATCTCAGCGAAACCAGAGAGAGTGCAGGAAGACTCAAGAAAAGACTGGGGAAGGTGAGGGGATAAAGGCCCCGTATTGCAGACAGCATCTGATCCACCGATTAATGTTATTTCTAAGCAGATTAACCAAATCCCAACTGTTCTACATCAGGCCCTTTCTCTAAGCTTTTCCTCCCTCATATCAGAATAAAAAATTTAAACACACAAATAAAATAGGGGGGAAAAAAATCACTCATACAAAACAGAAATGTCCTGCGTTCACTATTCACCCTATGTGCCTATTCTTTCCTTCATTCTGTGCCTTCCATTCTGCGCAGCAAAATGATAAAATGATAAAGCTGACAAGTGAAAAAGGAGAAGAATTAGCTGCTCCGTGTAATTTCTGAAACGGTGCGTCAAGCGCCTCGCCTCGGCTGCGGGCAGCAGGCAGCGCGGGGCTGAGGGGCATCACGGCGCAGAGAGGTGAGCGGGGAGCGTTATTTTTGCGCCTGATGCAGGAAGAACCTTTAACCTTCTGATATGTTTCCTTATTGTAACCTTCTCCATGGCAACCACAGAACTGCAGTGGCAAGAAACAGATGGGGAGATAAAATATATACATGGTATACACACACCAAACTGCAAAACTGACAAGGACTTTTATGCCAGATAAAAGCCAGAAAGGACCGCGGTCACCCTTTGGGAACTACTTGCCCTAGTTTGCAGTCGGTGTTCCCCTATTTGGGCTTCCTTTTGATTGCTGATCGCAGGATTATCAAATTTGCACAAAACCTAAGGTTTCAGCACGAAGAGGTCCTGCAACCAGGCCAGTATGGGGAAGCATGGTTTCATCAGAAAAAGCACAGCTCCCCAACAGCCCCATTTATAGAAAAGATAACCACCTCTCAGGGCTGAGAAGGCAATGACAACATGAGATGAATGAGTGTTCCCCTCAAGGCCTGCTCTTGTGAGGGGCAGGCTATTACACATCTCCTCATTGCCTCCATCCCTAACTCCGGTGCCCAGGCACCATCTCAGGGGCGGCAAACACTGGTGAAAAGCCTACACTAGAATCCAGGCGGCCTCCCCACTGGGGCGCTTTGGGACGTTCACCTCAGTTCTCTCACTAAGTGGTGAAGCCTTATTTCTGGCCCAGCTCATATACTTATATCCAGTCATTTGAATGCCACAAAAAGATAAATTTTTATGGCTCCCTTTATTAAAATACAGGGCAAGGACAGGCAATAAAGGATATGGACACAACAGGTTAAATGGAAGTGAAATGGGAGAAAATATTTTGACAACAAATAATTGACTAACAGCCTAACAGGAAAGAGTGCATTTAATTATTCTGAGAAATGGGAAGGGAACTGAGGCCAGAGCATGGTGTGTGTGTGGTGGGCAGGAAAGGGAGGGTGGGAGATGAAGAGGAGGCAATGACTGGGGGCAGGAGAGCCCTGGAGACATCAGGCTTTTTCATGCTTCTCCCTTGGCCAGGAGGCTCATAAAGGCCCAAGCTGATCAAATTTTATACTTATAATTCAGGTAACCAACCAAATGACAGGCACCAATAAGAGGGGCAAACATAAGAAACACAGATTCTGCCCTCATGGAACCTATAATGTAGTGGAAATAGAGCTGTTAATCAATTAAACAATGGTAATGAATGTTATGCAGAAGATAAGCACTTTTATTTCTCTTTTCTTAGGATGAGGTACTTCTGCTTGCGAGATTTGGTTACAATTTAAGAGGCATTTCTCTAATAAGTATGGCTACTTCTGGAACCACAGGTCTGTCAAAAACCTGCTGAGTCCTCAGGTCTCAGGAAAAACAACCTACAACCAGGGTTCGCTGGCAGTCTGACTGACACCCAAGGGCCCAGCAGATGACCTAGAGAGGAAACTCCTCCCTGGAACCCTATGACTGTGTTCTGAGGTGCAGAGGGGTTATGGGCTCCCACTCTGGTTATCCAGCCCTTCCAGAACTGTCACAGGTCCAGAGGGGCCTTCAGTTGAATTTTTATCAAACTGATCTTCAGAAGGAGCCCAGCCAGGCTGGTGGAGAGATGTTTTCTTTGGCATGAGAAAAAATGATAGCAAACTGGAGAAACCAAAGGACAGACAGAACTTTCTGAGTGTGTGCCACTTTTCAACAAAAACTTAGCAGCTCCCTGTGAGAGTCAGGTTCATGTTTTAAGAGGGAAACTTATCCAGCTCCACTTTAGTCACAGTAAAAACAAGTTACGTGCAATAAAATATGTGCGTCCCCCAACTTGTGAGTGAAAGGGCTTTGAAACTTGGAAAATCCTATCAGATCTAAGATATTACAACTACTTACACAATAGTAGCAATCTGTTCCTTCCACATGATTTTAAAAGTTCTCTCCTTTTCTCCCCTGCCACAAAGTACCTTCTAGTTGGAGACAAGCAGCAGTAGCACTACTAGACTGTAACTATCTTTCTTTGGACAGTGCATACCATATTAGGTTCTAAACTCAAGAAAACAACTCCTCTCTAGCAGCCTCTGAACTAAAGAGAGAGTCTCGTAACAATCCAATTTAGTCCTTTCAGACAATTCCATGGCTCTTCAAAGCTGTCTGTGGTTTTCAGGTTCAGCCAGATGAAAAGAGACTATGAGGTGCAAAATGGCTTGTAACCAATTAACAACCGTAGACACATCCAACAAATGTACACATGTACAATCTGAGAAGAGGGAGATAAAATCACTCAAGTCAGATTCCAACAAAAGAACAGTATTAATAAAGTTTCATGAAGAAAGTAGCCATTGAGTTGAAGATTGTGAGAACAGTAAGACTGCCACATTATCTACAATTTTCAAGGATTAAACTTTTTCTTCTCATGGCACAAAAAAAAGGAGAAATGAGAGGTCACAGATCTGTCCTTCCTGAGCCAGTTTCCTAATGAAAATATCCTCGAAGTAACAATCTGCTTCCTTCACACCCCACTTCTCCCCTTCAAGCCAGACTCCAATGGGAACCACCACCTCATCTTCCACAGAAGTGATCAATAAAGAGGTAAATGACACTGAGGCCAGAGGACCAAACAATCCACAAGTGGAGTAATCCACTCCTCAATTACAAGGTATCTCCCCAATAGTACTTATGGCTGCTCTATCACTACATCTCACAATGTGTGTGTGTGTATGTGCACGTGTATGTGTGTATAAAACACTAATAAGAAATGCCTGAAGGATGACAGTTGACTAAGATAAGCAGCTCAGTTTTAAATTCAGTAGTTGTTCTACTTAAACCAGTCCTTTTCTATTTTTTAATTAGCAGCTAATAGGAAGAGCATTCTCTAGGTGCTCACACACCAATGTTCAGTGGCAAGTGCTACCAGGCAAAACTATCTGTGCTGGCTCTGTAACTGACATGGAAGTATGGTCAGAAAAGAAAACACAACCAACCACCTCAAGCAATATCTATGAGTTTTTGACAAAAACGAAAGTGACACCCTCCAGCCAATCCATCAGTCAGTAGTACACTTATGAGTTAGCTTTTTAAATAAAAGAGTGGTCTACAAATAGTTTCTTAATTTTATAAACTAAAGCTTAAAGAAAAAAATACTTAAACTGTATAGGTTGTTTCAAATTTACTAGTTTTCATCCCCAAGTTGTTTTTTGTTTCGGTATCTTGTGATCCGTATCTCTACCTTCAGTGAGTTTTCTATTCCTAAGAGAGTATCAGTTACCCAAACTGTGTTCAGAAATCAAGTCAGCGACCAGATGGCATTTGCCAGTGTTGCTCTCTTGTTCTACTTTCATTAAAAGTCTCTTTGGAAGTATTTATTTTGGATGGTTTCTATGCGCCACCCTGAGTATTTCCTATAGAGATTACAGATTCTTTCACTTTTCATGTAAAAAATAAAGGTGTAGGGTAAATCCTAGACATTAGGTGTCATTTTCATGTTTGTTTTTTATTTGAAGTTTTTCAGAATGTTAAAAGAGCAGAAAGTGGCCTTAAATATCATCCAATTCAATATCTTTATTTTCATAAATGAAAAAACTTACCCCCACAACAGGGAAGTCATTGGTTTGAAATCACAGTTAGTGTCAATCCTTCATTCCCAGCTGAGTTTTATTTCTACCATATCAGATTTGTTGCACAAAAGACAGAAACTCAAATACCCAGGAATAAATATCAAGTATTTATGAATACGAAGCCTGAAATGTCTACTTCTTATCTTTCCACTGTTATTTATTCCATTTCTCATTTGGACATTTACCAAGTGGTGGATGATGGAGAGAAAGAAAATGACTCTGAACTCAATCCATTCTAATAATTTCTAGAAGACTGATTATTTTAAAGTTTTTAGATGAAGAGAGGTTAAAATTGTAGAGAAGAGCTTTGCTTTATGTCTCTCCACCTTCTAATATGTTAAGTCACAATTCCCATGAAAACTCAATAAATATTCTCTAAATAAGAAAGTCATACACTGGTGTTATTGTTTCTGCATGAGCTCAAACTAAACACAGGAGCTTTGAAAACTTACTGTCATAGGGAAAATACTTAAAAAACAGCAGGCTACAGTTATTGCCAGGATATCCTAGATATTATCATCTGATTGCACTGTATGAAACATTCAAATACATTTTTTAAAAATTAGTGAAATACTGTGAATTGAATTAGATAAAAAGTGTAGAGCATTAAATATACAAATACATACCATAGCTACTTGCACCTAAAGCTGGTAACACTACAGAGTTGTGTAGAAAGGCCTATGAATAATGCAACAGCTATTTAAGAATTAGGAATGAAAGTGTGATCATGGCGACAATAACGTCTGGTCTAGATTATATAAGTGGAGCTAAGTGTGACGTGCTGTTAAAGCAAAGCATGCCATTCAGTAGGCTGATGATATCACTGAAATGGTTAGAATAAGAAAGTTGCCACTGAATGTTAGTAAAAAGTGTATTATAACTTCTA
The DNA here is from genome assembly GCF_964146895.1 of Miniopterus schreibersii. Classification (NCBI taxonomy): domain Eukaryota; kingdom Metazoa; phylum Chordata; class Mammalia; order Chiroptera; family Miniopteridae; genus Miniopterus; species Miniopterus schreibersii. Next base: position 50,594,631 of record NC_138106.1, on the reverse strand, counting down.
CTACCAGCCATAAAAGATGCCATACTATCCATCCCATTGTGTATAAATTACTAAAATTGAGCAAAATACATGAAATAATTGTTTTCAGAAGCTGGAAAAGAGGCATATGGGACTGTAACAAGGTGAGCCCCATGATCACTCAGCCCTCTGCCTGGAGGCCCACCCCAGGCTTAGTGTGGAAAGGTGCCACCAAGGCAGAGCACAGACGACTCACTAAGCTAAGAAGAGGAGATTCAAGTTTGGGGCTGCTGAGGTGGATGGAATTTGTGGAGTAGGAACTACAGAAAGAAAGAACTCCAGAGAGTAGGAACCACAGAAAGAAAGAGCTCCAGATATCTACATAGAGTTCCCTTTAAGTCTCTGGCAGAAGACTTAGTTGCACATACAAAGGGCATGATTCTACGCAGCTCAATAGAGAACAGGTAGTGAGGAGCTGAACTTCAGGTTGAGATACTGCAGAGGGTCAAGGGCTCAGAGCCTATGAGAGCCTCTATTTCCAGATCTCAGGATCTAATGGCAAATTGCACAGAGCACAGGAGGGCAGTTGATTGCATCAAAAGTCTATGAACAGCTTGTGGCAATTATGGGTGGTCAAGAGATTCTAGAAGGCGTGAGAGGAGGTTGTGAAAGCCTCTAGTAAAAAAAGTGTTGGGAGTGGGAAGAGGGGAACTCCCAATGGAATGGGAGAGCCATTCTCCTGCAATTTGCACAGACTCTAGAGCCTTCCATTGTACGCTGGTTTGCAAGTAACAGCATTAATTGTCTTAAGTAAAGTTCCATAATAAAAAGGTTGTCTCCAAAACCCAAAATGACCTAAAAGATGTTGAGCCTGTTTTAACATCTGTGAGTGTCAAAAGGGCCATTAGCTCTTTCTTGACAGTGTCAGGGGATGAGGTGGCTTTCAACTTACCAAACAATTTTCAGGAATTTAACAAAGGTACGCAGGGCCCTGCGTTGTGCGGGGCAATGGCTCATGCCCTTTGTGTTAGTATGTTCTGAAGGAGTGTGTCAAATGAATCCCCCTGAAGGAGAATGTCATCAGTGTGATGATGTCATACTTGTGCTTCTGGAGAAAGATGGACGCGGTGGTTAAGACCTTGCCTGCAAAGACTGTATGCAATAATGAGGTACCCCATGGACAAGTGAGGAGAGGTTATTGTATCCCTTCCAAGATGAAGGCAAACCGCATCTGAAAGGCTGCTGAAATAGGCTCTGAACAGGACATATCAGCCAAATTCACGACTGCAAAGTATTACCTGTTGCTGATTAGATGAAGTTAGTCATTTCAATAATACTGGAAATGCAGGCCTGAATGGGTAGGATCATGATATGAAGGGTATGGTAATCCACTATGAGCCACCATTCATTCTTTCCAAGTTTAACAACAGGTCAAATTGTGCTGTTAAATGGAGAAACAGTAGGAATAATCACCCCTTCTCTAAAAAGGTTTTATATGTGGGTTTCAATTCTTGAAGGTTCTGTTTTAATTTGCATTGGGCAATATTAACTATTTTAATCATGGACTGGAGAGGAGGTCAAGATTGTATCATTTTCCCAAGCCAATTGTAGGTGCCAAAGATGTAATTTAATTTAATTTAATTTACCACTCCTTGGGTCAGAACACTCAAGCTAACAATGAGATATTCTAGGGCTATAAATCTTTGACTATGGGGAATTTAGGTAAGGCAATAATTCAAATGGCTACGGTGAGGCATACCTATTTGTCCTCTATTTTATATTTGGTAACTTCCCTATGAGTATAGAGAGTACCTTATTAAAATTTAGTATGATCCCTATGTATAGGGTTACCTAGTTTACATAGATTGGGATCCTCAGATGTAACTATAGATTTAGTCCCAAATCAAGTAAGACCATGAAGGTGAATTTCAACAGATGTTATGTTCAGAACCTACATTGTAGAAGTGCAAAAGTCAGTCAAATCCTTTTAATTTTTTTTTTTTTTTTTGGTATAAATTCTTTAATAAACTTTGGATTTCCAATTGGGTCGAATTGTGGACCTCTGATCTAGTACTTTGTTACCTCCCTGTGTATCCAAGTTATTTGTCCATTTGTTTGTTTGTTTGTTTTGGTGGTTACCAGATATAATTCAGAAAGATTTTTCTCTACCCTGCTCATATTTATATAAGTTTCTTCCTCCAGAGGGCCTCAAATAAGTATCATTGGAGTTAGGGGCCTTCCCCATGGCAATGATGGCTTTATTGGGTCAGGTTTGAGTTAACAGCTTGGTTTGCCACACAGTGCTATGGGTATTTTTCTCTATAACCCTGAAATATTTGGGGTACAGTTATACCACTGCTTAAAGGAAAATTTATAGCTCTAAATGCTTGTATTAGAAAATTATATAATAAAGCAAATAAAATGTATAACAGTTGTTACTGTTATAATCAGAAATAAAATTAATGAACAATAAATGTTCTTTAAATTGATGGATCAGCAGGAAAGACTATTTACCAAAAGTAAATAAATCTAATACTTATAAATAAGATAAAATCAGCTATAACGTCATATCTTAATGTAAAAATTTTAAAGTATAACAGACAAAGAAAAATGGACACACCTCAAGTATATGCCTCTGCATACATCATTCTGGGGGAAGAAATGCTTTCATTTTAATGTGAGCATCTGAAATTCATTCACTACTGAAAATTGGTTGTAGTCCTCAAACCCAAGGCTTGGAAAAAATTATAGATTAGGTTGGGGAGGTAAAGGGACAGTTACCAATGCAAACACTTAATAAAGAGAGAAAATATAAAACTCCATATTTATTGAGTCAGGTATGAAAGTACAGACTTGTTCAGGGAAAACAGGTAATTCCCCATGACACACATACAGTAGTTCCCCCTTATCCGAGGGGGACATGTTCCAAGACCCCCAGTGGATGCCTGAAACCACAGATATTATCAAACCCCATCTATACTGGCTTTTCCCATACACACATACCTTTTCACTTAAGGGAAGCACTGTATGGCTTCTCACTGGCATCTTAAATTGCCGGCATCACTATTCTTGCATTTTGGGGCCATTATTAAGTAAAATAATTGGTTACCTGAACACAAGCACTGCAATATCACAACAATCAATATGATAACCAAGGGGAGGCTACTAAGTGGCTAATGAGTGGGGAACAAAAACAGTGGGGATATGCTGGACAAAGGGGTGATTCACATCCTGGATGGGAGGAAGCAAGAAGGCACAAGATTTCATTATGCTACTTAGTGCACAATTTAAAACTTATATGTTGTTTATTTTTGGAATTTTCCATTTAATATTTCTGGACCATGGTTGACCATGGGTAACTGAAACTGCAAAAGTAAAACTGCAGATAAGAGGGGGCTACTGTAATATTTGATGCTACCAGCTCTTCTTAAAGAAACCATTGTGCGCACAGAGGCTCCCTCTGTACTCTATGCTTTCTCTGTTTAAGAAGTAACACATAGGGTCTATCATGAACAGCAACAGAGATACGATCCCATCCAACAACATAAAGAGCCCTAAGGGATTCATCTGTTATATCCCACCACTAGCTCAATCTTCCTCCAGTTGAGTTTTAACATAGTAAAAATTCTTCAGACCACCATTAAATGATGAAAGGTGTGCTATTTCCCATTACGCATGATAAAGCATGATTCTAGCAATAGAAGATATTGCCACAATGAGATGCGGCATTACTATGACACAGTAAACAAATCTCTAAGGCAATATGCATTGTATCTATTTTATAGAGTATCTAAAGGTTAAAGTTTCTCACTGATGTGCTTTTCTTAGTGGGGGAAAATACACACATGCAAACACACATATACCCCAACTCAACTTTCCCTCCATGGAAAGGCACTAAAAATGTATCCTCTGAAGTTCAGTGTTAGGAAAACCATCTTTTCCATTCCCCTAGGGAATTGTCTCTTCAAACTGGAGATTCACCTTGCACCAGGGACCTATGGGCACCAAACAAAGAGCTTTTTAAAATATACTTCAAATCAAATGTATAAACTGCTGCTAAAGAGTGGAGTGGATGAAAAGCTGCAGTGTAAAATCAAGCAGAGAACAATGCCTCCTAATCCCACACTACTGTGCATACTGGTCCACTGCCTCTGGTTGGGCCATCTCTCACTGAGGTAGGTACAAGCTGGTAGACAGTAATGAGTGAGTGCATATTTTTATAAACCATTAGATCAGCTCTATCCAATAAAACGCTCTGTAATAATGAAAATGTTCCTTATCTACACTAGCCAATATGGTAGCCACTAGCCACATGCGGCCACTGTGCATCTGAAATGGAGCCAGTGTGACTGAGGAACTGAATTTTAATTTTAATTAATTTAACTTTAATTATCCACATGTGACAAATGGCTAGCATAGTGGATAACACAGCTTTAGGCTCTTAGTCTTTTTATAGAACTAAACTATTTATCATTCACATATCTCCCATACCAGGGATTACAAACTGGTAATCCATGGACAGGCTAACAGATGAGTGATCACGGCAGTTTTTGCTTTTAATGTAAATCAAATATTTTGACACAGGGCACTCCAAGTTGGCCACTATAGTTAACAATTTCTGATTCTAAGTTCTTCACATGTATTAGCTCAATCTTTACAACCTTTATCTAACATAGGTATTGTCATTCTATGCTATTATCTCTATTTTAAAAATAAGAAAAGTGAGACAGAGGGATTATGTAATTTAGCAATTTATTGCTAATAAATGACAGAGCAAAATTTTGGAGACAAGAAGTCTGATTTCAGGGTCCACGCATGCTGGTAACCACCATGCTCTCCACTTCTCGCAGGCTCCATATTTCTTTTAATCATCACTTATTTCACAAGCAACACATTTCAAATATAATTTTTTCAATGTAATTACTAGTCCTCCCTTCACCCTTGTTTCGAGGAGTGAAATTAATTTCCACTTTGAAAGAGCAGCCAAATGCTAAAAGGCTTTAGTGGAAGGTGCCTCATTTACAGGCTGAAGTAAAGGCACAGGTGGTTTTGTTCCCAACCTGAGCAGGGGTCAAGTAACCAGTACTCCTTTCTTTACCTCCAAGAAAGGACATCCTCTTCTGAATGTCCTTATCTTTCCTACTTTCTCTGGGCTACTGGGCCTGTTATGTATTCCCGGTTTGATTAGGAAGACATTAGCAAAATGAGCTAGGTTTACAGCACCTGCCCTCCTCCTAAAATCGAAAGAAAAAGGAAATCCTAAACTTAACGCTGCTTACTCTACAATCGCTTGCAAATCACCTCTTTTCTTGTATTTCTCAGAATCACAGGTATTGTCCCAAAGTTCTCTATAATATTTTACAGGAAATCGGACTTTAAAAAATTCAAAGTTGCACTAAAGGGAAGGTTAAAGTTGCACAATTAAACTTGCCAATGATGGACGCACTGTTGTTCTTTTATTAAGAATAAAATCAGAGTTTACAAATATGGCAGTGAACCAGAATCCAGAAACCTTCGTAATTCCCGCCACTGTGAGCACCATTCATCACTCATGCTTTAGAAGGAAAAGCAAGGGGGATACAGGAATATTTTGTGACTAAATTTGGTAGTTCTTCCCTGTCCTTACTTTATCACAACGTACTCAGAGATGACTTATATGAGGACCACAGCCAGGAATCTTGTGGTCATGCATTTCATTAGTCTCCAACTTTCCCTAGTTGGTGGAAAAAAACAACGATGATGCTATAAGAAGCAAGATTAAAAAAAAAAAAAAAAAATTCTTACAAAGGGGTACATGCATTTTTCACTATAGTAACATCAAGAAATATAAACATTGGGTAGTTATTGCTTCTGCCACTGGTATGAATTTTAAAAGTGAAGAACACTAGATTTAATTGTAGTGAGTAAAATCTGAGTTAATGCCAAGGTCAGCCAGTGCCCAGAAGGATTAATAAATATATTTTATAAGTTTTAATCCTACTTACTTATCACAAAAGGCATTATTATAATAATAAAATGAAACATATGTGTAGATGAAAGGAGAACAGATACTGAGTAAGGGCTGGTTTTGTCCTTAGCATTGAGCTAAGCATTTTGAGGAACACAAAAGCAGCAAATGAGATTCTCTATGTTAATACAAGTCATCATCCTGTTTCAAAGGCTCCAAGCACTAACTCTCCTCTTTCCTCCCAGCAGTAATTTACATCTGCTGAATGCTCTGCACTACAAAGGCACCTGAAAAGATGTGTGGGGGAAAGAAGGCTGCTCTACCAATAAATAAAGTTGGATGCACCAGATTTACTGGATGTTAAAGGCTGGATTTTGGAGGTTCTGTCTGGATTAGGCAAGAAGTACAAATAAATTACCTGCCCTCCAATATGTATAGAAGATTTTTCTTTAAACAGGGAGCCAATTTTGATGTTCCCTGCCATGAACTGTAGGCCACAGGATTCTACTTAAGAGAAGATCCAAGCCCCTATGTAAGGTTCCTGATTCAGATTACATATGCTACTTGGTTATCAAGTACTCTGGGAAGGCCACTATAGGACCATTTCTAAAACAGAAACTAAAGGCCAAGGAAACAACTGGGATAAAATGACTTGGGGTTCAACTTTAGATGCTGAGTTTGACAAGTTCTGAATGACAAGCAGATGAAAATACCCAGTAGGTAGCTGAAAATACAGAGAACTGGGGAAAGAGAACAAGAATGAAAGACTAGATGGATAAGACAAGTACCTGGAGAGGGTAGAAACAGGGGAGAAATAAAAGTAATCACAGGCACAAAAAGCTATAAAATCAATTTATAAGTTTAAATCAATTATTATAAAACCCTCAAGCCAACTACTCTAGATTTAGCAACCAGTAGGTCTTCGGTGATCTTCACAAAAGCGGTTCCCAAAGGGTGGTAGATCTGGCCACTTTGCTGAGACTCAGGACTGCAGAAATTAGAAGCCCACATTCCCAACCCCAGATGAGCCAGAGTGGGACTTGCTGGCACTTGCTGGGCTTCAGTGACCCTAAACCACACACATCAGGATTATGAGACACCTGTTTAAAACTGCTGAAACAAGGACTCTACTTCAGACATTTGAATCATAATCTCGGGAGGTAAAAACTCAAGACTAGGTAGGTATCTTTAATGCCTAGGCAATTCTCAGGCATGTTAAAATTTGAGGACAACTTGACTGTATGCTCTCCACTGTCCATTCTACCTCTAACATTCTGTAGTTCAATAGTTTGTCTCTGTCTGGAAACAGGATATTAAAGCAATGGTTACGAAAATGCACCCTGAAGCCAGAAATTACCTGATAAACATGCAATAATCAGAAATACTCAGGGCAGAAATAATACTGTTGCTTTTCATTTACATAAATCTATTTCTATTATGTGATACCATCACCCTAATGAGGGTTGTGCAAGTGTCATAGCTGTGGGAAAGAATTCAGTTCCTGGGCAGCTAGGAAGCCCACGGAGAGGGAGTTATGGGCCAGGTGAATTATGTAAAACAAGAAAGAAAAAGAAAAAGTTCTGCTTGGTGGTAATGAGGTGCTAAAAAGAAGTCATGCAGCCTAAAAGTGCCAGATTACTATTATTAGATACATTCAAAAGATATTCAGTGTTAGTCTCTTTTGGTTTGGGAAAAACAACTGTTTCTACTTGTTTATATATAGAAACAGAGTCGATGTTTTTATCTCTATATACAGACAGAGAATCGATTATGTTGTTTTCCTTAGGGAAGCTACACTTTTAATTAATATTCCCTAATTGATATTGACCTTAATTGACTAATGACAGTCTTATGATGGGCCTCTCTGCCAAGCCTCCGGGTCAGGAGCACAGTGAGCTCATTATGCACAGAAGCCTTTTGTTTCCAGTGGTCTTCAACGAGGCAACACTTATTAGGTCTCGGAATACTGGAGCCAGAAAGGTCCTTGAGAAGCCATCTAGTTTAGCCTTCCACACACTGTTTTCTAAAAATCATTCCAACACCTCCCCAGCCCCCACATAAAGCCTAAGTAAAAGATCTCATTTCTCTGAGTTCCTCCCGTTACCTCCTCTTGACACGTCTGTAGCACTCTGTACCTTCGGTTACCCTGGGAAAGACAGTCCTGGGGTATCGTTACGTTCTGGGTTCGCACAGCTGCTTTGCAGATCCTTAAATAAAATAGCAAGTAGGTGGAAAAGAAGTGCAAAAGTCGGGTGGGTGAGACCTATGATTGTGTATTAACCACAGTATTTCACGGACAGTTAACATACTCGCAGGTAATGAGTGCAAGTCAGAGGACGGGCTGAAGAATGGGCAGAAATAAAGAGGAAAGAGGGGTGGTCAGGGTAGACAACTGCCCACCAGCACATCACAGGGCGAGAAGAGGGTTTGAAAAACACTAGTTTAAGGTAGGTACACACATTACAGCAAGTACACAAGTTACTTGCATGAAGAAAGGCAGGGCAACGGGAGGAAATAGAAATGGAAAGAAGAGAAAACATTTTATACTTTTAACTAGCTATTAGGTGGTGGTTGTTTTTTAAGACTCAGTATACAGGCTCTTTTGTGGGTAATGCAACCTATTTTAAATCCAAGTAAGATCACTTCTAAGCCATTTCACACAAATAAAAACTGTATCTAATCGACGAGGGCTTGTAGAAGGGGTTACACAAACCCCTCCTCGCGCTGGCAAGTCTTGTAGGAAGCCTCTCCTCACAGCGTGCCTAAGCTGCCATGCTGGGGCGGGAGCCTGCACCCACTTTGTCCCCCAAGTCCCACAGCCCACAGCTAGCTTCAGAGTAGTAGTATGGTTGAGATTGACAGTCAGCTGTCCCTTGACATTTTTTCCTGACCAATAAACCCAATTTGTCATAAAATTTTTATTATTATTTTAAATAAATTTCCCCATACACTATACACAAGTAACTTCCCTTCTTTTCAGAGAGGTAATGAGCCTTACCCAGGATTAACAATTCAAGGTCTAGGCCACAACCAGATCTTAGATTCAGGTCCTGTCTCTTTTTCCAGGTCACAGAATCATTTGAAAATCATTTGAAAAAATGATGAAACTCATGAGCCAATCATCTTCCCAGAAAAACACACATATAATTATATTTTGGCATACAATTTTAGAGAATGTAGATACCCCTGGATCAGGAGCCTCCAACTTAGATGCATTAGTATGTCTTCTAAGGGGGGTGTATTCAAAGTTTAACAGGCGTCACACAAGGAACCCAGTGGGGCTCCATTCCTTAGCTACATTTGTGAGCTGAAAACGAGTATAAGAAAACAAAAAGAGGGGAAAATAAGAGAAAAGAAAAAGGAAATTAACTGTTGAGCATCTGTGTCATAAATTACTAAATAAAAGAGCTCTTCCCTCTCTTAATTTCCACTTCATTACTTTTTTTTGGCTCAAAAATGAATCAAGTTTACTAATCAGAGTAATTTCATACCAGATGTGGTTAAAAGAAGAAAAAAGTACTTTCCTGTAGAACTGATTACAACTCATGAGGAAAAAGAGTTAACAGAGATCATAGTAAATGTGGTAGTGTTGTTATCTAAATGCAACAAGTCTATGTGGGTTGGACTGAAAACCCAAACATTTACTACATAATTTTTAAGAGACAGAAAGAAAAATACCAAAAATTTGGGAGATATGACCTCTAGATGCTACAGCATCATAGGTAATATTTTCTTCTTCATATTTTCCTATATCTACAAAAATTCCTATAAAAATGTAGACTATGTTTAGAATTAGAGAAGCATCTATTAAACATAAATCTACATCGTCACTGCATAGCATTATGTGTCATTTTAGAGAGATGAAAGAAAGATGAGGAAAGGCCACCTTGCTTTATACTCAGCAGCTGGGTGGATGAGTTCGGGGGGTGGAACATTCAGAAAAGACTGTATACAAGAAGATTATGAGAGGGTAAGAAAGAGGTGGCCACAGAAAGAAGAATTAAATTAAAAAGTAATAAAATTTCAGGGATAGAACTGCAGTGGTAGCAGATCAAAGTAGTATAACAAAAATGTAATCAGAGCCCATTTCGGTGCACAAAAATACTGTCTCTTTTTTTATACAAAACTCATAATGAGTAACACAAAACCAATAACTAGGTAAGTTTTACCTTGCCACACACTTGCCAGCCCTCGTGTTCAGAGTTCATCCCAGTTTTCACCAAACAATGCCTCCGTGCTCTCTCTGCTGGGTTCCCAGCATCATTGCACGATTGCAGGCTACCTTCCACGCATCCTGATTCGGGTGGGCTCACCTGCATGCCATCAACCTGGGTAGCAGCCACACCAGGATGACTCCTCCACCCCTTGATCAGGTGCGGTCCCGCAGGACGGTGACACAGTGAGCTTCCCATCTCGTGGCCCACTGTGTGCCACAGGGCCCTGTGAGCGACCAGGGTCTGGCCATTCAATCAACGCTGATGCAGAAATGACACTGCTGATGCTTTTCAAACAATGTAGCAACTAGAAGAGATTCAGTTCTTACCACTACTGATGAGGAAACAGCTCAGAAAGGCCAAGTATTCTGTCCTAAGTCACATGGCTAATTTGTAGCAGAGCGGGGGTATTAAAAGGCCCCTGGCTTCAGGCTGATTTCCTCTATAGAACAGCTCCTTAACAAACTTGGAGAATTATTTGGTTTGTCTTAATTACATTCTACTCAGGTTAAAAAAAAGATATGGTGTGGTAAGTCAACCAAAAGACATCTAACCTTTCTGATTTGCTTTCCATTTCTTTTTCAAGTTGACAATGTGCTTACCAGGGAGCGGAATTAAAAAGAAACCCTTCACCTCCATATCATGTCCCTCCAATGATATATATATAAGGATTCCAGGATCTGGTAAAAACAACCTTAAGTATATCAAAGATTAAATATGTACCCAAATAAAGAGCAGCCAGATTACGCTCCTAAGGGCCAGATTTAGATTTAAGAGTCAAGTGAAAAACTATCTGCCACTTCCTGCTCTTTATATCCAGTTTCTTCTTTCATAAACTGAGCACCCTGCAGCGTAACCAAGCCAGCCCGCATCCTCTCCCTTGGTCTGATTTCCATCCCCAAGCCATCTCTGGAACGCCCAGGGCTCTGCCTACACAGGAGGTGGTAACACAGCACCACATCTAGAAGAGACAACTGCTCTCACTGCCTTCTGTAATTCTACCTAATAGATAAGCTCAGGAAGGGAAAGGTCAAAAAAAGAGACACACTTTCCAAAGTTAATTCAGGATTTTGAAGCAGGACTCTACCTCAAACCATATTGTTATAGTCTCAGTGAGATAATAAGCCCTAAAGGTTACTAAACCTATGGGGATGCTAAATAAACTGGGTTTCAGGAATTAATGCCAAAATATTAAACTAAAAGACAAGTTATTATATATGAAATCTGTCAAGTAAATGTCCAGATAACCCACTTATTATTTGAAAATAAAGTTTATAAAAGCCAGTGATCATATTATGATTCATCAGTGTTAAATCTCTCCTCTAGTCTTTCTTTACATTCTCTGTTGTGAACGACTTTATAAGAATTTGCAATTTCAGCAGAATCTCCAAAACAATTTCACTTTCCACATCTATTTGCCAACCATGAACCTAAGACTCTCCTTTTAATTATTAAAGGTAAGCATTTCTAAAGGAGCTACCTCCGCCTCCTGCCCCTCTCCTCAGTGGCTGTGCCGCAGGTCCAGCCTTCGAGTCCTCCAACCACCTCAGCCACTTCCCACTTCAAGGCACAGCTTCCTCTTCAACCCTTTTACTCCTAATTCCTATGTACTTTCAGGGGTCGGCTCAGACATCACTTCCCTAAAGAACCCTTCTCGGAAAGCCCCCCTTTATGCATTCTTTCTATAGCACCCCGTGCTTTTTTTTCTTCGCAGCATTTATTGAAGTATGTTAAATGAATGAATGAGCAAGCAAGTGAAGGAACAGAGCTTTACTACTTTCTCTTTGTAAAGGCATTCCTATTTATTTTATTGTTTACTGTGCACTGGCAAGCAGTGTCACTGAATGAGGCAAGGTTTCTTCCCAAAGTCAATGCATGTTCTTCCTTACTCTCACAATAAAGGCGCACTCTCCAACGACCTTACTGTGACACAGGCTAGTTTCAGGGTCATTACCAGTAGGAAAGTATATACGTGTGTGTGTGTACACACACATATATATACATAATTTTTGAGAGCTTTATATATATGTGTGTGTGTGTGTACACATGTATACATATATATAATTTTTTAGAGCTTTTAGCAAAGATTCAAAAAATATGAGATGCACTATGTCTTTTTACACGTGAAGAAAGATACATGTTTTATAGGTCATCCCTAAAGAGGGGCAAAATAGATGTTTGTGTTCTCTGGGGCTGGGGAAAACTGATGCATTGCTGTGGAGGGTGGGAAGGGAACAGGATAACATCCCTGTGTGCCTGGAGCTTCTCAGGTTTCTGCTCCTTCCTTCCCCAGGTCTTCTGCCTGCTCTGGGCCTCCAGGGAATTACTACAGCCAGAGAACTAATGTGGGAGAAGCAGCTCTGGCCTCTCTAAAACCTAACAAAGGAGACCCTTCCATGCAGAGGCCCCAAATACTGAATAAAAATAAAGTGTAGGGGCAGGAAACCAGCTGAGTTTCTTCCAAGCAAACAAATGAAACATGGAACTAAATTCTGTGACAAAATTATTCTTCTGAGGTTGTGTCAAAAAAGAACTCTAATGTCAAATAATTTTTAATAATTTTTTAAAAATATTAAACAAGAAAGAGAAATAGCTCTCTTTGTCCTTCAACAACGTTGAGCAAGTAATAACTAAAGATGTTAAAACTGTGATGCATTGCATTAGAAATGCTCAGAGTACTTATTTAGCTACCCATTTATAAGTGACACTTGAAAAATGAACACCATCAAGCTTTCTAAAAATAGAGCAAATCAGCTTTGTTTTACTTGTCAGAGACATGCACAGTGCATCCACCCACCGCTTGCTTTTCTAATTTAACTGCTAGAGTGGTAGAGATATAGAAGTGCATTCGCAACACACAGATAAAGACAAAATTCATCTCAAAAGCAGTGTAAATAGTAATGGCTTCTACCCTATTAATGAGTAATTTTCCTTTATCTACTCTATGCCTACCTTGTGATAGCATTCAAGGGAATGCAAGATGAATATGGGGTGCACGGCCCATGTTCCTAATTAGGAAGCTTTTCATCCAGTTGGAGAAAAACACTAATGGCCATCAGACAGAAATCAAGGGAAAATAGCACTATGTAACTAAGTGCTAAAGTGGTACTATAATTTTTTTAAAAACCAAGACCACTATGAATCTGAAAATAAAGGTTTTTAAAAGGCAGCACAATCTGGGCTGAACCGTGAAAATAAGTAGGATTTAGACTGGCAAAAAATAAATATAAATAAATAAATAAATAAATAAATAAATAAATAAATAAATAATAAATAGAAAGGGAAGAGGGCAGTCTGTGTCTAAATGTAAAGAGGAGAAATATAAGCAAAGCAAGAGTGGTTGGGTGGGAGGCTGAGAGCTCGCCTGGCAGACGTGAGGCTAAGGAGAGGCTGGAGGTCTCGGTGAGAGGTTCGGTGGGGGAACAGTGGGGAGCGACAGAGCAGAAGCCGACTGTGAAGAACCTGGACGTCCGCATGGGGTACTGCAAACAGTCCCGGCAGATTCCCCCGTAGAAAGCAGCACTGAAAGGAACTAGCGTAACAGGTGCTGCTGCAAAGCACAAACACAGGTGTGCAAGAAATTGGAGTTCATGTCTGTATAACCCTGAACTTCATTTGTTTTGAGGCCCCCGTTCCACTGAGTGGTAAAAACTAAATTTCAGTCAATTCAGGGTAATCTCAAGTTCTGGTTTTCTCTTTTTCAAGGGTGCACTCAAATTCCAGAGGATTACAAAATGCTAGATTTGGGGGGTGCAGGAAGAGGATGGACAGAGGTCATCACTCGCCTTTATCTCTACAGACATCTGAAGCTCTTCCACTATCAGGTCTACCCAGGACCATCCTCAACCTCCTCCCTTCCACAGGCCTTCTGCAAGTCGGGCTCTCTCTTGGCTATGCCTACTCCGCTCTGGGCACACAGGTATCTCCCTGCTGCTGAGGGAAATTGTTCATCTAACTAGACAGCCCTCATAGCCATCTCCAGTATTCTCCAACCATGCTGGGCTCAAGGGATCTCTATGCCACCTCTCCAAGCTCTACTCTTCTGAGCACAGGGAGAACTGACTTGGAATCTTCCAGATCAATTCCCTGTATGCCCAGAACTTGACTTCTAAAATTCAAAAGTCAAGAACTTGACTCTTTTGTGGTATGGGATATGCTGTGTTTATCTTTTCCTTAAAAAATAAGTCACAAAAAAAATTGACGGTAAACTGTAATTGGGGGAAAAAAGGGCAGTTTCTCTCTCTCTCTCTCTCTCTCTCTCTCTTTCTCTCTCTCTCTCTCTCTCTCACACACACACACACACACACACACACAAATAAAGATTCAACCAGAAAAAAAAAGGTTCCAAAACAAAAAACAGGATAAGTATAATAGGAAACAACAGGTAGGGGCACTGGTTAATGTCTCAAACATTACATCAAGCTAAGCAGGAGGTAGAAAGGCACTTAACCAGGGATCACTGAGAATGGAAAATAAATAGGTAAGTTGGCAGATGTAAAAAAGAAAAACTGACAGAAATAGTGGATACTGAATACGAGAGGAAGTGTAATCAACCCAGGATTCCCAGCCCTTGGGATTCATGGCATTATCGAGAGAGAAGCCAGTTTATAGCGGAAAAGTTCTGACCTTGATTCTGAATTACGTTCACATACATTTTCCTAGTTCAAGGTAAAAAGCCAGCAAAAAGGATTCAAGTCTTATTCTAGGAGTTAGTACTACTGAGCTGTTCTTCAGTAACAGATTCACTACTATGGCTTTCAAATACTACCGGAATTCAAATACTACCATTTTCTGAAAGAGAAAGCACAACTGAACTTTTTTAAAAGTTTTAAAAACACTAAAATCCGTCTTCCCATTCACACTCCTCTATTAAATAGTCTCTTCTCTTGTAGGAACAGATACATAGGTTTTCTTTGGGGAAAAAATATTTAGCTAAAAAAAAAGACAAAGATTAACACTGTGGTGTCTCAGCAGTATTTGGGCAGCTGAAGCAGAACGGACAACTGTAAGGCTGACAAAGTATGAGCTGGGCCCAGCTTCACACCCCGCCGGAGCCTGGAGGCGGGTCCGCGAGCCTCGGAGCTGGTGGAGGTGCCTGCTGCCACTCACTGACTGCCCAGCTGACCGCCTGGAGAAACACATGAGTCAGTTTCAGTGTGAGAGAGCAAATGAATGAATGACTGAAGTATACACACAAGGGGCACTACGGCAAGCTATACAGACGGGGCGGGGAGCAGAGAGAGATTCCCACTTATAAATTAATTAGGTCCGCTTCAGTCGGATTGGCCAACTTCTGGGAGTGAGAATCCAGTAATAGAAAATAAATACCTAAAGAAAAACACTTTAGGTTTATGAGTGTACGTGAAAAACAGAACATCAAAAATTCCGGATGTCAGGCCATGCAGTTTGGTCTTCATTCTGAGATAGATTTCCTCATTTTGGGTGACAGTGATTATCCTAAAAAGAAGTGACCAGCAGAAAAAGGGAAAATGAAAGATACGAAGGCACAGCTGGTGGGTAAAGAACACTTAACCCGTTCCCCACTCGCCACCTTCTTCAGCCTTCCCTCACGCCTGAGCATTCCAGTGTATAAACTGAGAATGAAGAATGGTATGTTTAAGATAACATATACCCAAAAGCATATCTAAATCTCTTCAATAAGAAGATACTTATCAAGACTACCTAAAACTCTAATAATTACTGGTGTACATTGAAGACAAATATTAGGACAAGATGCATTTCTAGCTTTAAAGAGAAACTCCCATGTCCATGACAGAAATGGTGAATTCGGTGTCTTTTTGGCTTTTGGGCTTCTTCTCACTAAATGCTGATCTGGACTTGAGATGGGTGGGCTTGTTCTTGTCCTCCTTTCCAGTGCCAGATGGGCAGGACTAAAGGGCAAAGAATTCCTGTGGGGTCTAGAAACAAGAGTCGGATGTGGTCCTGTAATCTAAAAACCTGTGAAAAGGCACAATCTCTTAAAATTATGTATTTGTTAAAACCTAAGGTTTAAATGTGTCCATGTTGAAAACATTAGACTACAGTCTCATTCACATATTTTCAAGTCACCCCCTCACGGGTCTCTACTTTTTCTGTTTCCCAATGTACCTATCACCTCATTGACATACCACCCATTATACTTATTATGTTCAATCATAATATTGTCTGCCTCTCCCTGCTACAATGGAGGCTCTGAAGGCAAGGATCTTCACTTTTTTTAGATATATATATCAGAGAATGCTGCTCAATAAATAGTTGTTGCATAGATGGATTTGCATAATCTGTGCAAAGCCTGACATGCTGTAAATTTGCCATTCTGAAGCAACAAAATCCATGTGCTCGCAGCATAAAGTATGGGCACAGGGCTGGACAGCTGTAGCCTGGTCACTCTGAGCAGACACCATTACTAAATTTGTAAAAGCTACAGCTTAACTCTTGGGAGTTATAATTCAAGGATAAATGGAACGGTGGCAGATATGTAGACCCGGGTCTCACTGGCATAAACTAAAAGCAAATTAAAGAGTTCAGTCACCCCTGAAGAACTAAAATATGGCCACCTTTAATAAGGATGAACACATCCTTAAAGCGGGGTTGGAATAGGTGTGCATCATGCCATAAGCGAATTAAGAGTTGGAGTCAGTGGCCTTCAGGAGATGCTAGGACCTAGGTGAAGACGCATGACACTAAGGAAGACATCACAGCTCTGCTCTCCCTGGCTGTTTCCACTAGGAATGCAGATACCACTTCCCTCTGTTTTTAATATCTCCTTTTCTTTCTCACTGCTTTCAGTCTCTCATGCCCAGTGTTTTGTTCTCCCTGCTGCTCTTGCACACAGGATCTCTCACCCAGGCATATGCCCCACCCACAGGATCAGAATTTGTCATATGAAGAGAAACACACAGGCCTCTCCTGCCCACCAGCAAGTGCCAAGCTCAGCAGTGGCCTGGCACACATCAATGAGCCCTGATGTGAACAGAGTGGAGCATGGACAGCCCCTAGAATTAACTGTTCCCTGCACACAGCACTGGGCACATGCCCAGAAGCTAAATGTATTCAGTGCATCCTGGATAAATCCCCTCAAAAGTGGAGAAAACAGTTTTCTCTATTGACTGCCTGGGCCTAGTGAAATTTAGTAATGCCAGGGCTTTGACAGGAGGTTAAATAAAGGAACGAAATAAACTCATTTCTTTAAGCTGACTTGCTGTCTGAGCTCCCAAAGACCTGGTGTCACAACCACTTGATATTCAAACCAAGATGAGCCATCTTGATCTCCAAAGTATCTTCCACTTTCTAAGAGCTTATAGTTCAATCACCACCAACTTTTCAGCATCCACTATATTACAAACAACTATTCTGACACTGAAAGGACAATTAAATAAAAATATACATTTAAAAAATAAAATTAAAAAAATATATACAGGACAATTATGGTAGAAAACAGTGAAGTACTGAGTTGGATCTTGAAGGATTTAGGATGCAGATAGGAAACAAGGAAGTTTTCAGATAGAGTGATGGCATGTGAGGAGAAGTGACAGCGGAGATGAACATGGCACCTTGTTAAGACAGAGAAGACACTAGACTAGCTGGAAGCAGGGTTCATTCTCATGAGCTGTGGGTGAGAAAGGGGGTCGGCCTCCCATCAGAGGACCTTGACTACCAGGACGAGAAATCTGGCATTGTGAGCAATTCCGAGTGTTCACTAAAAGCACTTAAACAAAACAGAGACAAAGATGAAGTGATATTTCATAAAAATGTATTTGGTGGCCACAGGTAGTTAATGACTTAAAGAAAGGTCAGCTGGAAAAATAATGCAGCGGCTGAGCTAGAGATAATGAGAATCGCCAGTGTATTGGCAATTGCAATGAAGACAGGAGGGCTACGAGGGGACACAGGGCAGGGAGGACTGTCTGCCTGTACAAGAAGCCCCTCCCGGGACGTGGGAGGCATGGGGACCCTCGGTGGGTGTGTGGAGTGGCACTGCAGTCCTGGCGGAGGGGCCCCACAGTGGTTCAGCAGGTTGTGGTGACAGTACCTCATCCCTTCTTCAGTATGCAAACCACATTTCTGTGACTGGCTTCCCAAGAGTTTGGCACAACTGACTGATGCTGTCTCCTTAAGCTCTCCTTCCTCCAGTCCCTCCTTCCAGCCAGCTCGGAGTCAAAAGCCTGGAGAGACGTTCCTCCCACAATCACAGCACCACAGAACCCACGTCCTCTCCTTCTTCTAGTCTCTCTTCTCTGTCACCTTTTGAGTCAACATCGTTAAAAACATATCTGTCAAGATATCTAGTTACCATGGTGATAAAAAGGCAACATTATAGATAGGAGAAGAAGTTGTGCCTCTTATTTGACTAGCTTAAACTGCTGTTTCACTGATAGAAATTTCTGTTTCTATCAGTTTACCTAAAAGATTAAGCCATTAATCTCCAGTCTCTCCAAATAAGCCTGCAAATAGCTCAACCCTCCTCCCAAGACCAATACATGGTCCAAGCCTCATCCTAATTGCTCTAATTACATGAAGAACATAATGAGACACAGCAGCAGATGGCTACAGATTAAATTTGACAGACAAGAATTCTCCTCTCTCCTCTTGCTATAGAAACTTTGTCTTAAAAAAAACAAAAAGGGTAACTTGTTTTGTTAACAAAGCCAAATATATGTTTTAAGTAAGACTATCTCACTTTTGTATTTTCTTCCATAGTAACTTTCCTTTAAAAATAAACTTACTCACTTCACAGTAGGTTTGTTAGTATATAAAACAGAGATAAATCTGTACCCCTGCTGAACAAAAGATGTGCTCAGCTGCTTGTCAAAAGTTTATGTAATCATATATTTTCACAAACCTGACCTATAATCTCAAAGATATGCTCTATCAAATATAAAACTGGGGGGGGGGGGGTCTTTAATCAGGGCCTAACTACCAAAAGTCTCTATCCCAGCTGCTGCCGGCCCCAGCTCTTCGCAAGAGACGGAGTGTCACACCTCTCACCGCCACGTCAACCACTCGTCTCTTCAAGCTCCACGCCCAAAAACGAAGTCAGTCTCTTACCCTTAAAAACAAGTTTGTTTCCCCAATTTCTCCTGTGATAAGAACAGGCTCAAGCCCTGGAGCTCCCTTCACACTCCTCAGGCTGCTGTCTGCGCTATCCAGCAGCAGCGCAGACCCACGAAGTCCCCAGATCAGAGCTCCCAAGGGCACCGTCGTCCCCGAGGCGGGGCGCGCCTCACCTGCCGCCCGGTCCGTCAGGGGCGGCGCCTTACACGGCTGCCAGGGCCCGGGGCGCAGCGAACATGCTTGTGCCACTGCAGACACTGAGAGCCGAAAAGGACAAAGCTCCTGCCACTAGTGACATTAGAGGTTAAATCACACTTTTTGTATCAGTCTGAAAACCAGAAAAAGGCAACACCTCCTCCCCGAAGCTATGTTGCTCACTTCATTTACAATCAGCTCTGTCCAGATTATTCGTGTGAATCACAGCTCCCACTGCTGTGATTCTCGGCAGTGGCCCAGGAGAGAGAGAGCAATCACAGCGGGGTCCACACTCCTCCCCTCCCCCCACAACGTAACACTCCTGTGTCAGTATCTGAAATTTCAGTTGCCTGTAGAAGGAAAAAACAGTCACTGAACTTTACCAGCTGCTGTGATGCAGCATTACACAGCCCCTATCTGTTAAAAAGAAAATTTAAGGCACATTTGTTTTCATGCTCCTGTTTTCTCAAAGGTAGGCATCTGGGGAACGTGAAGTGAGCGTGATGGGATATGTGACCAGTACATCAATTTTCATTAATAAATGATGTTGGGCCCTGGACAGGTGGCTCAGGTGGTTGGAGCATGGTCCCGTACACCAAAAGGTTGGGGTTCGAACCCAGGTCAGAGCATGTATGGGAGGCAACCGATGCATGTTTTCTCTCTCACATCAATGTTTCTCTCTCTCTCCTCTCCTCTCTCTCTAAAATCAATAAACATATCCTAGGGTGAAGATTAATTCATTAATTATTGAAGTCAGTCTCTTTTGACCTCTAAAGCAAGTTACCTTAATATCTGACTTGTATTTTTCTCATACTTTTCTTTTTCCTAATCCTCACCTAAGGATATCTTTCCCATTGCTTTTCAGAGAGTGGGAGGAAGGGCTAGAGAGAGAAACATTGAGGTGGGAGAGACACATCAATCGGTTTGGCCTGACAGGGGTTGGGGATCGAGCCTGCAAAAGAGGTATGTGCCTTGGGCCAGAATCAAGCCCAGGACACTCTTCAGTCTGAGGGCCGATGCTCTAATCACTGAGCCAAACCAGCCAGAGCTATTGTTCTTATACTTTATTCTATCAGTTCTTTGCCCATCTTCATAATGACTCAACCTTGAGAAACACATGAATAATTAAATATTGACAAGAGAAAAATGATACAGAAAACACTTTGAAAAGTCTTATTTTCTTGCATCAAGTGTTTAAAGATATTTGAAAACTTGTTTTCCAAGAGTCAAATCCATTTTCTATTTTCTGTAGTATGCAGGGGAAGCACAGAATCTATCAGGACAATGGTTGTGGCAACATTTTAACACTGGACCCTGTTTACATGGATGGCCCAGGCTTCCTCCTTAGCCTCCATGCAATGTCCCCTCCTTTAATCAAAAACCTAAATAAAGCTCTTAAGTTCTCTCTTCCATACCCTTTGATAAAAACTACTTCCCAATTCAGGATCTGATAAACTCATTCACTAATAAAATTATCAGTTACTATTCCAGAACACAACTGTTGGACATTTAATAAGCTAGAAGCAGCTTAGAACAAATAATTTCTATTACAAGATATAGGGCAAGAAAAAAAAAAAAGCAAATAATTTTATCACCCACACATGAATTTACATGAAAACCTTTTTCAAAAGGAAAAAATTTATGTCCCTGTCTAAACCCTGATTCTGTTTCCTGAATAAAGCCCCTTCTCTCTACTTCTTAGTATCTTCATTGAAAAGGCCTTTGGCTCACAGATGACACCTATCAGCTCCACTTACAGTCCTCCAGTTAGAATAAGTACATGGCCCCAACCTAATCGCAAAAAAGGAACGAAAAGGCAGCCTTGGCCCAGCTCTAAGAGGAAAATAAAACAGGACTACGTGAACATGTAACACTGATTTTGTTGCAAGAGTTGACTACCACATAACTAATTAACTACCATGCACCTGGAAATCTTTATGTGTATTAGCATCCATGTCCACCCTATGAGATAGGTGGTATTATTATTATTATTATTATTATCACCCCATTTTACAAACAAGGAAATTGAGGTCCAAAGAAGTTAAGTAACTTACCTAGGCTAGAAAGTGGCCTAACTGGGATTCAAGTCCAAGCAACAGGCTACAAAATACACTGTTATCATGATCCTCAAATATGCAAGACACAGTGCTAAGCACTGGTAAGGACATGGGTCTTCAAATATTTGTAGGGCTATCACATGAAAGGATTTAGGTATACTCTATAAGTCTTGAAAGACAAACTAAGAGGTAGTACTGAGAGAAAAATTCAAGTGAAAGAGAGTATATGTGAGTGCCTATTGTAAGCCAGGCATCATTCTAGATACATATATTTCATCTAAGCATTAAAACACTCCCACAAGTGGGTATTATTATTACAGTTACACAGGTGAGAAAAACAGATTCAGAGAGATTAAGTAACTTGACTAGGATATCGTGCAGAACCAGAGCTTAAACCCAAATTAATCTGGCTTCCAAGCCTACGCAATTTTCCACTATATTTCACTGCTACTCAATATAGAGGTAGCAGATACAAACATCAATCACATGGAAAAGAAATGTAACTCTATTTTGTAATTTTTTTTCTGTAACAAAACTTAATTTGGGTTGTGATCCCCCATTTAGCTAAGAGACAGAAACTTAATCTTTGCATTTTTGCTCTGAGGTGGTAGAAAAGATCCCCTCTCCTTCAGAATTTACCAAATCTTCCTAGCAGTGCCAATATCTAGGTCCTCTCAACTCCCTATCTGACTCTTCTTCCTCAACTAGTCTATAAAATAGTTTTTCTGACTTTTTCAAATTCAGTTTTATAGCCTGACTTAGACTTTGTAATTTCTGAAATTCAAAAGCCAGACACTTGCCTCTTCTCTGTATTCTGCTGAGGTGTCACTCCCCCCCGCCCCGACTTCCAGAAAAAGTAAAACTATCAGAGGGTAACAGCAAATACCAGGAACAGAAAGCACATTGGTTAATATATCAAGGTATCACCTGTTACATAAAGGCCTTTTGACAATTCAAGCTGCTAAAAATGAGCTGTTTGACATAGTGAACTTCCCAGCACAAGAAGTATTTAAGGGAAGGATGGCTGGTCACGTAGCTAGAGCAATAGAGAGATTTAACAGGTATAAGTGGAAGGGGGTGATGATTGGACCTAGAATATGTTTTATCTTAATGAATAGAAAGAGAGACAGAGAGAAGTAAAAGATAAACAAACCTATAATTTCAAGGAGGCTGGGGCAGAAAGGCTGATTTTTCTCTGTATATTCAGATGGGAGAGGGTAGGAAGGGACAGGTTACCACAAACCTCAATACTGACAAGATGATCATTAATAAAACTATGTAGAGACCACAGAGGAATAGAATGAGACCATCTAAGAACATGATTTCCTAAGGTCCTCTGAAATAAGATTAAGCCTGCCCTCCTCGCTGAGAAAGGGGGAGGGTCTAGTAAAGGGAAAAGGGAACATGTAGAAGATTCTACAACAAATTCTGAGCTGCAAGAACTCTGTCACTAAATGCTGCTGCTCAGTGACAGCTTGATTGTGATCTAAATCTACAGGCCTCCAGGAGGAGGAAGGCAGGGTGCACCAAGTGAGAAGACAAAAAGCCAGCGCAGCAGAGACACCTACACTTATCCGTCTTATGGCCTGGGGAATGCATTCTGATTTTTCTGATAATATTCTCTAAACCTTTGTCAGAGAGCTAGTAATAAAATAATAATAATAATAATAATAATAATAATAATAATAATAATAATAATTTCTTTGAAGCACTCCCAGAAGCTCCACAAGATACGCTGAGCCACATTAAAATGCAGCATGGAGTTATGTACAGTATCACATTAAAATTCAAGACCCTTCAAAATTCGATCTTATTTAATTTCAAAGAAGTATTTCAAACCAAAAGGCACTAGGGGAATTGAGAGAAAAAAGGGAGATAACAATATTCTATCTCTATGAAGGAGTAAACTAAGGTAAGAGGGGTGGGGGGGGAGTCTTTTGGAAATTTTTAATGAAAGCTTCATTTGTGGTATACAGTTTTACAAATTTCTGTCCCTTTGTGGCAATGCAAGAACAAAGAGACCATTTTATTTGTTTCCTACGTTATTACTTCAATTAAGATTAAGGTAAAAAGCTACATTTCTGGCTCTGACCTCCCCCTTAAGCCCTAGACCCATATATTGAATTGTTTGTTGGTTTTCCAAGGAAATCACAGCTCAGAGAGGATAATAAATTCTCCCAATGTTGCATAGCTGGAACCTGGATCGGTCAAATATTGAGATATAGGTTTTATGTGAACTCAACAGTCCTCATATAAAAGAGAGAACACAGAAATTAAATGGAAAGAAACGGGAATGCAAAGAATTTAAAAAAGAAAATGTTCTAAGTTCTCTAGTCTCACAGTTTTCTCTTTTCTCCACACTTCTCATCAGAATAGGTGACTCTAGGTAATGGGGTCATTCTAGACCACGGTTGTTGCTTAGAACATGGTGTTAAGAAATGTTAAGGTTAAAGGTTCAATAAACAAGCATTAATTAGTTTCAATCCACTAGACATCCATCTACTAAACTCCTAACCCTTGTGAACAATCTCACAAACACGTGGACCAGGACACTGCGGGTAGAGGCTCAGTTTTAACCCATCACCACCATTACAAATACTCAAAGCACTAACCTTCCTACTGGGGCTTGCACGTTTTAGTAATGAAAGCTATAACAATGAGGCTCAAGGCTCTGCTCTGCAATCAGTGCACAATGAAACACCTCACCAGAAAAGCTAAGTGTGAGGGTGTCATGTGCTCATCCTAGAGGACAAGGATTTCCCTCCTCTAAGAAATGGGTCAGGAAGCTGCCTTCATACCGCATTCACGTGCACCCTAGATTGGGGACATTCTGGGGCAACTGTAGGTACTGAGGACTTTGGGCTCAACAGATGACACATGGCTGCAAGCTCAGAGGCAGGACTAAAGCAAGTTCAATGCCCCCCCTTCTGCAAGACCTGCATGGTAGCCTGGTGTCACAAAACATGGTTGGCCCACTGGGCGGAGGTAATTCAGTCCCAATAAAGATTACATCGGCTGCTAAACAATGTTTGGAGTTCATCACCCAGAGAACTAAAAGAGTTACAATTCAGGGACACCAGGCAGAGAGCCCAACAACAGCAGCTTTGAAAAAAGGAAGCAAAAACTGTAGAAGCAACTCACTGGGCATGTGACCTGAGCCTCCTGGCAGGCTGCCTGTGGGGCTGGACAGTTTGTAGGCAGAGGATTCACATCTTTCTCTCTGCTGCCAAAGGCCAAGAAGACCTAGACAGAGGAATACCAACTCAGACCCTTCATCAAGCTAATAATCAATGAGATCTTCCTGAGGGGAATAATGAATGAATAACCACAGTGCGCATCTGTTTAACAACGCATGTGACTGATCAGCATTACTCTAACTGGGCTTTATGGCTTCTACAACCTGAAGCAGTAATATATTAATTGGGTATCAAATATGCAACCAATGCAAGGTTTCTCACCTGGCAGGCAGATTGCTAAACAAAACTCTGAAGCGTAAACAAAGGACATAGTTCAGCTTAACAAGTCAACCGACATTAAAAGCATATGATTTGAGACACTGGGCCAAGAGCAGCTAATGCAAAGATGAATAAGATAGATGGCTTTGGAGAAACTACAATACACTGGGGGAGGGAAAAAAGCAAAGGGAATGTCAATATAATATGGCAATTGCTGGAACAGTATGTATGTCTTAGCATAGTAAGATCACCAGCCACAGTTAAAAGACCAAAAGCAAACAGGCAAGCACTGAGCCCCTTGAGGACCAAAGGGAAGAGTCAGAAAACCACCCAGAGATCATCTAGTCTGGATTTTCTAACGAGGACATGAAATGAGTGTGACTTGCCCAGATTCATGCAGATTTTCAACCAGTAGCAAAGCCAGGGCTGGAAATCATGTTTCCAGTGCTTTCCACCAAAGCAGAACACTGTTGCAAAGTTGCAGAAAATGAGGCAAGTTTCAGGCTTCTGAAGCTGAGTGAGTGAATGCAACTTTCAAAAAGGCAGACTCTGAAGACAAACTGACTAATGACTGCGCGAGGGGATGAAGGGAGGGGTGGGAGAGCTGGAAGACAGAATGCCATCTGCATGTGTCTATGTCAGTAACCAGAAAAATTAAAAGCTTTTCTTTTGCAACTGGCAGCAAACATTCTCAAAGCAACTATCTGCTGAAAGGTTGCTTCAGTGGTGTTACTAGCTCTATACTCCTCCCCTAGCAGAGAGCTATTTCATCACTTGTGCTAAGAATGGAGAAATGTCTTCCAAGCAGGATTTCTTAGAGACCACTGAAATGAGGACATATTACAACATAACTGTGTAATGTAACATACTTCAGACTGAGTGTGCAAGCCCTTTCCCTAGCAGAACTTCACTATGGCCTTGTGAAGTTCAAGGTAATATGCACATAAACTAATATAAAGCTCTACCCAAGTTACTTCCCAAACTGAAACACAAGCTAGTTGTAATTATAAGGTAGAGAACCAATGCTACACTTAATTCATTCAACAAACACTTACTGATTAATTCTGGGTCATGCGCAATTTTAAGACCTGATTTTTTGGAAGAGGGGATGAAAGTCGGGAAGCCAGACAAAGGAGAAAACAAGATTAATAAGATAAATAAGATACAGCCCCTGTCCAGTAGGAAAGCAAATATACATTCAAATAACTGTAAACTAATCCATGCGATAAAGCAGTGCCACTCCAAATGTGGCCCATGGACCAATGGACCAATGCACCCTGCCAATTGCTCGCTGTTGGTCCACAAGAAGACAGCTAAGTTCAGAAATTGAGAGTAAACATGTAGAAACCTTTATAGCAATTTAATCATAATTTTAGGACTGTTGAATCTAACAATTTGAATTCTGCGAGTATCTCTTATACCTCATTTTTCCAGTATTTCATTTTTACTACATTTTACAAAATTTTCAGTCCACAAATAGTTTGAGAAGCAATGCCATAAAGTGATATAACAGAAGTATTATATACTATACTATGCTAGCACAGATAAGAAATGGCTTGTGAGATTTAAGAGCGGCTCCAGAGAGGAGATAACCTTTGAGCTGCAAAGTATTAGTCAGAGACAGTGAGAAGCGAAAGGCATCCCAGGCAGAGGAAGAGCGTCTACAAGAGCCTGGATCATAAAAGTGGATGGTATATTTACAGCATAAACCTGAGGCACAGCAATAAACAGTAAAAGTGCAGAAAGTTAAGCTACAAAGAGATTCGGGGACTTGTACGACTACAGTTTTGGCTTTGGGCTTTACCCAAAACACAAGAGGGAACCACTAAATATTTTTATAATTAGAAGAAGGATGTGTTTATATTTTCATTAAAGTTATTCAGCAGCAGTGTGGCGGATAGATTTGAAGAAGAAGACACCAGAGGGAGGGACGGAGCCCACTCACACACACAGTGGAGTACTGTAGGTGGAAGCGAAGAGAACCTGCACTATGCCAAGGCAAAAGAGAATGGCTGAGAAAAATGTTTTAAAGGTAGCAATGTATAATATTCCTTACTTACCAATATGGATCAGAACCTGTAAGTAGATAGCTGTTTGTTCGCTTATTAATTGGCCTGATTATACAAGTGGAAGATTAGTAGTAAGTATAAGAATGATGACTGGGTTACTAAGAAATAGAAGACATATCAGAGTAAAATGGAAAATTCTAGAATGAAAACGTGAAGGTATGATAAGTGTGTTGCTGAGAGACAGGAGAGGTATTGGGGTGAAACATGAAATTCTAGAATGATACTGGGCTTTAATAATCTAAATAGATTCATATGTGTGTGATGAATAAAGAGTTGTAACCAGCACATTTTCTTTGCACACTCTATGTACAGAGCACTAATTTAAACACTAAGGGAGACACAAAGGAGAATAAGATTAGTCCTTTAACTACTAGCCCAGGGCAACTCTGGGGTCTCCTGACAACCCCCAGAAGTTAGTTCTGTACCACAGCAGGCCTGAGGTACTTACTTCAACAAATATCAAACCAAGACTAATTTTCAGTTGAGAGAATTCTATGGGTTCAGGGAATCTCTAAAGGGCAAGGGAGGGTGTGTAGGTGTGTGTGTGTGTGGTGTTGGCAGACATGGAAAGAGGGCTTTATGGCTGGAAGAAATGAGTATTTCCTAAAATGTCCACAGGAAAAATCTGAGTCCCTTTCAAACCCCTATCTCTAAGGACACACACAATTTTGGCCTATCCGACCCATGGACCTGGCTTTCTGAGTCTGATCTTGGGGCTATAACAAGTCCACAGGCTTGCAAATAAGTTACAGTGATTCCGTGGCCACCTTGAAATTGAAGAAAAATGTTCCAAGGAAAAAGAGGCTCAAGAAATTGCACCAGAATTAAACTGCTGAGTCAACCAGCTCCTCTGGAATCACCCAGGCTCCATGGAAAGGGGAGCTCTCCCAAACCCAATGCAGACTCCACAGGGATCCAGAGATACTCTTCTCCTTAGGACAGAGATCATAGGCTTAGTGAGTCACTGAAATAGTGACTCTTGAGAGAAAGTAACAAGGATGGGGAGTGTAAGGCAAAGTGTATACCATTTTTCATGAATTATTTTGGAAAAAAGCCTGTTGTCAGATGTAGTCAGCAACAATTCATATATTGTTCCATCGTGGATATTCATACCCCACTAGCCACAACTAACACATACAGAGACCACCACCTAGCTTAACACTCTTGTTGTGGGACAGGCCCAACCTCTATGTTATGGAGATCTGACTATGTTTTACCAGGCTTTCATAGTAAGTGCCAGCTACATTTCAAGGCACATGATTTTATCAAAGTGTATAATAGGTTTAGTTTTATAACAGCTCTACTTCATTCTAGTCATGAACAGGGACAAATAACATCTTTTGTATCTCTACAGCTGTATGCACACAAGTGAAATTCAGCAATTAATCTGTTAATGTAATCTAATTATTTCACAAGCATACAAGATTAAATATTAAAAAGTTTAATTTACCCAAAGCATAAGCATTTAATCAAGATTAACTGCCACCTGATTTTACTTTATAAAAATGTAATATTGCCTATGTCTTTGTAAAATGACTTGGATATAAGATAAATATTCACATAAAAGGGAAGGGAATATAAAACTATCTCCTAAGAACATTAATTGCTAATTTTATTAGAAAATGAACAAAGTCTCAATCAGTGCCTACCCATCTGTAAGACACTACTGGGAACCAAAGGAAAACAGAAAGATCTAGTTATTCACAAGGTCTGGAAAAGATACAGAACAGAATCACT
The DNA here is from genome assembly GCF_964146895.1 of Miniopterus schreibersii. Classification (NCBI taxonomy): domain Eukaryota; kingdom Metazoa; phylum Chordata; class Mammalia; order Chiroptera; family Miniopteridae; genus Miniopterus; species Miniopterus schreibersii. Next base: position 50,565,945 of record NC_138106.1, on the reverse strand, counting down.
TAACACCAACAGTGTATGGAGGTAAGAGAGGAGAAGCTCTCCATTCAAAGTCCCCAAGACCCTCTGCAAGGCCCGTACAATGCACCAGCTCGGAAAGTGATGAATAAGCTTCATTGATAATGGCAACGACGTCACGGCTGGCTGAACATTCAGTCCACAAACAGAAGGCTTCTTGTATTTGCTCCAATCAACCATAGGAAAGTTTTAGCAGAAAGATTGTTATATTCAAATGGAAATCAGTACTTCCCAGCAAGAATGGACAATTAGCAATTCCTTAAACTGGCACTAAGAGGAAGAGCAGGGAAATACAGCAGAAATGAGTACAAACAACCTATATTCCAAAATGTGAAATAAATAAAAAAGACTACTATTGCTAGCATTTTGAAAAAGTCACATAGCAGACATAAATCTAGATGCTATGGGTCTCCCTGTTATCAACCCACACTGGTGGATTTCACCCAATAATCCCCCATGTAGTAAATCTCATATACAAATGTAAACCATAGTCTAAGATTCTAGCACAGATTTAGATGATGTTTCTTGAACATTTAGTAAAAAAGTACAAAGCCTATTTCTGTATCATTTGAATTTACTTTTAAGCCTATTTTCACCAGATCAACAGATTCTAGCAAACACCTCTCCAAGACTCACAGGACAAACAGGCACCATCCTCACCCCCATCTCCACGTGCACACATACAATCCTGGCCTACCTGACCTACAGATCTTGCTTTCTGAGCCTGATCCTGGGACTTTAACAAGTCTGCAGGCTCTCAAATAAGTTACAAAGATTCCATGGCCACCTTGAGATTGAAGAAAATGTCCAAGGGAAAAAGAGATTCAAGAAATTGTGCCAGAGTTGAGCAATGATTTCTTAGATATGATACCAAAAGCACAAGTGATGAAAGAAAAGATTGATAAATTAAACTTGATCAAAATTAAAACATCTGGGCTTCAAATGATACCACCAAGAAAGTGAAAAGACAACCAACAGAACGAGAGAAAATATTTGTAGATCATATGTCTAATAAGCGACTTGTATCCAATCTCTACAAAGAAATCTTTACATTTAATAACAAAAAGACAAATAACAGAATTAAAAAATGGACAAGGGGTGTGAAAAAGACATTTCTCCAAAGTAAACATACAAATGGTCAAGAAGTATGTGAAAGATATTTAGCATTATTAGTTATTAGAAAAATGCAAAACCACAATGAGATACCACATCAAACCACTAGAATGGCTATAATAAAAAGATAATATAAAGTATTGGTAAGGAGGACGTGGAGAAACTGGAACCCTCATACACTGCTGGAGAAAATGGAAAATTTTGCAACCATTTTTGGAAAATAGTTTGCAATTAAACAGTTACCACAAGACCCAATAATTCCACCCCTGGGTATCCAAGGAAAATGAAAACTTATGTCCACAGGAAACTTGTACATACATATTCATAGAAGTATTCATGATAGCCAAAAAGTGGAAATAGTCCAAATGTCCATCAACTGATGAACAGATAAAAAGAAATTTGTCTCTCCATACATGTCGTATCATTCATCAATAATAACGAATACATGCTGCCCTGGCCAGGTAGCTCAGTTGGTTAGATATGCCAAAGGTTGTAGGTTCGATCCCAGTCAGGGTACACACAGGAATCAACCAATGAATTCATAAATAAGTGGAATAACAGATTGATGTTTCTCTCTCTTCCTTTTCTCTCTAAAATCAATCAATAAATAAAAATTTTTAAAAAACAATACATGCTAAAACATGGATGAACCTCGAAAACACTATGTTAAGTGAAAGAAGCCAGTCAAAAAAGCACAAATAATGTATAATTCCATTGATATGAAACGTCCAGTCAACTCTACATAAACAAAAATTACATTAGAGGTTACTCAGTGATAGAAGTATGTGGGAGAGAGTGGAGAGTCACTGCTAATAGGTACGTTTTCTTTCTGGAGTGATAAAAATGTTCTAAAATTCCATTATGGTGACAGTTGCACAAATCTGTAAATATACTAAAAATTATTAAATTGTATACTTTAAATAGGTAAATGTTATAATGTATAAATTATATCTCAATAAAAATTTTTTTTAATTGTGCCAAACTGCAAACCCTTATGAATTCCTAAATGCCATCCATAAAGCCACCTGATGACAGAGCCAAGCATATTTGAAGTAGAGTAATGATATTCACATCATTCTATATCCCTAGCACTGGTCTAGAATTGGACTGGCTCTGGGGGCACCAAAGAACCAAATATATGCATTCTAAACACTTTGAGTTTCTAAGAATTGCCAAAACCTAGCAGCTCTGGCTGCCAATTTTGGCTCCATTTACTGTAACAAACATTGACTGAAGCCACCATAGGCCAAGGGCCATTCTTAGAATATAAAGACATAAATTGGTGCAGCAACTACAGAAAACAGTATGGAGGTTCCTCAAAAAATTACAAATAGAACTACATTATGGCCCAATAATTCCACTTCTGAGTATTTGAAGAAATACAAAACACTAATTCAAAAAGATACATGTACCCCTATGTTGAATGCAGCATTATTTACAATAGCCAAAATATGAAAGCAACCTAAGTGTCCATCAATAGACGAGTGGATAAAGAAGGCATAGTACATACTTCTTACAATGTACTCGGCCATAAAAAAGAATAAATCTTGCTATCCACAACATGTATGGACCTAGAGGGTATAAGCTAAGTGAAATACGTCAGACACAGAAAGACAAAAACCTTATGATTTCACTTAAATGTGGAATCTAAAGAACAAAATAAATGAACACACAAAACAGGCTCACAGATACAGAGAATAAACTGATGGTTGCCAGATGGGAGGGGACTTGGGGAACTGGTGAAAAAAGATGAAAGGATTGAGAAGTACAACATAGTCATAGGGAATATAGCCAATAATATTGTAATAACTACGTGTGGTGCCAGGTGGGTACTAGACTTATCCAGGGGGATCACTTTATAAATTATATAAACGTCTAACCACTATGCTGTATACCTGAAACTAATATAAAATAATATTAAATGTCAACTACAATTGAAAAAAATTTAAAGAATATAAGGACAAAGATATAGTGGGCTCAATGACCAAGGAGTTCATAGCCTGTTACGTCTAAGACAAACATGCATGTACATGATTCAGGGTCAGTGCTCTGGGTGCAAACTACAGGGATAAGTATGGGGGTAGAGAAATAGCACAAATTAATTTTGTCTGGAGATGGATGACCCACAAAAGTTTCATAAGAATGATGACACCTAAGCAGGTCTTTAAAAAGGCTTAATAGAGAGGAATGGTGCAGAAAAGGGGATGGAGGAAGGAAAGTAAACCATCGCCATGGCAATGAAAAGGTGTATGTAATAGCAAAGAGGCTTCGGGGCTGGAAAAAATCTGGAAATAAAAAGGATGACACAGAAATATAAGATGATGAGTTTGGGGAATTAAGCCAGACCATGGGAGGTCTTGTGGATATACTACAACTTTATAAACTTATCCTAAAAACAATAGTAAACCATTGAAGGGTTTTAAGTGGGAGAATGAAATGATCACATTTATTTTAGAAATATCACCCCAACAATTGTTTGTAGGATGAAGATTAACCAGGGAAAGGGTTCTCCGGCTTTTATTTACCTATGTAATTATTATTATATTTTTAAAGAATTTTATTTTTTTTTTAGAAAAGGGGGGAGGAAGGGGGAGGGAGAGAGAGAGAAACATCGATGTGAGAAGAAACATCAGTTGGTTGCCTCCTATACATTCCCTGACAGGAGATTGAACCTGCAGCCTAGGTATGTGCCCTGACTGGGAATTGAACCCGCGACCTTCTGGTGCACAGGACGACTATCTAACCAACTGAGCCACACAAGCCAGTGCCTAATTATTTTTAATGTGCTTTCAAATGAAATTTTACACAGAACCCCAAGATGTAAATAAGCAAAAAGCTAAGCTCTACTGATTGAATCAGTGGTGGAGGGCCTGGTGCCCTGTCTTGACAACACTCCTCTAGCCCTGACTATGGAAGAACCCTCTGCTCTCTACAGAAGGTGGTGCGGGAAACCATGGACTAAAAGAGATAATAATGGAAGACTGGAGCTTAATTAGGAAGCTACTGCAATAGTCCAAGGGAAAAATAATCAGTGCCTAAAGTAAGCATAAACGATGGGGAAAGGGGAGAAAAGAGTCCAGAAAGTTCTAAAGAGATACAGAATTGACAGGCCTTCATGACTGGCTACATATGGAAGGTGAGGAAGAAGGAAGAATTAAGGATAACTTACGGGCCTCTGACCTAGTGAAGAGAAATGACTATATTGATAAAAGGAAATATACAAGGGACACTTGACTTTCCTAAAGATATTTCAACCTTATAATTCCCAAAATTGAACTGTTACCCCTCCCTCCCTAACCTGTCTGTCCCCAGTGCTGAGTTTCCCCATCTCAGTATATGGCACCAGAATGATGCTGGTGCATGAGCCAGAAACCTGGATTCTCCTCTGTCATCTCTGTCCCCAGCCCCCACATTCAGTCCATTACCGAGTGCCACTGAATCTAATTCCAAAATTCTTTCACCTGTCCACCACTTCTATTGCCACTGCCACAACTCTAGTTTATGTCACCAATATCTCACTCCTTATTTCTCCAACAGCCTCTTAATCGGTCTCCTTGCCACTGTCCTTAACTCACTCCAATCCATTCTATACACAAGGATGATCTTTTTAAAGTATAAAACCTTCAATAGATTCTCATTGCAATTAAAGTCTAAAGACAGGGAACATGTCCTGTTTTATTGACCCTGGGACATTCAATGCCTAATGTCTAGTACACTGAAAGAATGAAAGAGAGAGGATCATGCATGGGGCAGATGATGAGTTCACGTACAGGCCTGTTGGGTTTGAGGCGTCTGTGGGGCATCCAAGTAGAGTTACCCTACTGGCAGCTGGCAATATGGGCTTAGATCTTGACTAACATTTGGCTTCACTATTTCAGGACGAACGTAAGTAGTCATCTACAGTAAACAGGACTAAGACTATCTTAGATAATCATTAACTAAGTTATTGAAGCTTGAAGCAAGTTCAGCTTCTTAGAACAGATTAAGTGTCTCTCTTATTTGAAATCTGAGGCTCTGGGTCAGGTCTAGGTTACTATTCCAAGGACAACAGAAACCACTGCTCTAGCACTAGACTTGTGGTGGGATCTTTACAAGGAGCAACTTGGCAGTAAAGCCTATGATTGGGCCACTCTTTCAAGCTATTTTTGCAACACCTCTGCTCTCTGACATTCTCACCAATTTCCAAATGACTTCTCTACTAGTTAATCATAAATCGTTCCTATTCTCAGACAGTTCATCTGGGGTGCTGCCTGGAAGTCTGTATGCTGACAACTATGCCAGGCAATTTCTCAATCTGGGGATGTCACTAAGTTAATAGTTTAGGGAATAGATGCAAAAGGTAGCATCCTTCCTTTCTCCTACTGACCCCAGAGAGCTGCCTTAGGATGTGGCTGCTATAAGGGTTTTCAGACAATAGTAATTTATAATTTGTTGTGGCTTCCTATGGTACTGTGCAAAGCGTTCAATATAAAGGACAGTACATGACAAATGTTAAGAGCTGACAGAGAGCTTCTAATAAGTAACAATTACTTTTCCAAATGCAGATGTAGAAGACACTGATTATAATCTCCAATATCCTTTTTTCTCCCTAACTTTCTCCAGTATCAGTATTTCTTAATTACTGGATACAAACCCTTCAAGTTCAGTAAGATGGTAATGGCACCTATCTATATTTCAATTTTTAAAACAATATATAAAATAATAATTTAAATATTTTAACTTTTAAAACAGAACATTTTGAGAACCTCTGTCTACATATCCAGAGAGCATAGTCGGCTTATGACCTGATCAGCTGGTTTTTTATTTAGGTGATCACAGGAAATAGCCTCATGACTTTAACAGTTTTAAACTGATTAATGTTTGATTATATATCATTTATTTTATATCTATAAAGGACCACTGGTTAAACACCAAAAACATAAGGATTGTTGAAATATAAGTCAATAAAGAACACAAATATTAAATCCTGCAACTTCAACTCAAAATTATTTTTGCCAGCTATGAATTACAGGAATCTGATCAGATTTCTTACATCTTACAGCAAAATGTCTCCAATATTTCAAAATCCAATGGGGGGAAAAAAGGAGAAATATGACAAATATAACATCGAAACTGGCTTTTCATTTACAGAGAAATAAGATTGCCCCCACAATGCGTTATTTGCAGTATTCTATCTATTATTGTATGTAAAAAGAAAGCCCCCAAACCATTTGTTTAATAAGACAAACTACTAGACTTGCACTCACTGGGTAACAAAGTAAAGTTTTTTTCTTTTTGAAAACCTTAATTTCAGTCTGCACTTTCATCTATATTCGTTCACAAAAACATGTCATTTTAAAATTTGCTTTATTTTATGTGATTAACCGACAGTAAATTAAGCAACCTTGTTACATATGCAAAATAACATGTGGATAAAGTTATTCATTTTAGCAGTTAATAATAGTAAAAGACTGAAAAACATCTGAGTATCCACCAATGGGGGGACAAATTATGGTACAATACAAGGAAATGTTATACAGACACTAAAAAAGAATAAGAGAACATGCAGGTACCATGTGCTACTACTTGTGTAGCAAATGGGGATGGCTTACAGAGGTATTTGACTGTACATGCTTAAAATAACTCTAGAATGAGACTTCTAAAAAGAAACTAACAACAGCTGTTAGAAACAACTGGAAGAATGGGGCCAAGGAAAACTTGTCGGTAGTCTTCTTTTATAGTTTTTGAAATTTGAGCCATGTGAATGTATAACCTATTCCAAGAAAGAAATGGTTAAAATAAATGACATTTTAAAAAGAAAACCATGTATAAGATTTTTAAAAGAGTGAATACTTTCAAAAGTGTAGTACTCAATAACCAGGCTATTTCTAATTACATAGATAAAACCACTTTGTACAGAACTGCCACAATTATGTCTGTTATCTTAAAACTACTCCGTAGGTGCCCCCGTGAATCACATGGAGCACAGCAATCTTAGAGTTAATTTCATCGCAAACTATGTTCCATCAGTGGCTGAAATATCAGCGACAATGGGTTCCTTCATATCCTCAGGAAAAGCAGTACAAACATGAGCTTCTTGACAAATTCCCGTAAGAAGTGACTGAGCAAAAATGTTTGCGAAAATATTCAATTTTTCTAATCATGCTCTACATCACTTGTTAAATAAAAAAGTCAAGTGTCTCTTCATGTATAATGCTACATTAAATTCATACATTAAATACAAAATATAAATCAGTACTTAATAACAGACTATCCACTGAAAATCAATTTTACTTGAATCACATTTTCTTTTATAGCTCCAAAGTGACAGAAGGCTTTCTAAAAATGAATTCATAAGGAAGTTTCAGAGAAACAGGTTGTCAGGTCACAAAAAGGTAAGCACAGAGCAAGCGACCAACTGCATCCAGGGACCAGCTGACACTCAGAGTAGTTGGGAAATAAAAGTCACAAATGTAAAAATATAAAAGAAAATAAACAACAAAGGCCGGGTTTTCGATTCGCCATCCACCCTCAAATGGGTATTCCCACTGTTCATCTCTCAGCTCCCAACAGACTAACTTTAACAGTTTTTCCAAAGATTCATCTTTCTTAAACTCCTCCCATCCTACTCTCCCAACTCTTGGCAAACCTCATTTTTCATGCTGACTAGAAGAAACTGACCTCGCCAGAGCGCCCATCCCCTAACCTACCCTTGCGCCTTCCTCTCGCCCACCCGACAGGAAGGCTTAAATCACCTCTCAGCCTTCCACCAATATCGTTTCCTCCCTCACCCAGCCAATTCACAGTTCAAGAGCTGCTTTTTCTTCAGCCCTTTCCTTTGTGCCTTCAAGAAAGCAAAGACCTTTTGTTATTTTGAGATTTTCCTCCAGTAACTATGGTCCTATTTCTCTCCTCTGTCTAGTCAAGCTGCCCAAATATATAATCCGCAGCCATTGCTTCATCCCTCAGAAAGGTATGCTTCAGGTTCACCCCCTACTTATCAAATTCCTCAGTGTCCCCTCATCACTGAATCAAAAGTGAAAGGGGCCTGTCCAGCTCATCTACTCGGTTTAGCTTATTACATAGATAGGGCAGTTGAGACCTGTCAGGGATTAACTGGACCAACATCACACAGTGAATCAGTGCGGCCTGGAATCGTGACAACCCTCCGTCCAGAACACACATTTATTGGTTAAAAACGAACAAACAAACCAAAAAACCTAATGCCAGCCAGATGAACTCTACTCAAGAGTATTTCAGGAATCCACTAAAGAAAACTAAAGAGCCACCTTTATAATCTGAAATGGCCAATATGAAGAGAGCAACAGACAATCAAAAGCACATTTCGGTTGGCTCTGGAACGCGGCCTTGCCCTTCACGAATTCCTAAACACCTACACCAAAGAGTCACGTTCCACTGTGGAACCTTTGCAGGAAAGTCAACTTTCCTCTTCTTTCTTCCACTCCTCCCTCAGACATGCATGTGTCCGCAGAGCACAGCCTACACCTGGGTGTTGAAAGATCCTGCACAGAAACTGAAGGGCTGGTCCGGAGAGAGAGAAACGGACGTGGGCAGCAAGGGGTTCCTAGGAGGAACCAGTGGACAGTGCTGAATGCTAACTGTGCGCCTACTTCCCCCAACAGACCTCTTTTTCACACATTTTGGGTCATTCTAAATAAGTCTCTGAAGTTTTCCTAAATTACGGTTTAACCTCCTTTACCGATAAACATGCCCATCTGAGCATGAAGAATGTACATTCCTGAATCTACTTGTCACCTACCTGTGTTCTGTCTCGCAGACTGTGAATTCTACAGGCCAACCAACAGTTTTAGAGTAAAATATTTGAAATTCTACTACTGAACCTCTCCCCATCCAACACCTCCTTCCATACACCCTTTCAGACACCTATATAACTGCCAAAAATTAATATAATACTAGTAAATAAGGTCTTTAAACATAGAACCAATAGGAATTAACAGATAAAAAAGTTATTTTGCTTACATGCTTAGCTTCTCCAGGAATATTCATTCTCAAATAATTGGGAGGTTTCACTGCCTTTTTTGCTTCACCTTTTACTGTTTGTCACACCACTTTCAGCTGCCCCACAAACCAAAGGAAGCAAGATACAGGACACCTAACATCTACCTCGAAGTATATATTACCTAGATTTCAAAGTACACAAGCAATGTTAAAAGTAAAATAACATTTTACTGGCTAGAACACATAAGACATTATTCTGATATAATTCTGAGTATTAATTTAATAAAATCGGGAAGCAGGATGAGGAGAGGAAGAATAACAGTGAGCAAGCAAGGGCAAAGGGAAGATGGAGCAGGACACAGGCAGGTGGCAGAGGCGGCTACATAAACAAGAGGAGTGGGCCCAGAGGCTGCCCCTGGGGCCCCGTGCTGGCCCAGCTTGTTTTCCTTCCCCTCACACTCCTGTTTCAGGGCCAGGGGACATCCCTGCACGGCGCACAGGATACACCCAAGAACAGAGCACAGGGGCGTGCATGAGGGTAGAGGGCAAGGGGGTTCCCCAGCAGCCCTGTTTAAAAGGAATGAAGAAGACACACACAGGAAAGGGAAAGCAGAAAGATGGGGCCATGCCTGTGTTAGCAAACGGCGCGACGCTTCTCTTAATACCTCAGTACTCAAGCCTGGTAGCCAAACAACAGGCCACCTGGTTACCTCAAACATCATTTTAAATTCAAGGAATCATACTAGTTAAAAATGAACTCACAAGTCATTTAATCAAATCTCCCTACTTAGAGGTTAAGTATGTACCTGGGAAAAGAAATCATTTCAAGGTCTACTTCTGGTATGGAAGAGTAAGCTTCTAGCAAATTAGTCCTCCCCACAATAACAACATAAACTGTGAACAACAAATAAAAACAATTACCTGAGGGCTCTGGCAAGTGAAAATAAAGTCAACATTTTTGGAAGAAAAGTCTAACCTTGGAAGAAGTGACCAGGGCAGGGTGAGCTTCAAATTTGTGGCTTTTCTCTGGAAACAGCCACAGTCATGGTGCTGGATAGCTAAACTCCTATTTTAAAAAACCACCTTCTTAATTACCAGAAGAACCAGGGAAAGGAGCTAAGGGACACCAGACCTACCAGACACTGAGGGAAAACCATGGAAAGGAGACAGCCAGAGGAGGAGAACATGAAATTTTATATAAAACCTCTGCCCAAGTCTCTGGCAGACCCTTGAAGCATGCATGGGACAGACCAAATTATTCAAAACTGTGACATGAGCCATCATCCACCATGGCCATGGCACGTGGAGACTAAATCTCCAATATAAAAAATCCCTGTCTTTAGGGCAGAAAAAAAAATCATGACCCAAAGAAACAAAGGCCACCAGAGAGTGAGGAAGAAACCCTGCAAAAAAGAAAGGCAGAGAAACCAAAATTTTGTATAAATACTGCACAAGTCTCTGGCAGACCCCTGAAAAACAAATGTACAGGACAGATCTAAGACAGCCTGAAATGAGATTAGGCCTACCACCACCACAGGCATGACAATTAAAATGAGTGCTTAAGAGGAAAAAAATATCCACACACTTCAGAGTAAGATAATAGAAACAGTTTCCACAACATAACATTCACAATGTCAAAAATATAATCTAAAATTACCCCACGTAAAAAAAGAAAGTTAAGAAAATTTGATCCATTCCCAAAGAAAAAGGCAACTGACAGATGCTACCTTCAATATAAAGCAGATCCTGGTATTATCAGACAAGCATTTTAAATTACTGATAACAACTATGTTCAACAAAGAAAAAAAAGTACACTTATGAGGCCCTGGCCAGGTAACTCAGTTGGCTGGAGCATCATACCAATATGCCAAGGTTGTGGGTTCAATCCCTGATCAGGGTACATACAAGAGTCAAGCAATGAATGCAACAAGTCAATGTTTCCCTCCCTCCCTCCCTCCCTCTAAAATCAGTGTTTTTTAAAAAAAATTTAAGTACACTTGTGATGAATGAAAATATAGGCAATCTCAGAAAAAAAGAAAAAAAGAAAAAAAAAGTGCAAAAAGTAAAATAAAATAAAAATTTTAGAACTGAAATTTAAAATTTTTACTGGTTAAGCTTGAAAGCAGAATGGGAGCCTGGCTGGGCGTGGCTCAGTGGTTGAGCACCAATCTAGGATCCAGGAGAACGAGGTTTGATTCCCAGTCAGGGCACATGCTTGAGTTCAAGGCTCCATCCCCAGTGGAGGACTTGCAGGAGACAGTCAATCAATGATGACTCTCTCATCACTGATGTTTCTGTCTCTCTCCCTCTCCCTTCCTCTCTCTGAAATCAATAAAAAAATATATTTAAAAAAAAAGCAGAATGGGAGAAGAAGGGTAAATCAATTAACTTGAGGCCAGAGTAACAGAAATCATCCAAACTGAAGAAAAGAAAGACTTTAAAATCATGAACAAAATCTAAGGGCCATGTGTAAATATTAGCATACAGTAATTAAATTCCAGGAAAGGGCAGAGAAAAATATTTGAAGATAAATGACCACAAACTCCCAAAATCTGGTGAATGGCATAAATGTACAGGTTTAAGAGGCTCAGCAAAACCCAAGCAGGATAAATTCCGAGAGGACTACACCTAGGAATGTCATGGTCAAAATGTCTTTTAAAAACTAAGAGAGCTCAATCAGCATGGCTCAGAGGTTGAGCATCAACCTAGGATCCAGGAGATCGAGACTCGATTCCCAGTCAGGGCACATGTGCAGGTTTCGGGTTCCATTCCCAGTGGGGGGCGTGCAGAGGCAGCCGATCAATGACTCTCTCATCACTGATGTTTCTATCTCTCTCTCCCTCTCCCTTCCTCTTTCTGAAATCAATAAAGATATATTTAAAATAAATAAATACTAAGAGAAAATCTTAAAAGCAGTCAGACAAAATGAAGCATTACATACACAGGAGAAATCATTCCAATGACTGCAGACTTCTTGTACAAAGCTACAGAAGCCAGAGGACAGTTGAACAATATCTTTAAAGTAACAAAAGAAAAAAACTGTCAACACAGAAATACTATATTCAGTAAAAATATCCTTGAAGGATGAAAGAGAAACAAAGACATTTTCAGATAAAGAAACATAAGAAAATTTGTCATGGGAAGACCTGTACGATATGAATTGCTAAAGGGAGTTCTTCAGGCTGAAAGGAAATGATGCCAGAGGAAAATGTGAATCTTCATGAGTGAATGAAAAGCATCAAAATAATTATTATCTAGGTAAATGTTGAATGATATCTTTCTCTTAACTTCTTTAAAATAAATATGACCATTTGCCACATAAATTGCCTTTTGGGTTTATAAGATATGTAGTATAAGACATATGACAGCAATCACATAAAGGAAAGTGGGACTTATGATAAATGAACTTTTATGTTTGCAAGATGTCTACATTGTGTGTGAAATGGTACAATATTAAACCTAATTATGCCATGAGAAGTTAAGGGTGCATATTATAATCTCTAGAGCAATCACAATAATAATAACGTAAGGAGGAATAATAGCTTACAAGTCCGCAGATAATTAACAGAATATATTAAAGTCAGATTGCTAAAAGAGCAAAGTTGAGCAAGTTATTCCTCTTTAACACCCTTGGAAGGCTTCCCACTGCTCACCAGATAAAGTCCAGCTCCCTGGTGCTTGCCTATCCTTCTGGCCCTATCTCCAGTCTCTGGTCCTCTTGAGCCCTGCCCTCCAGTCACGTAGAACTACTTGCAGCTCCCAGACTACTTTATGCCTCTGTGACTCTGCTTATCTACTGCCTTTGTCCAGAAAGGCTAAGTCTCTCACGTCTTCTCCCTTCCCTATTAACCCTTTGCTTCCTGACTCTTCCCCTAAGATGAAACCTCCCGACCTGTTTCTGCCCTTACCTTGCAAACTTGATCATTCCACTTCTTTAGTGGTGGACTTACAGATTGTTGTCTGCTTTCCCTCCTGCAACTTTGGAATAAAGGTGGTTCTATCAACATATTTATTTACATAAAATGTGATTCCCTACACAACTCATTCCAATGGGAACTGATGTATATATTCAAACCTCCTCACTTGTTTGGATATTGCTATTTTAAGTCCTTGGATCTTTGTTCATCTCCTCAACTCAACTATAAGATACAGCAGAGAAATTGTATTCTCTAATAGGGGCAGGGTGGCCTATTCAAACCTCCTCACTTGTTCAGATATTGCAATTTTAAGTGTAACAGTTACATATACTGGATCTTTGTTGATCTCCTCAACTTAACTATAAGATACAGCAGAGAAACTGCGTTTTCTAATAGGGGCAGGGTGGCCATAAAACACAGTTCCTAAACAATTTGTCCAATGAATTTTGTTAACTGAATAGAAAAGACTATATTGCTTCTTTTGGCAATGTTTATTAAACACCTGCTATGTGCCAGACACTGTGCTAGTTTCTGGGGACACAAACAGTACAAAATAATTTTATAGATACAGATAATTTATAGAAAGAAAGAACTTTATAACTGAAAGGTACATCAGAGACCAAGTCCAGACCACCCATTTTACAGCACAGGAAGTATAGTGCCCAAATTCATCCAGCTAGTTAATTGCAAAGGTAAGATACAAGAGATTTCTCATCTAATGTCTCTCTCCTATCCCTTTCTCCCAGTTTGAAGGAACTTGCGATAAAGACACAGATTAAACATTTTGGTTCACAATACCATATCAATCTCAACATTTTAAAGTCATATTAATCTACATGTAGAAAGAGGCTTGACACTGCACTTTCAGAAAGGAAAGCAGTGACATAAAACAAATGTAAAGGGAATGAAATAACAGAGACCCAGAAGCAGGAGCTGAGATTCATCTAAGTCAGCAGATGACATCTATTTGCACTCGTTAGCACTGCCTGGCATGTGCTACACCACCCCCTCGGGTAATTTACATTTTTTTAAAGCATGTATTTCTAAATTTAGGAAGTTAGGATAATCAGGGTGGAAAAGCCCATCTGCTTGACGTTCACTCCAGCTGCTGCAGATTCAGAAATGAAATCTGAGTGTTTTCCTGTCTCTTTCATCTTACCCAGTCTACAATACAAGGACATGACAGAAGCCTTTATAAAGGTGGGTAAGGGCAGGGTATACACTATGTATTTTTTCTGGTTCACACACACCTCCACTGTGCTTCACTAACCCTTCCATAGTTACTCGAGCGCATGCACAATTTACACACATCTGTCATGGTATGCGTACATTGCTTTTGTGTAATATTTTGTTGGGATGATAGGGAGATGGACACAAAGAGAGCCTAGGAAGAGATGATTTTTGACCCTATCGAGGTTAAAATTAGTTTGAACAAGACAGAAAAAGTAATTTAAATGTTGCTTAGCTGTTTATTTCCCTTACCTTATTGGAAAGGGCATTAATCTGGATTCTGGTCCAAACTTTGCCACTTTCATACTATGTAGTTTTGAAAAGATTGGTTTACCTCTCTGTTTCTTATTATATTATATGAAAGAATAGAGGCAGGAGGGGAAGGAAGAAAGAGCTGAGCAAAGAAGAGAAACCGGAAGACTGCAGGTGCTCCCGGATCTCAGTCCTGGGAGTGCACAGCAGCTGAATAAGTCTTCACAAGAAAGCCAGTGTAAACGTGACAGGTTTTGCCCTCTGGTTTGAAATGCTCAACATTACGCCCAGAAGCAAATCAGTAAGTATCTACTTACATACCTTTCAATGTACCTCTAAAGTGTAACAGTTAAATATATTGAAAGCTAAATGAATATTTATAAACACTAAAACAATGTAGAACTATTTTGAAAATAAACATAATTGTTTGAGAACAATTCTGCACTTCTAAAGTACGAAAGAAAATAAGTTAAATGAAAAAAGGAAGCAAACATTCTCTAGTGTGACGTTTATTATTGGTGATCAACATCAAATGTAATTGTTGATAAAGCCCCAAAAAGAGAAGTATAAAAGCTCAACTAGAGAAATAAACTGTTTCTGGGTCCATAAACCTTTCCTGAGTACCTTTCCCGTGTAAGGTACTGTGACTGACATAACAATACTGAGCAATGACCGTCTCAGACAACATTGTTAGTTATTACTGCTCCTAGGAGTAGGGAGTCACTCAATTAGAAATAAAAACCATCCTACTACCAAGAGTCAATTCCAATCTCTTGTGTAAGAACCAGCTTGTCTAACACCCAACTGTGGCGTTTCAGAGACAGAGACCCAGCAGAGGCTGTAACCACCCTGACCCTGTGACTTCGCTTAGGAAACCACTAAGTACCTGGAGAACACAAACAAAAATCAAAGGGTTGTAAAAGCTTTAAAAAGGAGACTTAAGTTCTTAACATAATTTCTTTCTATATCAGTTATATTATTCTTAACCTACTACTGTTTTATAGCTGAACAAACATTTTAAGACAAACCAGGGATTTCAAAAAAGAAATGTTAGTGCTATTCTCTTTGTTTACTGCCTTAGATGTTGTTAGTCTGTTTTCAGTCTATTTTGCCTCTGCTATATCCCAGTGCCCAGTGCAAAGCAGGAACTCAATAAATATTTACTGAATAAATGAACAAATGTTTAAAAAATTAGTTTTAACAATGTCAAGGGCTAAGGGAAAGAAAGAGTTAAGGCTCTTACTATGTACTAGGTGTTATGGCCACCTCTTCACCTAAGCCAGCCACGCAGTGGGGGTAGGTGTTGCCTGCCTCACTTTCTAAATGGAAAAAAAAAGATTCAAGGGTTAAACAATACTCAGACCAAAGAAGAGAAGAAAACACGGGACCATCTAGTGCACCTAGGTGATCTGGGTTGCAGGTGCAAAACTCCTCCTAGAGACAGAGAGACAGAGCTAGAACGTGTAGGACAAACAGTCTGAGATTAGGCAGAAAGGCTGAGCAAAGAAGGGTAAGGACAGGATAAGTAACAGCCTATGAAGAGAACAGGCGTAGACACAGAAGGACCAGAGCCAGGCAAGGGGCACAGAGGGTGTCCCGCTGGGCTGCAGGAGTCCATGAGGTAGGTTGGGAGGTATGGGAGCTCTCAGGAGCGAGGGTGCAGGGCTCTGCAGAGACGGGGAAATTGGGACCAGAGCGGTGTGTCATGTGTTCAAAATTTCTCAAAGTAAAAACTGCCTAGAAATATGTCAGTACAAGCAAATAATGGCATGAACATTTGTGACAAAGATGATGGTCATTTATGGTAATTTATCAGTCAAGCTGTCATTCCTAATTCTTTTTAAAATCATCTTTAGAAATCTAAAGGGAAAAGCCAATTTTCACCAGAAGGAAGAGAGCATTGTAAATATAGAATTTTTATTGACTATGCAGGAAAATGTTTCGAATGCTGTAGCAAATAGTTCAATGTGTACAGATTACAAGCATAATAGGGTTTCAAATGAGTTGCCATAGCTACAAAAAGATAATTTTGAGACATCATTAGGGTCAGTTTTCAAAGAGCTGAAATAATAAACGGGATGACCAAACTTAACACATTACTTCCTAACAGGAACTAGCAATGCTCCTTTCCATGTGACAGCTTCTGATGGTGTCCCCACCCTGCCCTCCCCAGTTTAGTGTACCTCGCCTCCTCCGTGCTAGACTAAAACCTACTCAGATGCTGCAAGACTCTTAGTTCCCACCTGTTCCATAAAGTCTCTCTGAGCTCCAGCTGTACTTATAGTCTGAGCTATATATAATTATCACTTACTATTTAAGAAACAAATATTTATTAAGCACTGGCTGTGTACCAGGCACAATGCAAAGGGCAAGGAAGGGCGATGAGAGTTAAACAGAGATGAGTGTGTAGGTTACAGTAAACAGAGGCGGGCTAATGTCTGAGCAACATTCTACGGAGACAGGGAAGGGAAACGCCAACCCAGGGAGACCACCTGGAAGGTGACACCTAACCTTGGATGCATAAGCATGCTTTTCCAGGCCCAGACAAAAAGAGGAGGAAGGAGAGTTTTAAGTTGAAACTATAGTATTTTCCTGTTCTCTTTTTCCTGAAGCAGGAAGAAGGTCAACTTAGAAACTAAAAGATTTGAGCTATGACCTTATTTAACCTTTCTGAACATCAATTTCTTTGTTTATAAAATGGAAGTAATGCAAGGGTGTAGTACAATGTATACTGAAGAACTGGTACCTAGTAAGCATTCAAAAAATAACTGGTACCTAGTAAGCATTTCCTGCCCTAGCTGGTTGCCCAGTGGTTAGAGCGGCGGCCCGCAGACTGAAGGGTCCCGGTTTGACTCCAGCCAAGGGCACGTACCTCGCTTGCATGCTCGCTCCTTGGCCTTGGTCAGGGTGCATGCAGGAGACAACCAACTGATGTGTCTCTCTCACATCGATGTTTCTCTCTCTCTCTTCCCTTCCCCTCTCTCTGAAAAGCAATGGAAAAAGTATCCGTCAGGTGAGGATTAAAAAAAAAAAGTTTTCTCCCTTCCCTCCTCGAAAACTTAAACTCAGTGAAGGCAGGAATGGAGCATTGTTCTCCTTTCCATCACCTACAGAGTAAACACAACTGCACAATTTCTGTTGATTGGCATCTCCAAAAGAGAAAAATATAATAATTTTTAATCATTCTCTTTCAAACTTAACATATAAATCTTCTACCATACCTGTTCTATAAATAAAAATAAAATTTTAAACTCTCTTATGGCTGGAGTTCTATTACCCAACACACACACCAAACAAATACTTACAGCCCCAGTAAGGCAGGGGCACTGAGAGGGAGAGAAAAATATTTTTAAGATTGATATCTGATATATCAGAACAAAGATTAAAGTAGTCCTCGAGAAGGAAAAGGCACAACTGTGTTGAATTTGCTTACCCTTACTTTCTAGTTTAGTGTCTCATTTTGAATTCCACAGGAAAGGACACCATCCTCTTTTTATGCTTAGAGTTTAGAGCCCAGCTCACAGCTCATACAAATGCTTCCCATATTATTTCCTACTTAGGCCCCAGAATGGAGACAAAACCACCACAAAGCTAAACAAAGCTTCAAAGAGAAAAAGCAATCCAAGTGCTGATTCTGTGAGCCCAACATAGTATTAGGCACTTTATATATTATCTTAATCTTCTAGGCACTGAACTCCAGGTATTGAAATTCACTCTACTCTACAAGCACAGTCAATTTCCTTCGTTGGAAACAGGGCTAATACTCATCTATCTCAAGGCTTGTCTTGAGGATTATGAGTAAACATACATAAAATGCCTAAGCAATGCCTGGCACATGGTGGTGGGTGGCCAATAATGGAAGCTACGATCTTAACAGAAATTTGACGTCCAGACTAGAAACTTGTGACACCAAAAGCAGAAGAAATGTGTGTGACATAGAGAGGCATCCAGAGTGGTGGCACCAGCAGACCTGAAGCTCGTGAGAGCTGGCACTGGAAGCACAGTGACTTGGCTTGTCACCCTCTGGCACATGTGCCCAAAGCCTATTCAACTTCAGTGTTCCAAGCTGTTTAACCACATTCAGCTCACTGTGGGCACCTCAGTGTCAAAAAAAGCCTGCCAAATCCAAGTATTTTTTACAAACACTCCAAGTGATCGAGCGAATAAAGAGGGTTTTCTTGAAAGAAAAGATCATTTATTGCAATTCAACAAGCCACTGTAGTATAGTTCTTGCAACTGCTTCCACGTTTGTTTCCACATTGGTATAGCGGCTTAAGTTAAAAACGGGGACAGAGCTCAAGACTGGTGCATCTGGCCAGGTGAGGGCTCTAGATTCTGTGGGACTGGCCATGTATCTCAACTGAATGTTTTGAAAAGGAAAACCATAAACTTACATTCCTTTGTTAATAAATAAGCATATGCAAAGAAGCACAGTCTATTTTCTCTCAAGCTGATATGATCTTCTTACTACTTCTCAACTCCCATAAACCCACCCCAAAACCAGAAGGGTAGTGGGGATTCGAAGGGGAACTGAATTCAGTCCTATCAAGTCATCTAAGGCAAATCCAATAATTGAACAGCCTCTTTAAGTAACCTTATCAATGTCTCTTTTGGGTGGCTCAGATAAATGGTCAGTCTTTCAGACTTCTTCCCCTTGTCCTGCTTTTCTTCAAGAGGGTGTATGACTACATGAAGGGGAGAGTCCTCAACCACCCCAAGGCAGAGGAGAAGAGGGGTGGCCCTCATATCCATACAATGTTCTCTAGGTCTGCACTGCCTCTGCTAGAGTACCTTAACTAGCTACACCCAGACTGGTAACCAGTAAGGTACAACTGGTCATCTGTGGGGGGGTTCTGACAAGTGTTCCACAATTACTCCTCTTCTGATTTATTCAAATCTTCAAATAGTAACTGTAGTTATAATTGTAAGATATATTTATAACTATAAATTATAACTATAGTTACACATGTATTAAGTTCCCTAAGACCAGGTATCATATTTAATACTCTGTATAACCCCAATGCCTAGTACAGTGATGTGCATAGAGTAGATTTCTCGATAGTTTATTGGAAAATGAAAGAACATGCTTCAGAAAGTTAAGATATTCTCTCCAGGAAAAATATCACATGCATATAACACTATATTTTTTGCATAAAATTTCTGTGACTTATCTGAAAACTGTTTTTGGACCAAGGTTAAAGTTCCTTGTAGATCAATGGAATAGAATAGAGATCCCAGAAATAAACCCATGGCTACCTGGTTAATTAATTTACAACAAAGGAATCAAGATTATGCAACAGAAAAAGGACAGTCTCTTCAATAAATGGTGTTGGGAAAACTGGACAGCCACATCCAAAAGAATGGAACACCAGATACAAAAATTAACTCAAAATAGGTTAAAGACTTAAATGTAAAACCTGAAACCATAAAACCCCTAGAAGAAAACATAGGCAGTAAGCTCCCTAACATCTGCCTTAGTGATGAATTGTTTGATCTAACTCCAAAAGCAAAGGCAACAAAAGCAAAAATAAACAAGTGGGGCTCATCAAACTAAAAGGTTTTTGTACAGCAAAGGAAACCATCAACAAAATGAAAAGGCAATCTACTGAACGGGAGAAAATACTTGCAAATCATATATCTGATAAGGGGTTAATATTCAAAAAATATAAAGAACTCATAGAACTCAATAGCAAAAAACAACAACAATTTGATTTAAAATGGGCAGAGCTCTGAATCAATATTTTTCCAAAGAAGACATACAGTTGGCCAACAGGTACATGAAAAGATGCTCAACCTCACTAATCATCAGGGAAATGTAAATTAAAACCACAATAAGATATTACCTCACACCTTTAAAATGGCTATTATCAAAAAGACAAGAGATAACAAGCGTTGGCAGGGATGTGTAGAAGAGGGAACCCTTGTGTACTGCTGGTGTGAATGTAAACTGGTGCAGCAACTATGGAAAACATAGAGATTAAAAATAGAACTACCATATGATCCAGCAATTCCACTTCTGGGTATTTACGCAAAGGAAAGGAAAACAAACACTAACTTGAAAAGATATATGCACCCCCATGTTTGCTGCAGCATTATTTACAATAGTCAAGATATGGAAACAACCTAAGTATCCTTCAATGGATGAATGAATAAAGAAAATGCGGTATATATACACAATAAAATATTATCCAGCCATAAAAAAGAAGGAAATCTTGCCATTTGAGACACTTGGATTAACCTTGAGGGCATTATGCTAAGTGAAATAAATCAGACATAGAAAGACAAATACTATATAATCTTACTTATATGTAGAATCTAGAAGACAAACAAAAAACCCACACACACACACACACACACACACACAACAAGCTCATGGAAAGGGAACAGATTGGTCGTTGCCAGAGGCAGGAGGTGGAGGTGGGCAAAATGGGTAAAGAGAATTTTAAAAAGGTACAAAGTTCCAGTCATAAAATAAACAAGTCAGGAGTTATAATGTAAAGCATGGTGACTATAGTTAAGAATACTGTACTGCATATTTGACAGTTCCTAAGAGAAAAAAATCTTAAAAGTTCTCATCATAAGAAAAAAATTATAACTATGTATGGTGATGAATGTTAACTAGACTTATTGTGGTGACCATTTTGCAATATATACAGATATAGTTGTACACCTGAAACTAATATAACACTGCCTGTCAATTACATGTCAATAAAAATAAATCAATAAAATTTGTAAAACTTGTCATCTTAAAAAAAATTCCTTGTACAAAACAAATGTAAAGTGGAGTTATTATGATGCAAAGTTCTCAACAATATAAAATGCCAATTACTATTTTTAAAGGAAATTACTATATAATGGTAAAATTAAGATCATGAGATTTAGAACTTAACCTCAGTTCAAGAAGATAAAGATGATATTGATGACGAAGGAGATGACGACGAGAGAGATGGCTGTGGCACTAGAGGAGGAAGAGAGAGGTAGCAGACACTCCATCCCCCAAAAAAGGAGAAAATAAAATAAGGCTGTAAAGAGGAAATAAAAACTATTTATAATAAATTCAGATTTCAGTGTTCTGTTTGGGTCCTTATGTTTCTTTGAGGAAATGCGTCTTTAAGGCCTGACCATTGACAATAAGCATTTCTTAAACACCTACCATGTACAAGGCACTGTCCTGGACCCTGGAGGTAACATGAAGTGTAAAACTGCCCCGGCTGGCGAGGCTCAGCAGCTGAGAGTCGACCTAGGATCCAGGAGATCTCGGTTCGATTCCCGGTCAGGCCATGTGCCCGGGTTTCGGGCTCGATCCCCAGCAGGGGGCGTGCAGGAGGCAGCCGATCAATGACAACTCTCATCATTGATGTTTCTATCTCTCTCTCCCTCCCCCTTCCTCTCTCTGAAATCAATAAAGACATAAAAAAAAAGTGTAAAACTGCATCAAAGAACTTACCTAACCAAAAAGACTGGACATAAACATAAATAGGTAAACCATCTCAAAAGTAAGTGTTAGTCCTTGACTCCCAACTCTCAGCACACTCACAAAAAATCAATTCCAGGTGGGCTGTAGGTCAAAATATAAAAGGTAAACAGTACAGCTTCTAGAAGATAACAGAGTATCTTCATGACATTGGGATAGGCAAAGAATTCTTAGCCAAAACACAAAAAGTGCTAGTCAGAAAGGAAAAATTGTTAATAGTGAATTAAGAACTGTTCTTTTTTTTTAAATATGTCTTTATTGATTTCAGAGAGAGAAGAAGGGAGAGGAAGAAAGAGATAGAAACATCAATGATAAGAGAGTCATTGATCGGCTGCCTCCTGCACGCCCCCGACTAGGGATCAATCCCACAACCCGAGCATATGCCCTGACCAGGAATCGAACCGCGATCTCCTGGATGATATACAATCTCCTGGATCATAGGTGAATGCTCAACTGCTGAGCCACGCCCAGCCAGGCTAACCTGTTCTTTAAAAAGCACCAAAATAAGAGTGAAAAGCCACGTTACAGAGTAAAAGAAGATTCTGTAACACTTATAAACAGTAAAGTGTCATTATTATAACAATCATATTTTTATACAATATTTTAAAACTTTACAAATCAGAAGCCGAAAAAAGACACACTGATTCTCCATTTTAAAAACTGGCAAAAACCCAAGGGTTTCCCAATAGATAAATGGATAAATAAAATATAGTGTGTGTGTGTGTATATATATATACACACATACACAATGGAATATTCTGTCAAAGAAAAACAGTGAAGTTCCGAAACATATTATACCATGGGTGAACCTTGAAATCATACTAAGTGATATAAGCCAATCACATAAGGACAAATATGGTATATGAGGTACCTATAATAGCCAAATTCAGAGAGATAATTTTATGTTCTATTTTACCACAATTCTTAAAAATTAACAATGTAATATACCAAAAATCATTGAATTGTATACCTAAAAGGCCAGTAAAAAGGGGGAAAGATGAGCAACCTCATTAGTAATCAAGGAAGTGCAAAACACCTACACACATGCACACACAATGAGATGCCACCGCTCACTCATCAGAACGGCTAAAATAAAGTGAATGGACAATACCTGGTGTTCACAAGAAAGCAGAGAAAACGGGACTCTCGTACGTGGCTAGCAGATGTAAAGATTAGCACACTACTTTGGAAAAATGGCAGAACCTACTACAGCTAAATATATGCAATTTCTTAGCTATATACCCAACAGAAACGCAGTCCACTGTGCGTGAAAACACGTGCAAGACTGTGAACAGCGGTATTACTCATTACAGGCCAAAACTGGAAACAACCCAAGCGCCTATCGGTAGTAGAATGGATCAATCGCTATCATGGTGTATTCATACAATGAAGTGCTATCATGTAATGAAGAAGTAACAGCTACACGGAACATGGATAAATTGCATAAATAATGTTGAATTTTAAAAGCCAGACTCAAAAGGATGTATAACGAATAAGCATGACTCTAGTTGTATAAATTTCAAAGATAGGCAAACTAACTGGAGGTGTTAGAAGTAAGGAAGTGGTTACCTTTGTGGAGCAGGGGGTGGCAGGGTGATTGAGAGGGTCACTGAAAGCGGGGTGTTGGCAGTGCTCTGGCCTTGGATCTGTATGATGAGTCAAGAACTGTATTCACTCGCGATAATTCATTAAGTAGTACTGTTAATATTTCTATACTATTTTTGTGTATATTACATTTCAAAAAAGTGAATTCCTGTCATTATTGCCTTTTCTAATAAATATAGCAGCTTTCAAATACATCATAATTAAAGGAAAATTGACTGTATAGTCAATGCTCTTTAGTGGAATGAACGAAGTACAGAGAAAGGCAAAGGGATCATGTTAGAAGATAATGGGAAGCTATTATAAATTTCGCTCACATAAAGGAAAAGGCTGAGAATGTGTACTAAGCTGTTCAAAATCAGAGCACAAGTGAGATGCAAATTCAATCCACGGCATAAAAGAATCTGTTTTTTATCATTTTTTGTGAATGAGAAATGTCTATGCTTTAGTAAACACTTTAAAGTTCCCGTGCATATCTCAATATTGCATGTATAGAATTTCAACCTAACATAAGATAAAAGGCTGCTGAAAAGTAAAGATCTAAAATTCATCCATTCACTCAATAAAGTCAGCACCTGCCGTGTGCACTTCACGAAGTGCTCACTGTGGGGCTTGCACAAAAGTGCGAGAGAACAAGGCACCGCGGTCTGGAGAGGTCACCACAGAAGCGCACAAACGCACTGCTTAGGAAACGATAAGAGAAAAAAATATCTTACGGAGAAGTCGGTCTCAAAGGAAACGGGCTTGAGCGGGCTAGACGGCTGAGCAGTACAGACATCGAGAGGAGGCGAGGTGCTTCAGGGCAACCAGAAGAGGGTGGGGAATGAGAGCAACACCATGAAGAGGTGGCTGGCCCCGGAGCCGTAACAGAGGGCAGTGGAAACGTGATGGGGGGCGGGGAGAGAAGGCCACAGGGGACACTGGAATTGTCCTCTGTCCTTGAAGATTTTTGGAGTTTGCTGTGGTTGTTGCTGAAGGAGGAGAATACTATAACGAAAGCAGTGTTCGACAGGAAAGGAACCTGGCAGAGAGTAAAAGATGGATCAAAGAGAAGAAAGGGGAAATAAAGCAAGGCTAGAAGACTGTTGGAATAATATAAACTTAAAACAATAAGGATATAAATTAATAAGGTGATAACGGAAGAAAGGGTAGTAAGGAGTTAAGAACACTAAGAAGAAATACCTTAAAGATTCTGTGGTTGCCCTGGCCGGTGTGGCTCACAGTTGGCTGAGTGCTGTCCCATCACCAAAAGGTCGCTGGTTTGATTCCCAGTCAGGGCCCGTGCTGCAGGCTCGATCCCTAGTAGGGAGCATGCAGGAGGCAGCCAATCGATGTTTCTCTCTCTCTCCCCCTCCCTTCCTCTCTCTAAAATAAAAAAATATATATTTAAAAGGAAAAAAAGATTCCGTGGGTTTCAGATGTAAAAAAATAAACTATTTTTGCCTGGGAACAGGCCATGGGCCATGCACCGGTGCATGCGATGCTCCCACCCGACACAGTCTCCGAAGTATGGCAGCCCCAGAAGCTTGGGCCAGACACAAACACGGCGGGTCTGAGGTTTTCAGTATGTATACATACATGTCACATATGCAAGCTGCCAGACTGAAAATCAGTAAACTCATGTGTGCTTACCTAACCAGCTAGTATATATGAAGTATAATGGTAAGTAAAGGGTTTGTGAAGTTAAATCTAAAAGTTCACTGAAAAGCTGAATTAGTTCACTTGTCACACATGGGACAGCTGCAGTAAAAGAAGGGGAAGGGTCCCACTACTCTTTTATTCAAGTCAAAGAGAAAGCTGGAACGCCAGCTTCCACTGGTCCAGATAATCCGAGCTGAGAATTCAAGAGGAAGTGCACCAGACTGCAAATTATGTTCGTGCCATGGTCTCCATCATCAGTTTATAGAATATTTGTTGGACACTGAAGGAGTAAGCAGATTTGATTTATTTTAATGCAGGCAGATGGCTTGGCCGTGGAAACTGTGAAGAGATTTACTGAGCGGCTTCATCAGCTCAAGGACATTATGGAATTAAAGGGCTCTAAGAGACCTTACTGGTCCAGCTCCCTGTGGCTCACAACATTACACTTTCTTGTTAATGAGAGAGGCAACCCAACCTCCACATTCAAAGTAACCTGGGAGGGAGGAGGGAAGAACATAATTTGTCCCAAGAAGTGCAAATGTTAAACCGAAACTGGAAATATAGATTGATCAAAGGGCAACCAAAAAACATGTCATGCTCTAAGGACAATGAAATCACGAATTAGGAAGAATAAAAAGTCACAATTTTAGAAAATATTTTCATGAAAACAAATCATGTTTAAGTTTCTATAACTACTTTGGAGTACAAAATTCAAGAACCTTCTCTACTAGTGTGGTTTAGTTTCAGGGAAAATGATCTGAAAATCAACTATACTTACCAT
Organism: Miniopterus schreibersii; assembly: GCF_964146895.1. Taxonomy (NCBI): domain Eukaryota; kingdom Metazoa; phylum Chordata; class Mammalia; order Chiroptera; family Miniopteridae; genus Miniopterus; species Miniopterus schreibersii. Next base: position 50,539,961 of record NC_138106.1, on the reverse strand, counting down.
GATAACACAATGGGCAGTGAATTTATGGATCTCAGGATTATTTTGAAAGTTCTGCTAATGTGAATAACTGCCCATTTTGGAGACCACCTGGCTTTCTACAAGAACATTCTCTTCAATGAAAATGTCAAAAAGAACAGTTGGGAAACACTACCGATGACATACAACCTAGAGTCAGAATTAAGACATGCCCTAACCACATCCCTCTAAAGCTTTTGCTTTAAGTATCACTACCTCCCTAAAAAAATTGTTTTTTAAAAGCTCACAGGATTTTCACTTTTAGTCAATAACACCAATACTAAAACATCTATATTCATCATGTAACCCAGTATAGATAAAACTTAGGCACCTATGCCTGGCTTATACAAAGAAAATCATTATGATAGAAAAGTATAGCGATCAAGTTAAAAGACCAGAATACAGTGACTGGTGGTAAAAAAAAAAAAAAAAAGGCATATTTATAGTCTGTTTACAACTGACCCTTTCCTGACACATACAAGATCTGTCTTTTACAGAAAGGATTAAAGAAAATAATGTATATACATAACACAAACAGAAATCATTTTTTAAATTAAAAAATTTAACATTTAAAAATAAGATTATTTATATAGATATCACCATAAAGTCTCATGATACTGATGGAGGGTGAGGCAGAGGGAAAGTCAAGTAACTATTTTAGGAAAAGTTTTATGAATATGTTAAAACCAACCTTATATTATCTCCAGCTTATTTTATTGGCAATATTCTCAATACCTAGAAGACAACTGAAAGAACCAGGAGATTACAGAGCTGGAAAAGGACAGCAGATTACTGAATCTAACTCCCTCATTTTGCAAATGAAAGCAGACATGGAGAACTGTATGATGTTTCCCAGGTCGCACCTCCAGTGGTACCTCCTGACTCAGGTTGGGGCTGGTCAATCCTTGAAACAATACCTGCCACTAACCAAGCCTTTCCTATATGTCACTATGCTAGACACTTTAAAGATGCGTCATTTCCTTTAACTTGGTCCTTCTTAATGCACTGAGACGGACATCTCTACTCTACAGGATAATCAAACTCAAGCTCAGAACATTAAAACATTCCCAAAGTCAGAGAGCAAAAAATGACAATTCAGGAATTCAAACCCAATATGTCCAACTATATAAAGCTTTTACACAATGCTACTGTCTCCTGCAAAATGCTAAATAGGTACATCCAACAACTCCATTTTGGCGAAGATAGACGGCAAAAATACCTACACAGATAGACCGCAGAAATACCCATACGGATTTATATATACAAAGGTACTCACTCTCACTAATGCCAAAAACTCGGGAACAACATAAATGTCCAACAACGTGGAAACAGCTAAATAAATTATGGTATAGACCTGCTAGGAAATACTAAACTTAGGTCATGAAAAAGAATGAGGTAGAACCATGGAACAGACGTGGCAAAATGCCCATATTAAATTGTTATGCTTTAAAAATAAGTTGTAGGACAATATTTATGGTTTTATTTTTTTAAAATACATGTACATGCAGGCTTTGTTAGAAAAAGGACTGGAACAATGCACAGCAAAACCAGAGAATTCGGTGGGTGGAGGTGGGACATGAGTCAACTCCTAAACACTTCTGCACTGGCTTTTTTTTCAATCCTCACCCGAGGATATGTTTATTGATTTTAGAGAGAAAGGGGAATCGGAAGGGGGAGGGGAGGGAGAGAGAGAGAAACATCAATGTGAGAAAGAAATATCAATCAGTTGGTTGTCTCTCATATGCACCCAGACCAGGGATGGAACCTGCAACCTAGGATGTGCCCTGACCAGGAATCAAACCGCAACTTTTTGGTGTATGGGGCGACACTCCAACCAACTGAGCCACCTGGCCAGGCTGCACTGTTTTAATTTTTATGCCTAGGATATGTTACTTTCATAATTTAAAAAATTATAATACAAAAATAAAGAATTTTAAGTGAGCATGTTAATTATTTTAAAATAATACATGCATACTCCAGTTCACACCATCCCACACAGCATGGAATGACTGTGTGGCTATTTATCTCTAACACAATTTTTTTTTTAATCTATCATTCCATAATAGCACATCAGAGTTTCAAGTACTATAGTCCATGAACGGCCTGGTCTCCAAGACCCTTTCAAAATATCCATGAGGTAAAAACCATTTTTTTAAAATAATGGTAAAATGCTATCTGCCTTTTTGCCTGGGTTGCCATTTGCACTGAGGGTGCAGAAGGAGTGGTGGGTGAACTGAGGGTGCAGAAGGAGTGGTGGGTGAACTGCTGGCGCCTTCACACAAGTCAAGGCCCTGGCACAACTGCGCTTGAAGTCAGTGGTCCTCCCTGTCAGGCCCTCACAGTTAAAAAGAAAATCCAGTCTCACTAAAGAGTGTCTTTGATGAAGCAGTAACAGTGACTTTATTAAATCTTGACCTTTTATAATATTCTGTGACACAATGGGCAGTATGAAACATGAATCACTGTGCCGCATACCAAGGCAGTGCCTGTCCAAGGAAAACTCTGCTGCAACTGCTGGGGCTCAAAGCTGAATGAATTAGTCACTTTTTTTCATGTATCAGCATTTTTACTTGAAAGAACAACTCACAGACTATGGCTATTCAGACTTAGGTATCTGGCAGACATTTTTTCAAAATCAAACAAAACAAGACTATTACTTCAAGGAAAATAACTGACAGCTGTTTGCTGCCAACTGAAGGAAATACTAAAATTTTGGAGAACTTGTATCTGCCACTGTGGGCTTAACAGCTTCCCAATACTTAAAGGCCGTCCTGATGAGATCAATGGTGATATTAACAAATGTGGTATTTTTTATTAATTAATTTAACATACGTCAACATTTGTAAGATCTGCACCAATGAACCAATATTTTCTAAGTTATCAATGTATAATGTTACCAAAAATCAGACATGAGTAAAATATCCATTCAAGGTATAAGATAAACCAATGGATTTTAATATAACAGATTCCACATTGCAACCAATCTTTAATAAACTACTATCTACTGAGTTTTGGTGGAATATCAAAGAAGAATATTGAAAATTATTTGAAAATGCTATCAAAATATTCCTTCTTCTTCCAACTACATATCTGTGTAAGGCCATGTATTCTTTATATATTTCAACAAAACCAAGAAAACACATCATAACTATTGAATGCAGAAGCAAATAGGGGAATCCAGCTATCTTCTAATGTGTCAGACATTAAAGAGATTTCCAAAAATGTAAAACAGTGTCACTCTTCTAGCTAATATTGTTTGGTCTGGGGGGGAAATCTTGTCACAAAAGTACATTATTTATGTCAATATATAATGGATTTATTATTGTTGTTTTTAAATTAATAAATATTTAAATTTTTTCTCACTTTTAATGTCTAATATGGTAAATATCAAAAGACCTACTCCACACAAACAAAAGCTTTTTGTCATCCTCAATAATCTCTAAAGCCCCAATAACCTTTGAGGCCAAAAGCTGGAGAATCTTTGCAGTAGACTTTTAACACATTTCTCACATGTTCTGCCTACTGCCTTCGGTCTTGGCGAACAAGTGCCAGCACAGCAATTTGTATTTACACATGGGCAATATGCATATGTGAACTGTATTACAAGCTTTCTTAACCAATGCCTAAATGGTAGCCTAAAATGACAGCCTGATTTGAACACATTCTGCAACAAGTGATGTTTACTCCAACCTCTCTTTTGGCAACTTATTTTGTGTTCTGCCAAGTGATCTTGACCCATGGAGGCTGCTTGAAGTTGTAAAACGGGTAGTGATGGGCCTGGTCCAAAGAAACAAAGATTAAGTATTAAGATCGATGTTTGAGGTAGATGGTATGGCTATGATTAGCTGAAGACCTCTGACATTTTGAGAGAGATAAACATCACTGCAGAATGAGAATGGTCAATAAGGAAATGAATCATAGCTGGAAGAAACTATGGCTGGAAATATGCAGAATTCAAGAAAATGGAAGGGGATGGGAGGAGAGGACAACTGGCAACCTCTACTGGGAGTAGGTTATAATGCCCCCACATGGGGCTGATTTAGTTATGCTCCTAAAAAGGATCTCCAGTACTTTATACACGTGACGTGGGGAAGGGGAAGCTGAGCCTAGACTACACAGGTTATTTTAATTATATCTGTTCTTGGGCTATTAGTTCTAACATACATGCCCTCAGGACTAAGAATACCAGACATGGAAATGGAAACTTGAAGGTTCTAAGTGAATTCCCAAAAGTCCGAGATCATTCTTTATTAAATGGAGCAAAATGTTATAGGGGGAATAACTGGTGATGGAAGGAGACTTGACTTGGGTGGTAAACACAATATACAGATGATGTATTATAGAACTGTACACCTGAAACCTGTACAATTTTATTAACCAATGTCTCCCCAATAAATGTTTAAAAAATAATAAATGGAGAAAAACCTTTGGGAAGTTCTTAGGAAAAATATTTCAAAAATGAACAACTTTAAAGTTTTATGATTAAAGATAAGCTAAGAATCAATTCTGCAAGTCCTGTAAGTATTGTATTTTTAAATAAACTGCCAAAGTCATAGAATTTGAAAAGACCGTGAAAATATAACTCTGTTATCTCTGTTCTATAAAATATACACTAAAGTTTAAAGAAGTTGAAACTGGCACAGTAACACCAAATCCCTGAAAAATTCTCATTTTCCTTAAAAGGGAAAAAAAACCTTCTCAGGTATTCCAAGCACACAGGATTATCACTTATATTAGCAAACACTCACTTATTCATCCACAATTATCTACTAAGTACTTACTATGTGCCAGGCATGATAGTGTCCTTCAGGGGAAATATAAATATATGTACATATATGCACACACACATACACACAGAATTGTATCTATCATAAAGTTAACTTCATAAAACAAGAAGAAAATACTAACATAGAACTATGTCCACATTCTCACCTACCTCCACCAATGCCCACCTTCTAAGGTCACTTCTGGGTCTGCCTGCCTGGCTCTGGGGATTTTTATATCAATCCTCGAAATAGACAGGGTTAAGTCATTAGAAGGAAGCAGGAATGGCTAAATTTATTTACCATAAAAGAACCTGATACTATTAGCAGAAGACCGTAACATCCTCCAAAATTGAAGGAGAGGGAGAGAAGAGGGCAGAAAAGAATCAGCATTACTGAGAAGACAGGAAGGAGTGAGAGAAAAAGATCTTACATGAGCAACAGCTCTGAACAGGGAGACTTCGGGCAAAGGTGGGTAAAGGGGTTCTCTAAATTAGGACATTAACACTTCTACTGGTGTGATCTTCAACAGGCTTCAAAAAAATTTTAAATTTCTTTTCAGTTTTTAAAAATGTTGGATTAAGGAGTCTTTTAAGATTGGCCTAAAAGTAGCCTCATTGTATTAGAGTTACATTCACAATGCCACGTTGTGTTATTACACAGTTGTGACCTTAGGTGGAAAAACAGCATTGAATTTCCAAAGCTATTATGCTTTAACTATCCACCCCAACCCTAGATCCTGACCCACTTTCATTCATAGCCACCAATGTTCACCTAACTCTCTGAAGATTCTTCCAAAGAACTCTGTGGGTACAGGAATTTCCTCAATTCAGTGCTTCTGGCATCTCAATTTCTTTACCTACATACTTTTCTAAATAGAAGTCTGCATCTAACCCTGTCATTTTGTTTCTTCTCTCAAGATCAAAATGCTAAATGAAGAGAAACCAGGAAGGAGACTTCCTCTATGGATTTTTTTATTGAATAGATTTTGTGTTCACATTGGCAAATTTATATTGTTAGTCCTATTTTATAAACAAAAATTTTATTAAACTGCGATCTTCCTATAATACACGAGGGAGGCAGGACCGCATCATATAGCATCTATTACATAATGTCCGATAATGGTAACGGGGAACTGGTAACAGGTCAACGGCGGAGTCTATCATTTGTGAATTAGGAAATAGATTTTTCTCTCTTTTTCTCATTTCTATAATTTTAAAACCATCACAAATGTAAACTACTACTAGAATCTCTTTCTTAGGTGATAGGAAACCAGGTTCAGAGGAAATCAATTACTCAAACTTGAATAGAAAGGAAAAAATCCTTCCACAGTTTAGTTAGATCCACTTAATTCATAAGTAAACTAACTTTCCACTTTTAAAACCAAATTCGGCTCAAATCAGATGGTGTTCTGGATGCCACCCAAGAACTGACAACCTCTCTGAAACCAGTTACTCTCAAAGTATGATGAAGGGAGGATTCTGGAGCCTCCATATGGTCTGAGAGCTGCCCTCAAAAGGCAAGGGTGAGATGTGTGAGTGCCAAGTAATCCTCATCAAACAATGGAGGGGATCTGAAGTGACTGGACCACCAGAAATCCAGCAATCTTACCTCAATCTGCTAAAATACAGAAACAAACTGGTATCATTAGTGTAGATAAAAAGAGGTTTAGAATCCCTATTCTAAATAAACTAGTTATAGATCAAAATTTAAACAGGAACACCACAGTTTTCCTGACTTTCTCCCAGCTCAGCTAGGACTTCCAGGCCCTTGCTCTGTATAAACTCACTGCAACAAAAGGATCTTATGTACCAGCACAGCACCTTGCCTGACACTAAATCACATGGCATACATATGAAAATTCAAATGAGACTTTTTATTATAAATGCTTCCACTATCAAAGTGTGAAAGCACATTTGAAAATGTGCCACATACTGTTACTTGGGGGTTGGGGGGAGTCTTACCCATTGCATCGTCGCCTTGGGTCTGACAACAGTTCTGAGCATAACAATTTAGAAGTGCCTGGTGATTTACTATTTAAATTGTTTCCTGGAATAGTTCATGTTGAATATATAGTGTGTTAAGCTTAATTTATCTAAAATCTTCATCCATTGGCTGTCACCTTTCATGTAGGTCAAACTTAGAGATTTTTTTACTAAAAAGTGAATCCTTCCAAAACAGTTACATAACTAAAATTAGGGCTAAGAAACTGAAGTTTACAATAAATTTTTCATAATGCTAGTAGTTAGACTCATAATTAATTTTTCTTTCATTTTATATGATCTTTATTTTATGCTTTCCTCATATTCTGGAAAGTTATCCACTATTTCAAGGAATCACAAGTAGTAGTATAAGAAACATTCTAGATATAACTAATCTATTGGTAAGAACTATATAGTAGTAGTCAACTTTTCAGTTCAAATTCCCTTAGAAGTTACTCCACAGAGATTTAAACAGAAATAAAAACAGAAGTGTCTTGATATCCATTTTCTTTCGGAAACATAAGACACCCTCTACCTCTACCTCTGGTGCATTTTGCCACTGTAGTGGTCACTGCTACAAATGGCTATCTAGCTGGCATCCATTTCCCTTTTCCTTCTTCATAACGGAAGTAACTTTGTCCAGATACCCACTCCACCCCCTCATTCCACACTGAAAGTCCTAGAGATGGGCCCTAATCCACTGAAACCAACTTTGCCATTGACTAGTTCCAGAAAGTAATGCAGTCAGGACTTGGTATTATGCTGGAGACTGTCATGCTACCCACTCAATAGCTGTTCGCCCTCTGCCCCTCCCCTGTCTTAACGAAACCGAATGTCAGTGGCCTGTCCATGGCCTGCTGAATAAATCCCAAACTCAGCATTCAAGGCTCTCTACTATGCCTTTTCTACCTTTTTAGCCCTTTCTCCTTTGCACAACCTCCTGTTCTAGCAGCTGGAAGGTCATGGTCTTTCCAGAATATGCCCCTGCACTTTCCATTTCATATCCTTTGTCCAGGTTGTTCCCTTGGCGAGGAGGCCCAACCATTGCCAAGTCAGTTAATTCAAGTCCTGATCTATTCAAAGTCCAGGTCAACAGGAAACTTTTCCACGAAGTGCTCCTTGATATTACCATTAATAAGTGGCACTCATCATATATTCCTTGTATCATAAACCATGTGTGCATGCTTATAGCCTGTTTTAAAACTGCAAACTCCTTAAGGGCTATGGCCAAACTCCTGTGCATCTTTGTCTTCCACCACCATCCCTTCCCACCCCAGTAGCTCAGTAAAAATTCACCATCCCTTTCCACCACAAGTAGCTCAGTAAAAATTTGTCTGAACATCTGAACACATTTTTTCATTTTGGAGGGTGAAATGTGCCGTTAGATTATCACGAAGGCTAAAATGTCCTTGGAAGTCTTTAAAAACATTCTAGGATGGCTTAGGAATAGTTCTGCTGAAGGAAAAGAAACAAAGCAAATGACCTTGTAAGCCTAACTCTGCAAATTACATCAACTCTTCAAAAGCACTGCCTAAGAATTCAAAAACCAACTATACACAAATGCTATTTACAAAAAAGAGAGTGGCATTTATTGTAATATTCAAAGGTTAACAGATTTTTTTACCAAAAGTTTCAGCTGTTCTTATAGTAATATGTAAAGACCATTTGCTCAATCTTATTTCACACTTTAAGGAAGTAAGACAGAGAAAAATGTTGGCTCTCAGACAAAATTTATTTGGAAGCACATACTAATGTCACTTATTATCTACACATCATCACTAAAAATATGCCTATTGAACTCCATGAAAGTTATCTGTAATTTTAATTATTTCTTTCACTGGCTTTAAAGGAAAAGGTATACTAAATGAATTTGTACAACTGAAGTCAGCTAATAAATATAAGGTTGCTTCAAGATCTATGGGTACATTATCAGTTCAAGTAAGACCATAAAACAATGGAAACATACTGGCATCTCCAGAAAAGGACAACAAGGTTAACCACAATCTGCCATCAATCACTGAACCTGCTCTGAAAATAAAACCCTTCAGGATAAATCTCAGTAAATCTCAACAATCAGTTAAATGGGACAGAAAACTTGATTCCACAGGACAGCGCACTCACAAAAGAAAAGGGTGCCGATAAACATCGTTGTTTAAATAAGGGCTATTCATAGAAAATAAAATGTAAGAAACATTAAATGGAGAATATAAAATTCAATTTCAGTAGATTTTTAGAAACCGTTAAGAAAACTGAAGACACGTTTACTCCTCTTGTTCTAATATTCTCGGTATTTTTGGAAACCAATTTAAATCCTTTGGGAAAGAAGCTAGAGCATTAAAAAATAAATTCTTGTTTTCAAATATAGTGCAGCACACTGTACAGTTATCTTTCAAATGAAGATCACAATTGCAGTTAAACCTGCATGTGCTCGTTAGAGGTTTTGGCAAAGGCACGATCTCAAGTTTTCTGAGTTATTTCGAAGCCATGCCCGGTGTCCCGGGGCCGCCAGGTAGCGGACGGGAGCTGGTTCTAAGCCGTTTCTCCCGGGGCGCGGGGAGCACGGGGGTTCCCGATCCAAGGGGGACACGGCGGGGCGGGGCGGGGCGGGGCGGGCCCGGGGCCGCGGGGACCGGGCAGCAGGTGCAGGCGCCTCTCGGGTCAGGGACACCGCGCGGCGCCGGGCGCGGGGCGCGGGGCGCGGGGAGGGGCGCGCGAGCCGGTGCCAACCGCCGAGAGCACGGGTGGCCCTGGGAAAGTTGGGCTCCCGAGACCTGGCTCAGGCGACCCCCAGCCGCTTAGGGCCCACCGGGAGGGGAGGGCTCGGGCTACTCACCGTGCAGAGAGAGGAGCAGCAGAGGCGCCAGAGGGGAGCCCGGGGAAGTCATGCCGGGCCGCAGGGGGCGCCCGCCGCCCGCCCCACTCGGGCCGGGCTCTGGGCGCTCCCGGGGAAGCGCGGTCCCCCGACTCGCCGCCCGGCCGCAGTCCCCGCCGCGGGGCTGAGACCGCCGTGCGCTCCGACTAGGTGACCGCAGCTCCCGCGCCGCCCGGCTCCGCGGAGGCTGAGCGGCGACCAGGGGCGCCCGGTGCTCACCGCCTCGCCCAGCAGCGCCACGGCCACCTTGCGCTGCCCCGGGACCCGCCGGCCCCCCGCGCCGCACGGGGAGCCACTCCCCCCAACTCTCGCCCAGCTACTCCCGCAGCTCCCGGCTCGGCTCCGCTCCGCGCCGCCCACTGGCCCCGTCGGTCTCCCGGGCAACCGCGGCTCCAGCGCGACGCCTGGCGGCCCACCCGCAGCGCGAGCGCGGGGCCCCTGGCGCGCGCCGCCGCCCCGCCTGCGCGCTCAGCCGCCCGCTCCCCGCACCCGGCCGCGAGCGCGGGCGACCCGCGGGCCCCCCTGCCCCTCGCCTGCCCCGGACCGCTCGCGGGGCAGGTGGTCGGTCCTGCCCCCCGAGAGCGCTGGGAGGGCCTTTCCACCTCCTCCCGAACCCGCGACGCTCTGTTGCAGTTCCAAGATGATTTCTATTTGGCCTTTTCGCTTTCCACCAATCTCTTCTGCAACCTAACTAATCTGAAAGAACCTGCCTGGCCAATTAAGAATCAGTTCGGTCTGTTCTGTAGCTTTTTGGTTTTGGTGTTTTTCTGACTGCCCTTTCTTCCTTGCAGAGCGTAGGGGCCATACCATGCCCACGCTTATTCTGCCAGAGACTACCTGCCATCTTCTCTTGACCCTTTAGTAAAATTTATGTCAACTTCTAAGAGTTAGAATTTCACTTTTAAATATTACAGCTTGCTTAAACTAATTTCAAGTATTAACTAGTGAGGAGGTGATTTTATTAGGGCAGTTGTTACTTTGGCTAGGTTTTTCTGTTTCTTGTTTGTTTTAATTGGGTGGGAATAGAGATCTTGTTGGCACCTGAAATTATGTTACTTAAATATCTACCTACATCTTCCTTTATAAAACCTAATTTTCATTCCTTTTCCACTGAGGTCACTGGTCGGTATCTTAAAGTCCCCATTCATTTTCTACTTCAGCCCCTACCCCTAGCCTTCTAAATTTGAGGACATATGTGTCCAGGGAATATCACACCATTCTGGTCACTTTCTGCAGTGGCATCGATTGGGTTTCTTGGGGCCATTCAGAGATTCTGAGGCCCCGTCTAGCGGATACATTCCTCCCAGAGCAACTCAGGACCAAATACAGTGCACAGGAGAAAGGCAGATATGTAAAACATCTACACATTTGCACAAAGATTAGAAGGTATGTGTAGAAATGAAAGCAATAGTGCTTCTATAATTTCAAGTTTAAAAAAGGGAACACATTCAGAAATGCTGGTCACCTTTAACAAGAATACTTTGAAAAGGTCCAGTTCGATTATGAATCAAAGATGCCTCAACTTTGCTCTCTACCTCCAATTTCCTAGAATCCCTTACCAGGTGTCTAATGGCAAGAAAGAATGATACAACAGTACAGAGGCTTTGACATTACTAACAGAAGTTTAAATTTTCAATTATGATTTCATCACTGGACTTATTCTCATTGATTTAAACTCCAGGGCAAGGACTAGATTTTTTTTTTTCTTCAATCCAGTCCCTCCCCTTGTCCTGTACACATTCCTGCATTCTCACCCAGTCACAAGCGGAGCATGAGAGAAAAGCAAGGAAGTCGGTAATTGGCAGGTGCTACTCAGAGCAGGACTTTGCTTCACTACAATCCCAGATTTAAATATAGAATATTTACTATGTAATTAAATAAATTACCTAATAATCTAGGTTGAAAAGCCCTGATAAAGCAAATTACCTGATATACTTCTTAGCACATCAATTCAGCAAATATATGTCTACTGAGTAGCTACATGATGTAAGGGACTGGTTGAAGGTTAAACATAAAGTGAAATATATAATCCTGGCCCTTAAATAACTTTTAAATGTACATGGGATGTATCCGCACTGTCATGAATCAGCAGAGAAAGAGAGCTCTTCTGCCTCTCTGTCACCATAGCATACTCCTGCCCTGGCCGACAGGAGCTGGGGAGTTATTAAAATGACAGAGTGCTCACAGTTCGGTGGAGCAGCCCTTTTAATAGAAAAAGAAGTGTGGCTTCCGAAGGGGGAGTGGGGACGATCCAATTTCAGGAGACAATCTGGCTGCCCAGAAGCACGAGGCAGATGGTAGATGGTGGCCTCGAAGGAAGCAGATCTGGAGGACTGGAAACTCCAAGTGCTGTACACTCCAAAGGACACCCTCCCGGGAAACAAAGCAAAGCGAGCCTTTTAATTCAGAGATAATACCACTGGCATGCATTTTGAGTAATTTTATTAGTAATGATGAGTTTCATGAATTATTTCATCCTAATCTCCCTTATGACCACAGTAGGATTTCTTTAAAAGTATCCAGAGCGCTAAAGCAACAGACATCTTATATTTGTATAACACTTTATACATTTCAAAGTACTTTCACATATATGATCTGATTTGATCTTCACAGCAACCCCAGAGGGGCGGTAAAACAAGTATTATCACCACCACCCCTCTTCACATAGTAAGATAGTGAGTCTCAAAAAGATCAAAGAACACCTCCAGGGCTGCAAATACCAGTGGGCAGAACTGGAACCAAGATCTTCTCACATTCACCCTATAGTTTTTCTAGCACATTATGTCTTTTTTCTTTTAATTCCCACCCGAGTATATGTTGTGTGTGTGTGTGTGTGTGTGTGTGTGTGTGTGTGAGAGAGAGAGAGAGAGAGAGAGAGAGAGAGAGAGAGAGAGAGAACATTGATTGTCTCCCATACACACTCCAACCAGGGATCGAACCCACAACCTAGGTATGTGCCCTCACCAGGAATCAAACCAGCAACCTTAGTGTAAGGGACGACTCTCCAACCAACTGAGCCACCCAGCCAGGGCACGTTTTTTTCTTTTTATAGAAATTTATATAAACCATCGTGTCTTAAAGCCATCTATGGGAAACACTGCTCTTGCCTCCCCAACATTTATCCCACTTCCACCCTACCCCCATTCCCATAAGTAGCTGTAAAATTTGGATAACATTGCCCCTCCCCAAACACACACACAAACCTCTAAGGGAGCTGTAGTTTGGTCTATCTGACCAAGGAAGAAATGGAAGGGGAATGACTAGGACAAGGAACCCTGGGGTAAAAGTCTCTGCTATAGTATAATAATCTTGGCTCAAAAATATTGAAGACATGAGACTACAGTCAAGTTCTAAATATCTCAGCATGGATTATCTAAATTCAAGTTGTGATCCTAGACCAGCTTCTCTCCTCCACCCATCAAAGTGCTGGATCATCTCTTTCCACAGTCGTCTCTTTCCTGCATTCAAAAATGGAAAATTAATTTCATTATTAAAGAGAAAAATAAGTAAGAAAGAAAAATGATGGAGGAAATTATTAGGCTTTCTAAAGCTAAATATATTTATTTTTATGATATTATATTACTGATTAGCTGTTTTAAGTTAATGCCATCTATCCATCTCTATACTGTATATAATTAAAGGTTTATTGCATTCAAGTTTTTGAGGACATTTGTCTATGGAATGTTTTATAAGAACCTCTTTCTTAAAGTTAGAAAATACCTTTTGATCCTTGTTTGAGCGAGTAACTTGTTCTATAACTATTTCAACCTGGTTGCTTAGAACCATATATAGTCTAGAGCAGAGCTTGGTCCTTTTAGAAGTACAATATGAGAGGAATTTTTCCCCATTCCACTTTGTGAAGAGGCAATAAAAGCTCTAAAATAACAAAGGAGTGAAGATAATAGTGGAATCGCCAGAGTAATTGAGCCAATAAGTGTTTATTGTGTGTTAAGAATAAATAGATCATTTAATATTTAAAACATAGCTCTCACATTGTGGAACTATTTACAGCCTAAACATATTGACCGCTTAGTTTTGTGTCTGTTTCTGCTCCTCTGGCAACTCCTGCTAGGTAGGATTTACACAAAAGCAAACATCTCCAGGCCCCTCACCATAGCCGAGTCCCTCTCACCTCTGTGATTATTGCTGAAGCAAAGTTTCACACCACCTACACCCATTTTCTGAAAAGTTCATGTTTTTCCTTTAAATCTTTTCATTATGAACACATTTATTTCTAAGCAAAGTTGTTCTCTGAGCAGATCTCACTGTGACAAAGTGCTACTGAATTTATTCTAATGGCAAGTTTTAAATGGCACCACTGTTGTTTTTTTAATTTTTTATTTATTGATTCTTAGAGAAAGGGAGAGAGAAACATTGATTTTGTTGTTTCACTTATTTGTGTCATCATGAATGGCAATTTTTGTGTAAAGTTTTAGCTAAACAGACTACAATACTATGTCATATTTCCAACTTAGTATTTCCAACACATTTTCAACTCTCAAACAATTTATAATTTTAAGAAGATAAGGACAGTGTACGTAACAATGGTTGATTCTTGTAGCGCCCTGACGGAGACCGAACCCCCAGCCTTGGTGTGAGAACAGTGTTCTAACCGACTGAGCTACGTGGCCAGGGCCCACTGTGTTTTCTAGGATTGAAAAGGCAATAGCAGAAGAAGCATTTCATGTCGCCTGAAAATGTTTTTGTGTTCTCTTTCTTGTAAGGAAGATAATTTTCAAAAATTCCTCAGTCTCGTTACCAGTATTCTCTAATCTAAACTACTCTGCTTGAAGCTCTGTCATTTATTTTATCTATCGGGGTACTCCGTGTTTTCAAATTCTGACGGGCTTTCCATGGAAGTTTAATTTAAAGTGCTGTTCAGACTTTCATTTCTGGCAACAAAGCAGATTAGAGACCTTGATTTACAAAAAATGTGAAATATTTTTTTAAATCTTAAAGAAATTGATGACCTCTCCATAAACATGGAAAAGTCAAGCCAAAAGCTGGGTGAAGGAAGGCATCCTTCAACAGTCCATTCTCAACACAGCATCCACGGTGATCCTATTAGGTCAGATAATCAGATCACTCCTCCCCTCCAAACCTGCCCAATGGCTTCCCGTGTCACTCAGTGAAAGTCTTACTATAAACTGCATGTCTTACGTTAAATTTCTATTGCTGCTGTAGTGAATTACTTAGTAGCATAATACACACAATTTATTATCTTATATTTCTGAGGTCAGAAGTCCAAAATGGGTCTCATTGGGCTGAAATCAAGATGGTTCCTTTGTGGAGAATCCTTTCCCTTACCTTCTGCAGCTTCTAGAGCTCACTGCCTTTCCGTGGTTCATGGCCCCTGTCCCCCCCATTTTAAAAGCCATCAACATTGGACCAAGCCCTTCTCACACTGCCATCTCTCTCACTCTCTCTCCTGCCTCTTCTTCCACATTAAAAATCCTTGTGATCACAGAGGGCCCTCTTGGCTGATCCAGGATAATCTCATCTCCAGGTCAGTTGAAGGTGACCTTAATTCTATCTGCAACCTGAATTTCGCTTTGCCATGTAAGGTACCCTATTCACGTGTTCCAGGGATTAGGAAGTGGGCATCTTTGGGGTTCGGGGGTATTATTCTGTTTACCACAAGGCCAAACTTGATCTAGTCTCCTTTATCTCTCTAACCGCTTCTTCTGTTTTCCCCTCACGGACTCTGCTCTCACTGAACCTACTATGTGCCAGGCACCATGCTATGTGCTTTAACGTCCATACTCTCATTTAAATCCTGAAAAGAACACTGTAAGATAGATAGTTTTACCTCATTTTTCCAATGAAGAAATTTGAGATTCAGAGAAACTTTAAACGGCTTGGTCAACAAAGCCCTTAAGTAGTAAAACCCAACTTTTCTGACTCTGAGACCAGTATTCTTTCCACTGATACAATGCCTCTGTTTGAATTAACCTGACCAACAATTTGGAAAGGGTGACATTTCTACTACTTTTTAATACTAAATAAATGTTTGTTCAGATTTTAGCCTGTCTTCTGAATTTGTTGATGAGTATTCTTCCTTAGAAGACAAAGACTTACACAATTAAATGACTACCACCTCCCCTCTTAAAAATTAATCTGAAGTTTTATATTTAGTGAGCTTGAAAAACTAAATAATACCTGGAGTTTATGTGCTATTAATAATGAAATCAGTAATCACCCATAAAAATTGGAACTCAAAAACAGTGAGCCATGCTTTGTTTCTATGGTAACACATTGAGAAAAAATTAGATGGCCAAAAGATATTTTAAGTCCAATAAATTGTTTCACAGCTTTAATACTTCAGAAAAATCCATATATGTCTAATTCTTATTATTACCAAAATTCATAAATTAATACCATGTATTTCTAAAGGAAGAGCAACAACACAGTGTTAGAACCTTCTTATGCAGTATTTCAAATCTTCTCAGCCCTGCCTCTTATTCCAGCTTCGGCCGCAAGCTTAGCTTCTCACAGGTATAACCCGACAGTAACTTGTTTCACTGTGGCCTACACCAAGCACCTCTCTGCTCAGGACCTTCTCTGACATTGCTGCCTGGGACACCAGCAGGAATCTGATGGCACTGGCGTGCCCACCCTGGAGGCACAGGGATGCCAACACTTATGGGACCACGCTTGACTAGTGTGGGATGGGAGCCAATGAGTAATCCCGCTCCCTTGAATTCTGCAAGTGGAGAGTTCTTAGTTCATCAAGCTCCTCAGAAGGTCCTGGCATGATCAACAGTAATCAACAGATAACAACAAAAAATACATCCTCAACTGGCTTTTCTCTTGCCCTTTTTCACTCTCCCATCAATTAACCCTGCTCCCTAAAATTACTTCTTAAATTAACTCTGCCAAGCCTTTCACTCAGGATAAACTTTCAGGGGAGCCCAGAGTAAGAGACCTTCCTTTAAGTAGATTCTGTGTATCTGTGTACATGGTTCCTGGTGAGATTCTACTATAGATTTTTTAAATAGCCAGCCCTTTTCAAATTATACATCAAAACTATACTTCTTGTCCTAGAGATTTTGGCAGGTCTCTATAATGTATCTTCCTTGATAACTAAAATCAAATAAGGCAAATAAAAAATAAGGTTTTTGCATTTGAATTTCTAAATTATAAAAGGTTTGACCAATTTCAACTCTGCTATATTCTTTTAATAAACTTTGGAAAGTCGCTTAACCTTTCTATGCCTGGACCATCACCTTTATAAAAATAGAATATAATTCTTACCTCACAAGTTGCTTTAAGGATTCAATGAGAGAAAATATGTGAAAATGCCCATTATAATGCTTGGCAAGTAATGTTACCTACTGTCACTATTACCATTATTAGGTTATTACTGATTTATTATTTATAGATTATTGACTTTATTATTGATTTTATTTGAAATTCTGCCACCATGGAGATAAAATATCCATTTTGTGGGCTCAATATTCATGAAAAACTTTTTATTGCATTGTATTTTGTGGCCACAAGAAAATATTTGAATTTCTTTAGTGCTCAGAACCAAGGTAACTCCACAGAATAAACTAAGACGATCTCTGTGTGGATCTTTGAAGCGAGGAACTTCAAGACATTACTGCTTTAACAAAATACCTTCATCTCACAACCAACCCTACCCTGTCTTCCACCGTTACTAAATGTTCATTCATAGGTCTCAGGCAGTCATTCATCAATTCAACAAGTATAGAAAAATCCCACTATGCTGTGTTGTGGCGACTAAACAATTAGATCATGTAAAATAAATGTTTGCATTATTATGAGGTTAATAAAATGACTGGATTAAAAGTGGCTAGTTGCCCAGGAATTCCAGAGGTTCCCTTGAATCCCTATCTATTCCTGTCCTTGCTGTGATTTAGCGCCACCTGGTGGCACCTCGAACTAAAGCTTAGCTCCTGTTGGCAATGGTTCTGGGCCCTGATTTGATAGCTCAGGGCGGCATCAGTGAGAGAAGAACAGTGAGTTGGCATGTGTTTCATCAGTTTACTGCAAGAAGACTTGGCCTTGACATACGGGTACACGCCCTCTGCTTCCTCAGCTAGAACTGCCTGCCACTTGACCTTCCAACCCCACCACGCCCTCCCTTAGAAAGTATGTACTTTATACTCCACCCCTTCCCCACCCTCGGCCCCCCATATGAAAGACGGCTGAATGTAGAACAGAAATTCATTACCAAATTCAATATGCTAATTCTCATTATTTATGGGACATATTATAATAGGGTGTAACAGTATTTGTTGAGAGTACACCATATCCCAGGCTCTGCCCAAGGCATTGGTGATACATTAAGTAGCAAAAATGAAAAGGTCTCTGCTCTTATTAAACCTTCAGCTGAGTGGGAAAATGCAGAAATTTATCACATGATCTACAAAGCAAATGGGACAGTTGTATGAAGAAGAGAGATTGGTTGCTGAGCAGGTGCGTGATGGAACTTAACATAAGCAAAGAGATCTAGGAAGAGTTTCCTGAAGAAATGATTCCTCTACAAGGACTGAAGGTTGACTAGGCAGAGGAGACGTAGTAAATTCTGACACAGGGAACAGAATGTGTAATGGAGACATTTTGAAGTAATTAAAATTATGCATTTTTAATTCTCCTTTGTAAATCACGTTTTCCTGAAGTTTCCCCACTTTTCCCCTTTTAGATCAAGCCATGAGTTTTGTTGTGCACAGAAGATGACAGAACAGGTACCTAAGGAAAAAAGCCACTCTTCTGCTTCGAGAATGATGGTTACTTCTCTGAGTCCATGGTGAGGCTACTTTCTTGTAGCCAGGCTTCATGAGAGAGAAAAGTTCTACCTACTTTTGTTGCTGTTGTCATTGTTGTTTGCAGTTTTGTTTGTTTTTTATTCCAACAACTCCTTTCTAAGGATAAAGAGACAAGCCAGGTGGATTCAAACAAAAGGGTTCTATTGTTAAGTCATCCTCAGAACAAGTGGAGGATATTAACCTAAATGAGGTTCCAGCCTCATTTGGAGCAAGAAGGATAGAGAGACTTTCAAAGGGGAAGCGAGGAGAGAAAGAGAGAGAGAAGGCCAGGAAGTCCAATCGGAGTGTCCTCGCTTCCCTTGCAGCACGTAGCAGTTCAAGGAGGCGCTGCTACAATTTAGAAAATGGGTGGAAGGGACTGGCTGGGGGAATAGTCTTGACGGGCAGGCCAGAGATGGTCTCCCAGAGATGCCCACACTCCATAAAGACGGGGAAGAAAGGAGGTCAGAGTTATCATGTTCTTGGTTGAGAGAGTGAGGCACTCTGAGACGCCAAAAAAAAAAACAACGGTGCCAATTTAGGGTTCCTAAGGTTGGAAGTCCACAAGTAAAGGACTACAAGGCCAGAAAGATGTTCTACATTTTCTTCTACAAGCTTTCTTGTTTTACCTTTCGCATTTATATCTGAAACCGTGTGGATTTGTTTTCTGTGTATGGTGATCGGTAGAGTTAGGCAGTTAACCCAGCCCGTTTATTGAAAAGGCTAGCCTTTCCTTACGGAACTGCAGGGTAGCCTTTATCATAAATGAGATGATTGTGTACACTGGCCTCCATGTCTCATATCCAATGTCAGAGGAAAAGTTTGGAATATTTCATCATTTAATTTGATGTCTCCTAGGGGTTTTTAAAAAATAAATATAGCCCGGCTGGGCGTGGCTCAGTGGTTAAAGCATCGACCTAGGATCCAGGTGATCAAGGTTCGATTCCCAGTCAGGGCACATGCCCGGGTTGCGGGCTGCAGCGGATCAATGACTCTCTCATCATTGATATTTCTATCTCTCTCTCTCCCTCTCCTTTCCTCTCTCTGAAATCAATAAAGATATATTTTTAAAAAATAAAAATAAAAATAAAAAAAATAAAAAATAAATATATTTATCAAATTAAGAAAATTGTATTTTATTCCAAATTTGCCATGGCTTTTTAAAATACTAATGTTTCTTAAATTTTCTCAAATGCTTTTTCGGTATTTGTTGCAATAATCATGCCTTTCTCTTTTTTCTTTCCTTAAAATGTGTGAAATACCTAAACTAGGTTATGAATACTAAGCTACCATTGCATCTATGAAATAAATCCCACTGGTCATGATGTAGCATTCTTTTTACAAATAACTGATTTTAGGTTTGTAATGGTCCTGTAATTTCCTTGTCACGTTTTGGTATCAAGGTTATGCTGGCCACATAAAAAGAAAAGAGGTGTTCCTTTTTCTATTTTACAAAAGAATTTGTGAAAGATTTGTTTGTTTTCTTTCATAGACTTTTGTAAGAATTCACTTGTTTATCCATCAAACCTGGGGAGTTCATTATGAAAAGTTTGGGGGTTTTTTATGGACAACCTTTTTAATAAACTTAATACTATTCAGGTGTTCTATTTCTTCTTTTGTCAGCTTTGATTAGTTGTATTTTTCAAAAATCTATTCATTTCATCCTAATTTATTGGTGTAAAATTGTTCATAATAACCATAAAAATTCTAGAAGAAAATTTGACCAGTCTGAGTAATATTTTTTTGGTTATGCTCCCTTGAGCAAGGGAAACAAATGCAAAAATAAACAAATGGGACTACATCAGACTAAAAAGCTTCTGCATAGCAAAGTAAACTTTCAACAAAATGAAAAGGAATCAAAGAATATATTTGCAAATGATATAGCCAATAAAGAGTTGATATCCAAAATATATAAGAAACTCATACAACTCAATAACAAAAAAATAAACAATGTGATCAAAAAATGGGTAAAGATGCTTAACATCACGAGTCCTCAGGGAAATGCAAATCAAAACCACAATGAGATACCACCTCGCACCAGTCAGATGACTATTATAAAAAAGTCAACAAATAATACATGTTAGCGAGGATGTAGAGGAAAAGGAACTCAGTGTTAAGAAGACTCAAGTCTACCTCTGGTTCATCTCTTTTCCTCAGGCTCTCTCGAACTTTTATTGACAGCTGGGTGAGTTTCTATCTCTTCCGCTTTGACAAACTGTGGAAAAATCCAGCTCTATCCTTCCAAAGCTCTCAGTCCAGTTCCTCAGTCTCCTGCCCCTACATTTTAAAGTCTAGCAAATGTCTTGAAGGGGAGGCCAGCCATGTGTTTGAGGCACATCCCGGTCATTGGCAAGTCTTTGTTTCTTACAGTGAAACTGAGAAGGATTTTACTTGCCTTTCAGAAGCCTTCAGCTTGGCTCCTTAGCCACTTGTGCAACAGCAAACCTGGCTAAGGTCCTGTGGAGAAAACCAGACAGACAGATTTCCTTCCATCCCTCCAACCCTGTGTGATCACTAGAAAGGTTATACATTTCCATTTCTTCCAGCAGAGTCCTCCCTTGTACACCACATCAAACCCCAGCCTGTGCCCAGAATTGCCAAGTGACCTTAGGGAGATAAGTGGCTGTTGTTCATCCACCTACCTGAGAACGGTTCTCTCTGGAATTTTAGTATTGTAAACTTGCTTTGACAGCTCTCTCGTGCCTTTAGAAATACTGTATTTGACATTTGTCTGGATTTTGTTACAGGAACAATGGCCTGCCACCAACTACACTGCATCCTACCTCTTAGGACAGGTCCCACCATTTAGTTTTTACAATAGCCTTAGGTGACTCTGATAAGCAGTCAATC